>NC_138549.1:23450978-24158478 GCF_964273705.1 Natrix helvetica
CGTGGGAAGTTCTCAAGCAGAGTCCCTAAAAGGAATTCATTCCACATGACGTATGTAACAAATCTTTAGGTTTGATGAACACTGAAAAGAGCTAACTAACAAACAATGCCCCTTGCGATGGTCTTAAGTCAAATTAGAATTGTCAACATTTCATTCTCACCACTAAGAATTAATACAGTTGCCTGTCCTCTAAGATATTGGATATAAATATGAAGTTGCTTTTTCTTTGGTCTATTTAACTCAACATTGCTTACACTAATTGGTAGTGTGTCTTTAGTCCTTCAGGGCCCTGTTACATTGAAAATAATGGAGGTCAGGCTTTACAAATTTTATCTATATCCACACATTTCACTTCTTAAACCACGGCACTAAGAATAGTCAAGATGTATTTTCCTCTTTTAAAAGGACATTCCTTGTAAAGCGAGGGTAGAATAAAGCAGTTCATGCTGCCCTCTTGTGCTAAAAGAACAGAAGACATAATTATTCCAGTTGCAACTAATGCGGCTGTTTTAATAAGTCTTTTCTTACTGTACCATTCGTCAAAGGCAAGATCAACTTGGTAAATTCTTACTAGCAGTTTGCCAATGGGTGGTGCACACTAAGCTTGCTTTGCTGCACCAGCAATTGGCAGTGCCAAAGGTCCTTTTTCAGGAGGCAACTGGACTTAACTTGTTTTTTCTTTTGAAGACGTTTTGCTTCTCATCCAAGAAGCTTCTTCAGCTCTGGCAAGATAGTGGGGAGTGGAAGGGTTTATATTCGTTGCAGACAGCTGGTAATTTGCATCCTTTTAGAGGGTCCTTGAAGCACTTGGATTTCCAGAGGAAAAGAAAAAAAATTGCAGACTATAGGAATCAGGAGCACTACTCAGGTGACCCTGAGGACACTGATAAATCTCCAAGTGCTTCAACGGCCCTCTAAAAGGATGCAAATGACCAGCTGTCTGCAAGGAATATAAATCTTTCCATTCCCCGCCATCCAGTCAGAGCTGAAGAAGCTTCTTGGATGAGAATTGAAACGTCTTCAAAATAAAAAAGAAAAAGAAAGTCCAGTTACCTCCCAAAAAATCACCTTTGGGACAACCATGACCTGGATGACTGAGAATCTCTACAGACAAATGGCAGTGGTACCTTAGTTACAAGGTGTGCATCAAAAATATCCACTTAATGCTTCTGTTGCTACCATTACTATGACCAATTAAAAACATGTTATTTATTCACCCATTAAATCTCTTAATCTCTCTCTTTCATGGTGGAGAGCCATGTTAGTTTACGGTGACAAAAAAAAATCAGCACCTGCCTAAGTAGCATTTTTTTTCTCTTCTGACACTCACAACAACTTATACCTTTTTAAAAATACATTAGTCAAAAAAATGAGCTACCAGGATCCTTCTGATCTCTCACCCTACCTGTACCCACTCCTGGTCACATTTCCTCATTTTTACATTTGTTTATATTCGCTTTATGCTGTGTACCACTAAGATATTGAGTATGGATGGATGCTCTAAGAGTTTAAATAGAACACTGTAATTGGAGCACACGTCAGAAACATGCTTAAGCATGCTCGTTCAGGTTTGGCCTATAGAAAGCACAGGGAGATATTAGCATGATACCTTTGTAAAAGCAAAAAGACCAGAAAAACTACTTTCACTGTGCAATGAATGAAACATTAACCAATAGTCTTGGTGAATGTCAGAAATACTTTTTGGCTTGGTTTTATGGTCATTGGTAAGCCTTTAATATTTTTCTTCTCTTCCAAGTTCTTTTTGTGAATCACAGAATTCAATGGAGGAAGGAGACAACTCTTGACAGTGAAAGAGGCTTTTAAGGAAGTGGAAGTTACCTTATCCACCAAAAAGGTGAGGAAAGATCTCAACGTATTAAGAGCTGTCTGCTATTAGGCATCTCCCCTCAATGGTAGTCAGATGAGTTACCCTTGCTATGTACACTCTCGGCTCAAGGCAGTCTAAGATTTGTACGCCTCCTTCATGCCATGGCTTCATGTGCTACTTTGAAATCAGTCTTTAACCAGACTTAAAATTGAATTATAATTTAAAGGAAACATATGTGAATTAAAACATACTGTCGGGGGTGGGCTTCAAAAACTGTAGCAATGGGTTCGCTGTCCCATTGTTGGGTGGGTATGTGCATGGCCTAGTCGGCTTCCTGCACCACAGGGGGGGGGCATTTTTTGCCCTCTCCAAGCTCTGGAGGTTTTCCTCAAGCCTCCGAGAGGAAGAAAACTGCTTCTCCCGGGCTCCGCAGGCTGGAAACAGGCCCATTTCCAGACTTCCGGAATCTCCGCTAGGCCTGTTTTCCTCCCTCCCCGAGCCTTCATGCGGGCCCTGCACTTACTTGACATGATGAATGGACCACATGGTGACTCCTGGGATGGGCAGGGCAGGGGTGGAGGGGAGGGACAGGGCGGGGTGGGAATGGCTAGCCAGTGGTGGCATTTGGGGTCTGCTGAACTGGGCAGACTCCTAGCTAGAGGATTGTCCAAATGCGTGCGAACCCCCACCAGCCCACCCTGGATATCTAGATTTAGTGCATACGAGAGCTGAAATACAGTGTCCTTTTTATACTTATGCTATATATATAAAAAGTAAAAGAATAAGTCAACAGAAATGCTCAGTGGAATACAACAATCTCACTTTGAGGAACAAAGTATGGCTCTTTTTACTCTGGAACAAAGATGGTTAAAGAAAGACATGATTGAGTTTTATAAAATTATTCATAGCCTAAAATCACAGGACTCTTGTTATATTACAATGTTTTCTGGCTAGCAGTTTAAAAGCTCCTGTTACTAATTTTGTGCGGTTTTAGAAAATTTCCATAGAATCACTACAGCACAAAGATGAATCCAGTATAGAACTTAATTACATAATTTTTTTCTGCCATTTTGTTTTACATTACTAATCAGTTAAATCAAAACCAATTCAAAATGAGGACCCAGATAGCTGGGGGAAATACGCTGACTCGTAAACTACTTAGAGAGGGCTGTAACACCCTGTGAAGTAGTATATAAGTCTAAGTGCTACCATGTTTCCCTGAAAATAAGACAGGGTCCTATTTTCTTTTGACCCCCGAAATAAGCACCTGGCCTTATTTTCAGGGAGGTCTTAGTATTTTTGAGATGCAGGAGGCAGCGAGCGTGGTCACCTCATTGCTGCTGTTGTGTTGCAATATTTTTAGGGAGGGCTTATTTTCAGGGGAAGGCTTATTTTAGCACATGTGCTCAAAAGCCCGATTGGGCTTATTAGCCAGGGAGGTCTTATTTTCAGGGAAACAGGGTATTGCTATACATCAAAAGTGACATCTACAGCCTACCAACAATGATGTCAAAAGGATATCATATATGCAATAATGTCATTGTTCAAATGGTGGGATGACATTCTTGAATCACATATCATCTGCTTCTTCTTGCCCCTCCCTAGAATAATCAGCAGTATTCTACTATTGTAAAGTGATAGCAACTTACCAATAGGGTTTCTGTCAAAAAACAGCACTGGAGTTCTCAAAACCGACTGAAACATTTTGTTATGTAAAGTCCGAGCTGCGTTAACCAAAATGTGAAACATAAGTAGGCTCCTCAGTATACTGAAAAGTATCGTAGCCACAGTTAAACCTGTATTTAAATGAAGGGCAGAATTACCTAAGGTAATCTATCATCTTCAAGAATTATTGACAAACATTTTTTTAAAAAAAAATCATGTGTCAAAATGATAGTAGTTTGACAGTAATTTATTTAACATCAAATATTGTTAATTTAACCAACCTTCT
This sequence comes from Natrix helvetica, assembly GCF_964273705.1. NCBI lineage: Eukaryota > Metazoa > Chordata > Lepidosauria > Squamata > Natricidae > Natrix > Natrix helvetica. The sequence goes on from NC_138549.1 coordinate 23,454,758, forward strand.
GCGACAAGAAAATTAATAATTCTGCATAAATTTCCTACAAGTTATTTGCCTCTAGCTAGGTAACTGAGGTGCATGTTGACAAAAAAAGAAGCACAAATAGCTTTTTGTATAAGCCCATGATCTGACTTAAGTTCATCATTAAAGTAAATCATTTATTTATTTATTTATGATTCATTGATTCATTCATTCATTGATTCATTCATTCATTCATTCATTCATTCATTCATTCATTCATTCTTGTCTGGAGGTGAGTCTGGGAGGCTCTTCCTTATACTTTTCCCTAAAGAAAGTCAGGGACATTGTGACTCAGTGGCTAAGATGCTGAGCGTGTCGATCAGAAAGTCGACAGTTCAGCAGTTCAGATCCCTAGCGTCACGTAATGGAGTGAGCTCCCATTACTTGTCCCAGCTCCTGCCAACCTAGCAGTTTGAAAGTATGTAAAAATGCAAATAGAAAAATTGGGACCACCTTGGTGGGAAGGAAACAGTGTTCTGTGCACTTTCGGCATTTAGTCATGCCAGTCACATGGCTACGGAGACATCTTCGGACAGCGCTGGCTGTTCTGCTTTGAAAAGGAGATGAGCACCACCCCCTAGAGTCAGGAACAACTAGCACATCTGTTCAAGGTGAACCTTTACTTTTATATATAAAATGATAGAGGTGTATTCATGGACTTACATTTGACTGACACATAGTTAATAAAGGATCCAACCAAAGATTTTAGGCTTGTACGTTGTTCTTTGTTTTTAAATATTTTTTAAAAGTTTTTTTTAATGTCTTAACAATTTAAATATTTTAACAATTGTAAGCTGCCCAGAGGTGCTGGGGATTGGGCAATATATAAATGTAATAAATTATCATTATATACACAACAATGTGAATTCATAGCTCCCAGTTCTTTGGCTGGTATTGGGCTTTGTGTGCATTAAATATTATAATAATTACTAATATTAGTATTTTATGAGAACTGACCACAGAATTGTAGTAGAATATGGTGAACAACCTTTCTGTGGGGATGTCCTTTCATTTTATTTTTCACTTTTTTGAGTGTGGCAGAGATATCAAGCCCGGTGAGACTCTGAGCAGATAGATCAGTTTTCTCAGTCTGCTGTGGGGCATGCTTTGGAGATGGAGTTGTAAAGGAGTTAAATGAGCCTATTAAAATACAATTTCTTGCAATAAATGTCTTGTTTTAGAGGAAAAATGTACAGCTAAAAATGGACAATTTGCCCCAGATTTCAACAGGGTTGCTCTGGCATTACAAAATGACTATATTCTGCAGAATGCTTATCCCTGGCATACACAGTGGTTCCTTAAGAGTCCAATGAAAGGATAGACGAGCCATTGTGGCGCAGTGGTTAGAGTGCAGTGCTTCAGGCTACTTCTGCTGACTGCTGGCTGCCTGCAATTTGACAGTTCAAATCTCACCAGGCTCAAGTTGACTCAGTCTTCCATCCTTCCGAGGTGACCCAAATCGTTGGGGGAAATATGCTGACTCTGTAAACCGCTTAGAGGGAGCTGTAAAGCTACTGTAACTCTAAGTGCTATTGCTGCCATTGCTATAAACATATATTCTTTATTTTAGACACTGATTAATCAACATATAAACAGCAAAGCATGGAGAACAATAAGATAACACATATTCTAACAATAACTCCTTAAACCCTGATTGGATTTTATAAACTAAACCTTATTTAAATAAAAAAAGGTGCTTGAAGGCAAACATTTTTTAAAGTCTGAGTTCTGGAAATTTTAACATGCATTTAAAACGGCTGAATGTTATTTTATGCATTAACAACAGGCTGGTGACAGACACACAGGTCCTGCTGGTCATTAAGTGGATTTAGTGTAGCATGTTTAGGGCAGTTAAGAATTAGTAGCAGGAGGAGGACAAGAATATTTGAATATGAGTAACCAATTTCTTAGTACGGCTGAAGTGATCATTCTCAGTTTTATAGCTTGTGGTTTCTTAATTTGTTACAATATGGAAAGAAAATATATCCAGCTTTTAAGGGTTGGAGCTTCTAAAAGCAAAAATGAATCAAGCGTAGCCAAATGAAGACCAATTTCAAATTTTCTGTGAATCTGTTCATAATAATAAAAACATGGCTGGGATAATCCATTTGGAGAGGTAAAGCTTATGTTTTTTCAAATATTCAATTTTTATTTATTTTCCAGTTCTGTTATTCCTGAAGTGACTATGCTCTCCCAGTGATTATATGGTACAGTTTTTAATTGTTTTAATTATCTATTGTTTGAGAAGTCCTTAGTGCTCGCTGAGCTTTCATTACCCAAACTAGGCAACATCATCAGTGCTAATGTTTGCATGTTTCTAATGTTTGCATGATTATTATTACTTTTGGTTTCCCAATATTGTTTGTGTTTTAACCATGTAAACTACCCAGAGTAACATATTGACAGCTATATAAATTCAATCAATAAATCAATTGCTTTCAAAATTCAGACTATAAATTAAGTCTCTACCCATCTTATGACTATTTTTAAAGAGGCAATCTAATTAATAATCAGAGAAGAAAACAGGATCTTCTTAATCTATAATTGTGTGTGTGTGTGTGTGTGTGTGTGTGTTGTATTTGTGCTGATAAATAAATAAAGGGAGACTAGTATGGATCCATTTCAAGCTATTTAGCTCTCATCAGCTAGCCATACCCTTACTGGGATTTGAACCTGGGCTGTGTTACATATTAGGCAGATTTGTTAGCCACTAAGCCACAGGCTCTCCTCCTTTATCAGCTGAGCCAGGGAAATAGGTATGTATTTGTGTTACAACCCCGGGTATGCCCAAATATGGGAGGGAGCTTACTACTCCCCCTTTCTGTCCTTCAGCTCATTACAGAGGACCATCCAGGCAGAAAAATATGGTTTTCTGCCTGGATGGTCCTCTGTAATGAGCCGAAGGACAGAAAGGGGGAGTAGTGAGCTCCCTCCCATATTTGGGCATAGCAGGGGTTGTAACACAAATACATACCTATTTCCCTGGCTCCGCTGATAAGGAGGAGAGCCTGTGGCTTAGTGGCTAACAAATCTGCCTAATATGTAACACAGCCCAGGTTCAAATCCCAGTAAGGGTAGGCTAGCTGATGAGAGCTAAATAGCTTGAAATAGATCTATACTAGTCTCCCTTTATTTATTTATCAGCACAAATACAACATATATATATACTACTAAAACCCTTATGTTTATTTGTTTGTAATCTTCAAATGGTACATCATAGGACAGCCATTTTTGAACCAAGGCGTGCCAAATGATGCAACTTACAGAATTCCAGGAGCCATTCCACCCATGGGAGTGAAATTTGGGGAAGGTGTGGCTATCTCAGTGTTGCTGTGTTGCCACTGCTTCAGCACAGGTACATTGTTACAGTCAGAGCCAAGTGATCATCATTTATGTTCCCTAATAACTTCCCACAAGTCAATGGGGAAGCCGGCAGGAAATGTAAACTTGATTGTTGATTGCCAATGCTCCCTGCCAACGTCTCACAATCAAAGTCTTTGCTTATGGGAAGCTGGCAGGGAGCATCAGTAATGGGGAAGTTGGTAAGAAAGGTTGCAAATCTCCCCTACCCTAAAGTTCTCCAGCCTCTCTTGGACACTCCACACACCCTTCCTGACCAGCACCACATCGCCACAGTCCAACATTCAAGGCACCTCTTGCACATACTCATGTACCTTCCCAATTTCTGCAACCTAAACTTGCACACCTGGGCCTGGCTGACATCCTTCCTGATCTGCACCATACTCCTGCATACAATTCCTGTCAGCACCACACAAGATGGAGGATGCAAGAGGCAGTGTGCAGTTCAGGCGGTGTGGACAGGATGTATGACAGATGCCACATAGTTCAAGGAAGATGCATGGAGATTGTGGATTTGTACACTCGGGGTTGGGAAGAATATGTGGGGTATACTAGCACAACTTACATGATAAGGAAATATTGCTAGAACAATGATCCAATAGGAGACAGGTTATCTAGTAACATTTAAAAGTTATTTTTTAAAAACCCTCATGTTTTAGGATCAAGGTATAGACTTTTGCAAATTATAGTGATATTTTAAATGTTTTTACCTGCATACATTCCTAAATACCAGGGAAGATCAAGATTTTCTGTGATATTTTGCCCACCATATTCCAGTCTAGTGACATTTAGCATTACTTGCTGGTTTGCCCTGTGGACACATGGAAAGAAGGTATTTCAAACAAGTTTGCAAGCACATGAGAACATATTGCTTGGAATAAATCTCTGGTCTCTCTCTAAGTTTCAGAAAAGTTTAGCAAATGTTCCCAAACAGCTCACATTGAAATGCATGAAAAAACAGTCCTTCAACTGTAGTCTGTAATTTCTGAAGTAATAAAACATATGTGGACTTCTGCTATTATATGTTAAATAAGGAAGAGGAAAATCAATGCAAAGGTACCGCCTGCTTTGGCAATGTTATGTGTTTCATAACATTTAGTTTTGCCCCGGAAATAAATAGTAAAAATCAGGGTTTGTGTCAAATGATGTTGTAATTTAATAGAACATTTGCATTACCTTTCAACGAATGTATGGTAGCATAGAGCATAGAAATATAATACTTAACAACACCATTTTCACACAGAGTATCGCATAGAGTTTAAAGTGCTAAAATATTTAATTCTATCCCAATCTGGGATCTAAAAGTTTTTAAAATAAATGTCGAGGCTCTTCTCTACTTGGATTGTTTCAAAGCTGGGATACCCCGTGATGGATTAGAACACACGGCCTCCATGAACAAAATTTGTGAATGTGAGGTTTCTTTTATGAACTGCATAATTCACTCATTGTAAATTCATTTAATTAAATCAATGACATATAGTCAAAAAGAAATTAAGGTAAATATAATCCAATCATTAAAAGATGCATGTTAAAAGGACACTTTGAAGATCTTTGAAGATTTTACACTGGTACAGTGTTGCATTTGTCACAAACCATTTCATTTACTGAATGTTCTCTTCCATATTCTGTATGCTTTGTTTTGTTGTTTCAATTGTATTTTTTTTTAACTTTGAATGTGTACTTTATTCATACACTATTTCAAAAATTTGTCGATTGTATATGATATTTTTAAATCTTGGGTTAAAAATTGTTTTCCATTAAACCCTCTCTCATTTTATTAAGATTAGTATTGATGTATCTATTGAAACAGAAGAAGGAAGGGTTTTCAAAAGTGTAAATCACACACTAGAAAAATCATAGCTAGTAAGAGGGTAGTCTCTGCTTTGTTTAACAGTAAGTGGACCAAGTGACTTTTTATTATCAGACAAACTTGTTGATACAGTTTAATACTGATTGATTTGCTAGAAGTCTCATGTGGTCATTAAATACTGTAAAAAAAATCATGGTTTATCTGGATGATCTCACAAAATTCATCCAAGAAGTGGCTTTCTGGCTCATCTAATTGCTATTTTGTACAATGCTTTATTTTATTTTCTACTAATGAGCTGCGCATTCTTTATATTTTTGAGGGAGAGAGAATTTAGGAATATTTTTAATGGAAGATGGTAAAACACAATGCACAAAATAAAAATGAAATAATGGTTTTGGGGTGGGGTAAAGAGAACGGGTCAATGCATTTTTTTGTAAATTCAAACTATGCTTACCCCAAAAATACTATGAATTAATATGAAGAATTGCTGTATGGATTTCCAAAGAATAAAAGTATTTTTGTCCTGTTTTCTAAAAGGACATGGATCAAAATTCCTGATTTATTCATTTGCCGCATTTTTAAAAGTGAACATTTAGATAATTTATATAGAAACAATCACTCACCAATAAGAAAGCCACCAATCCTGAAGTACATAAGTAACCTAAAACAGTTAAAACAATTTTTTTAGAATGTATTTTGGATTATTTGATGCCGTGTGGTTTAAATTCAAAGCATGTTTCAAGTATTATAAACTATCCTTGAGCTTTTTCTTTTTAGATGTACATACTATACAAAAAATAAATACATATTGTATTTTACGGAGTATAAGATGCATCTTCCATCCCCCCCCCCAAAAAAGAGGGTGAAAATCTGGGTGTGTCTTATACACTAAATACAGCATTTTTGGCCTACCAAAACTCTGTCCCCTTTGCAACAATGGATGTGCAGAGAGTTTGGGAGGGTTGCAAAGTGCTCCTGGGGGCTGGGGAGGGCAGAAACGAGCGAAAAACAGGCCATTTTTTGCTCATTTTGCCCCCCCCCTCCCCCAGCTACCAGGAGTACTCTAAGAGCCTCCCAAAGCTTTGCATACCCTTTATTTTTGAAAAAAATGAGACGTGCAGAGGCTTTGGGAGGCTTGCAGAGTGCAAAAACTTTTTTAAAAAATTTACCTCTTCAAAATCATGGTGCGTCTTATACTCCGGTGCGTCTTATAGTCCAAAAAATATGGTACATGGACATATTTATGCACAAACAAATTAGATTCTTCTAGTCCAGGGGTTCCCAACCGGGGGTTCTCGCACCTCCTGAGGGTGCGAGACAATATTCCAGGGGATGCGAAAACTTGGTTTTAGAAGTTTCAAAATTATAGTGTATATGTATAATTATATGAATAGAATTATTTATTTTTAAAGGGGTGCAAGAATATATCAGAAGTGTTCTAGGGATGTGGGGTATAGAAAAGTTTGGGAATCCCTGTTCTAGTAAAATTGTGTTTTTGTTAATAAGTGAACAGAAGCAACTGTTCGTGGTGTGAAGTTAACCACAATACCCAAAGGTGCTTTTTCAAAAGGCAACTGGCTTTTCTTTGTTTTTGCTTGAAGAAGTTTCACTTGTCATCCAAGAAGCTTCTTCGGTTCTGAAGAGAACCGAAGTAGTTTCTTGGATGAGAAGCAAAAACAAAAGAATTCCAGTTGCCTTTTGAAAAAGCACCTTCGGAACAACCATGACCTGGATGATAGAGTATGTCCATAGACATACATATTTTTGTGGCCATATTTCTGTTTTAGGTTATTAGAGTTAGTATTAAGAATTTTTTAGAGAAATTTTAATGTTTCACTAATATAGTTCAGTATTGTGATATCAATGCTAGCTTTTGCTATTTTTACCTTTCGTAGGATTCAATGTTATTATTAAAATACCTGGTGCTAATCTATGACCCAAATAAAGATTTGATGGATTGATACCTCCAAATCAATCTTGAATAAAAGTAAAGATTTGGGAATGGCTTTCATAGTCCTCACCACCTGAATATTACTAAACATATAGAGGGGAGTCTCAAACATGCAGTAAAACAGCACAACCTTCTGAAGGGCTTCCAAACTTCTGCTCTTGACACGTTCACTGTTCTTACTCTCAATCTGTGCACAGCTGCACATAAAGAGTAACTGTGCCTTCAGATTTGTGGAAAAATGTATTTAACTTTGTGCAATGTTGTAGCAACTTCCATTCATTAGGGATTACCGTATTTTTCAGAGTATAACATGCACCTTTTCCCCTCAAAATAGAGGATGAAAATCTGGGTGCATCTTATACACTGAATACAGCATTTTTGGCCTCCCAAAAACCTGCCGCCTTTGCAAAAATGGCCATGTATAGCTTTTAGGAGGCTTCCAGAGTACTCCTGGGGACTGGGGAGGGCAAAAATGAGCAAAAAACAGACCATTTTTTGTTCGTTTTTGCGCAACCCTCAGCCCCGAGGAGCACTCTATAAGCCTCCTAAAGGCTATACATGCCTTTTATTGACAAAAAAATGGAGTCGTTTTCACAAATGGGTCGTTTTGGGGAGGTCTTCAGAGTGCAAAAACTTTTTTTTTTAATTTGCCTCTTCAAAATCTTGGTGCATCTTATACTCTGAAAAATATAGTAATTAAAACATAGAATTTTGACCTGGATTGCCTTAAAAATTAATATATTTTAACTGCATATACTAGAAATGCATCAAAAAGCATTCTAGTTTCTCAGACATCCTAGACCAAGGGTGTCAAACTCAAGGCCCATGGTCGGATACAATCCATGGAGTGCTTAAATCAGTCCCATGGGGCCGGGCCAAAAATATCAAAGGACCTGCCTGTGATACCTCTGCAGGCCAAAATGGGCTGTGTGGGCCCCCTGCAGCTTGTTGTCAGCCTTCATGGTGTCCTGCAGTACCCTAACCCTAACCTTCGGGAGGCCTCAACACAGCCTGTTTTTGGCTGGCAGAATACTGCAGGATGCCGGGGATGCCGAAAATGGGCTGCAGGGGGCCACACACCCCTGCACCCCGTTTTGGCCCACAGGATGCTTCAGGTGTCCATCCCATCTCCCTCACTCCATCCAGCCTGCGGAATACTACAATGCTAATCTTGCCCTTGAAGAAATCCAGTTTGACACCGCTGTCCTAGACTGTCCATTTTATTTTATTTTCACTTCAGCTCCACTCAATGTTCTGAACAGTCTTTTTTTTTCCAAGCAGACCAGCCATCTTTTAAGAATTAAGAATTAGCAGGACCCCACTATCTTTCTTTCAATATAGGTCAACAGTCAAGAAACCTCTCTACCCATAGCAGCCCTGAAAAGAAAATGATTATCTGCTTCTATTTTAATCTCATACAATAATGTAACGCCTTAAAGAGATTGCTCCTTGCCATGTATCTTACTCAAGAATAGAAGATTAGTTGATAATCCTCACAATTCTCAGAATCCAGGGACATCATTTTCTTAGCCACATTGCCTCCCTCACTGTGGTTGGAACTATTTCTTTCTCAAAATGGTATTAAGCTTTTTGAAGCTTCCTCTTTCAGCTAGTGGTAGGAGTAGTACAAACAAAAAATATAAGCTAAGTAACAGTAAGCCAAGCTAAGCATCTTATCTGCAATCTTACACCACAATAACTGAAAGTTACCTCATCAACTATGACTACATGGTAGATTGGACACATCAGTTACATATTGTAGGAGTTGAGACATCCAAATAAAGAAATCTCAAGAATGCCTAGTAAAAAAAATTCTCTGTTTGGCATCAAGCAGTTATCAGCACTATCTAAAAACTAAAATGGAATAAAATCTAAAGCAGAGGTTCTTAATGGTATTACACATATTATAGAAGGGAATCAGAAGTAGCCATGGTGGGACTCAGAATAAAGTTTAATTGAGTCTTAAATTTCCAAGTTGGCACCCTGAAAAGGTAATGCTGCCAAGGAAATATTGGTGTTTTTCACTATTGTAGTGCAAAAATGATAATACAATTCCTTTAATTTAGTTACATATGACTAAGTTTACTCATTATTATTTTTAATTTCACTGTATTATCTCCAGGTCTGTGGAAGAGACTGACTGAAGTTGTGGAATGACTGAATCAATAGCTTTAGCCCTTCAATATCTCACAAAGTTACCAAGACCTGGAATGGAATGGAAAGCCAAAGCTCATATCCCTAACATCCTACTACAGTCCAGAAGTAAACAATTCATAATATTTAGATGTTAATTTATGCTATTTACATATATTTTAAAAGAAAACTCTATAAACAGAAAATCCTACTACAATGTTTGAAAGACTAATTTCAATAAACTGTTTTCTTTTTATAATCAAATTGCATGGAGTGTTTTCTTTTGAAATTACGTGCGAAAAGGAACAGATTGAACAGTAAATGAATCTCAAGCTGATTTACACTCTGACCACTTTATTTCAAAGAGAATATCTCTTATATGCATTAAATCTTGCTACTTCGCTTCATACACACAGAATAGGAAAGTGTATATGCTAAACTATTAAAAACAATTATCAGTAATATTTTCTTTTTTGATCCGTAAAAAAAAACTTACCTGTGCCAAAATATTGAGAACTAAAAGTATAAAAATTACAAAATAATTTGCACCAGCAGAAAAATACTTCTTATAAATGGTAAAGCCAATTTTTCCTTCTGATCGACTTTCTTCTGGCAGTGAGGTTAAGAGTGGTCCCATCTACAATACAATAGAAGTGAAAATTAAGGAAAAGGATTTTGTTAAGACTAATTTCTACAAAAAAAAGTTTCTAAAACAGATTTTCTAATTCTTTAGTCACCTTCCCCAATTGAGGAAATAATGCATCTAGGTTAATTTAAAAGATCAACATTTGATGTGGGCTACCAATTTCACAATTTAAGATGATTCTTTTACGTTATTTTCTTGATTATTATTTTGATTAGGTAAAACAAAATACCACATATTTATGCATATTACAAATCACTTATGCATATCTGCATATTACATTGCAAATATGCACAAATTGCATATTATTCATGCATATTTGCATATTACAAATTCTGTGCAAGAATGTTACAGTAAATTTGATATAGTTCAGAAAATGTCCTGCTTATTATGAAAAGAGAGGACAAATTGTTCATACTTTTCATTCATTCTGCTCAATCTTTACTGTAATGTAATTAAGCACCTGAAATTAAAATGTATATTCTTAAAGAGTATAAATGCTCTATGAAGACACACCTGTTCCGACTGGCTGGTCTGGCATAATTTATAACTTCTACCTCCTGGCATACACACTCTTACTGGTTTTTAGAGGGATAGTGTTTTAAATTCGATATGACATTGGGATTTTAAACTTTTGTATCGATTTATTTATTTAGCTGTACAGTTTGGCATATTTTATCCTCCTCTCATACGTGTATTTATGTAGTTATTACTATGTTTTAATTTGTTGTGTTTTGATACGGACTGTACACCGCCCCGAGTCCCTTTCGGGAGAGGGGGCGGTATATAAACGCTAATAAATAAATAAATAAATATGTTATTATGCCAAAATATGCAAGTTTAAGTATCATATTCCACAGCAAAAATGTTCGCCAATGGAAAGTGTTCCACAACACCATGGAATATGATACTTAAACGTGCACATTTTGGCATAAATAAGCAACAGTTACTTATTCTACAAATAAAAACACTGTTCAACTTTCAGACTGTTTTATAATTGTGTCATTTACTCACAGCAGGTGATCCAGCAGTTCCATCTTTCTGTGACTGAACCGAAGACTCCATGGACCCCAGGGAAGACTGAGAAAACGTACGAATCCTAGTCAACTGGTGGCTGGGTGTTCCTGGAGATGATGGTTGATCATCATCATCTTCTTTTTTCAAAAGGGAAGCAAAATCTATTCCAGATTTAAGGAAGTCTGAGAAAGTACCTTTCCCTACCTCCTTACCCTAGAAAGAAAACACATAGAGACTATAATGCGCAGAATGGTTGTAAAATAGCCAACTATACTAGTAATTTTTCAGTTAACTGTCAGCTGCAATCCAGGCTCCACTTCCACCAAAAAGAAGGAAGAATCTTTTAGTAAATGTCCTCCTTTCTCTGCAACCATTTATGCTCCCAGCAACCTGTTTTAAATGATCAATATGTATTTCAAGGAAATGTGGGATCTACAGAGAGATGGATGAATAAATCAAACTTATCCCTCCCGCTGTCACTGAGATTTCATCAGTTACAGCTCTATTCTAGCCACTTAGAATAGATTAATGGAGTTGGAAGGACCTTGGAGGTCTTCTAGTCCAACCCCCTGCTTAGGCATAAAACCCTACACCACTTCAGACAAATGGTTATCCAACATCTTCTTTAAAACTTCCAGTGTTGGAGCATTCACAACTTCTGGAGGCAAGTTGTTCCACTAATTGTTCTAACTTGTCTTTCATGGACAGGAGGCCCACTTCAGTAGATAGATGTTAAAATGTGGGTCCAAATATTTTACTACTAATGATCAATAATAGACATTTCATGCCAAAAATATCATATTTCTTAACACTTAATGAAGTCATCAGTGTATTGTATTTCCCTGAGTTCCCCTGATTGTAATGAATTATCCTTTATTTATTCATTTTTTTGTTAAAGTTATATCCTTTCATTCAGGAGCTTAAGGTGAAGTATATACTATTCTTTCTCCTTTTTTTCACCTCATAGCATTATTTCTATGAACCAGGTGGTGCTAAGAGAGAGTGACTCATCTAAGCAGCTTCCGTAGTTGAGAGGAAACCTGAACCTGGATTTCTCTGGAATCTTCTGGAATCCGGGAATCTACGAACTGCTACACAATTGAGAGTCTCTCTCGATTAAGTGAGCAATTGTCTAAGTCAGTGTTGGCAAACCTTTTTGGCACTGAATGGAATGGAAGCTGCCCGGTGCACATTCACACACCAGGAAGATGATCTTCCAGTTGGTCTTCATGCACGCATGAAACAAGACGACCAGATGGCTGGTGCACATGCATGTGCCAGAAACCATAAGAGAAGGCACACGGTGCACGCATGTGCACCATGGGGCTGCTCTTCCAGTTTCCACATGAAGACCAGCTGGCCGGCACTCCAGAACCCAGAGATGGCTCTGTGTGCCACTTCTGGCATTGGTTCACCATCAGGGGTCTAAGTAATAGTCCAGACTGAAAATCAAAAACATGATATCTCATGGTAGGAATGAGAAATACAGCAATAATGCGTATATTCTCTTGATATTTTTCTCCTTCTCCAGAAGCTGATGAGGAGATGGAAATGTACCCTTCTGGTTTTGATTAATCAACTACACCTCCATGTTGTTTCCTTAGCAATGGTACAGAAGTGGCTCAACTGTTGCTTTCTTCCAGAACATTTCTTCAACTTTCCAGTCTAGTCTACAGCCTTTGCTTAGCTCTTTCAAGATTAAACCTGTTTGGCTAGGCATTGTAAATCTGAGTTGTTTGTGTCATCTTAATTCTAGAACATCTTAGTTATATATTTTGTAATCATGGTTTTGAAGTGAATATTTCAACAAATCATAGTTAAAATTTATCACATTTTAGAGTCTGGATGCAACTATAACTGGCAATTACAGAAATAAAACAAGATATAAAACTTTCAGGACCTTTTCTGGCTATGCTGTAAGCAGAAAGAAAAAAAGGAGTATTCTCTTTTAATAAACAAGGGTTTACCTTGATGCCCAACGCGACTGATTAAATTATTCTCATTAAGGCAGCAATAAAAATACATATCCTATCAGCTACTATTAATTTCCTGGCTTTTTTCCTCCTAAATGACATATAATACAAGCCAGTTGGAAAATGCTAATAATATAATAGAAGGTCACTATCCTACTTGTCAAACCTCCCAACTGATAAATTTCTTCTCCGCAATCTTTTTTTGAATAATAGTTGGAGAGAAATATAACAATCTATTTATATATATTTTTTTAAAAAAAGAAGAAAGTCTTTATGTTCAGTAAGCCAGAACTGAACCTAGGATTCAAAATTGGGTGAATCTAAAACTAACTTGGACTACTTCAGTCTGAGTCTGTGATCGAAAACATATGTAACATGTGTAATGGGCCATCGGGATCTTGGTTATTCATTCTTTTCCATTTTCTCCATAAAGATAGCCCTGGTGTAGTTTTAGTACATTCAACATTTGTTCATCCGTGCAACATATTAATTTAGGAATAAAAATAAAGGCAGGTGAGAAGCCTGCCTGGAAAGGTTTGGGGGACTTCTCCAAACTAAAATATTTATTTATGCAATAATCTAATTTTATTTTATTGATAATACACTCTATTTTATTAAAAACTAAATTTCTAAATGTGTTAATTTTTGATAGTAAATTTTATGGGTGACTTGGGAATTATATCATTTTGGAAACTGATCTATCTGAAAGCTTCATGCCATCCTAACCATATAAGTCTAAAGTGCACTTTTTTCAATGAGTCTCCCTTTCATAGATGGGATAACACACCATAAACAATTGTATAACAGAAGTAAATTTCATATGTTGGAAAGGTGGTAAAAGTCATGGGTCAACAACGTATATGTGGTAGCCCAATTTTAGGACAACTTTGTCTTAGGAACTTCCATAGTTATAATATTGTCCTCATCAATTACCAAATTATTTATAGATCAGAACACCTCATTGAAAAATAAAGTGTCAACAGGACATGTGTTAATGGTAGCAAAGTTGATAGCTATTAGATATTAGATTAGGTTGGCAGAAGCTGGGACAAGTAACAGGAGCTCACTGCAGTAGGCGGCACTAGGGATTCAAACTGCTGATATTTCTGATCGACAAGCTCAGCATCTTAGCCATTGAGCCACTGTGTCCCATTGATATTGGTAATAGATGAATAATTTATCGTATTTTGGAAAGGAGGCAAAATTTTGATTAGCAAAAATAATTTCTTTATAAAATTATTTTAAAAATAATTATTACAAGTTTTGTAAGTAAATTAGAAGTACATAATGTTCTTTCTTATAGCTGGTTTATATAAGGATATATGGAACAATTAAAATTTGTTAATTGGCATTTATTCTAAGAAAATTATAGTGAACAGGATATTTTTCCTAGTTCATTTATTTATTTATGTTATTTCTTTCACAGGTTTTTATATTGCTTCAGTCAATATGAACATAAGTGGCACACTGCAAAGCAACATAACAATATTTTCTTTATTAGTGACATTAGAAAGAGGAAGAGGGGAGATATTAGATTATGTCTGTTCGATCTTTATTGGCTTTATTTGCATTTTTATTTGTAATTCATTTAATTTTGAATAAAAGAGCAAACAACAAACATGGAACATAAACAGTCTAGATTCAAAGTGCCTACATATATTTCCCTGAAAGTGAAGAGATTTCGGCATTCAATGTTTTATATACTTACAAATTTCAGCTTTAAACTTTTATGTTTGCAGCCGTAAAATCAAAATAAAGACCATGTTTTTCCAATGCTAGCTAGTAGGAAGTTCAGATCTCGCTTCGCTGTGCCTCTGCCAGTTTTGATTCAGTCTAGGTTCATTTGGTCAATTCTTTGAAGCACTGCTTCAGTGGTGGGATTCAAAAGATTTTATTACCGATTCTGTGGGCGTGGCGTGGCTTGGTGGGCATGGCTTGGTGGGCGTGGCAGGGGAAGGATACAGTAAAATCTCCATTTCCTCCTGATCAGCTGGGACTCGGGAGGCCGAGAATAGATAGGGGCAGGGGCCAATCAGAGGTGGCATTTACCAGTTCTCTGAACTACTCAAAATTTCTAGGGGACGCGGGAGACACCCTTACAGGGAAGAGCAGAGGAGTTTGGGGAATATCTTCAGGACAAAATCGATCAGATCCGGAGCGGATGGACCTCCGTCAGTGGACCAGACGAGCCGTCAACAGCGAGTCTTGAGAGACCATTCTGGGAGGAGTTTGACTCTGTTGCCCCCGAGGATCTGGACAGGTTGCGTGGACGGCTGCGACCCACCACATGTTTAATGGACCCGTGCCCCTCCTGGCTGGTACTGGCAGCCTGGGAGGTGACACGAGGCTGGCTTCTGGACCTGGTGAACGCCTCATTGGGTGAGGGATACTTACCAACCGCCTTGAAAGAGGCGGTGGTGAGACCCTTGCTCAAGAGACCTTCGCTCGACCCAATGGAGCTAGCTAATTACCGTCCAGTCTCCAACCTCCCCTTTTTGGCGAAGGTTGTTGAGAATGTGGTGGCGCAGCAGTTTCCACGACACCTGGACAAATCCGACTATCTAGACCCACGCCAGTCCGGCTTCCGACCCGGGCACAGCACTGAGACAGCCTTGGTCGCGTTGGTTGATGATCTCTGGAGGGCCAGAGATAGGGGTTGTTCCTCTATCCTGGTCCTATTAGACCTCTCGGCGGCTTTTGATACCATCGACCATGGTATCCTATTGCGCTGGTTGGAGGGGATGGGAGTCGGAGGCACCGTTTTGCGGTGGTTCGGCTCCTACCTCTCCGACCGGAAGCAATGTGTGTTGACAGGGAGGCAGAGGTCGTCCCTGAGGCCACTCACTTGTGGGGTGCCACAGGGGTCGGTCCTCTCGCCTCTCCTGTTCAACGCATATGTGAAGCCGCTGGGTGAGATCATCCGTGGTTTTGGGGTTGAGTACCACCTGTACGCTGATGACACTCAGCTGTACATTTCAACCCCAAACCACCCCAACGAGGCTGTCAAAGTGATGTCCCGGTGTTTGGAAGCCGTCGGGGTCTGGATGGGGGACAACAGACTCAAGCTCAACCCCTCCAAGACCGAGTGGCTGTGGGTACCGGCACCTCGGTTCAGCCAGCTGACACCATCGCTGGCCATAGGGGGCGAACAACTGTCCCCTGTGGAGCGGGCGCGCAATTTGGGAGTCCTCCTTGATGCCCGGCTGTCAATGGAGGACCATGTGGCAGCCGTGGCAAGGGGGGCGTTCCACCAGGTTCGCCTGGTGCGCCAATTGCACTCCCTACTGGACCGGAGTGCCCTGCGCACGGTCACTCATGCGCTGGTGACGTCTCGCCTCGACTACTGCAATGCCCTCTACATGGGGCTTCCCTTGGGACGCATCCGGAGACTGCAGCTAGTTCAGAACGCAGCCGCGCGGGTTATCATGGGGAGTACACGTTACTCCCACGTAACACCTCTCCTGCGCGAGCTGCACTGGCTACCTGTGGCCTTTCGGGTGCGTTTCAAGGTATTGATTACCATCTTTAAAGCGCTCCATGGCATAGGACCTAGTTATCTGCAGGATCGCATCCTACCACACACGTCCCTGCGACCTATCCGCTCACACAGGGAGGGACTGCTCCTGGTGCCGTCCGCTAGGCAATGCCAGCGGGCGACACCTAGGAGTAGGTCCTTCTCTGTGATGGGCCCAACCCTCTGGAATGACCTCCCCCCCGACATTCGAACTACCACCGACCTCCGTTCCTTCCGTCAAAAGTTAAAGACTCACCTATTTCAATCAGCTGGCCTGGCACTCTCTTAGTTTTATCTCCCGGGGATTTATTTTAATGGGGTTTGGGTTTTTAATTGGGGATGTTTTTTAGGGTTTTAGAATATATTTATTTCTTGTACAGCCTATCTCCTCCATCCAAATGTATTTAAGTGTTTTATGATTGTATTTTTATCTGCATTGACTGTACACCGCCCCGAGTCCCTTCTTGGGAGAGGGGGCGGTCTAGAAATCCAAGAAATAAAATAAATACTACCAGTTCTCCAGAACTGGTCAGAACTTGCTGAATACCACCTCTGCTCTGCTTCCTTTTGAAATGCAGTACTTGAGACTCAAAAGTCAAAGTCCACTTGAAACATGGTTCCTGCTCCTTTTCTCCTCTAAACAAGTGTGCTGTATTTTATGTATGGCATACATGCAAAAGGATCAACGGGAAACTGAAGCCCCAAGAATACTAAATTAACTAATTTGAAAACTGTGGCAGAATACCTTTCGACGGATATATTTTACACTATCCTCTTTTAAATTTTAGCTAGGGGTTTAAAAAGTCCCGACCTATCATTCAAAAATGGCATTTTGATTTACTTAGTTCTGTAAAATGAATGTATAGTTTTGTACACCATGTAGACATATTACTTGCAACACTGCAAGTGTTTCTGCCTATTCGTAATTCTTCAACTTTAAATATTAATACGGAAAGCAAATTAAAACACTGCCAACCCTCTAAAGATTATTTTTATTTTCACCAACCTCTTTTAAAATTAAGATCTGGCTTGCAGCTCGTAAATATTGCAACTGGTGAGTCACTAAAATGCACACTTTTTTATGCAAAGTCTGACAAATACACCTGCAAAAGAAATGAAACTGAATGAAATGCTGACTTCTTACAAACAGTAGAGCAAGTTGCTTTAAAGATCATTTTTTAAGGGCTCCCCTTTTACGACAATTAGAAAAGAACTAAACAGCACTATTCATCGGTATCTAATTTGAAACTAAATTCTGGCTCTTGTTCTGCTTAGTGATATTCAGTTTGGGGGGGAGATGGAATGTAAAGATAGCATCAAATAAAATCTGGTCTCAAGACAAATTCCAGTCTGGGACAACCATTAACGCTGAACAG
This sequence comes from Natrix helvetica, assembly GCF_964273705.1. Classification (NCBI taxonomy): domain Eukaryota; kingdom Metazoa; phylum Chordata; class Lepidosauria; order Squamata; family Natricidae; genus Natrix; species Natrix helvetica. The sequence goes on from NC_138549.1 coordinate 23,472,550, forward strand.
GAGAAGAAACTGAAAGAAGGAGGGAGTCCTATATTCTAAATTATTGATATCGTTTTAGCAAAGCATTTTACTGGACAGTTTATGGGATGCTCCTGTTATACCCTACTCCTTAAACCACAGAGGAAATGGGTGGGTGAATCCAGGCCCAAGATATGTCTAGAACGTTCTCTTGAAGTCATGCATAAGTCTAAGCTCTGTTTCCTAAAGCAATCCCACAAGTTTCCCGTAGGACATAATTGCTTGCTTTCTTTGAAGAGAAGTGCTTCGTTCATATTGTCACAACTATAGTAGCCTCACAGCCCTAATATTCCATCTTTTTTCGATTTAAAGCAATATTTACATATACTCCAATGGAAACTCATACAATATTAAGTGTGACGTCCATGAGAGAGTTTAATTGAAGCAAGTTACATCGGCATACTAGATCATCTGACTCAAATTGAAATATAAAATTGACGATGTCACTCTAAGATATTATATTACACAAAGCTAATTTTTATGTCTCTCAGCACAAGGTAGCATTTAGACCCTGAATAAAAATTAATAGCTGGATATTTACAGGCATTAAATTAAATATTGCTATAAAAATTTGCTTTAAAGTGTAATAGAACAATACATAATAAAAATGTCACATTAATCCCTGAAAAAAATGAACAAACATACTTTACATACCGAATTTAAGTCTGGTTTTTCAATGTTAGAAGATAACAGGTATTTTAAAAATAAGAAAGTCACAAGTACGGTACAGTAATGTATCGTATCTATTACAGAAAATTCTAAACACGGGGACATTTATGCATGAAGGTTTCTCTTCAATCACTACCAACTTACTTTGCTGCTTAAAAAATCAAGACTATGGTCCTAAATCCAGCAACCGTAACATGTTGTGCAAATGATATAACTCGGTTTACAAAGAGCTAAATAAAATTAACTAATTTCATAATTGCTCCCCTTCCCTGGCACTGATATAATGCATTTTTATTGTAAATGGTTGCGAAGCTACAATAGTGTGGAAATCTTCTTCTTCTTAGCATTATTCCTGCACGATGGCAGGGTCTCCTTGTCAGCAAAGCTATCTCCAGGACTTCTTTAGGAGGGATGCCCATTCATTTCATGTAATCCTTTCATGTAAACAATAGTTGGCAATATAAAATTTAATAATAAACAAAATGTGTGAAAGAGACCAAGACACAATAAAACCAGAAATTTGGGGTTATTCTCAAGATAATATAATTTTACCTAACTGATCTAACCATTAATATTTGATCATGTTCCAGAATTAGATGATTTCAACAGTGGCAATCTAATTAAAAAGTAATCACTGCTCACAAAGGACTCTGAATCATGCCACCAGAACAACTATTGCTGCAACTGTTAATTCATAGCATACACATCTTCTCAATGACAATTTTCAGTCCTATGTAAAAAAAAAAGATTAATTTATAAACCCTATGTTTTAAACATGGCATGACCACAGAACTGCAATATACATTATTCCTACAAAATACATGCATACAAATCTTGTTTGGGTGGAAAGAGGAGACAATAGAACAGAAAATATATGGCAAGATTATGTTGGGCTCACAGCCTGGTGCATATTCTCATTTCTATTGGCCATAGAGCCATCAGAATAGTCAACAATAATGTAGGACAGTGGTTCTCAACCTGTGGGCCACAGACCCCGGGGGGGGGGGGGGCAGCAATGTCATCACATGGGGTCCACAAAGGCCTGAAGAAATGTTATGATTTAAATCTTGAGTTAAGTCTTGGGGGTCCGTGGCCACAAAAGATATCTAAAGGTGGTCCATGATGCAGGAAAGGTTAAGAAGCACTGCTGTAGGGGTTTCCTTCCTTGGACAATTCCTCTATTGCTTTCATTTCTCTCTTAACCTGCATATTCTGCTGTATTATAAAACTGCTGAGCTTCAAATTGACTTCTTCCATCAGTGTATAGCACAGGAAAACTAATATAAAAATGGCACATGGAAAATTATGTATTGTTGGCATATGACACCAGAGAAATTGTCCAGAATATATAAAACCACCTCTGATATATACTGGAAATGTGAACAACATGAAGGGACCATTTTGCATGCTCGATGGATACATAAAAAATTGTTTGGTGAGTGAGATGGGCAGTTGCTAAGTAGGATAAATAAATAACTAAAAATTGTGGATGGCTCAGTGGCTAAGACGCTGAGCTTGTCGATCAGAAAGGTCAGCAGTTCGGCAGTTCGAATCCCTAGTACCGCGTAACGGAGTGAGCTCCCATTATTTGTCCCAGTTTCTGCCAACCTAGCAGTTTGAAAGCATGTAAAAATGCAAATAGAAATATAGGGACCACTTTGGTGGGAAGGTAACAGTGTTCTGTGCACCTTTGGCATTTAGTCATGCCGGCTACATGACCACGGAGATGTCTTCGGACAGTGCTGGCTCTTTGGCTTTGAAACGGAGATTATCACTGACCCCTAGAGCCAGGAACGACTAGCACATATGTGCGAGGGGAACCTTTACCTTTATATACATTGAAACTGAGGATTTTAAAGATTAATATACAAACTGAAAAATTTCTGTTTTTAGGATTGATGGATAAACAGTTGGAAAAGAGTCATGGAGAATTACTTCAAATGATGATAATTGCAGTGAGACTATTACATGCACAAAAAATGGAAAAATTTGGCATTACCCACCATGAAGAAATGGTTGGTGAAATTGACAGAACTTGTGGAGATGGACAAATTGACTTCTTTGATTGGAGAAAAATAATTAAACTTGTGAAACATATGGGGATTTTGCATGAGAAAGGAAATTATTTTGTGATTTGTGCTTTTGATGATTAGGAAGAATGAATTGTAAATAAAAGGGAAATATGACGAAATTGGAGAGTAGTTTGATTAGAATTGTATTTATGTCTTCTCTGTTTGTTTCTCTTCACTTCTTTTTTTTCCCTTTAAACACTTACTCTGTTACATTTTTCCCCTTTGGATGTATTAAAAATGTTTTAATAGAACTTTTTTTTTAATGACAAAGAAGAAAAAAAACCTGCCAAATAATCAAATCAATGGGGAAGGAAAGGATTAAACAGCCTCTTCTGCCCCATAACTGTTTTTGACAACTGCTCATCTAGTTTTCCTCTATAGTGTACTATAATGACATCAAAGGAAGACAATTAACTAGTGCTTGTAGCTAAACTGGAAACTAAACAAATCAGTGGCCTTTATTTTATGTATTATTAAATTTATTTGCCACCCATTGTGCTTTAATTGTATCATTTAGGTTGCAAATAGAATACAAAGAAAGAAAGTAGCATCACCTGAAAGTACAAGCTACGAATTTCCACAATATATAAGAGTAGCCTTAAAGCCTTTCAAGAGCCTTTTTGAATTAAATAACACGATAAAGAATATCTGTCATTGTTTATTTTGCTTATTTTGAGCCATGGTGGCGCAGTGGTTAGAGTGCAGTACTGCAGGCTACTTCTGCTGATTGCCGGCTGCCTGCAATTTGGCAGTTCAAATCTCATCAGGCTCAAGGTTGATTCAGCCTTCCATCCTTCCGAGGGGGGTAAAATGAGGATCTAAATTGTTGGGGGCAATATTCTGACTGTAAACCGCTTAGAGAGGGCTGTAAAGCTCTGTAAAGTGGTATATAAGTCTAAGTGTTACTGCTATTGCTATTTTGGCATAGGGTGAACAAAAGGTAGGTTGCCCCCAGAGAAATGAATTCTGGAAACAGAGACCAACAGCATTTAATTGCCATGGCAAATTGAAAAGGCAAGTACTGCAGTAATCAAATCCATCCATCCTCATACTTACTATTACAGCCTGCCTAGCAGCATTTCTAGCTGCTAGTATGGTACTAGTATAAATTCATTTTTAAGCTTAGGCCAGCAGCAATATGACATTATCAGACTGAAAAAGTTAAGTTTAATTTTAAGTTTATGCAGCACAGAAAATTCATAGTTTGCCTCTGGTTTACTTTTATTAATAAGCATATACAGGTAGTCCTCAACTATGGCCACAATTTTGAGCCCAACATTTCTGTTGTTCAGTGAAACATTTGCTAAGTTGGTTTTGTCCCATTTTATGACTTTTCTTGCCACAGTTGTTAAATGAATCCCTGAAGTTGTTAAGTTAGTAACACGATTGTTAAACGAATCGGACTTTCCCATTGACTTTTGCTTGTCAGAAGGTTACAAAAGATGATCACATGATCCTAGAATGCTGTGACCGTCATAAATATGAGTCAGTTGCCAAGCGTCTGATCTTGTGACTGTAGGAATGCCACAAGGGCTGTAAGTGTGAGAAACGGTCGTAAGTTGCTTTTTTCAATTCCGTTGTAACTTTGAATGGTCACTAAATGAGCTGCTGTAACACTGATCTCCAGGATGATGTAGCCCACATATCCATAAAAAAGTAAAAGAGGAATTAATTTGTAAATACAGATAGTCCTTGACTTACAACAGTTCATTTAGTGACCGTTCAAAGTTACGACAACACTGAGAAAAGTGACTTACAACCATTTTTCACACATGACCATTGCAGCATCCCCACAGCCATGTGATCAAAATTCAGACACTTGGCAACTGACTCATATTTATGACCGTTGCTGTGTCCCCTTTTGCAACTTTCTGACAAGCAAAGTCAATGGAGAAGCCAGATTCATTTAACAACCGAATAACTAACTTATCAACTGCAGTGATTCACTTAATAACTGTGGCAAGAAAGATCGTAAAATGGGGCATAACTCACTTAACAAATGTCTCACTTAGCAACCAAAATGTTGGGCTCAATTGTGGTCGTAAATCGAGGACCACCTGTAGCTCACTTATGCCAGCATATACTGTATACTGTTTGTCACACATCGACTTTGACATCTGGAAAACTAGATCAGGATTAAGAAAAACCTTCCAGATTCTTATAAATAAAATACAAAAGCAATTATCTTTATCAGATTCTGCATGAGGTCATGGCATGAAAAACAAAGCCTCGTTATTTAAACAATTTAACCTGTCCAAATGAATTGAAATCATTTAAGACAGGTAGTCCTCAACTTACAACCACCATTCAGCTCCAAATTTATGTTGTTAAGTGAGACATTTATTAAGTGAATTTTCCCCCAATTTACAATCTCGCTTGCCATAAATCACTGCAGGTCATAAATGCCGGTTGCTAAATGAATTTGGCTTCTCCATTGACTTTGCTCATCAGAAGGTCACAAAAGGTGATGACACGAACTTAGGACACAGCAAAGGTCGTAAATATGAACCAGTTTTTCAAGCATCAGCCGCTTAGAGAGGGCTGTAAAAGCCCTGTGAAGCGGCATATACCGTATTTTTTGGAGTATAAGACGCATCTTTTTCCCTCAAAAAAGAGGCTGAAAATCTGGGGCGTCTTATACATTGAATACAGCATTTTTGGCCTCCCAAAACCCCACCCCCTTCACCAAAATGGTCGTCCACAGCCTTTAGGAGGCTTCCAGAGTGCTCCTGGGAGCTGGGGAGGGCAGAAATGAGCCACAAATGAGCTCTTTTTTGCTCACTTTTGCCCCCCCCCACCTAGCCCCCAGGAGCACTCTATAAGCCTCCATAAGGCTATCCATGCCTTTTTTTGCGAAAACAGGCCATTTTTTGCTTGTTTTTGGCTCCACCCCCACCCCTCAGGAGCACTCTACAAGCCTCCTAAGGGCTATTCATGCCCTTTTTTGAAAAAAAAAAAAGGGACCCACTTTTCACGAAGGGAGAGATTTGCAGAGTGCAAAAACTTTTTTTAAAATATTTGCCTCTTCAAAACCTTGGTGCATCTTATACTCCGGTGCGTCTTATATCCCGGAAAATACAGTAAATCTGCTATTGCTATTGCTCTCTGAATTCTGATCACACAAAGGTCATAACTATTTAAAAAATGGTCATAAGTCACATTTTTCAGTGCAATGGTAACTCCAAATGGTTACTAAATTTATTTATTTTATTTATTTATTACTTGAACTTATTAGTCGCCCCCTCTCCCCACAGGGACTCGGGGCGACGTACAAAAGTATTATATAGCGTACAGAGGAGGTAAGAATAAATAAATAAGTTACAATACCTAAAAAAGTTAAAACCCCAGTGAAATTAACCCTTAAAAACTAAAATTACCAATTAAAAATGCCCTGGGCTGGAGAGATTGTAGTATTATGCCAGGTCAGCTAGTCGAAACAGGTAGGTTTTCAGCTTCATACGGAAGGAGCGAAGGTCGGTTGTTGTCCTGATGTCTGGGGGGAGGTCATTCCAAAGGGTGGGGCCCACTACAGAGATGGCCCTACTCCTGGGCGTCGCCCTCTGGCACTCTCTGGAGGACGGCACCCGGAGTAGTCCCTCTCTGTGTGAGCGGACGGGTCGCAGGGATGTATGGGGCAGGACGCGATCCCGCAGGTAACTAGGCCCTGTGCCATGGAGCGCTTTGAAGGTGGTAACCAGCACCTTGAAGCGCACCCGGTAGGCCACAGGAAGCCAGTGCAGCTCGCGCAGGATGGGTGTTATATGGGAGAACCTCGATCTCCCCATAATTACCCGCGCGGCTGCATTCTGGACCAACTGCAGTCTCCGGGTGCACCTCAAGGGGAGCCCCATGTAGAGAGCGTTACAGTAGTCCAGGAGAGACGTCACCAGCGCGTGAGTGACTGTGCGCAAGGCCTCCCGGTCCAAAAGGGGCCGCAATTGGCGCACCAGGCGAACCTGGTGGAACGCCCCCCTCGCCACGGCTGCCACGTGATCTTCCATAGACAGCCGGGCATCAAGGAGGACGCCCAAATTGCGCGCCCCTTCCACCGGGGCTAATTGATCGTCCCCGATGGCCAGCGATGGCATATGCTGGTTGAACCGGGAAGCCGGAAGCCACAGCCACTCTGTCTTGGAGGGGTTGAGCCTGAGCCTGTTGTCATCCATCCAGACCCGTACGGCTTCCAGACACCGGGACATCACTTCAAATGAACTGTTGTAAATCGAGGACTACCTGTATATCTCTTAGGACTGGGGTCCCTAGCCCCCAGCCTATGTACTGGCACAGGGCTGTGGCATGCCAAAAAATGGGCAGTGTAAAGCAAGCCAGCCCCCATCTGTGGGATGCAGGCAGCATGCGAAACCATACCCCCTCCGGTCCATGGAAAAAACCTCTCTCGATGGAAATGGTCCCTGGTGCCCCAAAGTTTGGGGAGGCACTGTTTTAGGATGTTTCGCAAAGGCCATCACTATGGACTTCTGGTTGACTTCCAGACATTTAGAAATGAAATAATGGGCCCAAGTTTGCAGTGCTTTTCTTAAGCCAATCAGAATCTGGAAAATTAACACTCTGTCATATAGATAAGACTAAATACTGATATATTGATTTCAGCTTTATCATATGCAATAATTATTATTATTTAATACTTAAGGAGTACAAACAGTATATGGGAAGAGGAAGAAGTACTGTAAAGGACCATTAAGGAATGCTACAATTTCAAAAAGAAATCACTGTTATCAATATTATAAAACATCACCATAAAAGCCCCATGATTTTTCGAGGTACATGGAAAGCAACTATAATCTACAATCATAGTCATTAGCTTCTACTTTAAGAATATTTCTTTCCTCTCACTCAAAAACAAAAAGACCATAGTGTGCAAATGTAAGTAAGTATATATTCTTGTTAGCTATTTGCTTTAGCTACCAGTTATGGTTCAGACTAACAGAATAACAGAGTAGGAAGGGACCTTGGAGGTCTTCTAGTCCAACCTCAAGCAGGAGACCCTGTACCATTTAAGAAATGAATTAATCAATGAAGGATGCATTGGATAAGATTTTACTGAGTTCAGTGGCAGTTCCAAATAACCGTAGGAGTCTACTCTTTAATTGGGAAAAATAATTCTTAACTCAAAAATATTATTACCCAACAAAAATTATAATCACACCAGCTGTTCTTCTTATGACAGAAATATTGAGTCCCCCTTCTCCCAATATTTTTGAAATGTTCACATAAATGATTCTGATTTTCTATTGTTACAGTAAGATAGGAGCAATAATTTATTCACCAGGCTACAAAACCCACTGAAGGTCTTTAAATGTTTGAAGTTAACCTTGCTTCCATGTACAATCTAAGAAAGGAGAACCATCAAAGAGAAATGTAAATGTTTAAAAGGGCCCTGGGAAGGTTACATACTTTTCAAACAAATGCCTGCTCACTTCTGCATCCACTGCGCTTAACGGATCATCCAAAAGATAGATGTCGGCATCCTGGTACACAGCTCTAAAAAACAGACAAGTAGGGAACAATTAGGTTGCTTCTAAAAAGAGTGTTTTAGCAGCAAGGACTCACCCATACAGTGAAAGGTGGGTTTCTCATCTGCCCTCATTTCCACTTTCCTATCCTGGTGCAGCTATTGGGTCATTACTGCTTCCCTCATATATTACTGAGGGAGATACCTTGCCTGGCAACCTTCTCAAACAAATGAGTTAGAGCACAGGTGTCAAACTCAATCGTGTCACGTGCCATATTGTGACTTTTTTCCCCTTTGTGAAGCCGGGGTGGGAGTGGCCAGCACCAGAGGTGGATTACTACCGGTTCGTACCGGTTCGAGCGAAGTGGTACTGGAAAGTGTGACTGTGTCACTGAACCGGTAGGGACGGCAGGCTTGCCATGCCCTCGAATTGGTACCCCAGTCTCTGCGGCGTGTTTTTTTTACATTTTTAATGTTCTGCGCATGCGCTGACTTATTTACAGCCAACTGCACACATGTGCAGAGCGTGTTAGGGATGTGCACGAGCAAAGGAGTGTGTGCAAATTGCACGCGCACTGAACCGGCAGTAATGCTGACAGAAACTCACCCCTGACCTACACGTGACACATCCAGCCCACAAGCCGTCAGTTTGACAGGTCTGAGTTAGAGCATGGGTCCCCAATCCCCTGGCCGTGGCCTGTTCGAAACCGGGCCACAGGAGAAATAGGCAAGCACATGTGCATGAAGCTCTACTTGAGCAAGCAGCAGACGAGCACAAGCTCCTTCTGCTCAAGCACCCTTCACTTTCACAGGTGGAGCTTTGCACATACGTGCAAGTACTCTATGCTCAGGAGTGAAGCTCAATTTGAACAAGTGGAGGGTGCATGCATAGATATGCTGCTCACACAAATGGTTCTGTGTGCATGCACATGTGCCTGCCCCCCACACACACAGACCTTCTCCCATACCAGGTGGGGCCACCAAGCTGGAAACGTTGGGGCCCGCTGAGTTAGAGAATCCTACAACCAATGGTCTTACGAGTAAGAAAAAAAGTTTATAAATCAGAAATAAATTTGATAATGTCATTTCCTGGTTCTTAAAGCTTTAAGGTGATTTTAAAATTTAAAAACAAAAACCAGAAAATGCCAATCTTCCATTTTAATTTTAGACGACCACATTCAAAAACAGGTAAAAGTAGATAAAGTAAGAAATACAATCCTGAATCCCATTGGAATTGTTGTTAAGTGACGTTCCTAGTTAAAGCATTGTTTATCCCATTGTTATGACTGTCCTTGCCACAGCTGTTAAGTGAATCACTGCAGTTAATAAGTTAGTAGCCCGGTTGTTAAGTGAATCAGGCTTCCCCATTGACTTTGCTTGGATTGGATTTGGATTTATTGGGTTTATATGCCGCCCTTCTCCCAAAGGACTCAGGGCGGCGTACAACATTAAAAAACACATGTCACAAAAGTTAAATGGAAATTAGATAAGTATCCAAAAAAAAAACCACCCCCAATTAATATAACAATAACATTTTAAAAATTAGATAAAATTAACAGGCCAGGCCGGCTTGCTGGAAAAGCCAACATTTTAGGGCGCGTCGGAAGGACCGGAGGTCAGGGATTATGCGAAGCTCCTGGGGCAGCTCATTCCAGAGGGAAGGCGCTCCCACAGAGAAGGTTCTCCCCCCTAGGGGTCAACACTGTCTGGCCGACGGCACCCTGGGGAGGCCAACTCTGTGGGATCGTACTGGACGGTGGGAGGCTACTGGTGGCAGTAAGTGGTCTCGCAGGTACCCTGGTCCTAAGCCATGGAGCGCTTTAAAGGTCATAATTAGTACCTTGAATCACACCCGGAAAACAACCGGCAACCAGTGCAAGCCGCCTAAAAGGGGTGTAACATGGGAGTACCTAGGTACCCCCATGATAACCCGCGCGGCCGCATTCTAGACCAGCTGAAGCCTCCGGGTGCTCCGACTTTGCTTGTCAAAAGGTTGCAAAATTTGTACTAAGCACTTGGATGTTTAGAAGCTGAATCCAGAAAAAATATACCTTCTAGTTTAAAGGGTGGAATAACTCTGTCATTCATCACCCACTGTGAAACCTCTCCGTTAGGTATCAATTTCCAATTCAAAGTCCTATAAACATACAACATCTCATCACCTGAAAGATCATTTATTTCACTTTGAAAATCATCTCTTTCACAAAAGCCATAATAGTATTTGTATTTTGTGGAGATTAAGGGAGAATAGAACTCCATACTAGTTACCATGCTGGTTTTTATAAAGGCATATTAAAATGTCTCTTTTTGCAAAGATGTCTAAATCACTACGGGTAGTTCCTGACTTACAATCACAACTGAGCCCAAAATTTCAGTGATTAAGTGAGACATTTGTTAAGTGAGTTTTGCCCTATTTTAGGACTTTTCTTGCCACAGTTGTTAAGTGAATCATTGCAGTTAATAGTTTAGTGACCCAGTTGTTAAGTGAATCTGGCTTCCCCATTGACTTTTTTTGTCAAACAAAAGGGGTTGCAAAAGGGGATCACATGATCTCAGGACACAGCAATGGTCGTAAGGAATAAACCCGTTGCCAAGCATTTGAATTTTGATCACATGGTCATGGGCAGTGATGAAATTCCATTTTTTTTTTACTACCGGTTCTGTGGGCATGGCTTGATGGGCGTGGTATGACTTGGAGGGTGTGGCAGGGGAAGGATACTGCAAAATCTCCATTCCCACCCTACTCTAGAGGTGGCATTTGCCGGTTCTCCAAACTACTCAAAATTTCCGCTACTGGTTCTCCAGAACCTGTCAGAACCTGCTGGATTTCACCCCTGGTCATGGGGATGATACAAAGGTTGTAACTGATAAATGTCACTTTTCTCAATGGCGCTGTAACTTTGAATGGTCACTAAACAAAATGTTGTAAATCAAGGACTACCTGTAATATGTAGCATTGTTTGCTGTTAGGACTTTGATTTCAATAGTTTGATTTCTGTCATTAGTTTGTTATCACAAATTGATGCAATTTTACATTTTTACAGGTGACCTTGAAATGTACATAATTTAGTTTGGCGCTTCACCAAATGCATTGGGTATTTAATTGACATCTGCAGGTTCAAGATGGTCTCATAAAATCCAAGCCCACTTTACCTAGCAAGATTAATCCTGGCTTTTTGTCCACCGCTTAAAGTGGCTCCTCTGTCTCCAACCATGGTTAGGTCTCCATCTTCCAGCTGGTCAATATCCTATCAATAACAGAGTATTATTCAAATAAAGAAGTTTGCATTTGTCATTTTAATGATTTGAGAAACATCATAAATATTATTAATATGCATACATTATGTTCAAAAGGAGAACTTATTAATCAGAATTGCTTGGTAAGATTTTTACTCTCCGAAGAAGTGTGTTTATACAATTTATAAACCACTACAAATTAAATATGAATGTTAGGAAATGATGAGCAGTTTTCATAATGCAAAACAAGATTATAAAAAATTGACCAACCGCATTTTTACAAAATGTGCTTTACAAAAGGTTTTAAACTATCTGCTTTTCATCCATCTTCAACCTGACATCATCAAATGCCATGTCCTGGATTTGGTGTATAATATTTTACAAGTTGCCAAACAAAATTATCTGTCTCTTAGCAATCTATTTTTGATGTCCTAGATCACACCTGCCAAATCAAAGATATGGTTGAAATGTTTTGAAGGACATTCTCTGAAATACAATGCTAGCTTAAGAAGCCAATGGCATTTTTAGGAACAACATATCCATGGCAATTTCAGTTTTCACTCTCACAAGTACAGTATGTGAAAAATGTTCTAACCTGAATTATTTCCTCCTAGGATTTATTTTTTGCCTTTTAAATGGGAAATAGAGAAATCTTGAAGTATTACAGCAGGGTATACCACTACAACCCACAAAATTATCACTGAATTTAAAATTTTTAATACGGCAATGGGGGAAAACCTAGTAAACACATATATGTTCTGAGTCATTACATTTCATTAAATTTAATTAAAATTAAATTAAATCAAGTCAAGTTTCATGATGTTCTCCATTCAGCTCCTTTAAGAGTGCTACCCTGACCCATGTTTAAAATTAAGTGGGGCTTCATGCCAAAAAGGTCCGTCTGCATAATTATGGCTCCATCCAACTTAAATTACAGTGGAACTATTTTGCACAATGCATAATGTCCTATATTTCACTGGCATTTTATCAATTCTTCAACATTGTTTTATTTTGGATGTTGGGCTGGTTTTTGGGGAATCCAAAGCAATGAGGCTCCCTGTAATTTTCTATGCATAACGGCTTTGCCAATTTTCATTGTCAAAAAATGAAAAACAACCCAGAATGTATTTTAAAGATGTAGAACTTACTTTTTTAAGAGCACAGGCTCTTAAAACCTTCTCGTATTTTTCCTTTCGATATTCCTTTCCAAAGAGTATGTTATTTCTTACTGTGCCAGAAAACACCCAGGGCTGCTGAGAAACGTAAGCTATTTTTCCTTGAACATCCATAAAACCTTTGATTGTAGACAGCTCACCCAGGACAGCGCTCAAGAGTGAAGACTAGAAGTGTAGGTGGGAGGGGAAAACAGGTTCAAATCGTAAATACTGATGTGCACAACACAGGTAAGACCTTCCATTCTTTTTACACATAAGTACAATTTATTTGTATAACCATCACTAAAGGTTCCCCTTGGTTTTCTCGTTGGGTGATCTTATGGACCTTTGTGCTTTCTCTTTCCATATCTGCAATAGCAATAGCACTTAGATTTATATACCGCTTTGCAGTGACGTGCGGTGAGGTTTATGGCTGGTGAGGCTGGTGACGTCATCAGGAAGGCGGGGAATGGGACCACGTGTGCTGGAGGCTCAGGCTGCCTTAGGCTGCCGCATATTGCAGTCGCGAGGAGCGCGCGAAATCCAGCAGAGGCAGGAAGGTTCGCGTCATTCCCCAGTCGCTTTCGTGCCTTCGTCATCCGGGAGCGCCGACAACATTTCTGCCTCCGCAGCTCCCGGGCGCGGCCGGACGGATGTATATAATATTATAATATTGTATGTATTCGTATGTATTATAATATTGTATGTAAGTATATATTATATACTATTATTTCATGAAGAGAGGTGAGGCTCTGCCTCCCCTGCCTCCCCTGACCGCACGTCCCTGCCGCTTTGCAGTGCTTTACAGCCCTCTCTAAGTGGTTTACAGAGTCAGCATATTGCCCCCCCCCCCAACAATTTTGGGTCCTCATTTTACCCAACTCGGAAGGATGGAAGGCTGAGTGAGCCTGGTGAGATTTGAACTTCCAAACTGCAGGCAGCAGAAGTAGCCTGCAGTATTGCACTCTAACCACTGCACCACCATGGCTCAATAGATGCAATATGGGATTAATAGTAGCTAATACTAATTTCTATGTGAATCTGCTTTCTACATTCACTCACTGGCACAAAGCAGGACTTCACTTCCCACGTTTCTTCACAGAAAATTTTCAAACAAAACTCTGCCAAAGCAGATAAACTAAACATTAAAGTTAAAGCTCAATAGTTCTGCACCCATTCTTGCTACATGTCTCTTTGTATCAGGAAGCAAAACCAGTCATCTTCTAGTTATACTGTTTCCCGTTTAGCTTCTTTCTCTTCTTTCCTTTGATTCCACACTCATATTTTCCCCAAATCTACTCTACACTACAAAAAAAAAATTACAGAATGCCTCATCGTCATGTATTCCTCACCAATTCTTTCATATTTTAATCATGAACAATGAAGTCCGTAATGATTTTTGGTTCAAAATTAATAACAATAGTAATTTATTAAGGGTACAATGTATATGCTGCTAATTGTTAAAAACATTTTTTTAAAAACCCCACAAAACAATTAGAAACAAAAGTGACAGAGAAACCTAATCCAGATGGGAAGAAAGAAAAAGAGGAAAGGATAGCTTCAGTCATGCTTGCCAAAAGTCTGAATGAAGATTCATATCTGTTCATTGCGAATTCGTGAATAGACTGATGCTTAAATCATATCCATTCTTCTGAATTCATTCCTTAATTCAGCTCAATTTCATAAGAGGGGGCTAGTTTCAGTCACAACTATTACATGCTTTCCTTTTCTATTTTTTGCATGGGTATAAATACGCTGTTTTCCCTTCTATTCCTTTCATTAATTCATGTTTTTTACCGTTTATTTTCCTTCGTTCCAAGTTGCAATCTTACCTCGCCAGGTGAGCCCATAGATTTTTGACTTCCACAAGCCATCCTGGATACGCCCCTGTGCCCCATATTACTTTTTAGCAAGATAGATAAGACAGAGACAGGCCTTAACTACTCACACCTATATTACCTGATAATGGAAAGGTCAGTATTGGTCAGTTCTGACAAAGCCCAGTGTTACCTCATCCTACTCACTATACCCAATCTGCTGACTCTCAGCAGATTGAATCCCAGAGAGTGAACAGGGACAAAATGCCTGTTTTCAAATGTTTCAGAATGAACATTCAAGGGACAACGTAACAATTTTTTAAAAATCAAAACTTGCCTTTCCCGCTCCCACGGGGCCAATCACGGTGAGTAATTCTCCTGGTTTGACAGATAATGAAATGTCTTGAAGTGTTGCCATTTCCATAGTCTATTCATTTGGGAAGTAATTGATATGGTTTTTATTATTTATGCATTCATTTACTTGCTTTCATTAACTGAATACAAACAATCAAAAACAATATAAATGTTTATGGAAAAAAATAAAACTGGCAAAAACTAAACAAAAATATATTCATTGTTTTATGCCTTCCGTCAATCTTGGCTCCTGGTGACTACATTTATAAGAATTCCACACAAAATTTATAACATTTTAGAAAATAATCTAATTTAAGAGTATTACTCTTTCCCCTAGTGTAAGGTTTAATCACTCCCATCTATTGAGATCCAAAGAATCTGTGAAATATCACATGGGATTAAAAATGCAAGATGGCATGTACATTCCTTATAGATAATTATTTATAATTATCTTATTTACTGATAATTATTTATAAAATTAATAGTTTTTTTTTCTCTTTATAGTCTGATTAAAATTACTTCTTGCAAAATAGATAAGACAGAGACGAGCCTTAACCACATACACCCATATTACCTAATAGTATATTTAATTCATACCTAATTCTCTTGTAAACAAGAACACTCAAAGAAAAATTAGAAATAATGTCAATTTTAATCAGACCATAAAGTAATATAAGCATCAAGAAATCAGCATGAGAAAATGTTATTCGTGTTCAGAAATAAGAAACAACTGCCATTCTATTACCGTTATATTAACTTTCTCATCTCTTTTATTTGATCCAGGTACCTTCAATATTACTAAATGTTAAACTTGATTGGATTTAAAGCAACAATCAAGTTTCCAGAAAAGGTTGATATTAAACATAACCCATTGTTTCTAATTCTAAAATATTGTTCCACCATGATGACAGAAAGAAATAATAGGCCATTGGCCTTTTTAAACATTATGCTTTAATCTCCACAAGGTGGCGGAAATAGCTCACTTTATTCCTTTTTACAGCTTCTAGGGACTTTTAAACTTTCTGGTTATACAATCAAGGTTTTCCCTCACTTTGACCTTGCATTGACTTCAACAGAAACATGTCACTTTCAGCCAACTGAAATGTAACTGAAATATAATTATACAATATGGAACATGGTTGTCAGAAAAAGAAAACAGAAAAAAACTAGCAATATAATATGTGCTTTGTAAAAGTTAACCCTGTGCCACAGGGATCTTGTTCTGACCTAGGCTTCCCGAGAGCATGAAGCAAACTCCTTGTCCCGACAAAAAACCCTTTTATTAATTTACTGTGAATTCTGCTCATTCGCATCAAACAAAGTCTTTCAAGGGAGGATTTACAGTCACAGACCTTATCTGGCTTGGAGAACTGACAGACCGATATCTGCAAAACTTGGCAAGGAGTCTCGGAGAGTCATGAATCAATTAAATGAATGAATTGTCTCCTGCAAACTCCACTCCCCTTTCGCTCCTCTTTTATTTCCTCTAAGAGGGGCCATTCCACGTCCACCTGTGGCCTTACTCCCAAGTCGACCCGTTCTTTAGCTGTTCCCTTCGTCTGGCAACTCTGCGCAAGCGCACACTGGAAACAGGCTCCAGCTGTTCATCTGCCTCACTGATGTCCGACTCTGAAGGCAGCTGATAACTGGCATATGGCTCTGCCCCCCACCCCCTGCCTCCGACACATAGCCCTCATCAGAGTCTTCCCCAGACTCCAGGACTGGCCCATGTTGCTCCCCAACCTCCTCACTGTCTGAATCTGCTGCCAGCTCTGCTGGCCGCTAGCAGGCCACAACAGACCTTAAAACGAATACAAGGTACCGTACCTACCAAATTTCTGTTCCTTATACTGTAAATATGTTTCAAAGAAAAAGGAGGCCCGTAAAGTCCCCCCCAAAAAATTAATCAGCTCAAGCAAACCATGACACAATGCTAAACAATAAGATTTGGCACTAATGAGGGCAGACTGATCTCAGTAAATCTTGACTCCACAAAAGAAATTTCATTCATTGTCATATGATATGAGAAAAATGTACAGGCAGCCTTACGATCAACTTATGATCACAATTGAGCCCAAAATTTCTGTTGTCAGATGAGACATTTGTTAAGTGGGGTTTGCACCATTTTACGACCTCTCTTGCCACAGTTGTTAAGTTTAAGTGAATCACAGCAGTTGATAAGTAAGTAACCCGGTTCTTAAATGAATTGGGCCTCCCCGTTGACTTCGCTTTGCCAAAAAGTTGCAAAGGGGATCATGTGACCTTGGGACTCAGCAACGGTCATAAATATGAGTTGGTTGCCAAGCATCTGAATTTTGATCACATTATCATGGGGATGGCTGCAAAGGTCGTAAGCGTGAAAAATGGTTATGAGTCACTTTTTTCAGTGCCATTGTAACTTTGAACAGTCACTAAATGAACTGCTGTAAGTCGGGGAGTACTACAGATAGTCCTTGATTCCCAACAGTTCATTTAGTGACCTTTCAAAATTACAACGGTGCTCCAAAAAGTGACTTATGAACCATTTTTCACAATTTTACAACCATTACAGCAACCCCATCGCCACGTGATCAAAATTCAGACGCTTGGCAAATGACTCATATTTATGATGGTTGCCACGTTACTGAATGTGTTTCATTTGGAAGTGGGGAGAAAAGCACTTTTAGTTTAACAACAACCTAAGAAGGGAAATGGCTGCTGCTTGTCCAGTGATAGCCATCTCTACATTGGTGGCTTGCACGCGGTACGGTACGTTCCGGTACGGTGCTCCAGAGGGCCCACCCGCCCCCACTCGCCCACCCGAACTCCTTACCTGTATATGAGCTCTTTGGCGCTTCCGCGCATGCACACAGGGTGCCTGCGCAATGCTCCACCAAGCAGCTGGAGTGTCATGGAGGCTTGCAAAGGCGTCGCAAAAGGTAAGGATGCATGCACGCACTGCGCATGTAGTGGACGCCAGGCCCGTTGCAACCGTACCGATTGCAACAGGATCCAGAACCCACCACGGGATCACTATCTCCAAATTTTGCATCCTTTAGTTGGGGCTGCAAAAGTGGACCAATTCTGTATTGCCATTCAGAATAAAGGTGATTTACCTTGTCCCAGGTGCAAGTCAAATCATGTAGGTTAAGAAAAGGGTTTTCAATGTTACTTTTGAGTTGTGGTCTAAACTGAGGAACTTCATCAAGGATTAGAAAATTCTGCATCAATGGAAAGAAAAGAAGAAGAAACAGAAAAGACTAATTTATTTTTTGCTGAAACACGTTCACCTAATTGAAGAGTTTCAATACATTCAAAGAGCACATCCACAGGGAAACTGAGTTAATTTTACAAAAAGAGTTTTAATAATTTTCTGACCAAGTCAATCTTCCTTTTTAAATAAATACACACTGATCTAGATTTATAATTTGATTACTAATTTATGATTGATAATAGCTTAGTTTATAATTTACAATACTTCATGTATAGAAAATGAAAATCTGATTATCAACAGGAACAAAAGATGGTTTTCTAACTTTATTCTGTGACTTCACATATCTAAGTAGCAGTTCTGATTTCGCCTCACACAGCCTTCTGCAAAGATAGGCACTGAATCCTACCTACTATATCCCATCCTCAACTGGGCATACCAAAAAAGAAGATTTAAAGAACTGCACTATAATATATAACAGAATAACAGAGTTGGACTTTGACGGTCTTCTAATCCAACCCCCTGCACAAGCTGGAGACCCTATAGTACCATTCTGGATAAATGGCTCTTCTTCAAACCTAAATTGATGGAGCACCCACAACTTCTGAAGGTAACCCCTCCCACTGGTTAATTGTTCTTACTATCAGGAAAGAAGTAATGGGTGAAAAATTGTTGAAGAGAGATCCAACCTAGAACTTCCTGACAGTGAAATCAATTAATCACTGAAAAGGCTTGCCACCAGAAGTTATAGGTGCTCCATCACTGGAGGCTTTCAAGAAGACATTGGACAGCCATTTATCTAGAATGATATAGGGTCTCCTATTCAAGTAAGGGGTGGGACTGGAAGACCTCCGAGGCCCCTTTCAATTCTGTTATTCTATAACCTCTATTCTAAGTTCTATTCTATTCTAACCAATTTCATTGTATTTATTTTGTACAATGACAATAAAAACTATACTACCAAGCCATTAAGGTTCAGAGTATTATAATGGTCTCAATAATGCCTGATACAATGAAATTCTCAAATACAAGACCTTTTCTTCCTCTGGTAGCCCTGGCATTGATTTTCCAACCTCTTTTGTCAAAGATCTGGTTCTTTTGTTAATTTTGTAGAGGTGCTAAATGTGCAGTTCAGGGGTTAACAAAGTCTATCATTATTATTTAGCAGGTTACTACAATGTCTGGGTCAAGATATTTAATGGAATTGTTCCTAAATTCCATTACATATCCAAATAATGGGAGTGAGAGAGATCCTGGCAATGCTATTTGTATATGTAGAATAAATCTATTTGCTGTTTATTGATCAAAGTCTAAAAAATTCTTGCACTATTATTCTGTATTTTTTATTCTATATTATTCTACATTTTTCCATAGGGTGTTTTTTCTGTATTTTCCATGTATTTCAAATTATCTATACCTCTATTCTTGTCTCTAATCCACAATCATTCCCATTACCTTGAGAACCATTCATGCTCATTCAGTTAAACATCCTTAGTCAATAAAAAGCACCATAAATTCAACCTGTAAGCAGTTAATCATCCGCAACAATTAAGAATTACCCTAAGGGAATTACATAAGGCAAATATTTATGCATTCTCTTTCTCTAGCTATAAAAGACACAGGGGCTGCCTGAAAGGAAAAGCATGAGCTAGCAACTTGTTAATTATTTCTAATGCTGCAACTAAATGCAACTGAATGTCCCCTTTGGACAATACCTTGATTCGTCTAATGCTGACCAATGTTTCAGATACTTTCTCAATGGCTGCTGGGAAGAATAGAGTGACTGTCAGCCTCACTGCACCATACAGAGAGACAGCGACAAATACCCGGCTTGCTGAAATCTGATTGCCCAACAACACGTAGGTCATGAATGTCATAAACACTGTGATTTTGCTGGCAATGAAGAAGGATGCCAAGTTCATTCCCCGAAGGTAAGAACTCTTAAGAACCACCGAAATCTCCTTTCTGAAATTGAAATTTCGATAAAAGCATGTTATGTATGTAGGTACGTATTGCAAGTACTTTTAAGCCACTTCAACCAAGCACATCTAAAATGTTTAAATAACAATAAAGCCCACAGTATTAAAGAAAATCAATTCAGCATCAGCAATAAAATATCCAAACAATAGTAGCATATATACAGTGGTGGGATTCAGCCAGTTCGCACCTATTCGGGAGAACCGGTTGTTAACTTTCTAAGCAGTTCGGAGAACTGGTTGTTGGAAGAAATCTCATTTTGGGCTTTTTCCACTTTACAGGGCTAATCCTGTAAGGAAGGCAGGAAGGAAGGAAACATTCTGGTGTTGTTTCTAGCCTAATCTTTATTGCCCTGCTTACAGAAACTGCCTCTCCGGTTAACCCTTATTACATTTTAACAGCTAAGGTGAAGCGCCCATCGACCTGAGTGACGTTGAGTTGTCCACACTCACCCAGTCACATGACCACCAAGCCCACCTGTTCATTAGGGCAGAGAATCAGTTGTTATATTATTTGAATCCCACTACTGCATATATACCACATTATCGACTCTACAATGCCTTAAGCAGGCACCTCTTGGTTTGCTTATGTAATGCCCCTATGGACGGAGCACCACTGGCTTGGTTTCCTTCTGGTTGCAATTCAAGGTGAATGTTATCACTTTTAAAGCCCTACATGCAGTGGTGGGTTCCAGGCAGAACGGCCCAGTACGGCCGTACCAGTATTAGCCTGGAGCAGCAGCCACCGTACCGGTATGGTGGCTTGTTTGGCCCAACCGCCCGCCCGCGTTCCTTACCTGTTTTTGAAGCAACTGGGCCAATTGCTCATGCATGCACAGTGTGAGGTACCTGCGTGACCTCCGCCGAGCAGCTGGGTGTCACAAGGCGGTGGCATGCAGTGGCATGTGCAGCGTACATGCCTGACAAGGACGCCCAACCCCATGCGCAGCATACCAGTTGTGTCGGGAGCCGGAACCCACCACTGCTTTCATGGCATAGGCCCATGTTACAAAGGACCACCTCTTCCTGACACCCTTCCCATCCCACTAGGTCAACGATGGCGAACCTTTTTTGGCTCGTGTGCCACAAGTGGAGGGAGCACAGGGGGGTCGTGTGCAGGCGTGCCGCACCCATAATGCAATGTGCGACCCCCCAGTGCACATGCGCACACAACAGCCGCAACCCCCCCCCCATTTTTACATGCTTTTTTCACCCTTCCGGTCACTTCCGGTTTGCTCGGAGGGTCGTTTTAAGCGTTCCAAAGGCTTCAGGGAAGCCTCCAGATGGTCCCTGAAGCCTTTGCAGCGCTCAAAACGACCCTCCGAACAAACCGGAAGTCACTTCCGGATTGCTCGAGGGGCATTTTAAACGTTCGGAAGGCTTCAGGGAAGCCTCCGGATGGTCCTGAAGCCTCCGGAGGGTCTCCAGGGGGGGGGGCTCTTTTCGCCCTCCCCAGGCTCCTATAAATCCTCTGGAGCCTGGGGAGGGCGAAAAATGGCTTCAAAAAAGGGTGAAATCAGCTGGCCAGCACGAGCATGCACGCTGGCCAGCTAACAGGACAGCGCCTCGTGTGCCCTGACAAATGGCTCCGCGTGCTGCCTGTGGCACGCGTGCCATAGGTTCGTCATCACTGCACTAGGTCATATAAAAATGGCCATGCTCCAGGTCTCTTTCCTGAAAAAGTGCCATCTAATGGGCCCTAGCAAGCATGCCTTTTCCATGGCTGCTCCTGCCTTATGGCAATCAGGCAGGCCTTAGCTTTCCAGAAGGTCATTAAAACCCTGGGTCTATACCCAGTCACTGGGATAGAGCGGTGGAGGCTTGGGGAATGATTGGGGCACCCTGGGAGGTTAATTCAGATAGCAATCGCAACTTAAACTTATATACTGCTTCACAGTGCTTTGCTGAAAACCTCTCTAAGCGGCTTACAGAGTCAACATCTTGCCCCCCAAAATCTGGCTCCTCATTTTACCGACCTCAGAAGGATGGAAGGCTGAGTCAACCTTGAGCCGGCAAGAATCAAACTGCTGGCAGCCAATAGAATTAACCTGCAGTATTGCATTCTCACCACTGCGCCACCATGGTACCAGGTTTTTTAGGTTTTTTTTAATGCTTACTGTTTTTATATTGTTGTTGTAAACTGCCCAGAGTTGTTTCCTGATGGGCAGAGATAGAAATCTGTTAAATAAATAAA
This sequence comes from Natrix helvetica, assembly GCF_964273705.1. Taxonomy (NCBI): domain Eukaryota; kingdom Metazoa; phylum Chordata; class Lepidosauria; order Squamata; family Natricidae; genus Natrix; species Natrix helvetica. Next base: position 23,494,704 of record NC_138549.1, read on the forward strand.
TGACTTGAGGCAATTCTATTAGCCCAACCTACCTCACAGGAGACAGGAGGAGGGAATGGACATATTTACCTTTGAGCTTCAAGAACAGGGAATCTCAAACTGGAGGGTATGATTTGCTCAGGGACATGAACAAATTCCAACTGGGATGGCGGATATGCATTTTTAAAGCCATTATTAGCATTACAATTGGTAATTTTAAACTCTGAAGAAAGGTGGAGCGGAGAAGGCTAATGGAAGAGATAGAATCCCTGCAAATATTTGTTTGTTTATTTGTTTGTTTTAATCTCACTGTTATTACAAGTAGCCCTTGACTTATGACCACAACTGAGCCCAAATTTTCTGTTGTTCAGTGAGACATTTGTTCAGTAGGTTTTGCCCCATTTTTCGACCTTTCTTGCCACCGTTGTTAATTGTTGCACTTCTTAAATTAGTCACGTGGTTGGTAAGAGGATCTGCCTTCCCCATTGACTTTGCTTGTCAGAAGGGCGCAAAAGAAGATCACATGACCCCAGAACACTGCAACCACTGCAACCAACATTAGTTGCCAAGCATCTGAATTTTCACCATGTGACCATGGGGATACTACAATGGTTGTAAGTGTGAAAAACGGTCATAGATCAACTTTTTCAGTCATTTTGTAACTACAAACTCAGGGGTGAAATTCAGCAGGTTCGGACAGGTTCTGGAGAACTGGTAGAGGAATTTTTGAGTAGTTTGGAAAGCTGGCATATACCACCTCTGGCTGGCCCTAGAGTGGGATGGGAATGGGGATTTTGCAGTATCCTTCCCAGAAGAGTGGGGAGAGAATGGGGATTTTGCAGTATCCTTCCCCCAGGAGTGGAGTGGGAATGGGGATTTTGCAGTATCCTTCCCACAGGAGTGGAGTGGGAATGGGGATTTTGCATTATCCTTCCCCCAGGAGTGGAGTGGGAATGGGGATTTTGCAGTATCCTTCCCCCAGGAGTAGAGTGGGAATGGGAATTTTGCAGTATCCTTCCCACAAGAGTAGAGAGGGAATGGGGATTTTGCAGTATCCTTCTCCTGGATACTAACCCTAACCCTAACCCTAACCCTAACCCAGGTGAAGGATACCCTAACCCTAACCCTAACCCTAACCCAGGAGAAGGATACCCTAACCCTAACCCAGGAGAAGGATACCCTAACCCTAAACCTAACCCTAACCTTAACCCTAACCCTAACCCAGGAGGATACCCTAACCCTAACCGTAACCCTAACCCTAACCCAGGAGAAGGATACCCTAACCCTAACCCTAACCCTAACCCAGGAGAAGGATACCCTAACCCTAACCCAGGAGAAGGATACCATAACCCTAACCCTAACCCAGGAGAAGGATACCCTAACCCTAACCCTAACCCTAACCCAGGAGAAGGGAATGGAGATTTGCAGTATCCTTCCCCCAGGAGTGGGGTGGGAATGGGGATTTTGCAATATCCTTCCCACAGGAGTAGAGAGGGAATGGGGATTTTGCAGTATCCTTCTCCTGGAGTGAAGTGGGAATGGGGATTTGCAGTATCCTTCCCCCAGGAGTGGGGAGGGAATGGAGATTTTGCAATATCCTTCCCACAGGAGTAGAGAGGGAATGGGGATTTTGCAGTATCTTTCCCCTGGAGTGGAGTGGGAATGGGGATTTTGCAGTATCCTTCCCCCAGGAGTGGGGAGGGAATGGAGATTTTGCAATATCCTTCCCACAGGAGTAGAGAGGGAATGGGGATTTTGCAGTATCTTTCCCCTGGAGTGGAGTGGGAATGGGGATTTTGCAGTATCCTTCCCCCAGGAGTGGGGAGGGAATGGGGATTTTGCAATATCCTTCCCACAGGAGTAGAGAGGGAATGGGGATTTTGCAGTGTCTTTCCCCTGGAGTGAAGTGGGAATGGGGATTTTGCAGTATTCTTCCCCCAGGAGTGGTGTGAGAATGTGGATTTGCAGTATCCTTCTGACAGGAGTGGGGAGGGAATGGGGATTTTGCAGTAACCTTCCCCTAGAGTAGGGTGGGAATGGGGATTTTGCAGTATCCTTCCCCCAGGAGTGGGGAGGGAATGGGGATTTTGCAATATCCTTCCCACAGGAGTAGAGAGGGAATGGGGATTTTGCAGTGTCTTTCCCCTGGAGTGAAGTGGGAATGGGGATTTTGCAGTATTCTTCCCCCAGGAGTGGTGTGAGAATGTGGATTTGCAGTATCCTTCTGACAGGAGTGGGGAGGGAATGGGGATTTTGCAGTAACCTTCCCCTAGAGTACGGTAGAAATGGAGATTTTGCAGTATCCTTCCCAGAAGAGTGGGGAGGGAATAGGGATTTTGCAGTATCCTTCCCCCAAGAGTGGGGAGGGAATGGGGATTTTTCAATATCCTTCCCACAGGAGTAGGGAGGGAATGGGGATTTTGCAGTATCCTTCCCCTGGAGTAGGTAGGGAATGGGGATATTGCAGTATCCTTCTCCTGCCATGCCCCCAAGCCACGCCCACAGAACCAGTAGTAAAAAAAATTGAATTTCACCACTGTTAAAATGGTCACTAAATGAACTGTTGTAAGTTGAGGACTACCTGTATTTTTTTAAAAAATAACTCAAAGCAGTGAACATACCTAATACTCCTCCCTCCTCCTATTTTCCCCACAACAACAACCCAGTGAGAAGAGTAGGGCTGAGACCAAGTCACTGGCCCAAAGTCACCTAGCCGGCTTTCATGCCTAAGGCAGGACTGGAACTCTGCCTTGCCTGATTTCTAGCCTATTGCCTTAACCTCTAGACCCATGATAGCGAACCTAAGGCACATGTGCCATAAGTGGCACACAGAGCCCTCTCTGAGGGCACACGAGCCATCGCCCCAGCTCAGCTCCATCACTCATGCCAGTGCCCCTCCCGCCGGCCACCTGATTTTTGAGTCTCTGCTGCACATGTGTGGAAGTCATGTGCGCATGCGCAGGGCATTGCACTCACGCGGCCCATTTTTGGTCCCAGTAGTTGGAGGGAGGCCTACTAGGCCCAAAATGAGGTCGGGGGGGGATCATGCATGAGGGGCATGGGGGAGCATGGAGGGTCATGCACTCACACATGGGGGGGGGCATGGGGGTGTCACATGCGCAGGGCCGGATTTTCCTATAGGCTAACTAGGCTTCAGCCTAGGGCCTCAAGATCAAGAGGGGCCTTTTATTTTTATTTATTATCCGTGCCACATTTTTTATAAAGGTTGGTACCAATTACAACATGTTTCATTTAATATATTGATATATATCACAGTAATGATGTATTTTATTATCTCTCATGTAATTTACAGACTTAAAAATGGGAGGTGAAAGGGCCCCATAAGTGGAATAGCCTAGGGCCTCTTTTCATTTAAATCCGGCCCTGCACATGCGCATTGCATTATGGGGATGGGTGGGCATATGCTTTCAGCACATGACAAAAAAAAGTTTAGCCATCACTGCTTTAGGCCAAACTGCAGCTATGTGGTGGAAAAATCTACAGGTATGTGGAGGAAGATCAGGGTTGAATAAGCCGATTGGCAGATCGGCAAATTATAAGCAAATGGCTGGTAAAATGAATGTCCAATGTATATTTTTTTCACAATCAGAAAACTGAATGAATGTAATGCGCACATGGATGAAGAGACCCGTGGTTTCTAACATATCAGACATGCAAAAGTCTAGGAATTCATGTCCTATGGCAAAGGCAGGATGGAAATCTAAGAAAAAAACATAATGTGTAATATGTATTTTCAAATTTAGACATGGAGTAGACATGGAAGCAACATAGCATTTGATTTAATGTTTTAGATTTTGAAAAATTGCGATATATTTCAGTTCATTCTTATGCTAAATTATAAGCCTGACTTATTACAGGAAGAGATGTTGTATGATCAAGGGGGAAACAGGTTTTCTTTACCCCCATAACATTCTCGGATTCTTTTGTGGTGACTCAAACAATCCTGCATCGCAAAATACCAGCCTCTAGTTTAAAATCAGGTAAAAAAACAACACCAACATAGGTATAGAATTTCTGCAAGGTATAAAATCACCTTCTCATGTTGCTCACAAGTTCAGCAAATGACTTTTCCCAGGCATACATCTTTATGATCCGCATTCCAGTTATAACCTCATTCATAGTCCTGATCCTTGCATCTGTGAAAGCTGCAGTCCTGCTCCTGAAATAGAAACAGGAAGCTATAGACTTTTTTTTAAAAAAAACCCTCCAATTCTACATTCATAAAGGCTATTGTTCAGACATTTTCATTTATCTAATGTGAGAATGACTGTGCTACGAAAAAGCATTCTCCCCACCCACCCCCAAATAAAAGTTAAGGAATAGACAATCAGATAATAAAGATGTAATGAACGAAACTGAAAACCCATGTCTGAACGAACTTAAGATGCTTATGCAGGGGTGGAATTGAAAATTTTTAACAACCGGTTCTCTGCCTGTTTGCTGGGTAGGTGTGGTCATGGGGGTGTGGCCTACCTTGCCTCCTGCACCACGGCGGGGGGCGCAATTTGCCCTCCCCAGGCTCTGGAGGCTTTTCTCGAGCCTCAGGGAGGTTGAAAATGGCCTCCCATGGGCTCCAGAGGCCGGAAACAAGCCCATTTCTGGACTCCCAGAACTTCCGGGAGGCCTGTTTTTTGCCTTGCCCAAGCTCCGGAGGCTTTCCTCAAGCCTATGAGAAGGCAAAAACGACCTCTCACGGGCTCTGGAGGCTCTCCAGAGGCTGGAAACAGGCCCATTTCCGGAATTCCGGAACTTCCTGGAGGCCTGTTTTTCACCCTCCCAGAGACTCGTGTGGGCCCTGCACTTACCTGCCTTGATGAATGGGCTGCGTGAAGACTCCAGGGAGGGGAGGAGTGGGTGGGGAAGGGCCAGCCATCCCTTCCAACTACTGGTTCAGCAAACCAGATGCAAAATTAGCATCCGATTTGCCCGAACCAGTCCGAACCGGCTGAATCCCACCCTTGTGCTTATGAAAAAAACACATATGTAAGTCTAGTGGATTCTTTCACGTAACATTAATAGATATACTGCTTTGAAGAACTGAAGATATACATAAGCAAGAATTGGGACTGACCAATCCTTATATAATAATCCCATAGACATCTATGGGAGTATACATTAGTAGAAGGTGTATAGGTATAGAATAAATGGAAACAGCTAAGAGAATCTATTGCCTCTTGCCTATTCTCAGGAGTAAAGCTGAGAAAGTGAGCAAGCAAGGGACAAAGATGACCACCATATTTTTCAGAGTATAAGATGCACCAGAATATTAGACGCACCAAGATTTTGAAGAGGCAAATAAAAAAAGTTTTTGCACTCTGCAGACCTCCCTTGAAAGTAGATATACTTTCAAGGATGCCTTTAGAGCAGAGTCCAAACTCATGAACTCTGCTCTAAAGATTGGACATCCATTTGTCCAGGATGGTATAAGGATTCCTGCCTTGGACAGAAGGTTAGACTCCAAGGTCCATTCTAGCCCCATAGTTCTACAATTCTATGTTTTGTCTTTTGATGACTAACAACAAAGCAATCAACTAGCTGCAGTGCGGAAGGTCATGGATTATTAAGAAATGTCCTTTGATAGATAAACAGAAGACCAAGTTTAATATTTCACAGTGCTGGAAATCTACTCATGAATATTCGCCAGATCTCAGGCTTAATATCAAATATTTTAATGCAATCATCTAGCCAAAAATGTAAATGTAGATATATTGATTGCTTTATTTGCTTTCTTTTTATATTTACTATGATTACCAATAAAGGAGATTACTGCAAACGATAAAGAGTACAAAGGTGAAAAGTCTTAATTTCCAGCTTAAAATGCAAGGATTGTGCCGGATAACATCCATAAAACAGCATACTATCCTGAACAATTTGGCAAAATGCTGTAAATATGAATAAAATTATTTCATGCAGTATTAATCCTAACAGTTTGAAACTACTGAAATGAAAACATGTTATACGTTTTCAAATTGCACAACTAAATGAAATGGCAAATTAACTCTCATAAAGAATATGCCCTGGAAAGATGGAAATTCAACCAGGGCACCGTACAATCTGTTATCTTTAAAAACATGAAGTCTCCACTTTCTCAAAACATCCTTGTTTTGCTATAGAACTGAAACATTCCAAAGCTTAGCTGACCTAAAAAACTCAAAACTCAACCTTGAAATACTTGCAGAAGTAACTGCTAGTCCCAGGTCTACATTTCTAATCTGAAAATTTACGATTATGGAATGTACTTGTATATTATCTACAATTAAAATGGGCCATTTTTGCCTGTTTTTGCCCCCCCGCCCCTAGGAACACTCTACAAGCCTCCTAAAAGCTATTCATGCCCTTTTTGAAAAAAAATGGGCCCGTTTTCGCAAACAATAGGCCGCTTTTGGGAAGTTTGCAGAGTGCAAAACTTTTTTTTTTTGAAATTTGCCTCTTCAAAACCTTGTTGCATCTTATACTCCGAAAAATGCGGTGGTATCTTTAAAGGTTAGTTTAGAGCAGGGGTGTCAAAACTCAATTTCATTGAGGGCCACATCAGGGTTGTGTTTGACCTCGGGGGAGCCAGGGGGCATGGACAGCTTGCCGTCACTCGTGTCGGGGGCACCTGGGTAGCCAGAGTGCTCTGCCACCAAAAACGGGCTCCCGAGCTCTGTTTTCAGCTGCAGCGACCTCCTACCGCACTCTGCCAGCAAAAACGGAGCTCGGGAGTCTGTTTTCTCTGGCCGAGTGCTCGGGCTACCACAGGCACCACCGACATGCACCTTGAAAGCCAGCCATCAACACACCCCAATCAACATCTAAAAAGCCACATACAACATATAAATACCATTCCCGGAATAGCATACACTCTTCTAGAGAGAAGTTCCCTGAAGATGGACTCTAGCACGAGCCCAAAAACTTGGAAGACAAAACCTCTGGTCCCAGTGACCGACCCAGATTGGATCCTACAACTAATTAATAAATGTAATCAAAACTGACAAGTCATGAATTCTTCCCCTTTCTATGCTCCTTTTTCCAACTTCTGTAACTTTTTAAAAATTCTGCTTTATAGTTTGCCTTGGGAAGAAAAACATACGTTGGGTGTTGTGTATGTCTTTCAACATATAATAAAGATGAAATTTAAAGAAAATCTCTGTTCCACCAGGGCCAGATTTAGCAGACACTCATGTTCGAATCTTTAATTTCAAAGTATATAATCTTTAAACAAAACACAGACTAGAAGAACTAACCATGTTGAGTTGCAAGAGGTTTTTCTTTTTATCACTCTGAAGGGTCAGGACCCCAATCCCTCTTACCTCAGAGCTGAGAAGAGCCTGCCAATGCAGGTTTGCAAGGGAAGAAGGATAATCAGCACCGCCATTCCCGCAAGGCAGGACGGGCCAATCTCAAGCCACAGAAGGACAGTCACAGCTATTGCCTGAATGGGTCCAGCCCATAAGAAATGCAAGAATATAGTCACCTAGGCAAAAAAGAAATTCACATGACTCACAAAATGAACTGAAGGTAGAAAAATCACGATAGCTACCAGTTTAGTCCACATATTTCTTGTGTGCGTGGGGGAAACTCTTGTGGAACCCAGAAACAATCTATGTCTGGACATGTTCGGTTATATGTTTAAAAAGTTGTTGTTTTCCCTAAATACTTTGGGAATTCTGCATGTCACTTGAGATGCCCTGGAATTGCTCCTTACTAAGATGGGATCTCCAGGCCTCAGCAATTGCTTGCACCATCTGAGATACACCATAGTTTTTGGAGTATAAGACGTACCGGAGTATAAGACGCAGCAATATTTTGAAGAGGCAAATTTTTAAAAAAGGTTTTGCACTCCGCAGACCTCCCAAAAACGGCCCTTTTTCACGAAAACAGGCCCATTTTTGTCCCCAGAAAAGGGCATGCATAGCCTTTAGGAGGCTTATAGAGTGCTCCTGGGGGCTGAGGGGGCAAAAATGAGCAAAAAATGCCCTGTTTTTGGCTCATTTCTGCCCTCTCCAGCCCCCAGGAGAACTCTATAAGCCTCCTAAAGGCTATGCACGGTCGTTTTGGTGAAGGGGTGGGGTTTCAGGAGGCAAAAAATGCTGTATTCAGTGTATAAGATGCACCCAGAATTTCACCCTTTTTTGAGGGAAAAGGGTGCATCCTATACTCCAAAAAATACGGTAGCTTCTTTTTACCCTGACATTTGTCATCTCTGATCATCTCCAAATCTGAGGCTACATGAGCCAAAACACTCCTATTTCTTTAGTGTCCATGTTTTACTGTAAAATTTCTCCAGGACATTTAAGAAAACCTTCACATGACACGTTTAATGCTGTCTGGTTTGTGAGCGTTCTAACCCGTATCTTGTGAAACCAGCATACTTACTTTTAACCTATACTAAATTACCTACAGACGGGGCTAAGTCAAGTGAGCTGCCCAAGGTAAAATGATGAACTTTGCACTTAGCTGACCTTGAATAATCTAAAAAAAACTAAGCATAGTCACACCTGGTTCACACTTTTTTGGCTACCACGAAATATCAAAACTATGCAAGATTGAATTTGGGTCAATCACCGGGATTAGAGATTTACTCTTCCAAGATTTTGGACTCATGCTGGAGTCCATCTTCAGGGGAATTTCTCTCTACTGTAATACGTGCTTTGGGCTGTTCTGTGAGTCTGTTTATGTGGTGCCTTGCTAAACACAACTCACAGAACAATGCAAAGTACATATTTCAGTAGAGACAAATTCCCTGAAGATGGGCTCCAGCAAATCTCTGGTTCCGATGACTGACTCAGATTCAATCTCACATCATTGTCTTGGGTCATACATATTTGCCTTCATCCGTATCAGAACTGTAGCCAACACTAGGATGCTTAAAAACGACACCAAAAGAAGGGTATGGTAAATCAGCTTTCCAATATTGTTTAGAAATCTTACAAAGATGACTCAATCTCTTAACTCACAAGGAGTTAAACCCAATTTGAAGGAGATTTATTGTTCTTCCATTGCACTATCCCTGAATGAATTTATAGATACCTTTGGCAGTTTTTAAAAGCCAACACAAGCCAGTTTAGTCTATAGGTTAAGCAGTGGTGGGTTTCAAATTTTTTTGGAACCTACTCTGTGGGTGTGGCCTCCTTTGTGGGAGTAGCTTGCCAACCATGTGACCGGGTGGGAGTGGCTTGCCAACCATGTGACCGGGTGGGAGTGGCTTGCCGACCATGTGACCGGGTGGGCATGGCTAACTTGGAAAATGTGGTGAAACTCACTTAACGACGCTCTTGCTTAGCAACCAAAATTTTGGGCTCAATTGTGGTCATAAGTTCTCTTTCTTTTTCTTTCTTTCTTTCATCTCTCTCTCTCTCCCACTTTCTTTCTTTTTTTCTTTTTCTTTCTTTCTCTCTCTCTCTCTCTCTCTCTCTGGCTCTTTGTCTCTCTCTCCCTCCCTCTCTGTCTCCCTCTGTCATTTTCTCTGTGTGTCTATCTGTCTGTCTCTCTCTCTGTATCTCTGTCTCTCTCTCTCCTCCCTCGCCCATCTCTGTCACTCTGTGTGTGTGTGTCTGTCTGTCTGTCTGTCTCTCACTCACTCTGTGTGTGTGTGTGTGTCTGTCTCTCCCTCTCTCTCTGTCTCTCTCCCCTCCCTTCCTCTCTCTCTGTCACTCTGTGTGTATATGTGGGTGTGTCTGTCTCTCACTCATTCACTTAATCACTCACTCTGTGTGTGTCTCTCTCTGTGTCTATCTTTCTCTCCCTCCCTGCCCCTCTCTGTCTCTCTCTGTCTGTGTGTGTGTGTGTCTGTCTGTCTGTCTGTCTGTCTGTCAGTCTCTCTCTGATTCCCTCACTCACTCACACTCTCTGTCTCTCTCTGTTCCTCTCTCTGTCTGTCTGTCTCACTCACACACACTGTGGTCACCTTGTTGTGTGTTCCAATCACATTTGAAACACTCAACAACTGGCCTGCATTTATGGTATTTTGCAGCATTCTGCAGTCATAGGACCAAAATATATGGTTAAAAGTACCTGGCAGCGGCGTTTTTCCTTGGGAGGCTCCTCAGAACATCCCAAGACTTCGGAGGGAAGCTTACAGCCCGGAGCAGAAGCAAAGCCCCTTTTCCAACTGGCCTTTCCTCGCTTGGAGGGCTTCAGAGGGAAGCTTCTGCAGAAGCCCGGACGAGTGACAACAAGTTCCCGCCGTTACGAAGTCTCGGAGGCTGTAATTTTCTGAGCTGTGCGCGTGCGCCTGTTTTCCATGGCGTGCAGCAGCGGCGAGGTTCTGCGTGGCCGGCAATGACTCCGGAGGCCATCCGGGAAGACGAGGAACGCGAAGGGGGACCGTTGATGGCCTCCGGAGTCATTGCCAGCCACGCAGAACCTCGCCACTGCTCCACGCCGTGGAAAACAGGTACGCGCGCACAGCTCAGAAAATTACAGCCTCCGAGACTTCGTAACGGCAGGAACTTGTTGTCACTCGCCCGGGCTTCTGCAGAAGCTTCCCTCCGAAGCCCTCCAAGCGAGGAAAGGCCAGTTGGAAAGGGGGCTTTGCTCCTGCTCCGGGCTGTAATTGCGCCTATGTTTTCCACGGAGTGGGGCCACGGCCAGAAGACAAAGAACATGAGGTAGCACAGTGGTGGCGGCGGGGAGTCAGCCCCGATGCAAAAAATGCCAAGGGGGCGGGGCAGGATATTACTTCCGGGTTCATTGACCAACCGGATCGTGCAATCCGGTGCGATCCGGCAGAAACCCACCACTGAGGTTAAGGCACCAGCCTAGAAAGTGGGAGACCACAAAGTCCAGTCCCCTTTTAATGCGACTTGAAAGCCAGCTGAGTGACCTTGGGCCAGTTGCTCTCACTTGGCCCAACCCACTTCACAGGGTTGTTGTGGAAAAAATAAATAAAGCCAGGTGCATTGCATATGTTTGCCCTCTTGAGACTTGTGAAAATAATAAAGGTGAGATATAAATAAATAAAAGTAAAATTAATAAAATTAAACCCTCTACTGCACCCGGTGGTGGGATTCAAAAAAATTTACTACCTGTTCTGTGGGCATGGCTTGGTGGGTGTGGGAGGGGAAGGACACTGTAAAATCTCCATTCCCACCACACTCCAGGGGAAGGTTACTGCAAAATCCCCATTCCCTCCCAATCAGCTGGGACTCGGGAGGCAGAGAATAGATGGGGGTGGGGCCAGTCAGAAGTGGTATTTACCGGTTCTCCAAACTATTCAAAATTTCCACTACCAGTTCTCCAGAACTGACCAGAATCTCCTGAATACCACCTCTGAACTGCACCCCAAAAAAGTGAAAGAGAGGAAAAAGAACAAAGTCCTCTTTAAGATTAGAGACTACTGTGTAAATTATTCTTCTTACCACAATCATCAACTCTAAAAAGACATCTGTTTGGAAATCACACTTCGCCTCAATATGATGCATCCTCCAAAGGATTCTATATAGTCTTTTAAAAGGTTTTTATCCATTGCATACACATACAAGCAAACCCAAGAACTTTCGTTCTATTTTGCTATGAATAAAAAGAAAGGGCCACCACTTAAGATCACTCTTAAGCTGCATCATTCAAAATGTATGTCTCCCATACGGCTTACCTGATCAAATTTATTCACATCATTTGATAAAAGATTTACAATCTGACCAGTTGTAGTTTTTGACATGGCTACATTATTCAGACGAAGCGCCTAAAAGCAGAAACAAATTATTCAAATACCACATTCATACATTGAATAGTATTTAGTCGCAGCATTTTCCCAACTTAGGTATATTTCATCTTTTTTAATATTTCCTTTTCCAAAAATTAAATATACTACTCCAAATTTTTTCCAAGATTCAATAATCACCTTATGTGTCAATGTAAGGTGACACAAACTCCAAAACTCAGGATCAAAACTAAGGTTCAAAATTGAGTAACAGTGAAAAAGGAGACCATGATATGTTATACTGAGTTACATTATTTGAATCTGCCTTTTTCATCCATAAACTGTGGTTTATGTCTAGACTGTTGTGTGAATCTAGATAGCTACGATTTATTGAATTCACTTTTGTGTCGCATATGAACCCAACAGCAGAGCTAGCGGTGATTGTATCATTTCCACTTGCTAACTCTTTGGATGAGAACAGCACTGTAAATTCTCTTTTCCAATGTATATCATTCTACATGAAGTAGAATAATATAGATTATTCTACTTAATGCTAAAGATATTTTTCTACCATTTGATTCTCCTTTTTTAATAGCATTTAATTGGGTCTACCTTGCAAGATTGATTTACCTCAAGGAGGAAAGATTTACTGAGTCTACTTTGCACGTTTTATGGTCGAGAGGTGATCTTAGGACAATATATTTCTTTTACATGTTTTTTTTCCTTAGTAACTGCTAGAAAATAAACCAGATTGTTATTCTCATTCAAATGCCAGGATTAAGAGGAAGGCACTCCACAGAAGACAGTGACCATGAAAGTATCCAGCTACTATTCTAAGAGGCAGAGGCAGAATTAGGATGCAATCATCAAGAGGATTTGGGGGAGGGGGGGAACAGAGCTCTTTACTCTTCCACTCTATGGGTTCCCCCAAGCAGCTACAACAAAGCCCAGATCCTTTTCTCAGTCCCTGAATTACCATATTTTTCAGATTATAAAATGCACCTGACTATAAGATGCACCTAAATTTAGAAGAGGAAAACAACAACAAAAAAGGTTTTTGGCCTCTGTGCGCCACATTTTCAGCCCTTTTGAGGGGCCTTTTTTTTGGCCCATTTTTGATGCTTTTTTGTGCTGTTTTCAAGGCTTTTTCCGGGCCATTTTTTCCAAAAGGCCTGAAAATGGAGTGCACAGGCCAAAAAAATGGCTGACGGGTGGACGGGGCTTTGGCAATTCGGTCTATAAGATGCACAGACATTTTCACCCCCTTTTAGGAGACAAAAAGGTGCATCTTATAATCTGAACAATATGGTATTGCCTCTTTTCATGCTAACAGTAGCTATTTTGCAGCTCTTCCATCTGCAACAAAAGTAACCTTTCTCTTCTATCAAAGAATCCCCCAAAACTCAGGATCAGTTCTTCCTTTTGCAATGCCATATTCTGTCGAACCCCATTGCCACAGCTTTTCCTGTTCTATGGATTTGTTCAGAAATACAGGTAGTCCTCGACTTACAACCACAGTTGAGCCCAAATATTTACGTGGTTAAGCGAGATGTTTGTTAAGTGAACTTTGCCCCCATTTTACGACCTTTCTTGCCACAGTTGTTAAGTGGATCGCTGCAGTTGATAAAAGTTGGTAACCCGGTTGTTAAGTGAACCTGGCTTCCCCATTGGCGTTGCTTGTCAAAAGGTCGCAAAAAGGAGATCACGTAACTTGAGGACATAGTAACGGCCATCAATGTGAACCAGTTGCCAAGCGCCTGAATTTTGATCCCGTGATCATGGGGAGGCTGCAAAGGTCATAAATGTGCAAAACAGCTGCAACTCACGTTTTTCAGTGCCATTGTAACTTTGAATGAACTGCTGTAGGTCGAGGACTCCCTGTATTATCATCTGCTCTAGGGAAACAGGCTACATCAGAAAATGAGGAAAGTATTTTGGGGAAATCGACTTCAGATAAAAGAAAGGAGTCAATTTCTCTCTGTGCCCTTCTCGTACAACAATGCTGGCAACATTTTAAGGACAGAACTCCTGCTTGTGTTTCTCCGTGCCATGGTGCATTGTCTGGGAATCACAAGCATAGCAAGATCTTTAAACAGTGGAACAACTTGTACTCACTCACAGTCCTTGCTTTCCATGCTAACCATGAGAACCAATTCACGGAGTCAAATCACTCTTTGGGATCTTTGCTTTTTTTTAAAGATTTAACAGAAGTGTCACCCAATAGTGATATTCTGTAGAAAACCAGTTTTTCTCGTCTTGATAGAACTTTAACCTAGAGGTATGATAAAAACCTACCAAGCTCAGATGCATTAAACCTGATATCAGAAGCTTTATCCTGTTTTAAAATGTAGAGTATTTAAATCAGTGGTGAAATCTAATCCCCACCCCCCTCCGGTTCTGTGGGCATGGCTTGGTGGGTAGGCGTGGCTAGCTTTTTTTTCACTTTCACCTATTATTTTAGCTTTTTAAACATTTTTTTCCCTGGCGGTTCGGGCAAAGGGAAGAGAAACTTGTCAAATTTGCAGATGATACCAAGCTGGGAAGAACGGCTGACACTTTAGAAGCAAGATTCAGAAGGATCTTGATAAGACTTGAATATTGGGTCCTATATTGTTGGTTCATCAACAAGATGAAGATCAGTGGTGAAAAACATAAGGCCCTGCATTTAGAAAGGAAAAACCAAATGCAAAGGTATAGAATAGGTGGTATCTGGCTCAACAGCAGCAACTGTGAAAAGGATCTAGCTATCCTAGTGGGCCACTACTTAGGTATGAGCCACCAGTGTGCCACGGCTGCCAAAAAAGCCAATGTAGTCCTGTGCTGAATCAACAGAGCAACAGCATCAAGACAATGAGAAGTGATAGAAGTGTTTTGCGCTGCACTGGTGGGAACCACACTTAGAATACTCCGTCCAGTTCTGGTCACAATACAAAAAAAGATGATGAGACTCTGGAAAGTGTGCAAAGAAGAGCACCAAACATGATAAAATATCTGGAGGCTAAATCATATGATGAACGTTTGAGAGAGCTAGGTATATCTAGCCTGTCTAAGAGAAGGATTGGGGGGGGGGGCGACATGATAATTGTCTTCTAGTTCTTGAGGGGCTGACACAAAGAGAAGAGGACTGACTTATTCTTCAAGGCACCAGAAAGCAGGGTAATGGGTGGAAGCTTGTTAAAGAGAGATTCAACTTAGAAGTAAGGAGAAATTTCCTGTCAGGAAGAACCATTAATCAACGGAATAACTTCCCTCATGGGGATGTGGCGAATCCATCATTGGAGGTTTTCAAAACTGAACTGGACAACAACCATTTGACTAGGATGATAGAAGCCAGTGATGGCTAACCTTTCTTTTCCTCAGGTGCCGAAAGCACAATGCAATGCCCCACCCCCGCAGGCCGCGCCCCCCATGTATGCATGTGCAACCCCCATTTTGGTGCTAGAAGGCCTCCCTGAAGCCTCCTGAGACCAAAAATGGAGTGTGGAGGGTGTCGCATCCCCCCATCCCCAGTGCATATATTCGCAACCCCCAACCCCCCCAATGCATGCACATGTGACCCCCCCAACCCTGCACATGCACGCACGTCTCCCAACAAAGACGTGCATGTACAGTGGAGCTGACCTGGCCGACAGTTCATGTGCCCGCAGAGATGGCTTTGCGTGACATCTATGGCACACGTGCCATAGGTTCGCCATCACAAATATAAGGTCTCCTGGCTTGAGCAGAGAGTTGGACTAGAAGACCTCCAAGATCCCTTCCAGCCCTATGATTTAAAGTGGTATTCGGTGATGTTTTCCCATAGTGCAATCCCACATCTTGTGAATAATGTAAACAAACCTGTGGAGGCCTAATCACACTATAATAAATGTGTAGAAAATGATGAATTCAAAATACATTTCCCACAATGTGATTTCCATGGCACAACAGACAGGGCATAAAATACTAGAACAAACATCTATTGTAATCAGAATAAGAGAAACAAGCATTTCATTTTCACACACACTGAATGGTGAGTCCTTAGGGATAAAGTTATGCAGTAAATTAATTTTCCTTAACCCAAAAATTAAACTTAACAGAAAGAGCAGCATAATACGTGGTCATTGTTCGACAGAAATATTATTGCATACAAGATTTAGCAGGAAGACTATTCTGTTGAGATAACAATGAACAGATAAACATTGCATTCTATCAATAATATACAAAATCTTTTGCTAAAGGAAAGAGGAAAAACCTTAAACCTAACGGTGAACTATCTAAATGTCCTCTAAAATTTCTAATGCAGGATAATGCAGAACAATTACAATAACTAGAACAACTAGAATTTAAAAAAGCAGACCAACTAGACACAAGGACAGTTTTTTTCCTGAATGCCATCACTCTGCTAAACAACTAATTCCCACAACACTATCATATTACCGACTAAGACTATTACTATTATTCTTCTCTTCCTTCCTAGTACCTATCTCTTCCCACTTATGAGTATAACCATGTTGCTTGTATCTTTAAAATTTATACTGTTTTATATGTTTCCTAGTATAATTTGATTGCTTATTAGTAACCTATGACAATAAAATATTCTATTTTATTTTTCTTTATGTACACTGAGAGCATATGCACTAAAGATAAATTTCTTGTGTGCCCAATCACACTTGGCCAATAAAGAATTCTATTCTATTCTATTCAAAGAGACCAATGCCTCTCAAATCTTCTCTATTGGTTGAAAAAATTCTGGAAGTCCTACTGTCCTTGCAATTTTGTATTAATCGGGGGGGGGGGAGAGAGCCTGCTTATTTTTGAATTAAGACTTTAAGGCTAACACACTATTTTGATAGATCATGTTGTTGACAACTAGTTATAGGGATAGGAATCCCTATATTCTGATGCCTATTGTTCAGTCTAGCTAAAAGAGTAGGTGACTCTCCAAAATCAGAGGTTACTGGAGCTAGAAGGTCAGAATTAAGATTTGGATGGCATGGCTATTTATGGTATGATAAGGTTAAAGTAAATGTTGCTTTTAATAATCACTTTGTTAGGCATGCCATCCTAAGAGTTTGGAATAAATATAAAGTCATGGAAAGTTTGGCTGTCTACCCAGGAATCTATTTTTAGAAAAGAAATGCTGGCAATGCCAGACTGATGGACCTATCAAATGATATATTTTAATTGTGGTGACTCTATCCTCAAATCTAAAGAGGAGTTAGAATCAGAAGGTATTTGCCATTGGTACATATATAGAGTTGAAAGAAAGATTTAAACTATTCAAAAAGAGCTATGGATTTGATTTTGTAAAAAAATAAATTGGAAATCCTACTATGTGGTGGTGATGAAGATAGTATTGCTAAGGTCTATAAATTGTTATTGAAACTGAACTTGGAGAATGAGTATGTAAAGCATTGTATGATTCAGTGGACAAAAACTTTTGGTATAATATAATGCTTAAACAATGGGAGAATACACAGATGAAAGGTCTAAAACTCACATTAAATTATATTTTTTAAAAAAAACTTTTCTAAGTTGATGTACTGTTGGTGTTCAAATCGTCAAGAATGTATAAAGGCTTTTGAAATGAATATTGGAAATGTAAGTGTAAAGAAGGAATTTGTTATCATTTATGATGGACATGTGAGAAAACAAAGAAATACTGGAGAAGGATTCACATCTTAATGCAGAAGATTCTTAAAGGGAATATAAAGATAAAACCAGAGAATTTTCTTTTAGGTTTAATGGATAAAGAACCTGGGGGAAAAACGGTACTTTGATGCTATACTGTATATGTTGGTGACAGTAAGAATACTTTATGCACAAAAATGGAAGGATACTTTGATACCCACAATGGACAAATGGCTACAAAAATTGAAGGGGTCAGCAGGGATGTACAAAGTGACTGCTCTGGTTAAAGAAAAGAAAAGAATTTTGTTTCTACTTGGAAACCACTTTTGGACTTTGTGCTTGAGGTGAAAAAAATGAAAGTTTGATTTTGGGTTTTGCTGATTAGATAAGACTTTTTAATGATAGAAATAGCTAGCATATATTATCATATAGAAGTAAAACATGGAGTTTTTATATTTACAGTATTATTCTACTGCACCAAAAGGAGTTGGAAGTCAATGCTTCTTTTTCTCTTTTCCCCTTTACCCTACACTTTATAATGGGAAATTTTGTTTTTTAAAGTTTTTAGAGTTTAATATTTTTGGGGTTTTAAATTTTGTAAGTATGCTTATTTATGGACTTATTTTTACCTCCTCTGCATGATATATGGTGCTATCTTGATTATTGCTCTGTACGTCGCCCCGAGTCCCTGTGGGGAGAGGGGGCGACTAATAAGTTCAATAAAATAAATAAATAAATAATAAATACACTTTTCTCTCTTCCCCTTTTCCTTCCTTATTTTTCCCTTATTTTCTTTTTTGTTATACTTCTCTATTTTATCTTTTGATAAACTAATAAAAATACAAATTAAAAAAACTGAAGTTCCTATGTTATAGTTATACTCAACATTCTAAAGGTCTAGAGGTTAAGTGTCTTCACGTACTTCACTGTATATATGGGTTTGTAGTTATATTTTTGTGAATCAAATGCTTACTGCTTGCTACTTTAAGCCATATCCTTCCCACTTCCCATTTTCCAAAACCATGGTTAATACAAATCAGGAACTATCCGATTTGTACTCCAATAAATCTGGAGATAAAGCAATAAAAGACCAAAGTCTAGGACATGTTTTGGTATTAACATTTCCCCATTTCTATGGGGAAATCTTCTATAAATCTTCTGAATGAACATTTTAAGTATCTTCTCTTTAGCCAAAATGAGCTGATCCAGGTGTAAAATGGCTCAAAACTACAAATAACGTTTTAGAAAAAAACAAAGGGACAACAAGAGAACATTTTCAAGGTGCAAAAAATGACACACTTTGGATGGGGTCTTCTCTGGAGATCTGTATACATGGAATTGCTAGATAGTTTACTGCCTCCAATATACTCAAGTTATATATTTTTTATATAATGAAAATATTACAAAACTCCATGGGCTCCAATCCCTTTTAGACAAAACATCACCCAAATAAGCGTTGCTTTCTTCAACATCTCACTAATTATGGAAGGGAAATGGAATAAGGCAGTGATGACAAACCTTTTTTGGCTCGCGTGCCGAAAGCGGGGGGAGCGCAGAGGGGTCATGCCTGAGCGTGTCACACCCATAATGCAATGTGAGGCCCCAGCGCGCATGCGCACTTGACCAGAGCTCCCCCCCATTTTTTGCATGCTTTTTTCACCTCCCCAGGCTCCAGAGGCTTTATAGGAGCCTGGGGAGGGTGCAAACAGCCTCCCTGCCCCCCCCCCAAGGTCCTCCAGAGGCTTCATGAGCTTCCCTGAAGCCTCAAGAGCGCAAAAAACCAGCCCTACGGGCAAACCAGAAGTTTGGGAATGGACTTCCGGTTTGTTCGTAGGGCCGGTTTGTTTGTAGGGCCTCCGGAGCCTTCAGGGGTCTTCAGGAGGCTTCCCTGAAGACTCAGGACGATGAAAAAAGACACTACAAGCAAACCGGTTTGTCCGTAGGGCTGTTTTTAGCCTCCAGAAGGCCCCTGAAGGCTCCGGAGGGCTTAAACCGGCCCTAGGATCAAGCTGGAAGTCCATTCCTGAACATTTTTCACAAATATGGGCCCGTTTTTATCAAAAAAAGGGGCATGCATAGCCTTTTGGAGGCTTTTAGAATGCTCCTGGATGCTGGGGGGCAAAAACAAGCAAAATCGGCCCGGTTTTTGCTCATTTCTGCCCTCCCCAAGACCCAGGAGAATTCTAAAAGCCTCCTAAAGACTATGCATGGCCATTTTGGTGAAGGGGCGGAGTTTCGGGATGCCAAAAATGCTGTATTCAGTGTATAAGACGCACGCAGATTTTCACCCACTTTTTTGAGGGAAAAAGGTGCATCTTAGAAAAATACACTAATGTGCTCCAATGCTTTTTAAGGCTTTGTCACTGAAAAGTAGAAGAAAATATGCTGACTACCTGAGGTTCTGCGAAGATCACGAAACTTTCATTTCAGTTTTAACAAACCAGTTGGAGGAGGGACAACGCTTTGTTCTTGACCACTGTTTAATTATGTCCTCTGCAGCAACATTACACAAATTATATAATTATATCATGGTAACATAAATAGAGTGAGAATACCATCTATTTCATGCAAAATCAATTGCACTAAGATTCACTAAATTGAGGATCCAATGTAATTTTCCAGAACTGAAAAAGGGTTAGTGATTTCAATGACTTCTGGAATATTGAGGGGTAAAATGGGAAAGGAATTAGAACCCTAAAATAAGGAGACAGGAGCCTAACACAAACCAATAAGCTTTTCTCCATTTCTTGTTTTTAGATGAAGTATTGGTTGAAAAGCTTGTTTCCTGACTCCCAAAACTCTCTGTAGAATATTATTCAGAACAGCAAATTAATTCCCCAGAGATGACTTTATGCACAAGAAAGCATCCTACCTAATGACAACAGAGATATCTGTTGGTATCAGAAGGAAGAATGCAGGTTGAAAAACATACCTTTTCTGCAAAGACATAATAGCAAAGACAGTACTGGGCAAAAGTCTTTGGCCACAATTTGCTTGGTTCTTTAACAAAGATATAATGACAACATCCATAATTATTTTTCAGTCTTGTGTATTACGTCTTGAATATCCAGTTTGTTTGTTGATTGCCCTTTGAGAGTGGCCTTGCTGATGCAAAAATCTGATTTGATATCTGTCAAATTCCGTCATCTTTGGCATTTTGACTGGAATGATGTGATTGGAAGTGGCTCCCATTAGCAAGTTTCCAGCGCATTACACTTATAAAACATGTGACTGCACTGTATGTGATGCTCAAGCATGCCTTGCACAAACCTGGTATTATAGATCTTTTGGCATAGCAGTCATTTTTGCATAAAATAGCAGGATACATACAGGTATTAGCAATGACTGTACTTAGGGTCCCATCCATTTAGGTTTACGGGAGATAGATATTTGCTGTTGCTCAAGTGTAATGGGAGGACACACTAAATATTGCCACTTTAAAGCAATGGTCCCCAAACTTTCGAGCTTGATGGCCCAGTCCGGCATGGGGGGGGAGGGGGGCATGTGAGTGACAGGCAAATGTGCACATGCACAGCTATATTTGTGAAAAAGGGGTGCGTGCCCTCTACTCGCACAAATGGAGCTTTTCACATAAGCAGAGGGTGCTTGCACCAACGCCCGAAGCTCCACTCGTATAAATGGCAGACATTTGTGCTCACACGCAAAGCTCCATTTGTGTGAAAGTGGCCCAGTTTCAAACAGGCTGAGGCCCGGTAGTGGGCCACAGCCTGGGGGTTTGGGACCCCTGGCCTACATGATATATAATATAGAAAAATATTACAACTTTCATGGTGTAATTAAAAATAGTACTAAAATAAAATCATAAAAGCTCAAACCAGTAAGTTAAAACTGCAGTAAAACACTTCAAAATAAAATATATATTTTTTTAAAAAAGATGAAGAAATGTCTGAGATTGGTTAAAAGTAAATATTAAATACAGGAGTTCCATTTTTGATATCTTTTGAAAGCCGACAAGATTGGAGTTGGCCTGATCCAAGTAACATGGGACAATGAGTGCACTGACCAACCTGTTCTCAGCCAATTGCAGTTTTCATGTAGTCTTCAAAGAGCGCCAACTTGGCATTCAGTGCAGTAGTCTAAATGAGTGGTGTGAATTAGTGTAAGTAAGTCCTCCTGCACTAGGTAAATATATATATATCTAAGCTATAAGCTACAAAGCAACTTCTACAAGGTTCCACAAAATGCAGCAGTTCCATTACAAATAGAATAGAAGAGCTGCTTTAAAATATGAGATACTTCTAAAGTGCATAAGTAAATAACTGTTCTGACCCAGCCTTAGCAGACTCCTTGTCCCGAAAACCCCCTCTTTATTTATCTCCTGTGAATTAACGGCATTGACACACTGAAAAGTCCAGGCACTAGTCCTTCAAAGAGTTAACTACAATAACAGACCTTATCAGTTCCTTGAGATAATTGCCAGGCTGGGAGCTTCCAACCACAAAGTTCCAAATTAAGTTCTGGCAAGCAGTCCCTGAGGCACGAAACACAATGAGCCAAATCTTCTGAAATCTGAACAGTTGTCTTCTACAACCACCACTCTCCTTTCCTTGTATTTATTCCGGAGGGGTCACTCATTGTCCACGTGTGCCTTTCTTCCCGAGTCGACTCCTTGTCCTCAATTGTTCTCCTCTCCTAACAGCTCTGCGCATATGCACATCTGGAACAGGCCCCAGCTGTTCTTCCTCCCAACATATCTCTGCTTCCGACACAGAGCATCCATCCAAGCCTTCTCCAGACTCCAGAACTGACCCAAGTTCTTCCCCAACCTCCTCAGCGTCCGAGTCTGCGTCCAGCTCCATTGGCAGCTGGCAAGCCACAACACTAACAGTAGATTTAGATAAAGTATTCCCTTCTAGACACATACAATACCGAATGCTTTTTAAAGTAGATTTCCCACGGAAGAAAAGTATATAAAAATAGGTCAATGTACAAATCCTTCAATCTTTAAAAGCGTCTCAGTACAGGTAGTCTTCAACTTACAACAGTTTGTTTAGTGACTGTCTTACAACAGCTTGTTTAGTGATTGTTCAAAATCACAATGGTCCTGTCAAAAAGTGACTTATGACCATTTTTCACACTTACAACTGTTGCCGCATCCTCTTGGCCAGGTGATCAAAATGCAGACATTTGTCATATTTAAGACGGCTGCAATATCCCAGAGTCATGCGATCACCTTTTGTAACCTTCAGACAAGGAAAGTCAAACGGGGAAGCCAAATTCACATAACTACCGTGCCACTAACGTAACAACTGCTGTGATTTGATTAACAACTGCGGCAAGAAAAGGTCGCAGAACCTTTCAAAATTCACTTAACAATTGTCTCACTTAGCAAAAGAAGTTTTGGGCTCAATTAAAGTCGTACGTCGAGGACTACCTGGGTTGGTAACCTAGAAAGACATCGTGGACAGAAGGCAGAGACAGAAAAGTTAGTTACGTGATGGCTGAATTACATCATCACACCCTTCCTTATTGTAAATGGACACAGATCAGTGTAGCATACCTTGAAGAATTTTGAGCTAATTCTTGACCACAACAAAAACAGAAGTAGAAGGAAGCCTAAAACTGGACAACAGTGCTAGAAAGAAGTCTTACCTAATCCCCTTCATTCCTCCTAATTTTTCACTAGTATGGTAAATTTTTGCATTAAAAGTCATAAGAAGAACTAGCTGTTCATAACAGCAGCCAACGTCTTTCTAGCCTGCTGCTTTTTCTGGAGATTTCAACCCTTGGCCTGTCCACCCAGAACGGCATTTACGTAGGACACACAGATGTAATCTTAACATTCTTTTCACAGAAACCCACATATTTCATCGGCTTGCTAAGCTCATGATTCTAGAAACACTTGTTTGCTTCAATCACAATGCCGGACAATCACTCACCTATGTTTGGGGGTCCCTGTTTATTGAGATAAAGAAAACCCATTACCTACCTTGTGATAAATCATATGGCACATGGCTACCCTCAGCTTCATGCCAGCACGTTGTACATGATAAAAATACAGATGATGAGTGATGGCCAGAATCAAAGCGCACACAGATAAGGCTGCAGCAGAGCCGTAGGCATAGGCCAAAGCATTTTCGTCAGCATGTGTAGAACCAATCTTTTCAAAATACCCAATAATCATCCCCAGAAATACTGGCTGAATTAGTATCAGAGTTTCCTTTAAAAAAAAGAAAAGAGGAACAATTGAAACAAAATATTCTTCTTATTGTTTTTATTCTCCTACGTAGAGCTGCTAAAGTGAAGCTGTGCAAAGTGTTATAAATTCAAAACGCAATGTCCTAATCTTATCGGAAAGATTCCAAAGCTGCAGTAAGCACGAAATTATCCTGAACTCAAAATATTTTGAGTTTGGAACTCTTCTGGCATGTATGCATGCATCATATTTCTATAACAGCTCGTATAAAGTTGGTACAGTAGGAGGAGTATTAGAGGGTGGCAAAGGGGGCTAAAACAAGAATTGAATACATTTTCATTTCCCCCATTTTTTTCCTTTGTTTTTGCTGTTGCTTAAAATTTTCTAGAAAATGTATAACATTAAGCAGGGAGTAGGCATGTTAATATCACCATCTCACGATTTTTGCTTGCAGGCTTATTTTTTTAATAGGATATCTCTTATAGTCTGTTACCTCAACCAATGTAAAGCAACCCAGCACCAAATAAGATTTCCAGTAACAAAGGATAATTGCTTTTGTCAAACGTGGTGTTCTTGCTTCTTTTTCAGCCTTTTGTACTTCTTTATCCCAGTACCTATAAATATAAGAATTAAAATTAGGTGGGGGAAGTCAGAAAGAGTTCAATATATCTTATCTGCAGGCATTTCTTATCGCTAATGGCCAAGTCATAAAACAGTAAAATACAGTGAGATACGGTCCAACATCGATCTTGCTAAAAAAAAAAAAAAAACCTTTCCAACTTTGTATTCTTAGATATGCTGGCTACATCTCCCTTCTTAATGTTACTCCTAAAAAGTATCTGAAGCATGTGAAGGTAAAGAGGTATAAAAGTAAAGGTAAAGGTTCCCCTCACGCATATCTGCTAGTTGTTTCCGACTCTAGGGGGCGGTGCTCATCTCCGTTTCAAAGTCAAAGAGCCAGCACTGTCCAAAGACGTCTCCGTGGTCACATGGCCAGCATGACTAAATGCCAAAGGCTCTCAGAACTCTGTTACCCTCCCACCAAAGGTGGTCCCTATTTTTCTACTTGCATTTTTACATGCTTTCGAACTGCTAGTTTGGCAGAAGTTGGGACAAGTAACGGGAGCTCACTCCGTTACATGGCGCTAGGGATTCGAACCACGGAAATGCCGACCTTTCTGATCGACAAGCTCAGCATCTTATCCACTAAGCGACCCCGTCCCTTAAGAAGAAGTATAGAGACAAGTATAAAGAAGTATAGAGGCACACAAACTTGTACAAAGATTGCACAAAGGTTTCAAAGCAACTCCATGGTGCTTATTCATTCTGATAGCAGTCATAGGCAGTGACAGCTCTTAACTAACCTTGACTGACTTTGATAAAAGATTAGCAGATTGCAATTGATTATAGAGCTGATTTTGGAATATGGAAGCAATGAACAAGCTGTTAAGGGAGGACTTTGTGAAAAAATCATAGGAGAGTATGAAGTGAAAAGTTCAAAGTAACTCTGCCTTGATTTCTTCACTATAAAACAGGACAAAAATAAATCTGGACAGGCCTCCAGCACTCCTGGAATCCCTATCATGCTCATTTCTCAACTTTGCCTACCTGAAGAGTTGGGATGGAGTCATATTTGCTTAGCATTTGGAAGGGTGGCCAAAAGCTATAGAGTAGACTATACTGGAAAATCTGGCGGGGAAAAAAATCAATAAACAGGTGGTGGCAAAACACTTCTCTACTGTTGCCATTGGAGGCAATCCAGAAGCCACACTTTTCAGCCTGTCCTTGTTATACTTTCCAGCTCAACCGAAGTCACCATGAGCCAAGTTCAACTCAAGAAGATTCTACCTTACCCAGAAATAAATAAGGCAAGATTTCATGGTTTCTCATGGCATCATGCTTGCAACTAGAAAAGGCAACCTCTGCAAAGGCACAAAATTCAAGTTGTAAAGTGATAACAAGTTCAGGAAAAAAGGAACACAGCTTAAAGCAGGGGTGTCAAACTCAAGACCCGCGGGCCACATCCGGCCTGCACGGTGCTTAGATCTAGCCTGCGGGGCTGCCTCTGCCAGCGAAAATGGAGTTCGGGAGAGCCACATGGCCACAGGGCTCCGTTTTCGATCGCAACAGCCTCCTGCAGTCCTCTGCCAGTGAAAATGAAGCTTGGGGGGCAGTGGTGAAATTCAAAAATGTTTACTACCAGTTATTTATTTATTTGATTTTATTTGATTTCTAGACCGCCCCCTCTCCCCAAAGGGACTCGGGGCGGTGTACAGGTACCAAATTAAACCATACAAATAATAATAAATATAATTAAAATCGAATTAAACTTTAAACCCCTGTACAAGTTTATAAAAATTAAAAACTTAGCCTAAAACCAACCCGTGAAATTTAAAAATACAGACTGAGGTGGGAGAGCTGGAATTAGGCCAGGCCGGCTAGATTAAACAGGTGGGTTTTGAGCTTCTTACGGAAGGAGCGGAGGTCTGTGGTTGTTCTAATATCAGGGGGAAGGTCATTCCAGAGGGTCGGGCCCATCACAGAGAAGGCCCTTCCCCTGGGCGTCGCCCGCTGGCACAGCCTGGTGGACAGCACCCGGAGGAGACCCTCTCTGTGTGAGGCGTTCTGTGGGCGTGGCTTGGTGTGCATGGCAGGGGAAGGAAACTGCAAAATCTCCATTCCCACCCACTCCAGGGGAAGGACATTGCAAAATCTCCATTCCCGCCACACTCTGGGGCCAGTCAGAGGTGGTGTTTACCAGTTCTCCGAACTACTCAAAATTTCCGCTACCAGTTCTCCAGAACCTGTCAGAACCTGCTGGATTTCACCCCTATCAGGGAGGCTGTGTACAGCCTGCCTGGGCTCCATTTTCAGCTGCGACGGCCTCCTGCAACCTTCTGCCAGTGAAAACAAAGCTCAGGGAGGCTCTGTTTTCACTGGCAGTGGGCTGCAGGAGGCTGTCGTGGTCAAAAACGGAGCCCAGGCGGGCTTCCCTGAGCTCCATTTTTGCTGGTAGAGGGCTGCAGGAGGCCGTCGCAGCCGAAAACTGATGCTCAACGAGTGACATTGACCTGACCATGTCCATCCCCGTCATGCCCCTGGCCCCCCAAACACAACCCTGATGTGACCCTCAATGAAATGGAGTTTGACTCCCCTGGCTTAAGGGCACCATGATGGGTTATGTGACCAGGAAAGAGGAAGAATGATTATTTAGAACAGCGGAGTCAATAACAATCCATACAGTCACCTAACGGACTTACAGGGATAGGAGTGCCTTGGTATCAGCCCTTCAAGACTGTCCAGATCAGAAAGTAGATTCCACAAGAAAAATAAAATATTACGTTGTTGAGAAAGGTTACAGTCACAGAAATGCACAACTCTTTGTTTTCCTTTCTTTCTCTTATAGCCCAGGGAGTCGAGGGTAACCAGTCTTGAGTCTCTAATAATTTCCCACCACCTTGGGCTCAAAACATACTTATGCACCTGTCATCTTAATGGTTTTTTAGATGGTTCCTCCAACATCCTCCCCCTGCTTCCAACTGGAGAAAGGTGAGTTGATTTTTTTTTCTCCACACCCACTGCCAATTTTTTTTAAAAAAAAACTTTTAAACTTAGTTTTTCTTTTTCCCATACCAAATTTGGTTAGGCAGGGTCCTCTTTCTCTTTATTATTTTCCAATGTTCCATTGTGTTGAGAAGAATAACAAGTCCTTTCTTGGTTTCTAGACCTAACCTCCTTGCTAGCAGTGGCCATATCTGATGACTGTATTTTCTTTTGGTGTGAACTGAGTCATCCATGCACATTCCCCCCCACACCAAGACCTAATGTTCAATCTCAGTCAGTTTTGGAGGGGGGGGGGTGTTGCTTCTTCCTTCACATGGAATTTGGTCCTGGTTGCCTTTGACGACTTTGGACTATAAAGAACAAAAAGACTGAATTATCTGTACTGAGACATTGGGATTTACATACCATTGCAGTGTTTCCCCGAGCACCTTAGAGGAATCCTCAGTGAGTACTTTGTACATATCATCTTCTTCTAGTTTCCGTTTATGACCAATAACAAATAAAGGATTTAGCCAGCTGTCAAAAGAAAGATTACATTCCATGTAATTATTATACAAGACAAACATAAACTTCTTTCTTTCTTTCTTTTCTTCTTTCCCTCTCCCTCCCTCCCTCCCTCTCCCTCTCATATCACAAAACCTACATCCAGTGGTGGGATTTAAATAATTTAACAACCGGTTCTCTGCCCTAATGACCAGCTGGGGAGGCGGGGCTCAGTGGCCATGTGACTGGGTGGGTGTGGCAACACCACGTCACTCAGGTTGATGGACGGGTTAACCGGAGAGGCAGTTTCTGTAAGCAGGGAAATAAAGATTAGGTTAGAAACAACACCAGAATGTTTCCTTCCTGCCTTCCTTACAGAATTAGCCCTGTAAAGTGCAAAAAAGCAAAAGGAGATTTCTTCCAACAATCGGTTCTCCGAACTGCTTAGAAAGTTAACAACCGGTTCTCCCAAATAGGTGTGAACTGGTTGAATCCCACCACTGCCTACATCTCAACGTTAGTTCACACAGTCAGAAAAATAAAAGCATACTTTTGGAGAGGATGCTCACAAAGCTACAATAAATTTCTAGTACTTGGAGTGGGGGGACTTTAGAAGTTATAAATAAATTGAGAGCAGAAAGTTTTATGTGATGCTACTCTATAAATATCAGAAATGTTCATCAAAACATGAAATAGTAAGCAATATATAAATAACAGCAGATTGTAAACATAACAATATGTTGGATTTCACTGTCCTGATTCCTAATATTGTGACCTTCAGAGGACTGGTAGTTTTAGAATAGCCACAGATCATTAATAATGCTAGTTGTTTTGTAAACATCTTTTTAATATTTGCCAGGGACAGCTAGCTATATATAGTTACAAGAAGTTAAGAGTCTCTGGGACCTGCTTCTCTTTTTGTCCTGTTATGTAAGACAAGCCTCACTATTTTTATTTTTTTTGGTGCAGAATTTTGAGAGTATGTCATGAAAATAGCTGCATCCATGAGCGGTTTGCTTATTGCCAAAACCGCTTAATGAAAGTGTGCCACATGATTTTCAGGATATTCTCAAGTGCCATGGTGAAAATTACCTGTCAGCCTCCCAAACAGACCTGACAGGAAACACAACAAGCCACAGTACTTCTACTTTATTGTAAAGTTACATCAATGGATTCTTGCAAGTCTGAAAGTATAAATCTCCCACTCTCTCTTTTTACTGTCTGATTAATTCGGATGGATCCTTTCTAAATTTATTTCTCTGCTGTTACTCAGTTGCTGGCTTCTCCCTGTTTTATCCTTGGCAGCATCTCTTCTCCCTGTCTTCCATTACATCTCACACGAATTACATTTTTTATTTTCTGAGAACTTAAAGATGTTAGTCGCATATATTCCTGGGAATAAAAGTACCAAAGGTTAATACTTTGCTTTATAGCCTGACAGCCTAATTGGATGGATGGATGGATGGATGGATGGATGGATGGATAGATGATAGATAGATAGATAGATAGATAGATAGATAGATAGATAGATAGATAGATAGATGATAGATAGATGATAGATAGATAGATAGATAGATAGATAGATAGATAGATAGATAGATAGATAGATAGATAGATAGATAGATGATAGATAGGTGGGTGGGGGGTGAGTAGGTAGTAGGTAGGTAGGTGGATGGATGGATGGATGGATGGATGGATGGATGGATGGATGATGGATGGGTCTGTGTGTGTGTGTTTGTGTGTGTTTGTGTGTGTTTGTGTGTGTTTGTGTGTGTGTTTTGGGAATCATGAAACAACTTTTTCAACCAATACTGCCTCTAAAAACAAGAAGCTGAGAAAAACTTATTGATTCGTGTTAGGATCCTCTCTCCTTATTTTAGGTTTCTAATTCCTTTTCCGTTTTACCTCTCAATATTCCAGAAGTCATTGAAATACCTAACTCTTTTTCAGCTTCGGAAAATTACATTGGATCCACAACTTAGTGAATCTTAGTGCAATCGATTTTGCATGAAATAGATGATATCCTCATTCTATTTATGTTACCATGAATGATAGATAGCCAGTATATTTAAAAAGTGTGTTTGAGTATGTGTATACTAGACAACATGTGATCCACTGGTCATCATTTCAGAGGTATATCCCTATCAGATCCTCATTGCCTTCAACAACGGCAGAGCTTCTGATGTACAGGAAAAGTCATTAAAAATCTGGGAAGTTATTCAGAGATGTACTGTATCTGTCTTGAAAACAGCTCCTATTGAACTCTATAGTGCAGCCAAGCAATAGGTGTTGACCACAGAAAATGTTTTATGACGTTTTCTATTGTGTCATAAAATGTTTCATGAGGGGCCCTTGGTGCTCTCTAAGCTTGCTTATTTTCTTGCAGATGTTTCATCCCCTAGACTAGGTAACATCATCAGTGCTAATAAGGAATGCAATTTGCAATATTTTAGTAACTTGACTTGTCAGTGTTGGTGGGAGTAGTCTTAGCGGTTCTTTGGTTGAGCTGTTTACTGTTGGCTTTTTTGGCAGCGTTTTTGATTGGCATATTGTTTATTTAATTGTTGGTCTGAGGCAAATCCTGGAGTTAATCTGTACTGATCTGGGAGCTGATTGCTGGTGGAGAGGTGCTTAGGTCTTTTTGTTCCCTTTCTGGATGCTTGATTGTTTCTTTTTCTTAGTCTATAGATCAGTGGTGAAATCTAAAAAAAAATTCCTACCCGTTCTGTGAGTGTGGCTTTTGGGGGGTAGTCATGTGACTGGGTGGCCATGGCTATGTGGTCATGTGACTGGGGGGGGATTCAAGGTATCCTCTGAAGCTGTGTCTAGTGCCATGTTTGTGGTTCTTCCTCCTTCTTCCTCCCTCTCTCTCTCTCTCTCTCTCTCTCTCTCTCTCTTTCGCAGCACCCCCCACTGCTTTTTAAAGCATTTTATTCTGCCTATTCGCCCAAACCGGCAGGGAAAAAATACTTTAAAAAGTGAAAAAACCCACTTCCGATGATCGCGTGGCACGATCATCGGAAGCCGCACCAGTTCGCAGAACCAAGGACAATTGTCGCTACCGGTTCGACCAAACCAGTCAGAACCGGGAGGATTTTACCCTGCTATAGATGTTGTTAATGTCTATGTGTCTATCGATGGAAAATTTGTCAGAGTGCCGGACTTCTAGATATTCTCCCACATTTTTGGACTTCACTTGATCTAGGAAGGTCAGAACTTTCCCAATGGAAACTATGGTTAAGTCTATCTATATGTTGTGAGTTTTCATCATGTCTTCTAGCTTCTAACATGAGTTGGTGTTCATGGATGCATTCTGCCAATCTTCTGCCAGTCTGTCCTATGTAGTGCTTGTTGCAGTCATTCCACTGTATGTTGTAGATGACTTTTATTTTCCTTCTAGGATGGCTGGGTCTTTTTGCTTTGCTTAGGATGTTTTGAAGGGCTTTAGTTGGCTTGGGTGTTACACTGATTCCATGTGATTGTAATAGTCTGTTGGTTTCTGAGAAATTCTTGATGTATGGCAATGTAACTCTTTTTAGGGTTTGTGTTGGTTGTCCTGTATTGCAGCGGTCCCCAACATTTCCAGGTTGGCGGCCTGGGGAGGAGAAGAGGGGATGGTTCCGTGTGAGCGGTAGAAATGCGCATACGCATCTCCATTTGCACATGCAACAGCATGCTGCAGGTGTGCGTGCCCACAGCTCACACCAATGGAGCTTCGTGCATGAGTGTGAGCACCCATTGCTCATGCGACTCACTGCTCATGCAGCCCAGTTCCAAACAGGTCGCGGCCCTGGGGGTGCTTCTATTACAATAAAAGTATAATGATAAATTGGATGATATGAACTATTAGCTGATACAAGATTCAATGCCCAGATGGGCAAATGGCATTAGATAGTCAATCCTGTACCTGAACTGCTGATATCCACACTAAGACATTTTTCAATGTTCAATTGAATTTTCATCTCTCATCTCTCAACGACCCAGAAATGATTTTTAAAAAGGAGCAGGCACAGCAAAATGAACTTTAGTGGCTTGCTAAGTATACATTGCCTTAACCTGACATTTCTTCTCACTACTCTTAATATTTCTTTTTGTTCTGTTTGCTGACCAAATCTTTGTGGGCCCAAGGGCAAGAAGAATGGACAATCATTACTCAAGCTGAATAGTTTTTCAGCTCTCTCCCTGAGTTCAAAAGACTTTCTGATGCCGTGCCCTTTAGACTCTCAGCCATCCCTTCAAGTATTACAGGCAGTGAACTATTTCTGTTGGCTTATTAATTAGCAATGTTTTAGGGCCTTCTCCTAAGCAACCCTGAAGAGAATGACATTTAAGCATTTACACACACACATACACTCCTCTTCTGCTAGTCCACTGCCTTGAGCTATGCTTCCCTGCCGGGCTGGTGTTTTTTTCTTGTTTCCAAGAAATAGGAGTAGAGGGCAGATAACAAGACACAAAACACCTTTGAGTCAAAATTCTTTTGCTTCTTGACTTTCAGCCATTTTTCTTCCTCTGTATGTTCTTTTCTTAACTAGCCTATTGCCTATTCAGTTTTGTATATTTTGGATATTTGAGTATCAACTCTCTCATGCTGGTTAATGGCTGCAATAAAGGTAAGTACATCAACACAGCTAGTTAAGTTATCTCCTGAAATTCCAGAATGTGCCCAGGCTCAGATTGAGATAATATTTATCTCTATCATTGCAAATCAAAAGTAGTCTGCCTCTGGCTTGAAACCAAGCTAAATTTTGGGAAGTCATCCAAAGCAATTACTGTATTATAAGAAGAGTATCTGAAATCTAAGAGCCGCGGTGGCCTAGTGGTTAGAGTGAAGTTAGAGTGCAGTACTGCAGGCTACTTCTGCTGATCACCGGCTGCCAGCAGTTTGGCAGTTCGAATCTCACCAGGCTCAAGGTTGACTCAGCTTTCCATCCTTCCGAGGTGGGTAAAATGAGGACCCAGATTGTTGGGGGCAATAGGCTGACTCATAACCGCATGGTACAACACAGGAGAACAGCTTAGAGAGGGTTGTAAAAGCACTGTGAAGCGGTATATAAGTCTAAGTGCTATTGCTATTACTAAATGAATGGAGTTAATTTTACAGAAGCAGCAATTCACCTAGCTGCACTCCTAAATCTCAAATACTAAATTAATAAACTGCATAAACTTGTTAAAGTCAAGATATTACTAATTATACCAAAGTAAAGCCACAGGAGGTTTTACTTCTAAGAAAGCAAGGTTGGGGTCAGTCAGCTATGAGTTTCCGGACTCAGCATGCATGTCTCTACAGTCCATGAGTCATATAAAGTAACCAAGTCTTCATGTTTTTCCTGAAAGGAAATGAAAATACAGCAAGGCTGCATATATATATACGTAGATGCCAGGCATCTAGCAGGAAAGACATTTGCATTTTGGTGGGTCATAAATGTTATCAGCCTAGGTTTCAGAATATGGTCTATTTTCCTGGGGTTTGCCCAAACTCTGTCAATGCCAGGATGGGATATTTCCGTTCCCACATTACTCCAACACACACACAAAAATCCTAAGGCTTGTGAATCCAATGATATGAGATTATCTGAACATGGAATTTTCTGCCTCCATGCCCTTGAAGAAAGTTTTATTTCCTCTTAGGGAACAAAATTGGAGCCCCCCCCCCCAATAGAAAAGCAAAGGAGATAACAACACCCTTCAGGTGTTCCTCGATAACAAACAACGAAGAGAACAATAAACAAAGCAATGTTATCATTCCATATGTTGCAGGAATAACGGAAAAGCTCAGGAGGATCTTCAGCCAACACAATATACATGCACGCTTCAAACCCAAGAATTCACTAAGGTAGAAGCTTGTTGACACCCAGACACAAATGGAATGATGTGGTATCTGCAGTACAATGCACTGAGCCATGTGTAGACCTCTACATTGGGGAAACAAAACAACTACTTCATAAACGCATGGTACAACACAGGAGAACAAACCCATCAGGACTAGATTCAGCAGTCCATCTGCATTTAAAAGACACAGCCCACTCTTTTGAAGACAGCAAAATCCACATTTTGGACAGAGCTGGTGTGAAATAGGGGTCAGAGAGACCATGCATGTCAAAATTGAACAGCCCTCTCTCAACAGAGGGGGAGGGATATGACATCATCTATCTCCAGTCTACAACACAGTCCTTTCAACAGTTCCAAGAAGGCTCCATGTCCATTTGCGCTCAGGTGACCTGAGAACACAAATAAACATCCAAGTGGCCTCAATGACTCTCTAAAAGAATGCAAATGATCAGCTGTCTGCAAGGAGTATAAATCCTTCCAATCCCCATCATCCAGTGAGAGCTGAAGAAGCTTCTTGGATGAGAAGTGAAACGTCTTCAAAGTCCAGTTCCACTCC
Organism: Natrix helvetica; assembly: GCF_964273705.1. Taxonomy (NCBI): domain Eukaryota; kingdom Metazoa; phylum Chordata; class Lepidosauria; order Squamata; family Natricidae; genus Natrix; species Natrix helvetica. The sequence goes on from NC_138549.1 coordinate 23,528,529, forward strand.
AAATAACAGCATTTGTCCTGCCATCTCCAGTATTATTCCAATCCAAACTATGCCAGTTATTTATGTTCATGCTAAACCTGAGAACAATTCAGCCAGAGATCAGTTCTTGATTTGCTTTTACATAGCAGACCGAATTTGGCCAGATTAAACCCTTACTACTCTCTGCTTGATGGATATACTAGGGAGTGCTTATCCTTACTCCCTGTATGGAATGGGACAATTTGGAATGGCCAATTTGCTGTGGCCATATCACCACGGCCATCTTGCCATGGCCAACTCAATGTAGCCAACTCACTGCAGGGCAACTCGCCACAGAAAATTCCATGCGGGATAACTCAGCACAATAAATGTTGTCTGCCACTACTTCTTTGACATAATTCCCACCTTTGTGAATGGAAATACTGCCAAAGAAACAGTAGCAGATAACATTTTTTCAGTTATTCCACATGGAATCTTCTGTGGCAAGCTGTCCCACGGTGAGTTGGCCATGGTGACATGGGCCTACCCATGCTGCTTCTTGTCCCCTCCCCCTTTCTTGTTTCTGGGAAACAAGGTAATATTCTGCCAGTTCAGACCGGTTCGTTTGAACCAGTAGCGGAAATCACAGGTGGGCCTGCTCACTCGCCCTGGCTCCATGTTGTCCTATTTAGGGATAGGTTTTTTTGAGCAAAGCACATGCGCAGAAGGCTGGGTGCACACGTGGGCAGGTGGATGCAATTTGCGAACCAGTAGGGAAGGTAAATGAAAACCACTCCCTGCTGGGAAACTGCCGTTTCATTGTAGTCAATCACCCCAGCACCCTCACCCCCACCCTCTCTCGCACTCGTCAAATACAGATCTTTAAAAATAATAAATTCTGCAAATAAAAAGATATAAAAGTGGATGTGTGTGGCAGAAATCGGTATTTTAAATGATATGAAGTAGGTACAAAAAGTTTTTTTTCCCTATTTGGCTCAGGACTATTCTTGAAAATACAGTCTAGGGCAGCGATGGGGAACCTTTTCAACCCCGAGGGCTGAAAATGGAGCACTTCACATGTATGCTTTGCACGCGCACACATCACACTTGTCTGGGCCAAGACCAGGAAGAGGAGTTGCTCAGGGGACTGTAAAATGTATTTCCAGTTTCCAGCATGCACAATGTGCGTTAGCAGGCAAGTCCTCCAGTTACTGCTGCACATGCGCATGTGCCAGTCAGCTAGCCAGTGCGCATGCTCATGCTGGGTAATGGAGGACAGTTCTTCCGGTTTCCGGCACTGCTGCATGTACAAAGGTCAACTGATTGGCATGTGCACCAGAAATCCAGAAGAGGAACGGGTTATGCCACACCTGCCAGGTGACATAGCTCCATGTGCTACTTTAGGCACGCACGTCATAGGTTCTCCATCACGGGTCTAGGCTGTTTAGAGGCATTGAGCCAACCAGAGACTGCAAGATATTGTTGTGACTTTCATTAGAAAGCTTCAAAAATGAGGGATGGGCGGGGGATTCAGCTACTTATTATTTCCAAAAGTGACATAAATTAAGGAAGTATGAACATTTCAGTCTGCATCGTTTCTAAATCGGTGTCAGTTGACAGGTTCACAACTACATTGTTCTGCAATCTGTAATCATTTCAGGGGGGTTTCCCCCCCCTTCAATCATCTCTGTCATAAATTACGCATGTTAACTTGGTTTACTGCCCAGACAGCTTTCCCCAAAGAATTACCCAAGAATTATTCCAGCAGCCATTTCCAGAAAAGTATGCATGACCACACACACACACACACACACACACACACACACACAAAACCACCTCTATCACCCAAGTAGAAAATCTATGTTCCTAGCATTTTTTCTAAGATCTGTAGAGAAGAACAACAGAAATGGAGGTAAATTTAGATGATAGCAATCTTGCAAGCTACATCATCAGCCTTTAGTTAAAATTTGGGGGGGGGGGCGATATCCTATGGCTTCTGAGATAGAAGCCCTTTTCCATTGGCTCAAAGACTATACTAAAAAGTGGGTTGATTTAAGGCACCTTCAGCCAAAATCCTAACTTCCCAAAAATGCTTTAAGGCTGGGCTGAATGTTTGAGGACCTGCCAATACTGGGGACCAGCTATGGCCCCTAGGCAAATGCCTCAGCGTGCTGAAGAGCCTTGGAAACTGTATGAAAATGCCACATACCTATGGAGCAGTGCACTTTTGGCCCTCTGATTTATGAGCCAATCCACTCTGTGCATTGGCAATATTGGGAATCTTTTTCAAGCAACATCAACAGGAAAGCAACCTCACATGCTGGAACGTTTGCCAACTTCAAAATGGCCCCAAAACGGCCTAGAAAACAGCTCAAAAAATGGTCTGAAAACAGGCCGAAAACGGTGTTCTGGTGCTCGTGAAGACAAGCTGGCGATGGCGTGCGTGCCAGAGGTGGGCTCCTACCTATTCGGTCCGGTTCAGCTGAATAGGTAGTTAAAAAATGGCGTACCTTTCCGAACCGGTAGTAACGGCAGCCTGACCATACCCCCGAATTGGTTTCCTCTGTTGCCAATGCCATTGCTGGCATGTTTTGGGGCTGGAAAAGGAGGCAGAGAGAAACAGTCCTGTGGCCAAGGTACGCAACAGGGGAGGGGGAGGGAGAAATTCCAATTTCAGCCTCCTGGTGTGGCACGAGGCTTTGGGTGAAGGCGAGAGGGAGGTTGAGTAGCAAGTTGAGTGGGGGGATGGCGGCACTTTCCCTTCTCCCAGCCCTGCTGAAGCCTGCAGAGTGTTCCTGGGGGCTGGGGAGGACAAAAACTTATTTTTGTTACTGGGTAGTTTGCAGGCAGTCCTTTAGCTCCGCCGAGGCTGGAGCCCCCTCCCCCTGCTCAAAACTTTTCGCTATCATTTCAGTGGGCGTGGCTTGGGTGAGGGGCCATGTGACTGAGTGTGCATGAGTGACCACCCCCACTCAGTCACATGCCTCCCATCTAGCCATGCCCACCCTACTGTTAGTAAAAAAAAATTGAAACCCACCCCTGGTATGAGCCCACAGAGAGGGCTCTGCATGCCATCTCTGGCACTCGTGCCATAGGTTTGCCATCACGGCCCTAGATCTATGGCCCACAACTTTTTGGGTACTAGGGACCGGTTGCACGGAGAGAGGTTTTGCTGCAGACCAGAGATGGCATGGTTTCATGTGCAGCATCCCATGGATAGGCCTTCACTTGTTTGTATGGCCCAATTTCTGGCATGCTGCAGCCCGGTGCCTGTCCACAGAGCAGTGGCTGGTGAGCCCTGCTCTAGACTAACACACAAGAAGGACAAGAGAGGCATCAGCAATCCTGGCCTATGCATATTTGATGTTAAAGTTCCCCCTCTACACCTACCAGTATAAAAAAAACACTACTGGAAACCTACCCTGAAGAATCCTTAATATTTGAGCTAAATCAAATATTTTAAAATAGCAGAAATATATGAATTGCACTTCTTTCTATTAACATTTTTATTGAGTTATTATAAAATATAAAGTAAATAGAAAAGCAGGGAGGAAGAGAAGTGAGGAAAGATAAGAAAGAAGAAGCAGGATTGACTTCCGACTCTCTCTGTTACAGTAAAAAGGCATTAACATCCAATCACAGCTTTTTGCTTTTCCATAATAGTACGAACAAGTCATTTCTATAAAGATCTATCAGTCTAAAGCCCAGAGTTTCACAGTTTCATTCTTCTCCGCATCAAGCACAAAGTTCAGAGGCGGTCTCCAAGCGGAAACAAAAGTACGTATGTTCTTTTCTTTAATCAAAGTGGTCAGTTTTGCCATTTCATCCAACTCCATCAACTTCTGCAATCATTTGTCCATAGCAGTGGTGGGATTCAACATTTTTACTACCGGTACTGTGGGCATGGCTTGGGGGGGGGGGGCGTAACCTGATGGGCGTGGCAGGGGAAGGATACTGTAAAATCTCCATTCCCACCCACTCCAGGGGAAGGTTACTGCAAAATCCTCATTTCCGCCCAATCAGCTGGGACTCGGGAGGCAGATAATAGATAGGGGCGGGGCCAGTCACAGGTGGTATTTATTGGTTCTCCGAACTACTCAAAATTTCCGCTACCGGTTCTACAGAACTGGTCAGAACCTGCTGAATACCACCCCTGGTCCATAGTAGGAATCAAAGTGTCTTTCCATTTTTTGTGCATACAATAGTCTTGCTGAAGTGCAATACAATTACACTTCTTTAAAATAGAACAGAAATGTGAAGTGGAATAATTTTAGTAGTTCCTTAGGGATGCATTACAATGCATCTATCCATGGGAACAGAGGAGTATTAGTCTGCTCTAAAGCCCAAATTGTTACATGGAAAATAAGAACATGAGGAAAAGATCTGCTTCTTTTAAATATGTAACATTTTACTTTGCCTTTAAAGACTGCAGTTCAACTTACAATGTAACACTTACAACTGACTATCAAAATAAAACTGTCATAACATCATAAATCACTTCAACCAAGTTTTAGGATAAAGAGTTACTTGTGTAAGAATAAATCTGGTAAAGTTTTGCAAAAGAAGCATTGCCCAGCCAATCCATTTCTTCAGTTTACAGAAATTATCGTATTATATCAAATAAGTATTACTCATAACAATTGCCCAAGAAAACCACAAGAGTTCAGTGACACTCATAGCAGACATAAGCAGATATAAAGGTCAAACAGTTCAAATAACTCAAGATAAAACTTAGCCTATTATATGTTGTACACGGTTCTCATGGCAGAAATCCTTCTTAAAATCTTTGTATCCATTAAAACAGCTATTTGGATACTACCTCTAAAACTCAACAACAAATAAGAATTAAATATCTTATATACTCATTTCTATTTTAAAAAATCCATAAAATATTAAGGAGTCTATGCTATGTAGTTCGCCCTTCTAAACAGTTCATATATTAGGGGACAAGCAAACTTTTTTACTACCTGTTGGTATTTTCTGGAGCAAATTCATTGAGACCCGTAGATATATAGAAAGTTTGCCTTTTGACAAAAAAAATATTTGGTTGGCATTGGCAACAATTTTTATCTGCACTTCAATTAGTTGTTTAGCACTACGATTTTCTTTCTGGTGCAGTACCACATATATTTTCTTTATAAAATTCTATTCACTTAATAGTCAGGTGAAACAGTAATGTTTAAAGCCCTCAAATAAGCTATAAAGAGAGCCAGCTGTGTCATTCTTGGATGAGAATTTCACAGCCCAAGGGCTGGTTCCGAAATGATTCTGCATATTACGATAGGCCCGTCAGGGCGAACCTATGGCACGGGTGCCAGAGGTGGCACACAGAGCTCTCTCTGTGGGCATGTGCACTGACACCAGCTGCTGAAGCGCCGGAAAACGGCATGAAAACAGCCTAAAATGCCCCCAAAACAGGCCACTTTTGGCTGTTTTCTGGGCCATTTTCAGGCCGTTTTGGGCCATTTTGCAGGCCATTTTTAGGCCGCTTTTGGTGCTCTGGTGAAAAACAAAAATTGGCCTGAAGAATGGCCTGAAAACAGCCTGAAAAACAGCCTAAAGTGGCCCAAAGAACGGCCTGAAAACATCCCAAAAAACATCCCCCAAACCAGCCAAAACCAGCCAAAAAACAGGCATGCACGCGCCAGCCAGCTGGCCTTCGAGTTTCCGGCACTCTGACGCACATGCTGGCACATGCGTTCTGGTTTGGTAACTTGGTGCTGAACAGCTTTGCCATCACTGCAATAGGCCATCCTCACAGATGTGAATAGCAGGCCAGAAAGTGTTGATTTATCGGTTGACTTTCTACTCTCCTTTCCTTCCGTGTGAATTTAATATCCATATGCAGATTGTTAAAGATGGCGTTCTTCGAATCTGTAGAAGGGCCTGGGGTTGGAGTCAGTGTTGCAAGAGGCAAGTTGTTGAGAAGACCAATAAATATGGACTTCCAAGATATTCCACCAAAATGTCCCTTACCTTTGTTTACATCTCCAACCAGAGGTGGCATTCAGCCGGTTCAGACTGGTTTGAGTGAATCGGTAGCAGAAATTTTGAGTAGTTCGGGGAACCGGTGAATACCACCTTTGGCTGGCCCTGCCCTCCCGCCCCCTTGTTCTATATTCCCTTCTTTTTTTAGCCCAGTTGATTCGCATGGCAGAGCAGATTGCCGTGCCCCACTGAGCTAAAACACAGCTCAGCTCACCGGTGCTGACACCGAATGAGGGCTTTGAGTGCTGCGCAAGCACAAAGCGCTCTCTCATAGAACCGCTAGGAAAACATTTGGAATCCACTGTCTCCAACATACATTTGGAATCCCTTACTTGTAGGGTTGTTTAGGGTTTGCCACTCATGCTCTTCCTGTTTAACATCTGTGAGAAACCTCTGAGTTAGGTCATCCATCAAGGTTCAGTATCATCAATATGCAAAACGATGTCCAATGATATCATTTGCATATTGGTACTTCCAACAAGAAGTCAACTTGCAATGGGAGAACAAAGGATTTTAGAAATGAGCCACTAGCTAAAGGGTTGGTGCCACCAAGGGAACTTTGGATTCCTACATGAAGGGCTTTTGGCAAGGGATTGAGCTGCACATCACAAGAACTGGGGGAAATGTTTTCAGGAAACAACAGGATTAACTTGTAAGGAGGGCTTTAAACTAAAAATGAAGGGGAGGGTGACCAATCTTTAGGATCTCTGGGACAATATTAGGGTCTTTGGGAGTTAATTCCTAGCACAAACTCAACACAACCAACCAACCAACGAGGTTGAGAGTGATGGCAAGGATGAAAAACCCAGTGAAAAGTAGGCAATATAGGAAATGTACCCAAGATCAGTCATAAAAGAACATAGAACATAGAATAATAGAGTTGGAAAGGACCTTCTAGTCCAGGGGTGTCCAAACTTGAGAACTTTAAGACTTCTGGACTTCAACATGCTCGCTGGGGAATTCTGGGAGTTGAAGTCCACAAGTCTTAAAGTTCCCAAGTTTGGACACCCCTGGACTAGTCCAACCCTTTGCAGAAGCAGGAGACACCCTGTGCCAATTCAGATAAATGGTGGTCCAGCCTCTTCTTGAAAGCCTCCAGTGATGGAGTATCCATACGTTCTGAAGGCAAGTGTCCCATTGGTTGATTGCTCTCACCGTCAGGAAATTTCTCCTTAGTTCTAGGTTGCTTCTCTCCTTGGTTAGTTTCCATCCATTGTTTCTCATCTTGCTTTTTGGTCCTTTGGAAAATAGGTTGACCTCCCCTTCTTTGTAGGAGACCCTCTAATATTAGAACACTGCTGTCATGTCTCCCCAGTCCTTCTTTTCATTAGAGTAGACATACTCAAATCCTGTAGCAGTTCTTTGAATGTTTTATCCTCTAGCCCCTCATCATTCTTGTTGCTTGGGCAAATTGGGCAGATTGGGGCATTGTTTAATACCATTTATTAATGCTCGGAAGCATGCCTTCTCTGTTTTAACACCTGCCTTCTAGAACATCATCCCCCCCCCCAGAATTCCATTCTATAAAGGTTCTGCAAATATTTAAAAATTTGGCTTTTCTCCCAGGTATAGGCGAAATTGTTTCTGAGGCCCTGAATTATTTTATAGAGCAGTGGGTGGCTTTGTCTAGGCATACGTGCCATTTTTCTATCCAATTGTTTTTTTTTCCTTTTAGCTATGTAAGCCACTTAAGAGTTATTTGGGAGTCAGGCAGCCTTCCAAATCTAAATACATAAATTAACTTACTTACGTACTTGGTACTTACTAACTTCTGGTCTTTTAGCCTCTCCCTAAGTTTTATTTTATTGTTTTCTCTTTTTTTAAATTAAACAAAATGAAGATGGATAATTCCAAGGTTTACAAAGTGGAAAGCAATAACACCTCCAAAGTAAAAAGTAAATTTAAGAAAAACTGAAAAAAACAAAACAAAAAGAATTTGGAATTTCAGAGATTTGGGACAAGTAAATGCACTAGACTCTACATAGCCCCACATAAAGTATCTTCTGTAATCAAAAGACGACACAAGTGAAGCTGCTTTAGTCATTTCTACTAGCAATTAATATCTTCTGTTGGATTGGGAATCAGTAGAGCTTCTTTCTTTAAATGTTCCTACTAAATATGGAGGTAAAGGAGAGGCCTCTCCCTGTCTAGTCACAGTTTGGATTCATGTTACTAAAATTGTCTACAGACAGTTCAAACTCAATTTGTTTTAATGCACAATTAGTTAACTACAGTAAAATAGATGCACTCATAATTCTGATCTAAGAACATAAGAATATAAGTAGGTAATGCCTTGTTATGTCAGACCCTTGGCCCAACTATCCAAAATCCCAGGAGATAGGCTTAAGATACAGAAGGATCTTGACAGACTTGAACATTGGGTGCTATCTAACAAAATGAAATTCAATGGTGAAAAAAGTAGGGTTCTACTTTTAGGCAAGAAAAACAAAATGCACAGGTACAGTATATGTGGTACCTCACTCAATAGTAGTAATTGTGAGTCCTAGCAGACAATAATTTAAATATGAGCCAGCAGTTTGCAGCAACTGCCAAAAAGCCAACACAGTTCTAGGCTGCATAAACAGAGGGATAGAATCAAGATCACGTGAAGTGTTAATACCACTTTATAAAACTTTGATAAAGTCACACTTGGAATATTGCATTCAGTTTTGGTCACCACAATGTAAAAAAGATGTGGAGACTTTAGAAAGAGTGCAGAGAAGAGCAACAAAAATGATTAGGGGACTAGAGGCTAAAACATGAAGAATTGTTGCAGGAACTGGGTATGTCTAGTTGAATGAAAAAAGGACTAGGGGAGACATGATAGCAGTGTTCCAATATCTCGGGGGCTGCAACAAAGAAGAGGGAGTCAAGCTATTCTCCAAAACACCCGAGGGGAGGACAAAAAGCAATGAGTGGAAACTATTCAAGGAGAGAAGCAACTTAGAACTGAGGAGAAATTTCCTGACAGTTAGAACAATTAATCAGTGGAACAGCTTGCCTCCAGAAGTTGTGAATGCCCCAACACTGGAAATCTTTAAGAAGATGTTGAATAGCCGTTTGTCTGAAGTGGTATAGGGTTTCCTGCAGGGGGTGGACTAGAAGACCTCCAAAGTCCCTTCCAACTCTGTTATTCTATTCTATTCCATTCCGTTCCTTTTAAATTCCTTAGCCTTAGCTTAGCTTATCCACAGAAAGATCTCCTCTTTTATTCCATGGATGTTATACTTACTGTGAAGTTGTTGATGAGGGACTTTATCATGGGCTTTTTGATCTAAGCAGATTATGTCTCCTTGCTCACCCTTAACCATACATTTATTAACACAGTCAAATACTCTAGTAGATTAGCTAGACAGGACCACCCTTAGTGGAGTCTTGTTAAGTATCCTTGAGCAAAGTCAGTGTTTTGTGTATCTGGTAATTTTATCTTGAAAAATAACTTCCATTATCATCCTGGAAAAGATGTTAATCTGACAGGCCTATAATTGCCTAGATCTCCCTGGGAAACCTTCTTAAAAATTGAAGTTATATTGGCCACCTTCCATTCCTCCCTACAGAAACTGAATGCAGAGACAGGTTGCCTATTGAAGTTAGTAGGTCGACAAATCTCAGCTTTAAGATCCTTGATAACTCTTGGGTAGATACTTTATACTTCAAATACTTTGGAAGATACTTTAAAAGTAACTGGAGCAATTTAAAAAAAAGTTTTTCAAAACCCCTTTTGAAGGAACAAATCACTGATAAACTCACATTCAATGCAGCTAGTCCTCGACTTACAACAGTCCATTTAGTGACCGTTCAAAGTTACAACGCCACAGATAAAAGTGGCTTCTGACCATTTTTCACACTTACAACTGTTGCAGATCCCCATGGTCATGTGACCCAAATTCAGACGCTTGCCAATTGGTTCATAGCAGTTAGTCCTCGACTTACGACAGTTCGTTTAGTGACCGCTCAAAGTTACAACAGCGGTGAAAAAAGGGACTTATGACCATTTTTCCCAGTTACGACCTTTGCAACATCCTCATGATCACATGACAAAAATTCAAATGCTTGGTATATATGACTGTTGCTTTGTCCCCCAAGAGGACCTCACCCTCTTTTGCGACCTTCTGATAAGCAAAGTCAATGGGGAAGCCAGATTCACTTAAAAACCGAATAACTAACTTATGAACTGCAGTGATTCACTTAACAAAGATGGGAAGAAAATATGTAAAATGGGGCAAACCTCGCTTAACAAATGTCTCAACAACAGAAATCGTTGTGGTCATAAGCTGTGGCCCAGTTGTGGTCATAATTCAAAGACTACCTGTAGTTATGACGGTTGAAATGTCCCGGGATCAGGTGATCCCCCTTTGCAACCTCTGAGACCTTTGCAGCATCCCCGTGATCATGTGACCAAAATTCAAATGTTTGGCAACTGGTTCATAATTATGACCCTTGCTGTGTCCCAAGATCTCATGATCCCCTTTTGCAATCCTTCTGACAAGCAAAATTAATGGGGAAGCGAGATTCACTTAACAGCGGTGCCTGGATTCACTTAACAACAGTCAATGGGGAAGCCAGATTCACTTTATGACCAGTTACTAACTTATCAAACACAGTGATTCACTTAACAACTGTGCCAGGAAAAGGCATACAACAGGGCAAAACTCACTTAACAAATGTTTCCCTTAGCCACACAAATGTTAGCATTAATTGTGGTCGTAAGTTGAGGACTAACTGTATTAGGAAGAGCAAGTTCCCGAGGAAAAACTAACTCTTCCTTTTTGGAGCAGAATCTTCCATGCCCTCATCACTTGCAAGCGTTCTGCTCGGCTGAAAGGAAAGGCAATGCCCGCATAACTGCAGCTGGACAGAGAGATGGTGCAGATTTCGGATGCCCAAATAAAAGAGGGAAGGTGATACAACAAAGCAGGAGTTCTGCACTCACTCACACAGCTTCTGACATTCAGTATATAGAGACAGACCTTGTTTAATGACTGCTCATTCAGTGTTCAAAATTGGACCAATCATTCAGTGATCATTGTAATCATTACAGGGTCCCTGAAGCCATGTGATTATGATATGGGCACTCAGCAACCAGCTGGCAACTACAACATTGCAATGTCCCACAGTCCTGTAATCATGATTTGCAATCTTAGCTGCTGTGTCCAGCAAGAAAAATCAATGGGAAAGCCAGGAGGAGGTCATAAACGGCTGTCGATGACCAGTGGATACTGCAACTCTGCAGGATTCATTTGACCAACAATAACAACGGGAGCTGCCAGAACTGCTATCATTAAGTTAGTGCAATCAGATTGACATCGTTCTTTACTGCCAAGTACTTAGTGATAAAGTTCCCAGTCCCAATTACTTTTGATAAGCAAGGACTACTTGTAGTTTAAACAAACTTATTGATGCAATTAAGCTACATGAGGTTACATGGCTGGAATGGGAATAGGTATAGGAAGGGAAGAGAAGGGAAGGGAAGGGAAGAGAATATGGAATGGAATGGAATAAAATAGAATAGAATTCTTTACTGGCCAAGTGTGATGACACACACAAGGAATTCGGTGCAAAAACTCACAAGTAATAAGTCACATGTCATAATCATAGTTACTGTACATAAAACAAATAGTTGAAGGGGATTGTATTAACTTGTAGGTATTCCACTTGGCTTCTGATAATTTTTAGATTAAAAATCTACCTGAGGTGATTTTATTTTGTTCCAGACCTAAACTCAATTTGAAGGGTTTGAAGTTTCAAACTCTTCCAAGATTTCTTGGAGTTGAAAAACAAAACCTTGCTTAAGTGTAGGAAACTAAGCATAGACAAATAATTATCATTCTGCAAGCATCATTCTGACTTTCAAAAATGACATACTATTTCTAAAGGGTGCTGAAATATCTCAGCATTGCGTAACAAATCAAGTAATGAATGGGCATGATTCCCAAACAAATATTAAAAATATTTATTTTCGATGCCATTAACTATTAACCAGGAAACTTCTAAGCACTTAATCTATTAATTACATTCCAGCAAGACAGTGTGCTTTTAACTTTTATTTCTTGATCTTACTACATGAAGAGACAAGCAGAAATGCATTAATGTTTTCTTAATTCTTATATAATAAAAAAGCAAAGTGGCCTTCTTAACTATAATTTGGATTTATACACTGAGAAACTGTAACTTTATTTTATCGCAAATTAATACAGCCAAATTGTTGTCTAAGTAATGCATCAGTTATAATTTGCAAAACATTATGTTTAAGTTCAAATAATAATTGAATAGTTATTCAATTAATAATAATAGGACATCCGCTTACTGTGCTGTATTTTAGCATTGAAATTTTATGCTCCTACTAAGTAGAAATTGTTACTAAGTATAATTTTGTTTCAAATAGAAATACACATAACTAGAGTGTGAGATGGCACAGTGCTCAATAAGAAGAAATGGCTGATTGTAGACTGACCATAATACAGGTAGTCCTGGATTTGTTATGTGAGTTTTGTCCCATTTTACGACTTTCCTTGCCCCATTTGTTAAGTGAATCACTGCAGTTCTTAAATTAGTAAACACAGTTTTTAAGTGAATCTGGCTTCCCCATTGCTTGTAGAACAGTCACAAAAGAAGATCACATGACCTCAGGACACTGCAATTATCGTAAATATGAATCAACTGTCAACATCTGACCATGGGAATGTCGCAATGGTCATAAGTGTAAAAATGATCATAAGTCACCTTTTTCGGTGCCGTTGTAACTTTGAACGGTCACTAACTGAACTGTTCCACTCTTTTCATCCTACAACTGTACAGGTAGCCCTCACCCTTAACAAACATTCGTTTAGCCACCATTCAAAGTTACAAGTGATCAGTTTTCACAGTTACAACCACGGCAGCAACCTTACAGCCGAAGGATCAAATTTGTGGCTTGGCGACTTATGACGCTTGCGGTGTCCCATGGGTCATGTGATCACCATCTGTAACTTCCCCAGTTGGCTAGGGAAGTCAATGGGGGAAGTTTGCTTTGCTTAACAACTTCATGATTCACTTAAGAAAGCCAGGGATTTGCTTAACAATGGTAGGCAAAAATAAGTGATAAAATGGAGTAACAACTGCCTAACTTTGCAACAGAATTTTGGCCTCAATTGTGGTTGTAAGTCGAGGGCTACCTGTGTACAATATCTATTATTTTAAAAAATCTATTCCTGTTGTCTCTGTCAAGGGTCACAAGAACCATTTATTCTAGATCAGAGGTGTCAAACTGGATTTCTTCAAGGGCTGAATCAGCACTGTAGTTCTCCACGGGCCATGGATGGGGAGACAGAATGGACATCTCTGAGTTTAGCACTTTGCCGGCTAAAACGGGACACGGGGGTGCACGTGCCCCTCCATGGTCCATTTTCAGCTTGGACAACCTTCTTTGACAGCCAAAATTGGGCACAGGGTGTGTGTGTAGCTATAGCATCCTGTTTTGGCTGCCAGAGGCACAGCGGGCAGGTCCTTTGCTATTTCCAGGCCGGTTCCATGGGCCAGATTTAGGCACCCCGCAGGCAGATCCAATCCACGGGCCTTGAGTTTGACACCCCCCGTTCTAGAACAAGCAATCTCAAGCTGTGAGCTACAGGTAGTTCTTGATTTACAACTGTTCATTTGGTGACTGACCATTCAAAGTTACATCGGCGGGGGGGAAAGTGATTTATGACCGTTTTTTCATGTGACTTATAATCTTTGCAGCGTCCCCATGATCATGGGATCAGAGTTGCAACCGTTTCATATTTATGACCTTTGCTATGTCCCGGGGTGGTGCGATCCTCTTTTGCGACCTTCTGACAAGCAAAGTCAATGGGGAAGCCAGATTCACTTAACAACCGGGTTGTTACTAACTTATCAACTGCAGCAATTCGCTTAACAACTGTGGCAAGAAAAATGGGGCAAAACCCACTGAAGAAATGTCTCGCTTAGCAACATAAATTACTTACGGCCACAATTGAGCCCAAGATTTCTGTTGTTAAGTGAGTCATTAAGCGAGTTTTGCCCCATGTTACGATTGCTCTCACCACAATTGTTAACCAAATCACTGCAGCTGATCAGTTAGTAACCCAGTTGCTAAGTGAATGTAGCTTACCCATTGATTTTGCTCATCAAAAGGTAGCCAAAAGGGATCCCGCCATGGTCATAAATATGAACCAATTGCCAGGCCTCTGAATTTTGGTTACATGATCAGAGAGATGCAAAGATCACAACTATGCCAAATTAGTCCTAAGTTCTCGTTGTAACTTTGAACGGTCACTAAACAAACTGCTGTAAGTCTACCTTAAGAAGTATTAAGAAGCATTAAGAAGGGCAGGTAGTCCTCAACTTACAACAGTTCATTTAGTGACCGTTCATGCTGGAAATGGCACTCAAAAAAGTGACAATGACTGTTTTGCACAGTTATGACATTTCCAGCATCCCTATGAACTTCTGACCAAAATTCAGATGCTTGGCAACTGGTTCATATTTATGACGGTTGCAGGGTCCCGTGGTCGTGTGATCCCCTTTTGCGACCTTCTGAGGAGCAAAGTCCATGAGGAAAGCCAGGTTCACTTAACAACCATGCTGCTAACTTATCCGCTGCAGCGATTCACTTAACAAAGCTGGCAAGAAAAGTCGTACAATGGGGCAAAACTCACTGAACAAATGTTTCGCTCAGCAACAGAAATTCTGGGCTCAATTCCGGTCGTAAGTCAAGGACCACCTCTATGAGAATACCTAGGGAAATACGACTTACAGACCCCACATTTCTGGGAGGCTCAGAGATTAAAGCAAAGTCATTGGGGAAACCAGATTCACTTCATTCCACCCCGCGGGAAGAAAGAAAAGTCATGTAACATGGGTCGAAACTCACTTAACCAATGTCTTGCTTAACAACAGAAGTTTGGACTGGATTGTGGTCGTTAGTCGAGGACCACCTGTAGCCCAAAGGGGTAAATTATGTAAGACGCCTTGAGTCGACATGGAGCAATATAAATTTAATAAATAAATACATACATAAATAAATGGGGAGGGGGGAAAGGTTTCGGCTTTCCCAGCCGCTCGTTCGGCTTCCTGCGCGCATTCAGACGCGCTTCCATCGCGAGTCAATCTGAGCGACGCTCTCCGAAGCCGAGCGCCGAGGCTGCCTTGCACCTGTCGCCGGGAGATTCCCCTCTTTCTTTCTTTGCACCTTCTTTGCTCCCCCCTCCCCTCCAAGAACGCCCTTCCTGAGAATAAAGTCGGGGCGCTCCAAGCCGCCTGGCTGCCTCATTCATTCCCGGGGAAACCCGGCTGAGTCGGGAGGAAAGCGGAGGCGGGCGAGGTGAGGGATTGGGGGGGGGGGGGGGGGGGATGGCTCGACTCACCAGAAGAAAAGCCGCGAGCAGAAGTTGGCATCCGACGAAGGGTTCGCTTTCTCGTCCCGGGAGGGAAGCGCCTCCATCGACCCCGCCGGCAGAAAGAAGAAGGAGGAGGAGGCGAGGAGGAGGAGGAACCTGCGCGGCCTCGGCCAGCTAAGATTTCCTCCCCCTCAGGCGGAGAAGAGCGAGCGAGCAGAGCTGGAGACGCTTCCGGGCAACCCGACACCCGGCTCACCCGCGGCGGTTGCCTCTAGAGGGAGCCGGCCGGGAGAGAGCTGGCAGCCCGCCCGCCGCCGGCGCTCAGCGTCCGCGCCTTCCTGGCTCGGCGGTGGGCGACGCGTGCGCCTGGCCCGGCTCTCCTCCGCGGAAGTCGAGCCACGCCGGGTCGGACCTTGAGGCCGCCGCTTTCTTCTAACGCCAAGTCTGAAGGCTGGAAGGGAGAACCACCCGCCAGACCGTCGAGGAGCGTCCCGCATCAACGGCAACGCCCCACCTGCAGCGCGGTTCTGAAACCAAAGAGGGAAGCAACCTGGAAGGAAAGGGAAACTTCCCAACAGCGAGGGCCATTAACCAGTGGAACGACTTGCCTCTTGAAGTTGTGGATGCTACTACCATCAACCTCAGTGGTGGGTTCCGGATCCCGTTCCAACCAGTACGGTTGGAACGGGCCTGGCGGTGTCCACATGGATGCGTGCAGTCTGTGCCTGCATCTTACTGCCTCCGCAACGCTCCAGCTGCTCAGCGGAGTGTCATGCAGGCATTGTATGTGCTGCGCAGTTGCATGGAAGTGCAGAAGACTTAAAAAACCGGTAAAGAGTTCAGGCGGGCGGATGGGCCCTCCGGAGCACCGTACCGGAACAATACCCAGTGCTCTGGGTAGGCTCCAGTACACCCATACCGGGCCATACCGCCTGCAACATGGAACTAGAAGATCTCCAAGGTCCCTTCCAGTTCTATTTTGATTCTGATTGATTGATTAGCACCTGGACCCCTCCCCCATTAGTTCAGAGACGTGGCATCACTGCTGCAAAGGATTGGCCATCTATTCCAGGGACAGCTTGGCTTATTTGAAATTGCTTTCCCATCACCTGAATGATCTTCCTTGAGAGGGAGAGGGAGAGAGAGAGAGAGAGAGAGAGAGATGGGATTAGAGCCAAGGTGGCACATTGGTTAGAATGCAGTACTGCGGGCTAATTCTGCCCAATGCCAGGAGTTCGATCCTCACAGGTTCAAGCTTTGACTCAGCCTTCCATCCTTCTGAGGTCAGTAAAATGAGGACCCAGATTGTTGGGGAAAATATGCTGACTCTGTAAACTGCTTAGAGAGCGCTGTAAAGCCCTGTGAAGTGGTATATAAGTCTAAGTGCTATTGCTATTAAAGTTGCCTTATGAAGCTGGATTCAGGGAGGAAGAAGGGGAGCACATTACAGTTTCAGGAAACACCCCTCCCTCAATGAGGTGTTGACTGCCTCCCAGATCCAGCTGACTCCCTCACCCCAGCTCAGGAGACACACAAGCGAGTATCTTCTTTCCATCACAGTCCATCCACAGGACCATCCACAGAAGCAGTCCTACATAACCTGGCAAGCCTTTGCCTCTGTCTCTACCACTGACCTCATGAACCAGAAGTGTCAAAGCTATTGGCAGAGTGTAACACAAAAGGTCACTTACACACACACACACACACACACACACACACAAAAGCAAACTGTAACCCTAAGCCAGATAGACGCAGACACCCTGCTGATGCAGCAGCAAGAGCAGCACAGAATGTTCTCCATAAGTTCTAGCTACTCTTGTTGAGTTTAAGTTACACTCACATTTGCCACTGAATGGCCTTTTGCTGTCCTCAAGAAAGCAAGTGGTCCAAGAGAGCCTCCCAAGAAATGGGACAACTTCCTACAGCCAGCTCACCGCAGGACAATTGAACAATTCTATTTAATTATTTAAAATCGATATTAGTTGAATTTTTGAGCCATTCACATTTCATCCTGTCCCTCCTTTGGCGCCCTTTCTTTAATGATTCTGTTCCACTCTTTCTTTGGTATTAGTGTAACTCTTGTCCCATGGTGAGTTCTCATAGACCCCACAGGTCTCTTTATATTTGGCAATTCTGGGATTACGTCTTCGAAGACTTATAGACAAAGCTGCTCAGCTTCCAGGTACAAGACACAAGACTTGCCAGGTGAGCCTAGGGCAGGATTAAATGGCAAATCAGTGTTAGACAAATAGGTGCACAGATCTAATAAGAGAGCTGTTCTGATGTATTCTTGGAGTTAAGCCTGTGAATAGATGTAACTTCCCAAATGAGAGACATCCTGTTTGCTCGTACTTACCCTTCTATTGATCAGCAGACAGAATTTTGCCCTCCTATAAAAGGGGTGGCTCAGTGGCTAAAACGCTGAGCTTGTTGATCAGAAAGATCGGCGGTTCGAATCCCTAGCGCCGTGTAACGGAGTGAGCTCCCCTTACTTGTTCTGCCAACCTAGCAGTTCGAAACCACGTAAAAATGCAAGTAGAAAAAATAGGAGCCACCTTTGGTGGGAAGATAACAGAGCTCTGTGTGCCTTCGGTGTTTAGTCATGCCAGCCACATGACCATGGAGATGTCTTTGGACAGCGCTGGCTCTTCAGCTTCGAAACGGAGATGACGTCCCCTAGAGTCAGGAACAACTAGCATGTATGTGTGTGGGGAACCTTTACCTTTATAAATGGGGTGGTTTCAATGCTCTCGACTTTAGTAGACCCTCTTGCATGAAATCAGTGTTTCTCAGCCTTGACAGCTTGAAGATGTGTGGATTTCAACTCTCAAAGTGGCTGAGGAATTCTGGGGATTGAAGTCCATACATCTCCAAGTTGCCTAGGTTGGGAAACACTGCACTAAATGAAATGCATACATACTCCTTCAACACTAACTTCGATAAAATACTAAACTGAGCAGGGCATGCTAACATAAGGACAAGGCACAGGATGGTTCTTCTGAGCCCCACCCAGAAATGGATAGAACAATGACCCTCGTCCCTTTGTAGCAGCAAAGCTTCATTTTCTCTGAGATGCCAGGTGGCTTGGTCCAGATAGTTGGCAAACTTTTGCCTCTGGAAAGGTCTCCTTCATCCTTTCATTCCATTAGAATTGTGGCTTAATACTAATATTGCATGTTAGTTCATTAGCAGAGGCAGGAGAAGCAGTTTGGCTACAGAGAAAGAGAACGTCACATAGAAAGTAGCACTGTAATAAATAAATAAAAAGTAAGATGATTAGATAGGCACCTTGCTTCCCATTCTCTCCAGTCTCCAATGTCTTTAACCGGTCCCAGCAGCTATGCAATAATGTTGAAGCCAGGGTTGACCCAAGTAGTCAACCATATAATGGAATGGAATGGAATGGAATAGGAATAGGAATAGGAATGGGACCAGATCAGACCAGACCAGACCAGACCAGACTACAATGCAATGCAATGCAATGCAATGCAATGCAATGCAATGCAATGCAATGCAATGCAATGCAATGCAATGCAATGCAATGCAATAGAATAGAATAGAATAGAATAGAATAGAATAGAATAGAATAGAATCAGAAATAAAAATTTATTGTCACTTTGAATGCATTTAATCAGCAAACATTAAAATAAAATGTTGCATTCAGCTCTTTAAAAGATAACCATTATACTATACATATACATATACTGTACATATACACCAGTGGTGGGTTTCAAAATTTTTTAGAACCTCTTCTGTAGGTGTGGCCTGCTTTGTGGGAGTGGGTTGCCAGCCATGTGACCGGGTGGGAGTGGTGTGCCGGCCATGTGACTGGGTGGGCATGGCCAACTTGTAAAATGTGGTGAAACTCACTTAACAACGCTCTTGCTTAGCAACCAAAATGTTGGCTCAGAAACTCTGGCATTTGAAGCACGCAAGTCTTAAAGCTGTCAAGTTACAAGACCCTTGCACCCCTAACCCTTTAGAAAAAAACCCCCAGGGGTGTTCAAACTTGACAGCTTTAAGACTTGTGTACTTCAACTCCCAGAATTCCTCCTCTCGCTCTTCATCTTGATGATGTTCAGACGGGCGGGGGGAGGGAGCTGGAACCGGTTCTAAACGGCACTGTAGATTTGTGGAACCTCTTCTATAGAAGAGGTTAGAACTGGCAGGAACCCACTCCTGGTATACACAAACACACACATATATGTCACAAAGAAACATCACAGTCTAGTTAAAATACACATGGCGAGAAAAAGCAATCCTGCAAGATTACAAGAGAGATGGCATAAGGAACAAAACTGTTAGAGAATCTAGTAATTCTGCTATAGATACTTTGAAACCATCTCCCAGAGGGAAGCAACAAAAACAGACCACAATGTGGGTGTGTAGATACTTTGAAACCTTCTCTCAGAGGGAAGCAACAGAAACAGACCGTGAAGTGGGTGTATGGGATCTCTAACAATGCTTTGAGCTATAAGCACATAGTGCTTATAAGCAGTATGCTGAATAATGGGAAGTGACCTTCCTATAATCTTCTCGGCTGTCCTTACCACTCTCTGTATGGACTTTCTATCCGAGGCACTGCTGCCACCAAACCAAACAGTGATGCAGTTTGTTAAAATGCTCTCAATTGTGCCTTTGTAAAAAGTGGCCAGGACAGAAGGAGAAAAATGTGGTTTCCTCATCCAACACAGGAAATGCAAATGCTGATTTGCATGGTTCACTAAAAATTGAAAGTAAAATCACTAAAATCTTTAAAGATTAAACCTTGAAACTATATTCAGCGTATTGAGAGCTAAATTGTGCAGACAGGGTAGAACATACCACACCTACAACCAGCTTCCCAGAAAATGAAGCACCTCATCCATGAAGGGAACCTCAGTAATCACTTTCATGCCAACCCAAGTTTCCCCCAAAAAATCAGCAAATGTAACCATGTTTTGGAAAGTATGCACTATTAACTTGGAAGGACATACTTACTGCATTGGAACAGCTTCTCCAAAGATTTTTTCAATAGAAAGTTTAGAGGAGAATCCTTCCTTACACTCTCTGCTGAATGAGACAGAAAGGAGATTTCAAATGTGGTGGCACTAAACCATGGATGGCATGTACTGAAACTTTGTATGGATATTGTCTTCTCATAGGTCTCCCTCTTATCGGATTAAAAATAATAATAAGTTTCAGATATTATGAAGTTTCTACATTATAGCTCATGAACAAATTATGAAAAATGAACTAGTTGAAATCCTTAGGTATCCACGAGAAGGTGACGAGGTGAGCAGTGATGAAATACAATACATGTTATGATGCTACTACCCAAATTCTGCCCCCTACATACTTAGACAATAGTCCCCATGCATGTAGGAAAGGATGAAACTTCTGTCATGGTGGCATAATAAATGGTGGCGCAGTGGTTAGAATGCAGTATTGCAGGCTATGTCTGTCCACTGCCAGGAGTTCGATCCTAACTGGCTCAAAGTTGATTCAGCCTTCCATCCTTCTGAAATAGATAAAATGAGGGCCCAAATTTTGGGGGACAATATGCTGACTCTGCAAACTGCTTAGAGAAAGCTGTAAAGTACTGTGAAGTGTTATATACGCCTAAGTGCTATTGCTATTACTATTTCAACATGCTGGTGTGTAAATAGGAATGTGGACTTACTGTCTAGGTTCAAAATAGTATCCAAAAGTAAATCAGAGTCCAAGGCAAAGTATTGCTCAAAGTTCCAATATATTAAGAGAGCCATGTTGGCACATCTGGGAAAACCTGAATCTAAAAGCTTTCTTGTTTTCCCCACCCGGTTGAAAGTTCAATATTTTCCCCCCACACCCACAAGTCCATCACATGGTCCAATCTCCCACTGCCATGCTGGCAGTTCCACCCATCCAATTCTGGTAAGGTGCAGAGGTGCAAAGACAAAGGATGACCTTGACTTTCTAGAAAGAATTTTGTTATGGCTACATAGTATGTAACTCCTTACAATCCCCCTCCCATTTTCCCACAATAGAAAATGCAAAGATCCAAAAAAAAAAAAGATGGCTGCAGGCATGACACTTACATTGAAATCAAACCTGAATCAGATCCTGTTCTCTTCAAATATCAAACCCCACTTAATTGTGTCAGTGCTAATATGCATAGGCCTAGTTTCTAGAAATACTAGCATTCAAATGTGCAGCCTTTTGAACAAAGGAGGAAGTTAAAAAAATTAAAGGTTTGCGACAGGAAACACATCTCTATATTGGCAATACTGAAACAGCAAAACAAGATTATTCATAGAATTGTTGAAGAAAAGCAGATAACAATATGAAGAAGTAGCCTAAAGGAGAACAGCTGGGGAAAAAAATCATTTAGCATAAAAGCTTTATGATTCACTCGCAAGAAGCTGGCTGAGAATCAAATCACCAGGTTCCCCATGATAATTATTTTTATATAAACATTCTTTTGATAATATGTAGAAAGTAAATCCTGTTGCATCAATTTCAGAGGTGGCTAACTGTTAATTGCTGACCTGGCATAACCCGGGCACTTGTCATGACTCTGATGTTTTCTCCAGATGCAACTCATGCATTGCCAAACAGGGGAACATAAAAGTTAATGAACATCAAGAAACACATACACCTCCATAAAAAGTGAGTGTAATATTTCCTGTTCGTAGTTAATAGGATCAATAGATAATCAGTGCTCAGTGGAGGGGATCCGAGTTTAACAAATGTTTCCTACCTCCCAAATATGAATGATCAAGGAGGATCCCAGAAGGCAAGCTGATCCTCAGTTCCATCTGTTTGGAAAACAGAACTGGGCCTCTGCTTATTGCAGGCGGGAGATCTTGTTTTCCGCCATTGTGTAGAAATACCAAAAATAACTTCGGCATTTTCAATGATCTAATCCTGTCTAATCCTGTAATGATTGAAAGTGCTGGGTTACTTCAACTTTTTACATGGCACTGTTCCTGCAACAGAGAGCCACGTTCAGAGCTTCAGAGCAATGGGGAACTCCTGCACTGTATTCAAGGGTGGGCTTCAAATGTTTTAGCAAGGCATTCTCTGCCCGATTGCTGGGTGGCTGTGGCCATGGTGGGCATGGCCTAGTGGGCTTCCTGCACCATGGCGGGGGTGGTGGTGGTGTTTTTGCCCTCCCTGGGCTCCGGAAGCTTTCCTCGAGCCTCCAAAAGGGCAAAAACTGGCTCCATAGGCCCTCTGGAGTCCAGAAACGGACCCATTTCCGGCCTTCCCGAACTTCCGGTAGGCCTGTTTTTCACCCTCCCTGATCCTCCGCATGGGACATGCACTTACGTCGCATCCAAAATGGGCCGCGTGGGGACTCCTGGGAGGGGAGGGGAAGGGCAGGCAAGGCAGGGCCAGCCAGGAGTGGGATTTGGGGGTTCTCCGAACTGCACAGAATCTTAGCTAGAGGTTCTCCCGAACCCCTGCGAAGCCCCTGGCAGCCCAGCCCTGACTGTATTGTCTATGTCAGGGGTGTCCAAACTTGGCAACTTTAAGACTTGTGGACTTCAACTCCCAGAATTCCCCAGCCAGCATGGCTGGCTGGGGAATTCTGGGAGTTGAAGTCCACAAGTCTTAAAGTTGCCAAGTTTGGACACCCCTGGTCTATGTAAAAACTAGCAAACTGCAAAATGTACATTCCTCTATAGTCAACAGGATCAGAATCAATGCTTCAGCCTCCTCAGTTACTTAAAGGATTAGATTCTGCCAGGCATTTATCTTTTTTTTTTTTTTAATTCAAGAGGTGCTCAGCATTTTGCCAAACACCAGCTTGGGAAACCGGTCTCCCATGCTCAGATTTAACACTGATCAGAGTCAATTGCAGGCTTAAAGGAAGAATATTGCAAAACTCAGGTGCAAGGTTATAAAATAGAATACAGACCATAGAGTTGGAAAGGACCTTGGCAATCTTTTAATATAATTCCCTGCTCAAGCAGGAAGCTCTGTACTAGTCTGGACAAATGGCTGCCCAATCTTTTCTTAAAAAGCTCCAGTGTTGGAGTGCCCACAACTTCTAAAGGCAAGTCTTTCTATTCATCAATTGTTCTCACAATCAGGAAATTTCTTCTTAGTTCTAGATTGGATCTCTCCTTGATAAGTTTCTATCTGTTATTTCTTGTCCTGCCCTCATGTTGCAGAAAATGACAGACTTAAGACTTCTCAGGATACAGGAAGAGTTTATTTGGCAGCCAGGTTCAGAAAGCTAGCCCATGGCTAGCATTGCAAGATCTGAACAACCTTCATTATCGAAGCACGCATTCGTATACATTCTCAAAGACAACGTAACACGGAAACACTTAACTCATTTCTTATTGGTTACCTTGAGGAAAAAGCCTTATAAAGAGATGGGGGTCTTACTTCTCCTTTTGTTTTGGGCCATAGGTACTGACTATGTGTCTTTATGCGAACTTTAATTGAACCTTGTGGTTTTGGACTTTTGACATAGGGACATTTGCTGGAACATGTGGTTGAAGGCTGATGACATTTCCCTGTCCCTTTCAGCAAGCTTCTAACTCTCCCTTTTATGCCATGTCTTCATTCTTATATTTTAATCCATATTTTATTCTACTTTATCCAGGTGCTTTGGAAAATAGGTTGACCTCTCTGTGATAGCCCTTCAAATATTGGAAGACTGTGATCATGTCAATCCTAGTCCTACTTTTGATTAGACTAGACCAGGAGTGTCAAATGCAAGGCCCACGGGGTGCTTAAATCCAGCCCACAGGGCCAGCCTGGAAATATCAAAGGACTGGCCCGTGGCGCCTCTCATGGCTAAAATGGCCACATGTGTTGGGGCATGCCTAGTTTTCACCCTCCATGACCTCCTGCAGCACTCTGCTAGCTGAAAAAGGGCTGGAAATGGCCCGGAAACAGGCCAAAAAACAGGCTGAAAAACAGGTTAGAAATGGACTGGAAATTGGGCCAAAATGGGCTGAAAAACGGGCTGCAAAATGGACTGGAAATGGGCCACAAAATGGGTTCAGCCAGCAGAGTGCTGCAGGAGGCCATGGAGGGCAAAAACGAGGTGCAGGGGAGGGCCACACACAGACCCCTCGAGCCTCGTTTTGGCCAGTAGGATGCTGCAGGAGGCATCCGTCCCACACCCCACATACCCCACCCCCGGCCTGAGGAGGAGAACTACAATGCTGATCCAGCCCTCCAACCCCTGGACTAGACACCCCCAGTTTCTGCAACCACTCATCGTATGTTTTAGCCTCTAGCTCCCCAATATCTTTGTTGCCTTTTTTCTGCACTCTTTGTAGCCTACACTTATTATGTAAGTATAAAACCTTACTTTTCTCACTATTGAATTGCATTTTGTTGTTCAACAATGTTCAGCTGTGTCAAAATCCTTCCGGATCTTAAGGCTATCTTTGCTGAGTCATTGGAACTTCCAGGATTTAGTAAAATATATAACACTTTGGTCTGGTTCGGTTACAGTTTAATGAAAATTAAACTTTTCACAATGAAATTGATGCAATCACAAACTTCCCCGTGATTTAGCTTTTTGCACCTATTTTGCATTTAATATCGTTTCACAAAAACATTCTTTTTCTCCTTAGTCTTAACTGTTTTGCAGGATTTGATTTATGCTTCATACTTTTGGAGGAAAATACTGCTTTATTTATGTGGTTATCCTTAATTGGTGCCACTTATCATGAAGAGAATCAAAGAGAGCAGGTATACGCTTTTATTCCCCCTCCTTTCCACCTCTGTTCCACTATTTCTCCTTACCTCCATTTGAAGGAGTTGTAGATGGTCCCTGATGTGGGACAGAACCAAAAAGGACAGGAATCATTCCTTTCATAGGTTCCATTGCTGAAGGTATATCAAAATAAAAAGTTTGAAAAACCACTGCAATATTTAAGATAGGAAAAACATAAGGCACTGTCTGACTTTGCAAGCTGTTACTCAGTGGAACAAGTGGCCACACAAAATGGTGAGTCATATGTCTGGTGCAGGGTTTTTCAAATGTGTCTTGCACAACCTTCAGTTTCTATTAAGAACTTGATGGGATTCCATAAAAGACTATAGAGAAGAACCCATTCATTGGAACTCAACCAATTTTCTATCCTTAGAATTTTGCCTCTTGAGAAGACTACTGGGATGATGATGATGATGATGATGATGATGATGATGATGATGATGATGACGACGACACCACTCATGCAGAGTTGCACCCACATGTATGTGCTTGCCGGCCACTTGCATGAACCATGTCTCCCCCTCCCTGCCTGTCTGTAAAGCCGAAAACGTTGGGGAACTCTGATTTAAGTTGCAATAATTCTGACAAACCCTAAACTTTATCTGAACACAGCACAAAACAATATTGATTCAGATTGTGTCCAGAGGTGGTATACAGCCAGTTCTGACCAGTTGTAGTGAACTGGTAGCAGACATTTTGAGTAGTTCAGAGAACCAGCAAATAGCACCTCTGGCTGGCCCCGCCCCCATCTATTTGCTGCCTCCCGTGTCCCAGCTGATCGGCTTATGTGGTTCAAACCTACGTGGTTCTAATGTTATTATATATATATTTATGGCCACACATAATCCTTCAGTTATTCAATATTTGCTACACCCTTCTAAAAGTAATAGTATTATTCTTGAGCATATCTGATAACATCCTTTTTCAAAATCTGATCTTGACCTCTACCTTTCACTTTAAATGTGTTATGCAAACATATTTATAACAATATTCCTCCTATTCCCAATTTCTTAATCTAATTCTTAATACAGCCAGTCTTGTTCTTATTTTAAAAAAATAGATCCTTTCTATCCGTCATCTCTCACCCTCTTAGAAGTTTCACTTCTTCTCTTTTTAACTATTCTCCCATACTCCTCCCTTGGGTCCTTATCTACATCTTTCATATTCAACCCAGCCATTATTTCCAATTCCACTATTTTTTTTAAACAAAGTTTTTTATTGGTTTTATGATGTTTTACATAGAGAAAAGGTAAGGGAAAGGTTACAAATTTTGGCAGCTGTGAAATGCGGTAGGTGCACCACCCCCCCTCCAGACTCATAGTATACATTTGCATAAAATTCAAATATTACATAATAGCATATAGTCAGTGTCAGTGACGTGCGGTGACGTTTATGACTGGTGAGGCTGGTGATGTCATCAAACCACGTGGTTGCTCCGATCGCAGGGGCGCAGCCCAAACGGAGAAATTTCTTCAGCTCCAGCCTCAATCAGCGCAGCCGCGGTCCCCTTCATCTTGCCTCAGGAAGGAGGGGAATGGGACCACGTGTGCAGGGGAAGGGGATTGCGGCTCTGCTAATCTGAGGCTGTGCGCTGAGGAGCCGCCTGCACACGTGGTCCCATTCCCCTTGCAAGGATCCCGGGCTCGCCCAATGCAAAAAATGCCTGGGTACCATGTTTCCCCGAAAATACAACCTGTCCTGCGCTCACTGACCTAGCGTTATCCCGAAAGCGCCAAGTTACAGGAGCCGGGGGTGGGGGGAGCGCTCACGTTGCTTGCCGCCTTCGGTATACCGCTAGGTTGGGGAGTGGCGTTCTGTCCGGCCAGAGGGGAGAGTTGCCGGGAAACTCCCCAGCCGGGAAAAGCGCCATTCACTGACCTCAGCAGCCGCCCCGCAAATCCCCTCTCCAGCCGGGAAAAGCGCCATTCACTGACCACAGCAGCCGCCCCGCAAATCCCCTCTCCAGCCGGGAAAAGCGCCATTCACTGACCTCAGCAGCCGCCCCGCAAATCCCCTCTCCAGCCGGGAAAAGCGCCATTCACTGACCTCAGCAGCCGCCCCGCAAATCCCCTCTCCAGCCGGGAAAAGCGCCATTCACTGACCTCAGCAGCCGCCCCGCAAATCCCCTCTCCAGCCGGGAAAAGCGCCATTCACTGACCTCAGCAGCCGCCCCGCAAATCCCCTCTCCAGCCGGGAAAAGCGCCATTCACCAAGCCCTTGTGCAGCTGTCCCAGGCGACCACTGCTAGCTGCTGCTGCCCGCCGCCGCCCCGCTCCGCTCCGTGCATAACTTCCAAACTCCAAAACTTCCAGCATCGGCCGCTCTAGGAGTGCTCTCTATGGTGGGCCGGCTGCTGGACAGAGAGTTTTCCGGACAGTCTTCCAGCAGCCGGCCCACCATAGAGAGCACTCCTAGAGCGGGCGATGCTGGAAGTTTTGGAGTTTGGAAGTTATGCACGGAGTGGAGCGGCGGGGCGGCGGGCGGCGGCGGGCAGCAGCAGCCAGCGGCGGTCGCCTGGGAGAGCTGCGCAAGGGCTTGGTGAATGGCGCTTTTCCCGGCTGGAGAGGGGATTTGCCGGGCGGCTGCTCAGGTCAGTGAATGGCGCTTTTCCCGGCTAGAGAGGGGATTTTCCGGGCGGCTGCTCGTGAGCATAGTTACCTCATGGCTACTTCGCCCCTGAGGCTGTGCCCGGCTCTTCGGGAGCCAGTTCACAAGAGAGCAGCCGCCCGGCAACTCTCCCCTCTGGCCGGACAGAACGCCACTCCCCAACCTAGCGGTATATTGAAGGTGGCAAGCAACGTGAGCGCTCCTCCCACCCCCGGCTCCTGTAACTTGGTGCTTTCGGGATAACGCTAGGTCAGTGAGCGCAGGACAGGTTGTATTTTCGGGGAAACATGGTACCTAGGCATTTTTTGCATTGGGCGAGCCTGTGATCCTTGCAAGGGAAATGGGACCACGTGTGCAGGAGGCTCCTCAGCAGACAGCCTCAGATTAGCAGAGCCGCGATCCCCTTCCCCTGCACACGTGGTCCCATTCCCCTCCTTCCTGAGGCAAGATGAAGGGGACCGCGGCTGCGCTGATTGAGGCTGGAGCTGAGGAGCCTCCTGCACACGTGGTCCCATTCCCCTTGCAAGGATCCTGGGCTCGCCCGATGTAAAAAATGGCGAGATCGGCACACTTGGGGCTGCTGCTGAGATGTCCAGGGAGGCTAAACCAAGCCGCGCGCCTCTCCCAGCCACTTTCACGGCTTCCTGGAGTAATTCTTTTTTATTTTCATGACGAGAGTGGTGAGGCTCCGCCTCCCCTGCCTCCCCTGACTGCACGTCACTGGTCAGTGTGGTAAATTCAATTGGTAATTTCGGTCAGTTTATATCACGTGGATTTTCTTACTTATTTGTGTGATCTGAGCTTTCTTGATGTTGCCCCATCTCCCCCAGCTGGCAGTGCTCCGGCCCCTCCCGTGTCTTGTACATCTACTGAAGTGTCTTCTGGTTTTTCAAGGAGTAGTTTATTTTTTTCCATAAAGGCCTGCGCCTCTATGGGTGTATTAATTCTAACTCTTGTCTCCTCCCAGAATATTAGCATACCTTCAGGCAATAACCATCGAAACCACACCCCCTTCTGGTATAGTTTATTCGCCAATTGCGAATAAGATTTTCTTTTCTCCCTCACTTTCTTGGGGATCTGTTTCAGAATGGTTATCTCCTTATCTTTGTATGTCAAGGCTTGCCCCCTTTGTGCATTCAGGATTTCATCTCTTGTGCTTTTCCTAAGAAATTTAATGTGTACCTCCCTGGGGACATTGTGTGTTCTAGCATACGCTGAGTTCACTCTATAGGCCAGGTCTATTTCCTACCCCATCTGTTGTTTTTCCTTCTGAATATACTCAGCCAAAATGGTTGTCATGATGTCCCTTATGTTTTCATCATCTGTCTCCATCACGTTCTGAAATCTAAGATAAAAAGACATTCTCTCAAACTCTATTTTCATTTGTTGGGTGTCAAGTTCTTTGTTTCCCCTCTGCACACCCTCTATCCCCCCCTTCATCTCAGCCGCCCCATCTTCCAAAAGATCCAGTCTCTGTGAGTTCTTATAAATTTTATCCTGGTTCTCTTTAATTTCTTCTTTCATCTCCTTCAATTGTCTCTTTATTTCCTCTTGTCCCTGTAGAATTTGTTGTAACATTTGATGAAACTCCAAGTCCGTAGATTTAGGTTGCTTGAAGGCTGTTAACATTGATTGTGTGCTAGGACTGGAGGTTGCAGATGTTGGGGCAGAGGCAGCAAAGCCTGACTTTCCAGGAGGTGGTCTTTTAGATGACATTGGTTATAAAGTAAAGAGTCCAGTCAGTATAAAGAAGGGTCAGTCAGAGAGATAGAACAGCCAAGAGAGTCCAGGAGACAGAGAGTCCAGGCACAGGGGAATTTTCTAATCACCCTGGCAAAAGAGCAGTCGTTTTTTGCTCCAGGGGGTTCAGAAGCAAACAATCCACAAGAGAATAATCCAGGTAGCACGGAGACAAAGACCGGAAGCCTGAAGCTAAAAGGTAGAGTCAAGTCTCACATCTCATGAAGACAGCGGAAGTGTGCCATCTTGCCCTGCCAGCTTTGGGTATTGAGGCAACAAATAAAGTTTTCAAAGTTCAAAGTTCCCAGGGCTTCCAGATCTCATTGTCTTAGACCTTAAAAGTTTAAATCTGAAAATCCATTTAGTAGGGGCGTGACATCTTTAGTTTGGCTCTCCCCCTCCTCCTTCCCTTGGGGCTGAGAGCTCACTTGTTTCCAGCCGCTTGTCCAAGGGGGGGGGAATCCCCCTCCCCTCCAGCCGCACCTCTCCAAGTCAAGCCAAAAGTTCAAGTTTGCACAACTGACAGATTTTAAAGTTGGTGATAGGAATGAAGGGAGTCTACACTTCACCGCTCCGCTGCCGCATCCTTCAGCTTTCTTTTTTCACTCCGAACAGCCTGTCAGCGAAGACGCCCACGCGTCCTCCGATCTGCTCCCCGGTGCCTTGAGCGCGCAGGGGACCTCCCGCCGGCCGCCGCCGATGCAGGGATCCCCCGTGATGCTGCCCGTCCGGCAGGACGCCTCTGCGGGGCGTCCTGTGCCCCCCAAGAAGTGGGGAAGCCCACCGGGGAGCCGGAGCGAGCAACGAGTTGCCCGTCGCCGTCAGCCGCCGGAACCGGAAGTCTCAATTCCACTATTTTTTGTTGCCAGTCCACCCCCAAATCTGCCAAATCCTCTGCCTTTCCCCCCAAATATCATTCAGTTTATTCAGTTCCATTTTTCTACCTCCTTGTATATATTCTCCCAACTTTATTTCACCCAATTTTATTATCTCCTCCTTTTTCTCCTTGCACTGTTTGTTGTGTAATCTGTTCTATCTCATCCTCTAAGCTTCCAGTTGTCTCCCTTGTTTCCTGGATTTTATTTTCTTGATTCGTTATTCCTTGTTGCACATTTTCAGTCTTTCCAGTTATGTCATGTAGTAAATCATTTATCTCCCTGAAGCTTCTCATTATAGTATCATAAAAAGTTTGGAACGTCAACATAATCTCTTTTTGAAGTGCCTCCAGTTCTTCCTAATGAGCCATCTTATCTTATTTTAAAAAGTCCAAATATTACTCAATGTTCTGTCAATAGTCTATCACCATTCAAAAATCTGTTCTTTTTAACTTCCCAAAGCCAACAAGTTATTTAATCTTAACATTGTCCATCAGGAAAAGTCATCCCATTAGATATCCCCCAGATTTTCAAGTTTGATAATCTGGAGATCATAAAGTAGATAAGTATAGAACAGTAGATAAAATAGCAGACCTCCAGGTGTTATTTTCTTTCCTCCTTCTCCTCTTCCACTTCCTCCTCCTCCTTTTTTTATCAGAAATTTCCAAGATTGTTTTTGTTGTTCTAGGAGTATGACATAGTATATATGCAATCACCAGTAGATGGTGCCTTCAGATTAAAATTCAATGTTAAAGTTATTCGGCCAGTTATTTGTTTTAAGTTGATTCAAAAAAGTATTCAATAAACAGTCAATTATCCAGCATTTTAAAATGCCTATTCACAGTTATGCCAGTAAGATTTATACACCCAGTCTTTCTGTATTTTACAGCCTTTACTTATTTCCTGTTATGGTGCAATTTCTCTCTATCCCTCTTTAGTAGCCACTTAAAAGCATTCCAAAGAGCCTCTTTTCCAGATTTCTTTTTGTTTTCTTTTAGGGTCAAATCCTAGACCAAAATTAAAAATCGTCTCATCCAGCTCAACTCACTGTCCACTCACACTGCTCCAGCACAACTTGGTTTTTTTGGCTGCCCCAGCTTCACGGCAGCCATAATGGCTGCCTCGTCTTCGTCTTTTTGCAAAGAGGGAAGAAACCCTGGGTCCAGTGCAAGAACCTCTGCTCTCCACAACCTGCATGGTGCCTCTGTGTGTCACCCCATGGGATGACTTTAGCCCCTTAGAGGGGCCCTCCAACAAAGAGCACTCAGCATGGGAATGTGAAACCCCACTCCCCTGCACCAATATCACAGCAACATCACCGGAACAAACTTCCACCCATTGCTTCTTGTCCTATCCCCCCCCCCTTTATTTTTTTACCCCTGATGGTTATAAGTACAAGAACTGGTCATAATTTTGTTTTCAGTGCGGCTGTAACCTCAGTTTCCACCATTTAACTGATTTTGCAGATACTTGAGGTAGCGAGTTTTCATATCAGCTTCCAAATTAGCTCAAGAAACATACAGTGATGAAACCCTTCAGTCTCATTTGACTAAGAAAATCACACAAAAGAAATAATAAAGCCAAGTGAGAAAAAGGAAAGAAGGATATATTTTTTTCAACAGTTTCTCTTGTGGGTCAAACCAGCAACAGCTGTGACATGAGTTTTACTATTTTGTAACGGGGATGATGAAGGAAAAAAGCACTCATAAAGTAGAATAATAAGAAAAAAATTCTTTGCTATCCTGCAAATTTGTGTTGGAATACATATTAGAATGTATTTTGTACTGCAACTACAAGAATTAGTATTGCAAGAATTATTTAGCCAGTAAATGGCAGTGTTTATTGTGCATCTATGGTTATAATTGGTTGTTTCTTTATGTTCTGAGAAGAGTTTCCTGTTACAGTTATACAGCTGAGCAGTAGAGTACATGGTGACTGTACTCTTTGTTTGTTTTGTGGTGCTTTATATAAAACAGAATTTCTAATGTGAATGTTGATGCTTTCACATTGCACCTATAAATTGAATTCAATTTTGTGTACATATGTGCACCCAGAGAGAAAGGGAGAATATGTATATGTGTGTGAATACAGGTAGACCTTGTTTAATAACCATTCATTCAGCAGATGTTTGAAGTTATAATGGCAGTGAACAAATGGTACTTACCAATGGTCCTTGAACTTCCTGGCCATCCTACGTAGCATTCCTGAGCTCATGTGATCACAATTTGGATGCCTGACAACCAGCTTGCTTTTATGAAAATTGTAACATCCCACAGGTCGCCATTTGCAACCTTCCCTGCCAGCTTCTCGCAAGCAATATGGAAGCCAGCAAGGCAGGTTGCAAATGCTCCAGTAAGTTGCTCACACCCTCCTTCACCCATCGACAACTATTCCTGGCCTTGTCACATTGACTTCACAGCTTATCTGCCTGCATGCTTGCAAGCCACCTGGGACTTGTTTTAACAACCCGCGATTTTCACTTAACAATGGCAATGGAGAGTGCCAGGATTGCTGTCATTCAACAATGCAGCCATGCAATGTTGTGCTTTCTGACTGTATCCTTTAGTGTCCATGCCTGTTTTTTCCTCAGCTGCTGTCAACTTCAGCTGCCCTGAGCAAAAGGCCAAGCAGCTTAAACGTTTGCAAGCTGTTCCAGTAAGTAAGGTGAATCCAATACATCTGGGGAGCAAGGAAGCTCACTTTCTAATTCACCCTCCTGCATAGGGACCCTCACTGGTGATGTCCTGTTTATTGATATAAAGGCTTTTGTGTATACTAATCTGGGCTTGATTGCACCTTGAAGTTAGTAATATGGCAGATCATTTACCTATATCTGTGATTCACCAGGTTCCTTACAATCAAAAGGCCTTTTATCGACTAGGATAAAGTTCTTTTTGTACACTTCAGATGTGTGCCTAAAAAGAAGAGGTAACGATGCAAATAGGTTAACAAATGAGCTTTGAACCCTAAAATAAATGACTGATTAACTCTCTCCTCCCACTTCAGAGCTTCTAAGTGTTTTGGCTGGATAATGTGCGATCTTTAAGAGCTAAACGTAGGTGGCCCAGGGCTTTGTGTATTGCTCCAAGTGTACAGTATGTGCAACAGGCACAGGAAACTACCGCCCAATGCTCATCGCCTTGGAGTTGTGCTTTGTTGTTTTTGTTTCTTCCACATCCCCTCCCCTTCCGAAGACTTTTCTTGTAATTATATTTCCACTGCAGGAAGGGGAAAACAAATAGTTCGGGATATTTTTCTGCAGAAAGAATTACAGAAATGGACTAGGAAATTCTTTATACAAATTTGGGATTGTCAGATTACACTCACGAGGGCTGCATGTTTTTAATCTCAATATCCAGAGGACTCCTCTATTCTAATCCCAAACCCTTCTTTTATTCATGTGAACTCCTGTCTTGTCTAATGGGTTCTGAATACATCTGCACTTATCTTCCTTTTAAAACATCAGGACTGCATCCTTGCAGAACTGCTTAAGATATCCCATTTCTCACCTAACAAACCTCCAAATGGCCTCAATAACTCTCTAAAAGGATGCAAACGACTGTCCTTCTGCAAGGAATATAAATCCTTCCATTCCCCACCATCCAAACACGGCTGAAGAGCTTCTTGGATGAGAAATAAAACATCTTCAAAGAAAAACCAGAAAGTCCAATTGCCTCTTGAAAAAAGCACCTTTGGGATTTCCCACCTACTTTGAAAAATCTGAAGGCAAGTGAAATGGAAGATTGCAAACATGAATCTCTATTAAAATAACAACAAAACACTCACCAGTGCAGAGAAGGAACAGCCGAAAACAAATGATTTTCTTCATAGACTTGGGATTTATCATTTTCTTTTCCTCAGAAACCTATGAAGAATCAAGTAGAAAGTTTACGTGATTTGGCCCGAATTGCCTGAAGAATAGAATCAATTTGAAGAAACTGGCCAGTTTGATTTATGGTGAATCCTATACAAAGACTAGAGGGATCCGATGGCTCAGTGGCTAAGACACTGAGCTTGTCAGTCAGAAAGGTCGGTAGTTCAGCAGTTCGAATCCCTTGCACTGTGTAATGGAGTGAGCTGCCGTTACTTGTCCCAGCTTCTGCCAACCTAGCAGTTTGAAAGTATGTAAAATGCAAGTAGAAAAATAGGAACCACCTTTGGTGGGAAAGTAACAGCGTTCCATGTGCCTTAAGTGTTTAGTCATGCCGGTCACATGACCACAGAGATGTCTTCAGACAGCGCTGGCTCTTTGGGTTTGAAACGGAGATGAGCACCGACCCCTAGAGTCAACAACGACGAACACATATGTACGAGGAGAACCTTTACATTTATACAAAGACTACATTTGGTCAAAAGGACAAAGCTGTGGCAATATTTATAACCAGCATAATAATATCTGTTATGGACCCACACGTATGTTTAATTATATTATATTTAAAATTACAGGGGGGGGGGCATTGATTTTCAAGACTAATTTAGACAATTATGATCTCTGGTGTTAATGGCTTTATACCACAAATATATACAGGTGTTTTAAACTTGAACAACTTGGAATCTAGCCTAAGTGGCTGCACACCCTAGTTGCTCCATTGGGTCTATGGTGCTTGAAGGCCAAAGGGAGATAGTCATCAACGGTAGAGAAGAACGGGCAGAGTTTGGGGAAGAAATGGTCTCTTGTAGGCCTCTTCTAGGCTCTACCAAGATAGATTGGATTAGGACTCTGAGCCAGAGGTTCTCCACTCTGCTTTAGAGGTCAAAGTATGTCAGAAATGGCTACACTTGGTCTGCTATGCATATATTGCTTCCAAGTTCTGTCCTCAAGATACTTGTTGCTTTCTCCATCTCTTTTCAGTTGCACAGTGAGACCCTGCTGTCCCCAGAACTAGAAACTTGAGTCCAAGGAGGTTCTCTAATGACTATCATTGAGGACTATTTCATATTTCCAATGTCAGTCTTCCAGTACTTGAATGGCTGTCATAGGGAATAAGGGGCTGATTATTCTCCATACCACCTGAGGGCAGGACAAGAAGCAACGGGTGGAGCTCATCAGAGGGAGAGCCAGCCTGGAAATAAGGAGGGATTTCCTGAATGGTAATCAAATTGAACAGCTTACTTCTCGGAATTATGGGTGCTGCCTTATTGTAAGCTTGGACAACCCTCTAGGGTAGTAGAAGGACCCTACCTTGAGCAGGGGATTGGGCTAGAAGACCTGCAAAGTCTCTACCGTACTGGTCCTATGATTCTATCTATCTTCAGTATAGGATTTCCACATGCAACAGTATCCTGGGTTTGATAGGTCCAATCTGGCAGGACTTCTCTTATGTAATCTTTGGCTTACAATGTCTCCTATTAAAAATATTTAAACACCAAATGCCAAATGCTAAAAGTACCATTTGGACTCTGCACCTATTTCTCTTCTTCTTTTTTTTAAGCGAGAAATGTGTTGTGTTTCAGATTAACAAAAAAATTAAGCATTAACTGAATGCTAGGATGCCAAAAACAGAAAAATATTAAACAATGACATTCCAGAATTACAAATTAATTTGTAAAATTACATTTTAAATTGGGGGATACAACTGAAGGATCCCAGCATTTTTGTACTCATTGTCTCACAGAGGTACTTGGCTGGTGGTGTCAGATATCAGTCGGATATGAAGAATGACTGCATTTACATCGGTCTTGCCACTCATTGAATACTTGTTCTCATGTAATGTGGTAATGTTACACTAGACAGTCACGCGGGCTTGCTACTCCTCACTGCAACAGAATAAGCCGCTGGAAGTTGATTGGCATCCGTGGAACATGTCGGGAATACAAATTGTTGCTTTCCTCTTCTGTTTCTGTGGGATAGGGGCAATTATTGCAGCCACGGCCTCAAACGAATGGAAAGTCACCAGCAGAGCATCTTCAGTGATTACCGCAACTTGGGTCTTCCAAGGTCTCTGGATGAACTGCGCAGGAAACGCATTGGGTGCTTTCCACTGTAGACCTCATCTGACTATCTTCAACATAGAGGGTAAGCTACCAAACAGTGGCGGATAGCCATGCAACAGCGGAGGGGCTCGTGAATAACTGGAGCAGGGATGTCTAGGAACCAATGTGGTTTTATTGGTACCCTGATATTTGTAGGCTTAGAGCAGGAGAAAGTTCTGCAGGGAGCAGAACTGATTTCCAGACTGTTTATCATTATTATTACTAACAATTTATCTACTATTAAATATTTTGTTCTCATAATCTTTAACCAGGCAAAGCATCATAGGGCAACGATTTTGAACCAAGGTTTTTCATAACTTACAGAATGCATTCAAAATTCAGGCCTCATAACCCTGTGGGATTGAAATCTGGCAAATTTTATAAATCTTTTCATGACCCTAAAATTATCATTAAACCTATTATGAATAGTACAAGGTGTCATCAAATATTTCCTGTAGCCAACTCTTGATGTTTGATTGTCTTATGCCATTGAACAAGGGCTACTTTCAAGGCAGAAACATCTCTGAACAACTCCCTGAATTTTTAGAAACTTTCCAAGTACCGGTACTTTACCGGTAGAAGCTCTGCCATTGTTGTTGAAGGCATTGAGGAATCTGGTAAGGAAATACCTTGGAAATAATGATCCAAAGAATCATCAAGATGTCTATAAGTTTAATAATTTCCCCCTTAAAGGAAAAGCATATTCAATCTCTTGAACTGTTACATTACAACTCTGCATTTTCTGTTTTACTGCTGAGGGATTGAAATGTAAACATATTTAGTTCCGGGCACCCAGGGGGCTGCTACGGGTTGACCCAGGTTCAGTGGAAGATGTAGCTAATATTATGGCCAGTTCAGAGAACCTCCAAATCCCACCCCTGGCTAGCCATGCCATGGCCACCACACCCCTCCCAGGACTCTCCACATGGCCTGTTTTGGATGTGAGGTAAATGCAGGGTCCATACAGAGGCTCAGGGAGGGGGGAAAACATGCCTCCCAGAAGGCCTCCAGAGCCCCGGGGAGGCAGTTTTCGCTCTCCCAGAGGGCAAAAACTCTAGATAGATGGATGGATGGATGGATGGATGGATGGATGGATGGATGGATAGATAGATAGATAGATGATAGATAGATAGATAGATAGATAGATAGATAGATAGATAGATGATAGATAGATGATAGATAGATGATAGATAGATAGATGATAGATAGATAGATAGATAGATAGATGATAGATAGATAGATAGATAGATGATAGATAGATGATAGATAGATAGATAGATAGATAGATAGATAGATAGATAGATAGATAGATAGATGATAGATAGATGATAGATAGATAGATGATAGATAGATAGATGATAGATAGATAGATAGATAGATAGATAGATAGATGATAGATAGATAGATAGATAGATAGATAGATAGATAGATGATAGATAGATGATAGATAGATGATAGATAGATGATAGATAGATAGATAGATAGATGATAGATAGATAGATGATAGATAGATGATAGATAGATAGATAGATAGATGATAGATAGATGATAGATAGATAGATGATAGATAGATAGATGATAGATAGATAGATAGATAGATAGATGATAGATAGATGATAGATAGATAGATAGATAGATAGATAGATAGATAGATAGATGATAGATAGATGATAGATAGATAGATAGATAGATAGATAGATAGATAGATGATAGATAGATAGATAGATAGATAGATAGATAGATAGATGATAGATAGATAGATAGATAGATAGATAGATAGATAGATGATAGATAGATCCACATTATGAAGAAATATGCAACACCCTTTTCTTTCTTTTAAACTTACACTACATACACTGTAACATAAATTAATAGTAAATCATAAATTTAATAATAATGAATAAGTAAATATTACACTATTCATCTAGTAGGCCAAGGCAACACAGATGGAGATTTTATCAACATCATAACAGTTCTTTGAGATTGTTTGGCTGTTCAAACCTATCTTATTAGTTCCATGTTAAGATGGCACCTGCCTAATTTCCTTCACTCTATCACACTATCTTTCTTTTGCTTGAGTAAAAGCTAGTTTTGACTAATTCAGTAGAGTTGTGATTTTATTTCTATTATTTTGGATAGAAATAATGTTTTCAACTTCATTGTCTCCACACCCCTCGAGGGCTTACAAAGAGCCTCTTTGTACTCAATCATTTCTGGGGCAATGCACTTGGTTGATCTTTGTTACAAAATTAAGCTGTATGCCGTTTTCTGTAAAACTAACTATGGGCGACTTCCGAGATATATCAAGAGGTTTTCTGATTCTGAAATAATAATGGCTCATAATTGCTGCCATTGTTTCTGATTTTCCAATATAGTAACAGTTTCCACAATAAAGGGGGAAAAAACCTTGCTCATCAATTTTTGGAGGAAGGAGAGTTTACATGTTTCATGAGTAAACTAGAGATTAATTTCTCCTCAGTTTAAGAACCAGTTAGCCCCTTGACCCATTGTAACTTCAGAGAGGGCTCTTATGCAATAATTTATGTCATGTTTTGAATTGGACTGGAGTGTTTTCCTTCCAGACCTTAGAATAACATAGTTGGGGGGCACCTTGGAGGTCTCGTTGTATAAAGATGGTGAATAATATGTGAGGACAGAATGTTTCTTGGGGAAAAAAATTGGTTCAACGTAATAACATGCTTAAGGGACGCGGTGCTCAGTGGCTAAGACACTGAGCTTGTCAATCAGAAGGTTGGCAGTTCAGCAGTTTGAATCCCTAGCGCTGCGTAACGAGGTGAGCTCCTGTTACTTGTCCCAGCTTCTGCCAACCAAGCAGTTCGAAAGCACGTAAAAAAAGCAAGTAGAAAAATAGGGTCCACCTTGGTGGGAAGGTAATAGCTCTCCATGCACCCTCGGTGTTTAGTCATGCCGGCCACATGATCACGAAGACGTCTTTGAACAGCACTGGCTCTTCTGTGTTGAAACGGACATGAGCACTATCCCCTAGAGTCAGGAATGACTAGCACATATGTGCAACAGGAACCTTTACCTTTATAAATGGGGTGGTTTCATGGCTCTTAACTTTAGTAGTCCCTCTTGCACTAAATCAGCGTTTCTCAACTTTGACAGCTTGAAGGTGTGTGGATTTCAACTCTCAAATTGGCTGAGGAATTCTGGGAATTGAAGTCCATACATCTTCAAGTCATGCCGACCACATGACCACGGAGAAGTCTTCGGGCAGCACTGGCTCTTCGGCTTAGAAATGGAGATGAGCACCACCACCCCTAGAGACGGAAACGACTAGCACGCATGTGCGGGGGAATCTTTACCTTTAATAACATGCTTGAATGGGAGAGTGAGTATATTAGGAGGGAAATAAGCTGAAGCTGTGGGAATGGGTTAGGAAAAGTGTGTAATAAAACAAAAAGATAGGATCAAAATTGAATGGATATTGGATTCAGTGTGGATTAAATATAGAATTGAGTAGCCAGTGAAGAAATATGCACCGAGATAGCTTGGTCACACAGAAGTGAATGTGTATAATAATTGCATATGCACAATAAAATGTGTAGTATATTTGGATGTTACAGAAGGCTAGACAGAATTTTAAACAGTTTACAAATGGCACAATTCACGTTATCTCAACATATATATTTTAGAGGTTTTGTTGATTTTTTAAATACCACCAAGTATTTCAAACCTCTTTTCTCAATGCAATTCTAAGAGATCTTCCAAATATTCTAGGTAAATATAGCTGTAATATATGAAGCAGAGAGAAATGTGTTTCATTCATACTAGAGGTAACCTTACCTTATTTTCACTCCCTAGAGGGATCAGAATGCAGTTAACTGCTGAGATCCATAAATTTCTGATTTTGCAATAGTCAATAAACTGTACCAGTAGTACATTAAAAATGCATTGAATTGTATTGGCAATATACACAATTATATTTAAATTTGTATGGGAAAATGCATATAAAAATAGGTATATTCAGGGAACTGCAGACAAAATGTCACTTTTTAAAAATCTGGGCTGAAAAACTTTCTTTAATGTTGTAGAGAAATAAAACTGTTGAGGTTAGAAAAATGAATCATCATCATCAAATCTTTATTCAATCATAGACCAACCCGGATAAGTGAATAATTGAATTTGATGGTTTATCTCCCATTATATGAATCCATTTTAAAGACTGTTGCTTTACATTCAATAGGTTTATAGAAATTAAAAGGAAATAGGCCAATATCGGAAAGTATATTTTTAAATGGCCTAGGTTTTAGCCAGAATAGAAATAAAAATAATATTATATTATTCGGATGGATAAGAGATTATCTGGACTGAATCACATATTCAGGACACAGCTTCTTGAGATACATGTTGCATAAGAATAAGGGTATATAGCTTCTGGTGTGAAAATTTCTCACTACTAAAAGTGGTGGTGTGAAAACATGGAACTCTCACATGATTTTCTGTCCCCAAACTGGCCAGAACCTTGTAGCATTCTATG
This sequence comes from Natrix helvetica, assembly GCF_964273705.1. Taxonomy (NCBI): domain Eukaryota; kingdom Metazoa; phylum Chordata; class Lepidosauria; order Squamata; family Natricidae; genus Natrix; species Natrix helvetica. The sequence goes on from NC_138549.1 coordinate 23,569,221, forward strand.
GACAGTTATTTTGTGCAGCTTTTATCTTAAGATGTAATATCTGATTAACTATATTAATGCATGAGGTGATGCCTTTATAGACTTCAAAAACAGGGACAGTGGACTTTGTCTACTGTTTTTCAAGTGACAATGATAAGCAAAATGTTCCTGGAATTACATGTCATTTTGAAATGGCCCATTGGTTCAGAAAGATGCACCCTGATGTAGGTTTCCAAAGGAAATGAGAACTCAAGACTTTAATATTTCCTTTTGCAAATGGAAACAATCCGAAAAAGATGCCTTTCATGGTGTGTGTGTGTGTGTCTGTACACACACACACACACACACCCATATACATACATACAGTACATACATACACTAATGTGTATACACAAAACGAAATAATTCTGAAAGCAGAATTTCCCAATGAATCTTTTTGCTTTCTTCTACTTTTAAGCAACAGAAAAATAAGTGAAGAGGAAGGGTTGAAGACGAGAAAAAAAGATAAATGGATGGAAGGCAGGCAGTCATGCAAACTTTTACAACATAAAATGGTTTACAGAGGCTTTACAGACCCATTTTGTTCCTGAAAACATGTTTATATATTTTTAAAAAACTAAAATGGGCCAATTTAGAGACATTGGAGGTTTTAAGAGCTATCATGGATATCATAAACCTTTCCAATTTTGTTCCTCCAAAGCTGAAAAGGACAAAAAAGCTCAAAACCTTTCACTCCCACCTCGACAACTTCTAATTTTGAAGGGGCTGCCACAGAGAGGAGGGGTCAAGCTATTCTCCAAAGCACCTGAAGGCCAGACAAGGAATAATGGATGGAAACCGACCAAGAATAGATTCAACCTAGAAATAAGGAGGAACTTTCTAACAGTGTGAACAATCAACCAATGGAACAGAAGTTGCCTTCAGAAGTTGTGGGAGCTTCATCACTTGAGACTTTCAAGAAGAGATTGAACTGCCATTTATCAGAAATGGTGTTGGGTCTCCTGCTTGAGCAGGGGGTTGGACTAGATGACCTATAAGGTCCCTTCCAACTTTGTTAATCTGTTATCTGTTATTTGCACTGTTGCTATAATGCTTTGTGTAAGAAAGAACTTTGCCCAATTCGGATCTTACTGCAAGTCTCAGTATTAATGGTACCTTCTCAGGTAAATGCTTCTAAACAATGTTTGGTATCATCAACCATGCCAGTTCACTGAAGCATTTGATAGTAGCTGAATGCCCTCACCATCACCCCAAGCAACTCTAAACCTTGCCACAGACATGGGCACTGAGTTTAGAGAAAAAGGCTTAAGTTAATCCTCAAATGCCAGGATCCCCGTTCTTTGCCACGTGTTTAAGGCAAAGCCTTAAACATTAACTCAGATTTTATTGTGGCCATATAGTTATAGTATCTAAAACTGCCTGCTTGTGTCTGATCCTCTTCAAATCCACTGCACTTAATGATGGTGAGAATACACACTTCTCTATTCCTAAATAGTGGACCAGGGATTATAATTATCCTTAGAGTGTAGGACAATGTTTCTCAACCTTGGCAACAATATGTATGGACTTCAATTCCCAAATTTCCCAGCCAACATGGCTGGTTCAGGAATTCTGGAAATAGATGTCCACACATCTTAAAATCGCAAAGATTGAGAAACATTGGTGTAGGAGAAATCCTCACCATATACTCTTGTTTCTAAGCAACCATCTCTATAGGTTGAAGTTGAACCTGTGCGACATTGCTGAAACGTATATTGTAGTGTTCTTTTTTTCCTTTCCTTTCCAGCTTCTCACATAATCAAGCTCAGGCTAGTTCTGCACAATTTGTCCCCAACTAAGCAACAGGATTAGATGGCTCATTAAGGAATTAATTCCAGCAAATACATTCCAAACCTGACTTTGAAAAAACAGAACAAACGGAAACTTCATTTCAGATGGGCTCAGTATTAATTAAGTGGCCATGCTGAAATCAGAGGCATTGGCACAAAATTGAAATTAATCTTATTCGAGTGCTTTAGCCTCTGGCTGCTGAGAACTGGTATCCATAAAATTATTTTAATGACACTGATATATTTTTTTCTGACAAAAATGCTCCTTACTTCATTACCTATTTTAGAATTAGGATTTGAAAGTGTGATTAGAAATGTTATGAGACATTAGGTGAAACCATCCAAAATATTTTAAATCTTGAGAGCTAACAAGTTAAATTATGAAACATACAGTGACTCTAGCTTTCCCAAAAGTATATATATTTGGTATTAGTCATGGTGATTCCTAATGGATAATTAACTTCCTTACTCATAAAATAAAAGCCATTTATTTCTGAGTCAGCTATAGCTGTCCGATTCTCTTATTGAAATTACATTTCCTCTACAGTCGGGTTTCCCCTAATCAGAAGTCTTCCTTCCTTTCCCATGTCTACCCATCAAATGCTCCTGTTTAGTTTTTAGTTCACCTCACCAGCTGGTCAGGATTTTTGTAATAGTGAACAATGATTGGGAGTCATTTAGAAAGAGAGTTATTAATTAGATCATTATTAAGGATTGTTTCCCTTGGTATAGCTAATCAAAAAAGCCATTAAGTATAAACCACCTATTTGTAACCGCTTGTTGTGGCCCACCAGATTCGGACAGTGGGGAATTTGGGGAGGAACATGGGCCACTCCTGGAGTCTGGTGAAGGCTCTGATGAGGCCAGAGAGGGGGCCAGAGCTGTATGCCATTATCAGCTGCTTTCAAAGTCTGACATCAGTGAGGCAGATAAACAGCTGGAGCCTGTTCCCAATGTGTGCATGCGCAGAGTTGCCACACGAATAGAACAGCTAAAGAACAGGGGTCGACTTGGGAGTAAGGCCACAGGTGGACGATGAATGGCCCCTCCCAGAGGAAATAAAAGAGGAGCGAAAGGGGAGTGGAGTTTGCAGGAGACAATTAGTTTGCTTAATTGGTTCGTGACTCTCCAAGGCTCCTTGCCAAGTTTTGCAGATATCGTCCTGGCAGCTCTCCAAGCCAGATTAAGGTCTGTGACTGTAAATCCTCCCTTGAAAGACTTTGCTGGATGTGAATGAGCAGAATTCACAGTAAATTACTAAAAAAGGGGTTTTGTCAGGACAAAGAGTTTGCTTCATGCTCTTGGGAAGCCTCGGTCAGAACACCTGTTTTATTATTTTTACAAATAGCTCAAAGTGGCATATATATGATATCAGGATTATTTCCGACCTCCGCTCCTTCCGTGTACAGCTGAAGACCCACCTCTTTCAATTATCCGGCCTGGCTCAATCGCAATCGTAATCTTCCCATTCCTCCAAACTGTTTTTAAACTGTCTGTAAATATTAATTTTTTTGGGTTTCTACAATTGGGGTATTTTAAAGCTGATTTTTAACTGTCTATTGATGTAATTTGTTTCCTCCTCCGTGTATGTATGTGTGTATGTATGTGTGTTGTATATGTATGTACATTTGGTGTTGTTATATATTTTTTATGTTTTATGCTCCATTGTACGCCGCCCCGAGTCCTACTTGGAAAGGGAGCGGCTAATAAATCCAAATTTATTATTATTATTATTATTATTATTATATATCCAACACACCTTCCTTCTCCTACTTTCTGCACAATATCAATCCTGTGAGTTGTCTATGGAGATTCTCACGCATGGTTGTCTCGAAGGCGCGTTTTCAAGAGGCAACTAGATTTTCTGGGTTTTTTCTTTCTTGAACAACATTCTCTCAACAGAGGGGAAAGAATACAACATTATCTATCTCTAGTCTATAACACAATTCTTTCACAGTTCCAAGAAGGCTTCACATTTATTTGCACTACTCGGGTGACCCTGACAATGTAGATAAACCTACAGGTGGCCTCAATGACTCACTAAAAGAATGCAAATGACCTGCTGTCTGCAAGGAATACTCCTTGCAGACAGCGGGTCATTTGCATCCTTCCTTCCTACCATCCATCCTTCCATTTCCCACCATCCATTCATCAAGAAGCTGAAGAAGCTTCTTGGATGAGAGGTGAAACGTCCTCAAAGAAAAACCAGAAAGTCCAGCTGCCTCTTGAAAAAGCACCTTTGGGAAAATCCTGTGAGATAGGTTGGGCTGAGAGTACGTGACTGGCCCAAAGTCACCCAGCTGGTTTTCATGCCTAGAACTCCTGTCTCCTGCTTTCTACTCTGGTGCTTTAATCACTACACCAAATTGGCTCTCAATGTTACAATTTTGGTGGATTCTGCCAACTCACTCTCAATAAAATCCATGATAATTTCCTCTAATGTTCCAGAAAACTCCAATAGCAGATGAGGGCATTCCAGTCTTAAAAATAAAAGTTCCATACATGACTTTACAGGTAAAAATACTTTTTTAAAAAAATCTACCTTTTAACAATGTTTCCAGTATTTGTTGGTCTTCTAATTTTGAGAATTTCTTAAATCACCAGACACCTTTATATTTTAAAGTACATTGTGCAGAATATTTACAATGCCCGTTTATTTTGAGTACTGCAAACTGGGATGTGAATGGAAAAAACCCCCACAAAATTCTTTTGTGTTAAACACTAAGAGATTTAATTAATTAATTCATGTATCTGATTGTTCAATTAGTAAACTTGAAAGTATGTGCTGTGATTTCCACTAAACAGAGGATCTGGCTTCCCAGTTACATTCCAGCTTGAGAGAAACATAATATTTATCTTCTTAATAAACAAATTTGCTAACTAACTAGAAAAAAGGAATAGTTGGAAAGGCTTTCTACTACCTGTAGATAAACATTATTATCTTTAGAAGGGAGATTAGAAAGGGTCAACCTTATTAAAAGGCCAAAGGTTTGTAGGCCAATATCTGTGATGTCCAGTTAGTGAGTTTGAGGTACTTGCATGTACAGAGCAATGTTTCATTCTTGCCGGAATATTTAGATTAAGGAATGATTTTCCTGAATGTTATTTCTGCCTTAATGTTCTTTGCTTCTAAAACTCTTTCCACTTTCACCCTCCTTTTCCCTAGTTGAATTATGCACTGCAGTATTTTGACAAGTTAATATAAACTGTACCAGAAAATGCTCTTCATACCAGTTTGTGTGCCAAGCATTGCTTGTCCTTTCTTAGCTATTGTTTAAGTAATACAAAGTGTGAGTGGTTTTCTATGTTTTTCCCCATTCTTTATCAGGATTACAGTAGACCTACATCTGATTCCATGACAGTTTTCACAATGCCTCTTACTGCAACTTCAGAACTACACTTAGCTTAATTCCATGTCAACCACTACTTGTATTAACTTAAGATTGTTATTAATCTTTGCATACATGAATTACTCTTTAGCCTCCTTATCTTAAAGCTAACCAGGTATTTGTTACATAGGATGGCCATAATAATGCAATTAGCTCCTTTTTTCATGTGATGCTGTTAAAAAAGCAACAAGGGTTAGTTGTGTGGCGGTGACTGACCCAACAACGGTTATTCCTGTTAAATACTCGATTTCTAAAGATCTGAGACTGTCTGGGAATGTACAGACAAGACACTGGTGAATAGGAAGAACGATACTAGCTCAGTCCAATGCTTGCAGCAGAAGTGACATTAAAGGCAATATACTTTTAATTAACTAATATTGAATAATTGATCTAAATAATCAGGCTCAACAGAAAAAATATTCTTCATGAAGATAGGCGAACTGCAGAATTCATATCAACTGATAGCAGTTGTAGAAGTGGCAGACACTGGGATGGATTTTCAAGAGACCTAATAAGTTCACTTAAAGTCTCAGCTGTTCCATAAGTCTGACAGCCATTTTAAAAGCAGGTGGTCTGGAATCACTGGATGCTTTCAATTGGACATGGGATTCAGAAAACAGGACTACATGGACCAGCACAGGGGTGAAATTCTGGTTCTGACAGGTTTTGGAGAACCAGTAGTGGAGGTTTTGAGTAGCTCAGAGAACCGACAAATACCACCTCTGGCTGGCCCCAGAGTGGGTGGGAATGGGGATTTTGCACTGTCCTTCCCCTGCCATGCCCACCAAGTCACGCCCACAGAACCGGTAATTTAAAAAAAATGAATTTCACCACTGGACCAGCAGGATATTTTTGCAGTCCTGTGTTGTGATGCCTTGATATATATGAAAGGGGAGCTAATTTTTTCCCCCCAGTTATCAACTTTTAAAATGGGAGAGCTGTCTTAGAATTGCTGAGAATACCACGACGCCATGAATAGCGCAATGCAACTGGCCAATCTCATCTTCAGTTCAGAGCTATCATTCCTGTCAAATGAACAAGACATTTCATCTTGATTCTCACACTGCACTGTGCCATGCTTTGACCGATTACAAATAGTATCTTAAAAGATACAAACCATGGTTTACAAATCACAATGACTGTATGGTGTCTAATTACACACACACCCAAAATAGATTAATCTTTAGTGTAGACACTGAACCCAGTGTCTTAGTGCATAAGGGAGAATAGGGTTTTTTTCCCCTCTTCTGAACCAAACACAGGCTTTGGATCACGCCCTGAGATGGATTAAACTTCAACTCCTGTAATTTTCCAGCAAGGAGAACATTGCCTGGAAAATCTGGGCCTGTATTTCCACAGAACTGAAGGGGATTCAGTGAGCAAGGCTAATAACATAACATAGAATAGAATAGCAAAAAACAACAACGTGTCAGTCAGTCAGTCTGTCTGTCAGTCCATCCATCCATCCGTCTGTCTGTCTGTCTGTCTGTCTGTCTGTCTACACATGCCTGTTCTAAATGTGAGATGGTAGCATAAAGGAATCCTTATGGTGCTCTTGCTTGCAGGAGTGTATTATTTTCAAACTGCCTAGTTTCTTCCTTCTGTTCTTATTTAATTTAGAGGCTGCCTGACACAAACAACTCTAGGCAACTTCCCTTAAAACAGAACTGGAGAACAAACAGCCAGGTGTGTCTGGGAATCATCTGACATAACAACAGGCTCAGCACCTACCATAGCCCCAGGTCTAGGATCACAGCCAGTCTTCAGGACTTTTGGAATATCAACAGAGTAGAAGCTATGTCGATCTCTGGGAGTGTCTGCTGTTCCAGGGGACAACTGCCATGACAGTGAAGGTAGATGTCCCAGTAGATGGCACTGCATAATTGAAGGGACCCAGAGTTCATCTGTTCTTCCTAATATCATTGATAGCCAAGCCTATTCCATGAAGGGTTTTACAAGTGGAAACTAGCCCCTTGAATTGCACCCAGAAAGAAACTGGCAACCAATACAGAGGCATCAGGGTGCACTGTGTATGGCCCACTTTTGCCCATGATGCAACATTCTGAGTCACTTGTATCTTCCAGATGCGCCCATATGGCCTTCAATGACAGCCCCACATATTTCATATGTATTTAGGCCAAACCATAAAACTTTCTTCAAAAAAGAATTTTTTTTTTCAATTTTTCAATTTTATTAACAAACATGTAAAATACACACACACAATGCAATACAAACAGGAACTTCTTGTTCTTTCTAATAGCAATTATCAATCGATATCGCTCACCTTATATTATTTCCCCTTCTATTGTATTTCATTTGGATTTCACCATTCTTAACTCTCTTATTTTACTCCTAACTATTATTTTTGAGTTTTGTTATATTCCTTCATTGATTCTTGTTTCTTTCCTCCGTCCACCTATACCATTTATCCCATATCTGGTAGAATTCTGATTCTTCTTTTCCCTGAATTTCTTTAGTTAGTTTGTCCATTTCAGCACAATCCATAACCTTTCTTATTATTTCATCTTCGCTTGGAGTTAATTTGTTTTTCCATTTCTGGGCAAAGGCAATTCTTGCCACAGTAATTATATGTAGTATTAAATACTGGATTTCTCAAAAAAGAAAGTTTTATTACTATTCATTACTATCCTTTAGATTCCAGACTAAATCCATCTTATTCCTTTAAATTTAGTTTTATTTTAATTAAATTATTTTTGTGGTCTCTCAGAATTAAATAAAATATTTCATTATGTGTTTCGACCATTGTAATATGTGGGTCTATAAACAAGTAATTTACAGGGTTAATGTTTTATTGGTGCAATGTGATTTTATTATTTATATTTTAATTAATGTTTGCTAAGCCACTTTATTAAAATCATGCAGAACGTTTCAATAAATTAGAAGACGGAGAAAATAAATGAGCAGGAAATTATTTCTTATGTGATTATTAAGTGCTGAATACTACAAGTATGAGTGTTAAAATCATCCCTTAAGTTGAACAAGGTTACAGGAATAAAATAATGAAAAATAGTAAAGAAAAGAGTGAATGGCCAAAATGCAGAATCCTAAAATTAATATGCAAGAATCCAGTCATAAACGTATTCTTTGGATTTGTTGCCATCTAGTGGTTTTATTGGAAATATATTCCTAAACTTTATAATTTAAGTTTTCACACAGGGACCACATTAAAACAAAGTGGACATGCATTAAAACCTACAATAAGAGAAGTAGAATAGAATAACAGAGTTGGAAGGGACCCTGGAGGTCTTCTAGTCCAACCCCCTGCTCAGGCAGGAAACCCTACACCACTTCAGACAAACGGTTATCCAACATCCAACACAAAGTGAGATAACTTTATTTATTAAAATACAGGTAGTCCTTGACTTATGATCACAACTGAGCCCAACAATTTGTTGCTAAGCGAGACAGTTGTTCAGTGAGTTTTGTCCCAGTTTACAACCTTTCTTGCCACAGTTGTTACGGGAATCACTGCAGTTGTTAAGTTAGGGACACAGAGGTTAAGTGAATCTGGCTTCCCGACTGACTTTGCTTGTCAGAAGTTTGCCAAAGGGAAATCACAGGACTCCAGGCATTGCAACCATCATCATAAATATGAGTCAGTTGCCAAGCACCTGAATTTTGATCACATGAAGATTGGGATACTGTAAAAAATTGTGTGGAAAATGGTCATAACACGCTTTTTCAGTGTCATTGTAGTTTCAAATGTTCACTAAACCAACTTACATTAACATTGTAAGTTGAGAACTACCTGTACATCCGGAACAGGTTGCTGAGTTCACTTACCTATTTTTGTAGCTGCTTATGCTATCTGCAGGGCATTCTTCTATTTTCGGAAAGCTCTTGCCAGGAATGATTACAGTTCTTTTTAAATTACAATTGCTCTTTGCATATATCTATATTATCTTATCACATGCAAATTTTGTTATTAGTTCGAAGTCATGTCTGACCCATTGCAATCCCATAGACAACGTTCCTCCAGGCAACGTTCCTGTCCATATGCAAATTTATGCTGCCTGAAATGTGTGTCACCATGTTTTCAGTTCCTAAAAAAAAAAAAAAAAAACTTCTTCCCACCACGCTTTCCTGCAATGAATCATCTCAGCATTCTCCAAATATCTTTTTTTCTTTTCTTTTCTGATATTCCTTGGTTCCTGAACAGGCAGTATCTTAACTGGGATGCTTTTGTGGGAAGGTGATCTCCTTTTTCAAAACATGGGATGATAATGATGATGATACTTCAGCATGTTAGATAGCTGGTTTGTCTCATCCTTGTTTTTTTCTTCTGATATATATATCTCACTCGCAATCTTCAGGCTGGTGTTTTCGGCTTAAAGCGTGGTCGGAGCTGCCGTCTTTCTATAAATCTTCGTGGGAGGGTGTGGAGTGCTGGTTTTGTTTCAGTAAGTAGATTGGCTGTGTGGTTGTATCAGCAAAGCTACCCCTGTGAAAATCTATGAATACATACATACATACATAGATACATACATACATACATACATACATACATACATACATACATACATACGTCATTTTTAATATAATATAATAATTTTAGTATAATAATTCAATCTTTAATTAAACAGTGTGTTGTCCAGGTTTTACAAATATAAATAAGTCAAATATAAGTCTCTCTTGCAGCATATCTTCTTCATTTGACTCATCTTTTTCTTTTGTTTCCCTGTTTCTAATTTCCATTTTTGTTATCTAACCATTGATAAAATAAGTCCCATGTCATATAATATTCAGTTTTTTCTTTCTCCGTAATTGCAAGCGTTAATCTATTCATTTCTGCACATTCTAACATTTTCCTGATCACATTCTCATCTGTAGGGATCTCTTCACTTTTCCAATTTTGTGCAAATACAATTCTAGCTACAGTTAATATATGAATAATTAAATATGCATTCCCCTTATTGTATTTTTCAGGTAGAATCCCCAACAAGAATATTTCTGGCTTTAAATCAATATTTCTTCTGCTTTCATATATATATATATATATATATATATATATATATGTATGTATGTATGTATGTATGTATGTATGTATGTATATATATATATATATATATATATATATATATATATATATATATATATATATATATATATATATATATATATATACACACACACACACACACACACACACACACACACACATACATATATATATAATTATTTTTGAATAGACACAAACTAACAAGACACGACAAACACCATGAAAACATATTCCATTACAAATTATAAAAAGTGTGTCAATTGGTTACAAAGAACTTTCATGCATCCCTTCCACAGTAATCACCTAGAATCCATATCGAATTATATATTTTACATCAAATATATTTATATATATTACTATCATCATATCTCATCCTTCATATGACTATAGTTGTTTTAACATCCCTTTATAACAAATGCTCCAAAATTCAAATCAAAACCACATAATGGCATTCCATTGTCTATTTTCAATATCATCCAACAACATTCTATCTTTGTGAAACGTTCTAAATAAAAATTAATTATGTTTGATAACAAAGTTTCTAAACCTCCTTTCTTAATCACTGTTTACAATTTATATCCAATTTCAATATTATAGGCTTTCATACATAACTAAGTTTCAAAACTTAGTTTCTTTCATGGTCACCATTTAAAATTTATACCAAATTTCCTCTTGTCAAACCAATATATATGTATACATTATATCATTATCAATTATTTATCTAACTATATCCATGATCAATCCAATTTCAATATTATAGGCTTTCATACATAACACATTTTCTAAACTTCCTTTCATAGTCACTATTTAAAAATTTATACCAAATTTTCTCTTGTCAAACCAATACATATGTATACATTATATCATTATCAATTATCTATCTAGCTATATCCATTATCACTTCATTTTTAACATAATGCTCTAATTTTAACTATTTAGCTAGTATTTTGTTAATAGTTTTCACTTCTCAACCTGTGTCTTTCCAGTAGTAGTACAGTCTTATTTCTTTTGCCTTATGTGGGATTAATCTTCTGGTTATTTCCTTAATCAACTTTGTGTGGACTTCTCTTTGCACCTTGTTGCTTGTTGCATGTCTTATAGATTCTCGAAACCCTCCATCAGCTTCTTTAATCAGCTTATCTTTGGTTATCAGTAGTGCTTTTGTCAAAGTTCCTCTCCTTAAATCCATCAATTCTTCTCTTTTTTTCTCCTTCTATACCTTGAAAACTGGAGTAGAGCTCCTTTCCATCTCTCTTCCCTTTCCATGTTCCATTCTTTCCATTTCCCACCACGTTCAAATCACTGTCATATACACAGTTATCTTGCCTCTTTGTTCATTTTTCCCTTGGGTTTTTGAGACTCTAACCTCCACTTTTTCCATTAGCTGGCTATCTTCAATTTCATCAAATTTTATTATATTAACATCTATATTTTCCAATTTCTTCTCAATTCTCTCTGATGTTTCTAATAACTTTTGAATTTCAAACATAATCTGTTGTAATGTTATGGTTTCTTCTTGGTATTGTGTCATTGTCCAATTTATAAACACTGCCACTCTAGTTGGAAAACAAAGCTTTGTTTTTCACTTCTCTCTCGCTGCCATAGAGACATCCAAAGGGCACCTGCATAAACAACCCATCTTATCTCTTTGCAAGCTAAAAGTTTTGAAGTGCAAGGTCAAAATGGTCCTTCTGATGTTACTGCTCTCTTTATATTCCTTTTATATCCTCTTTATATTCCAAGCTTAAAAAAAACAAGGCTCTTAAATGGAACAAAATAAAAAGAAAAAAAACCCTCCAAACCAGTATTGTGAAAATAAAAAAAAAAGATTTCATCCATAGGTTAAAAAAAAAGTAGAAGAAAAGCCAATACTTTCACTTTAAAAAGTAGGAAGTGTTTGCAAAACTCCCATCCATAGAAGACAATTTTTAAAAAAGATAACACACTGTCCAAAATAGCTTTCATTCGCCGCTTATTTTCTTTTCTTTTCTTTACAAGTTTAATTTGGTTTTAATCTTTTTTGGGCAGTCTCTTTTGTAAAAATAAAATTTCCTCACCAGATGGAGACACTTTCTCTTTCCACTTTCCTCCAGTTGCGGAGCTGTCCTGACTTCAGCAGCTTGGGGCTGCGCTTTTATCGCCGGTTAGAAGAGATTCTCTTGGATCAATCAGGGACTTTGCGATGCCCCTGAGATCAGCAAGACGTACTCTTCCCTGTCACCGTCTCTTCAGGATGGTTTAGGTCCAGATGGACCATCCAGTGGTAAAAGTATCAGCTGCGATCTCGGAGCTCCAAGATCGCACGTCCGTATCGTCGCAATGTCAGCTCCTTTCTCATTTCTTCTGCATTCTTGCTGTGCCCCTTGACAACCTCTTTCCACACTAACATGCTATTTTTGTTGCACCCTACAAGGAATCTTTCATTTTTCCTGCTGCCGTGCACTATTCATCTACACCACTATTTTCTCTATTCACTCCAAATAAAATATCATGAAAAAACCCTGGGCACTCCCAACTTCTAATATCCCAATGCCTCTCCTTCCGCTATTTCACAGAAACAATCCTTTTTAAAATCCCCAGCAATCTCTTTCACAACAAATATTGTCTCTTTGCTTGATTCTCCTTATTCTGACATCTTTAGTTATTTTTATTACAGTGAATCATCTTTGTGTCTGAATGACTGTCTTTAGCAGGTGTTTGTCCTGCACATGATTTGAATCATCTGTAATTTTACTGGAAAACCTCCTCTGTTTTCACTTGCATTCCCCCAATGTGGCTCCCTGCTGTCTTCTGACTTCAGAATGTCTATCATCCCATACCCCACCCATCTCATGATAACAAAAGATTGCATTTCATTTACTGCTAAACCTAGCTCTCCACATCCTCAAGAGAAGTTCCATTTCAGAAAAAAACAACAAAAGTGTAAAAAAAATCAATGGTGTCCCAATAGAGCTTGCAAAGTTCAATTCAGCAATCTACCATATACATACATACATACATACATACATACATACATACATACATACATACATATAAACTGCTGTGTGTATCTGTGTGTGTGTTCCGGCATAACTCCGGAACGCCTCGAGCAATTTCAACCAAACTTGGTACATAGATGACTTACTCTCTGGAGACAAATACTGTGGAGATAAGACACCCCTAACTCCCCTCAGAGTGGGGTGTGCGTGTGTGTGTATGTGTGTCCCCTGGCATGCAGGTGGCACGCAGAGCCTAGCTCAGCTCCGCCACGCATGCCCGTGCATCTCCCACCGGCCAGCTGATTTTTGGGTCTCTGCCGCACATTGAGCGCCGAGACCTTCCATGCATTTGCAATAAATGTCTGGCTGTTACCCTGGCTGCCGTTTTAGATGACAAGAGGAGCAGAAGGCTTCAAGTGAGGGAAAATCCCTCGTGGTGGGAAAAGCAGCAGTAGCCAAGAAGCGGGCAGGTATAGCGCCAGTTCCTCATGCAAGGGTGATCGCGGGGTGGGGAGTTTCACGGTCAGATGCCGGGACTGGACCAGGTGGAGTAAAGGGACGCTGGGCTGCTGGCTCGAGAGGAAAGGAGTACTTGTGCACAGTGCACAGTAGCGGGACTCAGGTTTAGGAAAAATAAATACCCGGGCAATGCCGTGTTACCAGCTAGTCACCAATAAAACATTCAAGCAATCTCTAAAAGTCTTACACTGATGTTAGAACGTATAAAAGGATTTTTTCCCTGAACCTTTCTGCAGGAACTCAGCTCTTTTCCCTACATCCTTCTCTGCTCAGGAAATCCTTCCTGTCTCTTCACTTTTTCTGTTTGGGTAGAAAAACTGAACTTCTGGCTTTTAATCAGATCCAAGAAAGGAGCTTCTTTGATTTTTTTTAACATTCTAGTGTTTGGGTATGTTATGTATTGTATATAGTTGTCAGTTGAAGTTCTCAATCTGGTCCTCTGTTGGAGCGGGAAAATACTCTCTCCTGATTGGTTGTGGGCTGATCAGCTTCCCTATAAAAGGAAGCAACGGTTGCCTCACAGGCAGTATTGAATAAAGAGCTGTTAGAAATCACTCTGGCCTCACCTCCATTCTTCACCCAGAACATAACGGGATTTATTGAATCACAGTTTGCTGAATAAGCTTAAAAGGCTAGGTTCAGGCAGAACCCAAGTCATAAATAAGAATGGGGTCTGTAGGACCTCAAAATCAAATATATGCACTGTTAAAATCTTGCAAGATCTTGAAATGAGGTGTAGCACGTATTTAGGGTGTTTGTTACCACATCAACACATGATAATACTCAACAGCTGCAAAGATGTCTACCCTCTTCTAATCCATGGCTTATCAAGCAGAATTCATAGAAACACTAAGGCAAAATCAAAGCAATCACACAGATTTAACCTAATGCAGGTGATCTTGTGGGCTAAGAGATAGCAGTAATTTCTTAGTTCTGAATTTGTTTGAACGTTCTTCTACTTTTTGCACAATTTTGTAGCAACTTTACCCCTACTACTGGATACTAGTATTTGCCCAACCCATCTAAAACGTGGCAGAGCTGTTTGTAAAGGTTAGGCTGATAAATGACTCAGGAAGAATAGTGTAAGTTGTGGGAGGATGACATTTGTTACAGCAAGGAGCAGAGATGGACAGAGAATTTAGGGTTTACCTTCAGTTCCTTCCTCAGTTCCTCCTCAAACACAGAAAAAAATGGTCTTGTGAAATGGAAGTTGGCAACACTAAATGTAAAATGGATGCCTCTGCAATTTTGCACCTTAAATTCTCTCAAAACAAACAATTCTGAAAATGTTGTGCTGCCCAAGTTCTAGAGATACAAAGGGGATATTGCCCTCAACTGGAAACAAAGTGAAACATATTATAGTTTAATAAATGCCACTATTGTGCATTTGCTGTTAGCCCTATATTGCAATTTATTCTACCGCTTATTTCATCTTACCTTTGCCTTCAAAATGACATTAAATTGTATGTGAAATCTGGGAATTCACTGCTTCCTAAATGGATTGTTTTTCTTCCATTCAATCCTGTCTGATTCTTAGAAATTGCCTGGATAGATCCCTGCAGTTTTCTTGGCAAAGTATTTCAGATGTAGTTTGCCATCGCCTCCTTCCTAGGGCTGAGACAAAGTGGTTGCCCTGAGATCACCTAGTTGGCTTCATACCTGGACTGGAACTTGTAGTATCTTGGTTTCCACTACAAACAAACTGGGTCTCAAATGATAGATCTCTTAACTGAACTAAATCTACATGCAGAAGTTGTCATTTTATCGAACATTAATAGAATTAGATCCATAAACAACCTTTTGAGGAGGCAATTGTAGGAAAGATTCCAAATGTGAAACTTTACCTTGGAAGAAATAAAATCTGCCAACGCCTGGTAAAGCTTACAACATTGAGACAAGATATCACTTTCTACCTTTTTACTCTCAGGATCCGAAGTACCTTAGTTAGAACTGTCTGTAGAAGAGTAGTTTATGGCCTTAATGGTGACTGATTGTGTCTGTCAGATGCTTCCTTGACTGGTGGTTCCTCTCAGGGCGTGACCCTTGGTGTCTTAATTGCTGTTACATTTGTACCAATTCTGCTTTTGCAATATACAAACATAGGATTGCTCATTATTTTCCCCCTTGCTCTAGCTTCTGTGTATCTCATTGTAGTTTGATCTGATAACATTAAATCAAACTTACTAAATAAAAGTGTCCTAGAAATCTAGACAAGCTAAAAGTTCAAGGACCAGAATGAACCCAGATAGCAGCCGGCTCGTGCCAAGCTGAGAAATCATGAAATAATAGATTACAGTTTAACAGAGTTGGAAGGGGCCTTGTAGGTCATCTAGTCCAACCCCCTGCCCAAACAGACTAGTGGAACCTCAGCAGAGTCCACTTCAATGCAAGCAAGTCAGAAAGTTTAAATATATCTCAGCAGAACATAATAGTGATCTGGCAGTGATTTACCTGGGTTAGATAGATGGATACAGATAGATACATATACAGATTAACAGAGTTGGAAGGGACCTTGTAGGTCATCTAGTCCATCCCTCTGCCCAAGCGGACCCTATACTATATTTCTGACAAATGGCAGTCCAATCTCTTCTTGAAAGCTTCCAGTGATGAAGCTCCCACAATGTCTGAAGGCAAGCTGTTCCATTGATTGATTGTTCTCACTGCTAGAATACAATACAATACAATACAATACAATAGTAGAGTTGGAAGGGACCTTGGAGGTCTCCTTATTATGAATATTTCTCCTTATTTCTAGGTTGAATCTCTCCTTGATCAGTTTCCATCCATTATTCCTTGTTTGGCCTTCAGATAATTTGGAAAATAGCTTGACCCCCTCCTCTCTGTGGCAGCCCCTCAAATATTGGAACACTACTAGCATGTTGCTCCCCCCGCCCCCCAATCCTAAAGAAGATGCCGGGAACAGAAGGCACCACATTCAATATGCATTGTGAAAAGTTGTAAACTAGGTGAAACTTTGCTACAACAAGCTTTCTCAATACTTAAGGACAGAAAGAAATTATTTATGTTAGTCGGGTTTGTCTTTGCATTTATAGCACAATCAATAAATAGTTGAGGTTTCTTCCATGAATGGCTGCTTGGTTGCAGCACGTGTTTAGATATTTCAGTTGCCAAGGCACCTTAAGCTGGTTTCAGATGTTACCATCCCTGATGCAGAAGCTCCTGGTCCTTTTCCTCCCGCTTTTAACTGACCACCTATCCTGAGATAACTGATGTTTGTACTGACCTATTCAGGAGACAACCTAGCAAACATTCCATTCTTTGTTTGCTGGTGCTAGTCCAGGTATCAAAAGTGAGCACGTTCTGTTCTCTCGGGTAGGTGTACAAATCTGTGCCTACATTCAGTAGAAGGAAATGGCGAGAATATGTTTTCTTACCCTGCTCTTGTGTCTGGCAAAGGCATAGGAAGGAGGTGGAGATTTCTATGACACTACAAAGGAGAGAGAGAGAGAAACATAATTGCTGGGTTGTTTGGTTTTGTTCGGTGTGAGATTATTGCTAACAGCCCAGACAAAGATCCAATTTAAAACCAAACAAAATAAAATAGCATGGCAATATCATTTCCCAAAATAAAGGGCTTGTAGTGGTGGTTGGGTGTTTCCCTTTCACAGTGTTTGATAGTCTCCACAAATGTAGCACGTAATTGATTAAGGAAAGGTATATGAAATTGTCTTTTGCGATAGCAAAAGTATCCCTCAGAACTTTTGGTTACACAAATATCAGAGGAAGGGAAATAAAGTTCAATACTTAGAATTTAGTATGAATCACCGCGTGTGTGTGTGTGTGTGTGTGTGTGTGTGTGTGTGTGTGTGTGTGTATTTTCCAGCATAACTCTGGAACACCTCAAGCAATTTCAACCAAACTTGGTATACATATGACTTACCCTCTGGAGAAAATAATGTGGGGATAAGACACCCCTAACACTCCTTGGGGTATGTGTTCTGTTAAGAGACAGCCTGATGTGCCTTAAAATGGCTTCTACTGTACTGCCATAAAATGGCTTCTACTGTACTGCCATAAAAGGGCTTCTACTGTGCAACGCAGTGGAGTTGCCATGATAACGGCTTCACAGTACTCCACAAGGGAGGTTGCTCTGGTAAGGGGGAAATCCAACATTAGAAATTACGTTCAGTCCAGACATATTCCCCCTATAAATAAATACCCGGGCAACACCAGGTTATCAGCTCGTCCCAAATACAAAGGGTTTCAAGAACACTTAAAAGTGATCCACCCCAGGTGCCTGATCTAAGCACGCTTGAAATTTACAAATTCATCTTCATCAATACAGGTAGTTCTCGACTTACAACAGTTGTGACCATTCAAACAACACTGAAAAAAGTGACCAATCTTTTCTCCCCCTTTCTTTCTTGAAGTCCTGCAGAGCTTCAGGGCAGCTTATTCTCCCATGCTGGGAACTTGCCTCACCCCTTCTCTGATCGGCCATGCATGGGGACTCTCCTTTCTCTTCCTTTAGCATTTGACCTCAGCTTGAGGTCAGCAACCTTGAAGATGATTGTGAATTGGCTGTACGCAGCTTTATGCAGCTTTTTGAAGATGGGGGAAAGGAAAATTTTATTCCACCTGAGTGTTACCAGTTCCACACGATTTAGATTGCTCGGTGGTCCTCCTGGGGATCTTTCTTTACAATAGGAATTAACTAACATTGAAATGTCTTTCCTGTCAGGAATGCTTTGTACTCCCTTGCAGTGTTACATATATTTTTTTTACTTTACAATCTAACCCAGACTTGTGGGATTTACAATACAATACAATAGCAGAGTTGGAAGGGACCTTGGAGGTCTTCTAGTCCAACCCCCTGCCAAGGCAGGAAACCCTATACCGTTTCAGACAAATGGCTAACCAACATCTTCTTAAAGGCTTCCAGTGTTGGGACATTCACAACTTCTGGAGGCAAGCTGTTCCACTGATTAATTGTTCCGTCAGGAAAATTTTCCTCAGTTCTAAGTTGCTTCTCTCCTTGATTAGTTTCCATTCATTGCTTCTTGTTCTACCCTCAGGTGCCTTGGAGAATAGTTTGACTCCCTCTTCTTTGTGGCAACCCCTGAGATATTGGAACACTGCTATCATGTCTCCCCTAGTCCTTCTTTCTCTTAAGCTAAACATACCCAGTTCCTGCAACCGTTCTTCATATGTTTTAGTCTCCAGTCCCCTAATCATCTCTGTTGCTCTTCTCTGCACTCTTTCTAGAGTCTCCACATCTTTTCTACATCATGGTGACCAAAACTGAATGCAGTATTCCAAGTGTGGCCTTATTAAGGCATTATAAAGTGGTATTAACACTTCATGTGATATTTCACATAACATTAACTGATAGCCTCTCAAGTGCAACCAGATCAAAACTGATTAGCTTTTTTAAAAATCAGCTAGATCCTATTATCTGAGCTGGGTTCTCATAAACTAAAAAGAAAAAGAAGACACATAGGAATGTTTTCAACTTCTAATAGTTAAGAGCAGTGGTGGGATTCAGCGAGTTCTCACCTATTCGGGAAAACCGGTTTTTAAGCAGTTTGGAGAACCAGTTGTTGAAAGAGTTTGTAGAGGAGTAGGAGGGCACGTGGTTCTGCGATGTGCACCGGGGGACTGGGAAGGAAAGCATTTTCAGGTGGCAGCATGTGCTGGAACCACCTGCCACCTGAAACACAATGCACTTGTTTGGCCTCTGCATGCACCCTTTTTGGAATCAGGGAGGGGACCCTACAGCCCAAAAATGCTTTCATTGAAAAGACTTTCATCGCAGTTCCCCAGGCAGCTTCAGGAATCAGGCACCATGTGAAAGCTAGGATCCCTGCTGCATGGAACCCCCCAAAAATGCGATTCGTGGAGTGAGTGGGTGGAGCTACATTCGGAGTATAAGATGCACCCAGATTTTCACCCTCTTTTTTGGGGGGGGGGTAAAAAGGTGTGTCTTATACTCCAAAAAATACGTATCTGGTTTATTCCTCTCTCATTTTCTGATCACATTGACTGGGAATTCTAGAGATTGTAGTGTCACGCTGGAAGTGCTATGTGCTTAGAGCTCGAAGCATCGCTAGAGACCCCACACACCCACTTTACCATCTGTTTCTGTTGCTCCCATCTGGGAGGAGGTTTCTAAGTATTTCTAGTAGGACTACCCAATTCTGTAACAACTTTGTTCTCTATGCCATCCGTCTGGTAAACTCCCAGTGTTTGTTTTTCTCGCCATGTACATGTAGACATCTGAACTAGATTGTGTTGTTTCTCTGTGTCATATAATATATGTGGGTATATGTATATTGTTTATTTATTTGTTTATTTATTTTGTCATGTTTACAGTATATAGTGCCTATTGCAGGCAATGACTCTTTGAGAGCTGTACGCAACAAAATTTCATTTTAATGTATGCCAATTAGCGTACATTCAAAGTGACAATAACATTATTCTCTCTCTCTCTCTCTCTCTCTCTCTCTCTCTCTCTCTCTCTCTCTCTCTCTCAGCACAAATGCAACACAAATGTAACAAGGAACAAGGCAACATAAAAAAAGGCTTTCTGCCTGGATGGCTCCTAGGGTGAGCCGATAGACAGAAAAGGGAAGCAGTATGCTCCCTCCCATATTTGGGCATACCAGGGGTTGTGACACAATACATACATTCGTTCATACATACATACATACATACATACATTATTTGTGATCTGTTGTGGCAGATTTGGACAGTGAGGAGATTGGGGAGGAACATGGGCCAGTCCTGGAATCTGGGGA
Organism: Natrix helvetica; assembly: GCF_964273705.1. Lineage (NCBI taxonomy): Eukaryota > Metazoa > Chordata > Lepidosauria > Squamata > Natricidae > Natrix > Natrix helvetica. The sequence goes on from NC_138549.1 coordinate 23,589,693, forward strand.
AGGCTCAGACAAGTGCTCTGCATCGGAGGCAGAGATGGGGCCAGGGCCATCTGACAATTATCAGCTGCCTTCGGAGTCAGACATCAGTGAGGCAGATGAACAGCTGGAGCCTGTTTGCAATGTGTGCATGCGCAGAGTTGCCAGATGAAGGGAACAGCTACGGAACAAGAGTTGGTTTGGAAGTAAGGCCACAGGTGGATGGTGAATGGCCCCTCCCACAGGGAATAAAAGAGGAGCGAAAGGGGAGGGTTGCTTGCAGGAGACAATATGTTCATTCCTGCATTCTTTCTAAGTATTGCGGTGTTTAAACAATATCAGCCTGGCCACTCTCCAACCCTGATAAATGTCAGTAATTGTGAGCTATCTTGAAAGACTGTCAGCTGGGACTTTGTTGGAGAGGAATTCACTGTAAATTAAATAAAAGCGGTTTATCGGGATGAGGTCATGACTTCATACTGCTGGGGAAGCCTAGGTCAGAAGATTATCTATCTATCATGCTGAGAATTAAAATCTGAATGTGCAGCTTATAGCTGCCACATTTAAGCCTTTGCATGACATGTTAACAAGGTCTTTGCAAAATCTCTAACAAGAGATGTTAGATGCTCTTCGTTCAATTGACAAATACCAAGCACAGTTGTTATACGTTTCTAACTGCAATAAATCAAAATTCATCCATCTATTTTTTAACAACGAATGATTCACACAAAAGAATACAGGAGGAGAGTTTTTGTCTATAGTTATTGGACTGAACTGCTGAAAAACTACCTCCTGTTCTTCTACCGGCACGAAAGGTCTCTAAATCTTTTTGAAGGATGTTTTTGCAGATCTTATCTGCTCTCTACTTATTTTATCATCAGATTACAACCAACAATATTTTATTTACACTAACATCTCATGTAAGTCTTACCGGTATTGCTTAGCCATCAGAAAATTAAGAAGGAAACGTTAAAGAATTGCTGCAGCCTTAAATGACCCTGAACCATAAATATCTTAACAATAGATTGTTTTTTATTTCTTTCACCTGGAGCAATTTTAAACTGTTCAGAAACCAGTGAAGAGTTCTATGACAGGGAAGTGATCACGTGACAATTCCACCATTGTTGAAAGTCACCTTAAGTGGCTTACTGTATATCCTAGAATAAAATCTAGCTTCTGTGCAGAATTAGGTGCAGTCATTGACTTACCACCACAATTGAGCCCCAAGTTTCTGTTGCTAAGCAAGACAATTCTTACGTGAGTTTTGCCCCAGTTTGCAACCTTTCTTACCACAGTTGTTAAGTGAATCCCTGCAGCTGTTCAGTTAGTATCACAGGTTGTTAAGTGAATCTAACTTCCCCATTGACTTTGCTTGTCAGAAGGTTGCAAAAGGTGAATCCCATGATTCCAAGATGCTGCAATGGTCATAAACATGAACCAGTTGCCAAGCATCCAAATTTTGCTCACGTTGCCATGGGGATGCTGCAACGGTTGTAAATGTGAAAAAGTATCATAAGTCAAATATTGCATATAATTTATTGTAAATAAGCATAAAATGGTCTAAGATGGCTATAACTGACCCGGGGAAAATACCAGAATTGTGATGGGTACTTGGAAAAGTTCTAGTCACTAAGTTTCAAAAGGGAAGAGACTGTTGAGATAGTTGAATTAATGTAGAGATAGAAAAGATGGAAGAATAGTCAACCACCATCAATTTTCTTCCAATGAGAAAAACTTACTTGGGATTTTTTTTAAGAAACAAAGGAAGTAAAGGGGAAATATAAGATTCAACATCACTCTGTTATAATATTAAAACCCTGGATTATTCAGCGATGCTAAAAGCATAAGAATAACACAATTTTCATACAGCACATCACATAGTAAACAAGTATTTATATTCTATAAATTGTAGCTCAAACAGGGAGAGTTTTAAATGATGTTAAACAAATTCATGGAAAAATCTGCTGGTGTCTGAAGATCTTGAGACAGAAGCTGGAAAACATGATTGGAAAATGCTATCATGCATTGACATCTGCTTTCTGATTTCCCAGAAAACATCTGGTTGGATGTTCTGAGAACCAAATATTGAACTAGATAAGTCTTCCGCCTGATGTATCAATTTTATTTTTTACTTTATTTTGGATCAAGAAACGGCTTCAGAAAAACATTTCTCTTATGGAGCTATGGAACACAAATGGAAGAAACGAGAGAGTCATGGAAGGATGGAGCTGCTACCATACCATTTATACAAACAGTATTTTAAAAAAGCATTTCCTCAATATACTGTAGTTCAATAGCATATCCGCTCTACCGGTACATTAGAGGTAAAACTAAGATACAAAGGTTTATCCTTCCCCTTTAACATCTACATGAGACCATTGGGACAGGTCATCATGCAACAGAAGATGCTTACTAACAGAATGTTAATAATAGTTGTAAATCTCCACTTCTGGTCAACCAATCACACTATTCTGGCACAGGCCCGGTTTCTGCAGGCTATCAGAGTTTAGATGGGAGTAATCAGCTTCAATTCAACGTTAGCAAGACGGAATAGCTCTGGGTCTTTGGTCCCTAAATACCCTCTTTGACTTTTGCTGGTGTTGCAGTTCCCTGGACAGAATTGAACAATCATGGAGTTGGAAGGGACCTTTGAGGTCCTCTAGTACAACCCTCTGCCCAAGGCAAAAATACCTTACACCATTCTGGACAAATCTCTTCTTGAAAACCTCCAGTGATGCAGCACCAGTGGTGAGTTGCAGGCGGTACGCCCTGGTACGAGCGTACCGGAGCCTGCCCAGAGCACCAGGTACCGTTCCGGTATGGTGCTCCAGAGGGCCCACTCATCTGCCTGAGCTCCTTACCTGTCCTTTAAGCCTTAGGCGCTCCCGTGCATGGCACACACAGTGCCTGCGCGACACTGTGCCGAGCAGCTGGAGCATCGCAGAGGCGTTGCAGGCAGGTACAATGTATGCGCACGCTGTGTGCTTGTGCATGCATGCCACGTGCATCCATGTGGGCGATACCGGGCCAGTTCCAACCGGGCCCGGTACGGTTGGAACAGGATCCGGAACCCACCACTGTGCAGCACCCACAACTTCTGAAAGCAAGCCATTCCAATGGTTAATTGTTCTCACTGTCAGGAAATGTCTTATTAGTTTCAGATGTGATGTCTTTAATCAGCTTCCACCCATTACTTCTTGTCCTGCCCTCAAGTGCTTTGTAGAATAGATCAACCCCCTGTTCTCTGTACTGAAAGACAGCTACTGTGTCATCCCTAGTCCTTGTCTTTATTAGACTAAACATACCCTCAAATGTTCATCGTATGGTTTAGTCTCCAGAATCCCTATCATCTTAGTTGCTCTTTTCTGTATTCTTTCTAGGGTCTCAATATCTTTTCTGTATTGTGATGACCAGGCCTGGATGTAGTATTCCAAGTGTGGCCTCACTAGTGCCGTGTAAAGTGGCACTATTACTTCTGTGATCTTGATGTTATCCCTTGACGGAGCCTAGGACTGCATTGGCTTTTTTAGCTCCTCACCGCACTGCTGATTCATACTTAAACGCTGGTCCACTATGACACCATTTATTCTTTTCTTACATTGTTTTGGATCAAGAGACAGGGCTTCAGGAAAACATGGTACCTTCCAAGACTGGTACCTTCCAACCATATGTCTTCTCGGGTGGATTACTGCAATGCACTTTACATGAAATTGCCTTTGGAGACTATCCAGAAATTACAACTGGTCATGCATTGGTTTGGACACTCCTTGGTTTGCCAATGTTACACCACAAGAGATTGCATTGCATTGGCTTCCAGTTTCCTTCCGGGTGTAATAATCATCTTGAAAACCCTATATGGCACAAAGCTAGTGTCAGGCCTGTAGTCATCTTATCTTTTGGATGTTTGGCCTGCCACACTTTGTATTATTCTATTATGCATTTTCTATTGTGGGAAAATGGGAGGGGGGATTGTAGGAGTAAGATGCGATGTAGCCATAACAAAATTCTTTCTACAAAGCCAAGGACATCCTTTGTCTTTGCACCTCTGCACCTGACTGGATCTGGATGGGTGGGACTGCCAGCATGGCAGTAGAAGATTGGACCATGTGATGGACTTGTGGCTGTGGGGGCAAGATTTGGACTTTCAACTGGGTGGGGGAAACCAGGAAGCTTTCAGATTCGGGTTTCCCCCAGATGTGCCAACGTGGCTCTCTTAATAAATTGGAACTTTGAGCAATACTTTGCCTTGGACTCTGATTTACTTTTGGATGCTATTTTGAACCCCGACAGCCCGAATATTTGCAAGACTCCCTCTCCCTGAGAATATCTGCCCACTCTAGATCTGATAGGGTGAGGACAGAGGCAGCACACTTCCTTGGAAGCAGCCCCTGTTCTTTGGAACATGCTTCCCTCTGAGAACTGGGAGACCTCTCCACTCATGGCTCTCCAAAATGATGTAAAGACCAGGCTTTCCCTGAAAGCCTTAGGGTGATGAGAATCTGCAGCTCAAGGAAGGTCTACAATTGTTAAAACATACAGTAGGTGGGTGTATGCTGTATTTGCAGTGTCAGGAATGTTTTGTTGATTTTGATTACAGTTGGGAGCTACCCAGGGTTATAATATAGGAAGGAGGAGGAAGGAAGGAAGGAAGGAAGGAAGGAAGGAAGGAAGGAAGGAAGGAAGGAAGGAAGGAAGGAAGGAAGGAAGGAAGGAAGGAAGGAAGGAAAGATCTTATTTCCTATTATCATGAAATTAAAGATCCTACATGTAGTATAGGGGTCCCCGTGGCCCACAGCCCACTACCAGGCCATCAGCTGCTCTGAATTGGGCCATCCAAAGCAGCCTGCATGCGGGCATATGTACATCCTCACTTGCATGATCAGTGGGCAAGCATGCATGTGCAGCTCCATTAGCATGAGCAGCAGGCACTCTTGCCCGCCACTCATGTAAATGGAGCTAAGTGCGCACGCAAAAATGCCCGTCACTTGCACAGAACCATCCCCTCCCCCACCAGTCCGCAAAACCAAAACAGGTCGGGGAACTCTGCTGTAGTACATGCAGTTAGCTGGAACTGGTGTGCAGGTTGTATCCCATGGCAAGTGATCTGAAAAATAAATTAGCAAAAAATTTCAACAGTGGCAAAGCTCTGTGCCCCCGACCATAAATCCAAAATTAGGATTTAGGATTGCTTTATTAAAATTTACACGGTGAATTCAGGATGTAGAACATGATGATCACAAAGACATCATGCGGTACGCCCAAGATGTAAATATAGTATTTTTGTTGTTGCAACAGTGAACGTAGAATTTTTGTTGTTGCAACAAAAAAAAACATTTCTGGGGTAAATGACTGAAGAATCACTGCCAGTGGATCGATTTGTGACACAATCCTAGGCAGGCTTGAAAGATTAATTGGCACTGTGCATTACTATTTTCTAGTGCAGATTTTCAGAAGTGTAATTTGAAAACTCGACTCAGATGTTTTGAATGCAGAAAGGATGCTTCCAAATAATTCTTACCACTGTGTAACTATTTGTCCTAAAGTTGAATTCCTCAACTGAATAGGCCAGAGGGTTTTTTCCCCCTTTGATCTGGGTTACTTACTGTTGTAATGTACTATATGAAAACACCCACATGGTTTTTTCCTCATTCCAGTTGCTCCTTTGCCAGTTGACTCTGGCAGTTTCTCATCCCATATTGCCAATTAATTCATCATCAAGTCACATTACAATTACTGCTTTCATGACTACGTTCAGCTTGGCCAGCATTTCACCTTTTTACTTCTAATCTTTATACTATAGTAAAACATTACAAAACTCTTTCTTGCCCACGATCACGATTCAACGACTTTAATCCTGTGAAGAACAAGGCTGTACTTCTGTTATGTTGAAGTAATGTATTCTCAGCTATGATACCAAATAATTTAGATCTCTTACAGAAACTGCTGCTGGCCTTATCTTGGCAATATTCCCTCATTTGCAAATAACGGCATTTTTAAAAGCAACAACTCTTTCAGTAAAACATAAAAATGGGGGGGGGGAGTTTGAGTATGTGGAGAAGGCATTACCCTCACAACTGAGAAACAACAGTAAATTCCTGTATGCTTTAAATGTAATGATTTTTGTAATGTAAAACATTGCTAGATAGCTGCAATTTAGATATTTCCACATGAATTTAAAATAGATCCAAGAAGCACATTAAAGCAGCAGCGATCAATAAATAGTACCAAAACTGTTTTTCAAAGCTATGACTTATATAAAATTAAAAATATTCATAAATTGAAAGGCATGTGTTGTTCTACTTCTACTACCTTTAATCACATTCTCGGTTCCAGGTTCATCAATTCTCGTTTTAAAAGCTATGCATTAAATATATAGTTTTCGGGTCAAAAGCTCAGGAAAGCGAACCAAATCCCACATTTATGGACTTTTATCTTCATAGATATCTATAAACTCCACTGAATCCTGATTCTTTAGTTTGTAGGACCATGGTTTTTTTTATCTGAAAAAATACAGTATAGCAATTTTTAACATTGAACATCAAGTGAATTTAGTAACTGTTGACTCATTGTGATGTCCACCTAGCCTTTTCCATATGGTCTCTGGTCTTTTTAACAGCCATTCCACATAACTGGTGCCCACTAGCTGTGATATATTAGGATACGAGAGAAAGGATTTGGTTAAGGAATCAGCCAAAGACATGGGACCAAGGCATTGTTCATAGGTTTACTATTCTCACTTCTCAAATGCTAGGAGTGTTATTTTTTGTATCTTTGTAATAGTATCTACTCAGCACATAATTCCACTCTGCACTCAGATATGGTGGTGTCATTAACCTTGATGGCTTTAAAAGGGAACTGGACAAATCCATGGAGGATGGGACCATCAACAACTATTTGCTACTTTGAATATCAAATCCAGGGGAGTGATATTGGTAAAATACTATGAAAAAATACAATTTTTGTAAGAACCCCAAATGCACCTAGTTGGCCATTATGGACCGTAGTACATTAGACTAGAGGGACAACTGGTCTGCTATAGCAAGGCATACATACAGTAGTGGCCAAAATTGTGGAAACCTTTTGGGAAAAGTGTATTATTGAGGTTTGCTGGCTAATAACACCACTTTTCTTTGGAGTAGTACCATAAAATTATACATCAATGGAAAGATAATTTAAGCAAGAATGTAATGCAACAAGGTTTGTTCAATTATCTATATTCTATGAAAAGTATGTATATGCTTCTTTAAAATTGTAAATTGGATCAATTTTATTTTCTTATGCATTTTAGTGCAGTTCTTTTCTTTTTGCATGATATTGCTTTGCAAAATTAGAAAAAAATCTGAAGGAAAAAAAATCATCCCAGTTAAACTTGTATTGCATGTAAAAAAATGTTTACTTTATGAGGACAAATGATAATAAGATTTACTTTTCTGCATTCCCTTATCCTCCTCTCTTGTCTCGTGTAACTGTAAGATTTGAATCTTAACCACAATTTGTAGAAACAAAACTGTTTTTTAATGTCTGCACACAACTCTGCAATTTGAGTTTAAATAAATAAAAAGAGTGGCACTAAGCAGAGGCAGAGTATCTTTTCTTTTTCATGAGTAATCGCAATGGCAATGAAAACTATTATAAGCAGCTGCTAAGCTAGGAAACCTAACTTCTAAGCAACTTTCAATCACGGGACTTGCCTCGGAAATGAAACATTATTTTGTATCCATGTTCATGCAGGCATTATGTTTATATGTGCTGGCGGAGCAGGGTGGCTAGGTGAATGAGAGAAAATGGAAATGTAGTTTATACTTCAACTTAAGCTACATTTAGCTCCAAGATCATTTACTGAATGTGTTTTTCTTCTTTTATTCAGAAAAAAGGAGCTTTGTCTAATACCCTGTTCTCCTTAACAGAATTAAACAAACCCAGTAAAATATACAGAGGTTAACTTTTCAATTCAACTAATAACCACCCATCTATTCTTAGCCAAGGGCTCTAAATACGGTATACCTTAAAACAGCTTCAAGTAGTCCAACGTAAGAGGATAAATGAAAAAGAAAAACCAATCTGGAGAACAACAGGCATGACGACCCTAATCTGTTCGCTCTGGCGAAAGAACAAGTAACATTGTCATCTGTAATATAATTGATGAAACTAGAAATGGTTGCTGGTGATTTTATTCCTGGGGGTGGGGGTGGGGACTGTATTGGGATGGAGAGATAGATTGACTTACATCTTTTGCAAACCAAGTTGTTCAGCTATAGACCCTCAGTTCAGCTCCGCCGGACAGCTTACCTGGTTTTGGGTAGAATGAACATCTTGTCACGATGAAAACACTCTTTACAGCTAAGTTTATAAAGGGTCACATATTCTGTGAGAAAATAATAGCCCATTTTCTGGCTGACTGTTTTCACAAGATTTATACCTCCTCTGATGATGATTTGCCGCAGAGAATTTGACACAGAACTGCAAGTCTCAAATGATTTCACCTAGAGATGCCCTCAAAGATAAATCCAGACTGGGAAGAGGTAGAAAACTGCCTCGGATTGATTACGTAGCAATTTGAGTTAGTAAAGCTGAGTTTCTTCATGGATTTTGGTGGATGAGAAGAAACTCTGGTCAATAGAGGAGGAGCCAATCCAGTCTGGTTTTTGTCACTGTCTGAACCTGCAGAAGGCTGGCTGGTCATAGCTCTGGGAAAGTGAATCCGCAAAAACCAGGGTAGCATCTCTAAAAACGCGGAGGGGGGTGGAATGGCAGGCCTGCCCTAGAGAGTACAGTATGAGGATATCCAGGGAAATATGATTTGTAGTCCAACATTTCTGAGGTTTGGGGATCGAAGCTACAAGCAGTACGCCAGCATTTTGGAACTGATTCTTGTTAAAGATCAGGCTGTCCCCTCCTTGCTAGCTTTGAGGGAAATGTTAAAAACTGAATTTCTGTAGAGTTTTTTTCCCCCATTAAGACTATATTTAACACCTTCTTGATGGTTCCCCCCCCCCTTGTTTTCTTTATCTTTATTTTTATTGTTATCTTTTAATAAGTGGTCACATGATCGAAATTCAGAGGCTTCACAAACTGACTCCTATTGATGACCGTGATCCCCTTTTTTGCGACCTTCTGACAAGCAACGCAAATGGGGAAGCCACATTTCACTTGAACACCCCATTCCTAACTTAACGCAGTGCTTCGCTTAACGACGGTGGCAAGAAAGGTCATCCCGTGGGGCAAGGCACCCGTAATAAAATGCCTCACTTAACCACAGACATTCTGGTCTCCATTTCGGTTGTAAGGCGAGGACTGCCTGTATTTAGGGTGGGTGAGGTTTGAGAGAGGGAAATGCACCGACTTAGGTCCCGGACATGCCTGTTTTCTAGATTCACACGCAATTTCTCTACACGCCCATGACTGAATGTTGCAGTGCGGGAATTTCACCCCAATAGCCAATATTTGGAATGAATCAGGCCTGGCCTCGTCCTTTTCCCGTTAGGGTAACATTGGGAAAGAGGATGTCGTCGTCGCTGCCGCCGGTCCCTCCTCGCTTGTGCCTGCCAAGGCGGGTCCGCCCCTGCTCACAGGCGCCACAGGGCCACCACCGCTGGGCGCGGCCGAGCGAGCGCACCGGCAGGCCGTGAGCGCCGCGGGCTGGCAGCCCCATCTGGAGACGCGGCTCCCTCTTTCAAGCCGAGGGCAGCGCCCCCTCACGGTCCGCCTTGGCCGGGGAGGCGTGTCCGGAGGATGCCGCGCGGGTGGGAGCTCCCCGGAGCCGCGACAGGCGGCTGTGCTCAGTCGGCCGTCAACCGGAGCGCAAGCAGAAGGAGGAGGAGGAGGCTCGCGCGCCCTCGCCGCCCCTCTCCGAGCCGTCCCGTCGGCCATGGCCAGCGCGGTGGTGGAAATCCTGGCTTTCCTGCTGGTCGTCTCGGGCTGGGTGCTGGTGTCCTCCACGCTGCCCACCGACTACTGGAAGGTGTCGTCCATCGACGGCAGCGTCATCACCACGGCTACTTTCTGGTCCAACCTTTGGAAGACCTGCGTGACCGACTCGACCGGGGTGTCCAACTGCAAGGACTTCCCCTCCATGCTGGCGCTTGACGGTCTGCAAGGCTCCCCTCCTCTCCCCTTCCCTTCCCTTCCCCTCGGTTAAGCTAGCGGTGTCCGCCCTGCTCAGGGTCCCGAGTGGAAGGGAAGCTCTGGGGGGTTGCCTATCGTGGGAGCTGCTCTCCTAGAAGGAGCGATTGGGGATGGGGGTGTCCATTCAGTCACTGAGCCATTGGCTCCAGCCCTTCGATCTCTAAACCCACTTTAATTGATATGATAACGGGAATGATGATGGGTCTAAGATTATTTGCTCCCCTCTTACAGGGTTGCTTTGCCTCATTATTATTATTTTTTTGAAGTGGATGGTAGAAGAAATTGGTTGAAGGTAGAAAAAGTATTTGCCTATTTAGATATGTGAAATCTAGAAAGAAATGTCTAACTTGTAGTGGGTTATTTTTTCTTTTCATTCTCGTTAAGGGTTTTTTTTTTTTTTTGAAGATAACTCTTTTTATTTTTCAAATTATTGTCTGATTTCCTGATCATTTTCTCTTTCCTAAACTCTAATATTATGTTTGCCTCGTTTTTTGGACTTGAGTTGCTAATGAACGTTACTCTTGGCTCTAAAACTGCACTTGCCCACAAAAGCATCTCAGGAATTTGCCTGTCACAAGTTCCTATCTCAATGCCATGGATAAACCAATACAAAACCAAATATCTGAACTGTGGGTCTTTGAATTACAGCTATTATACCTGTAGTCCTCGACTGACAACAGTTCAATTTAGGGAACATTCAAAGTTTCAACGGCATTGAAAAAAATGGGACCATATTTTCTTATGACCATTTTTCAGACTTCAAACCAGCACAGCATCCCCATGGGCACACAATCAAAACTCAGAAGCTTGGCAACTGGCTCATATTTATGACGGTTGCAGTGTCCTGGGGATCATGTGATCACTTTTTACAACCTTCTGACAAGCAGAGTCAATGGGGAAGCCAGGTTCGCTTAACAACCAGATTGCTAATGTATCGACTGCAATGATTCACTTAGCAACCTGTAATTGATTTTAAAAGTTGCTCGAGGTGTCCAAATCTTGAACCAAAGGATAAGATAATTTCCGACATTTCAAACTTGCAAGGGATATTTTGATCACCCTTTTTTCTCTTAGATATATGCAGATAGACTGGGAGGAATCAGGAAGATGGCAGCAGCTCAGTAGCTCAGATGAATCAAAGGTGTCCTATTCAATTAACTTTTCTACCAGAGATGTCCCATGAATCTTGGGACATCTTAACCGGTTTGTCAAAAATGACTTACCCATGTAGAGTAACTCAAGAGATCCTTGTTGATCATTTCACATTATAGGTATGTTCAGATCCCTTCTGCAATCTCCTTTTGTGAGAGGAATACAGGAAGTAGGCTGGAAAAGGTCCCTCGTCTATTCTCTTCACCACATAACACCAGGGGTATCCATAATTTCAAGAAAGACCATTGCTGCCCAAAATATACAGGTTGCCATCATGTAACATTTGAAGGTATATTCTTGTGGCTTCATACTTTTAACATGAGATAAGCTGGGGACTGTAGTCTGTGAAGGACTGCTTATAAGTAAGCGCCCAGTAGACTAGTGTTTCTCAACCCCAGCAATTCTAAGATGTATGAAATTCAGTTCTCAGTTGAAGAATTTTTGGCTATGGATTAAACCATTACCTTGATGAGTTAATTACTTTTTATTTTCCAAGAAAGTAGAAATCTTGTGGCATATGGAAAGAGCTACTATTTCTGTTTTCTCCCTGCATCGTTTTGACACGAACCATGTGACAATATGCCCGTGTTGGCATCTTGTGCTTCTCTATAATGACAATAAAATCAGTCAATCAGAAGCTAGTGGTTTGTTTGACATAAAAAGATTAGAAGATTGCCAAGACCCCTTTACAAGAAGGTGGGACTGTGTTGAGCCTCCTTATGGAGATGCCTTCTCTGAATACAGCTATCATCATGTTTCCAGCTTCTCTTTTTCTTACTACTAGCAGACTAGGAGAATAAAATGCATTCATCAAGAATAAAAAGTTGCAACACTTAGTGATAGTCAAGGTTACTAATAAGCTATCAAATCGTACCAGGAAACAATAAAAACAATATAAAGATACAAGCAACATGGTTATAGTCATAAGTGGGGAGAGATAGATACTAGGAAGAAAGAGAAGAATAATAGTAATACAGTAAATTATTGACAGTGTTGAGGGAATTATTTGTTTAGCAGAGTGATGGAGTTTGGGGGGAAAAAACTCCTTGTGTCTAGTTGTTCTGGTGTGCAGTGCCCTATAGCGTCGTTTTGAGGGTAGAAGTTGAAATAATTTATGTCCAGGATGTGAGGGATCTGTAAATATTTTCACGGCCCTCTTTTTGAGGGGGCACTATACAGGTCCTATGTAAACCTACCAGATAGGGTCATCTGACAAATTGGAGTACAATTTCACCAGTATACCCAGTGGTGTGATTCAGCCAGTTTGCACCACTTCGGGAGAACCAGTTGTTAATGTTCTGAGCAGTTGGGTGACCTGGTTGTTGGAAGAAACCATTAGGGCAGAGAACCAGTTGTTAAATTATTTGAATCCCACCACTGATACTCATGATGTAAGCACTATCCTAACTGAGGAGAGATGCTGTTTGTGTACTTTTTTGGGCCTGGAGGCTTTAAGGATGGGAGAGAACAACGTAAAAGCTGAGCTCAAGAGTTGCTTTTTGTACCTCAGGATTTCCTGTTGCGACCTGTGATTTCTCTTGACAAGCAGACACTACCCATGGAGACCAGGTCTGCCATTTGAGAGACCTTCTGTAGGAGCAGGGAGAGCCATGGTCAGAGGGGCCTATGCCCAGCTTCCAGGGCGTACCAATTACAACTACAGGTGGTCCTCAACTTGCGACCACAGTTGAGCCCAAAATGTAGGTTGCTAATTGAGAAATTTGTGAAGTGAATTTTACGACTTTTTCTTCCACATTGGTTAAGTGAATCACGGCAGTTGTTAAGTAAGTAACACAGGTGTGAAGTGAATCTGGCTTCCCCATTGACTTTGCTTGTCAGAAAGTCACAAAAAGTGACCACGTGATCCTGGGACACTGAAACCGTCATAAATGTGAGTCGGTTGTCAAAGCATCTGAAAATCACGTGACCATGGGAATGCTGCAACGGTCATAAGTGTGAAAAATGGTCAAAAGACACTTTTTCAGTGCCATTGTAACTTTGAATGGTCACTACACGAACGTTGTAAGTCAAGGACTATCTGTAATATCTAAGGCAAAAGGACCTAAAGAATTTATGCCCCGCATTAGTACCTGGTTAGATAATTGCAGTATATTTCTCATAAAGCTGCTTTTAAAGACACCTCAGAAATGGTAATTGCATTAGAATGCAGCAGTCCACAAGCCTCTTAATCCCTGTCACTTGCAGTACATAAGCCCAAATTTACAGGCCTGTCATGGCTTGGCACCTGGCTGCCTCTTGCAACCAGCATCAGCCCAACACGCAGTTAGTTCTCAACTTACAACAGTTCATTTTGCGACCGTTCGAAGTTACAAAGGCAATTTTAAAAAGTGGCTTATGACCATTTTCACACTTATGACTGTTGCAGCATCCCCGTAGCCATATGGTCAAAATTCAGATGCCTGGCAACTGACTCATCTTTATGACGTTTTCAGTGCCTTGGTGTTATGCGATCTGCTTCAGCGGACCTTCTTAAAAGGAAAGTGAAGGGGGAAACCAAATTCACTTAATAACCATGTTACTAACTTAACAACAACAACTGCGGCACTTAACACTTAACAACTGCGGCAAGAAAGATCGCAAAATGGGGCAAAATTCGCTTAACAAAGTTTTCCCTTAGCAACAGAAATGTTGGGCTCAGTTATGGTCCTAAATTGAGGACTACTTGCATGAGAATATCCAGGGAAATACAACTTGGTCCCACATTTCTGAGAGGTTCGGGGATTCAACCTAGAAGCAGTATGGCAGCATTTTGGAACTGATTCTTGTTAAAGACCAAGCTGTCCCCTCCTTGCTGGCTTTTAGGAATTTTTGTGGAGAATTTTTTTTTCTTTAAGTCTATATTTAATGTCTTCTTAATGGTTTTTTCCCTTGCTTGTTTCTTTTATCTCTATTTTTATTGTTACCTTTTAATAATTTTGTGTTATGGCTTTATCCATCCATATTGTGATTGCTTTTTTATCTGATCATGGATGTTTTATTTTTATTTTTTTATGTGAGAGTATTCTTTATGCCAAGAGTTGTTTAATTGCAGAAGTACAAAAGTTTGATTCCTAAATAATAAAAGGCAGAGCCTTGTTGTTTTAAGATTTCTATGTAGTTTAATTGTCCATCAAGAAAATATCTTCAGGCTATAAAAAGACAGCTGTTGGGTAAAATTTGGAGGCTGAGATTTTTCATGATCTCAAGGCCACCTTCCTCATTTATAAGGTTACATAATATTGTACAAGACAGATAAACTCTTGACATCTCCATTTAACAAAGCATCTGAGTAAAGCTTCTGAACTACTATTGATTTTTTGTAATAAAATGAAATTAAGATTGCTCTCATTACTGTGGCTAAAAATTAAGAGTATGATGTGTGTTTATGGATAACAAAAACGTGCTGAACAATATATTTTCATTATGATTTTCAATCCCATCTGCTGTTTCTGTCTCTTGGTTTCCTACCATGTGTAGATAGATGCAACACTTCTCTTGATATATTAATAATGGTGGTGTCACCTAAACACAGTTACCACCAAATTTTAATAAAGCATTTTGTAAGGTGATGCAACTACTTACTCTATTAGCATCTTGAAAGAGCTGTCAAAATTAAGGACAATTAAATTGTAAATAGGAAATCAGGAAATAAATGAATGCATCCAACTTTTACTCATTGTTTACTTTAGTTCATATTGGCTAATAAGGATTTGGCTCAGATACTCCTTGTCTTTCCTGGAAGGTTCTTAATTAAATCTTTGACTCTCTGGGGTGAGGTATAAATCATTCTTTTGCATGCAGATGCTCTCATGATACTGTGAAATTGTATCAAAATACATCCCAAATTAATAGCACCAAACATAGGAGCAGAATAAGACACATTGCAATTAATTTATAAAACTCTAACTATTCTTTTGTGGAATGTTTGCTCATAGTAATATTTTAAACAGGTGGTTTACTTTTACTTTCACAACTGAGCTAATACACAAAGTGTACATCTTTTCTTGAACTGAAGCAAATTGCTTACCACTTTTAGGGACTGTTGTGTTCATTTTTACCTCACTTTTAAGGGGGAAAAATTATAATTCTCAGAAATAGAAGTCCCCATAATTTAACAATATAGTTTTTGATCCTGGTCTCTAGGCAAACAGGAAACAGATTTAACTTTTTGGGGGTATGATTTCCTTAAAAAATGCTGTAACTTCCTGCAGTTGTCTTTTTTTAAGGCTACATATATTTTTTTCCTCAGTCTATCCTTGTAAGATAAAATTTTAGTCCCCTGACTGTTTTTACTTTGCCCTCTTTTGCATCTCTTCCCTTTGTTTTCTAAATATTTCTAAAAGGTGGCAGCCAGAATTACTCAATTTACACGTTACCTTACTTTACTAGCAGACAATAGAGTAGAATATGTGGTAATTTGGAAAGCATGTATCCTTGATGCAATTTATCTCTGCCCTTTTTATATACCATGCTGTCCTAGTTATAATTATAGTTATAATTTCCACGATTGTCTTTACTGGTACTATTGTAAACCAGGCATTATGAAGCATTTTCTCTAAAACTGTTCTTTAAAAAAAAAAGAACAGTTCTTTCACAGCCCTTTTCTATAGCTAGCAAACTTACATTTTGAGCTTTGTTTTCTATTGCGTTTTAGTCCAGCCTCTTAGATGTATATTCACTCAAAATATCTTTTTCTGATGATATGTCACTTAAATAATTGTTTTTTTTAATGTACTGGGATTGTTGGAGTCAAAACATAATGTTGGAAATCACTGCATATTCCTTTGGTTGAATAATAGGATGTGTATGGTATTGTCTTCTTCCAGATAAAGTTACATCTGTTTTTGTTTATTTATGGCTTCTGCCATTGCCTGGAGATGCTTTCAGGCAAAAGGGAATGTATTATTGCGTTGGTTTTAGGCATGTTGACCCAGAGGTCCCCTTGCCATCTTCGTGATACTTCATAGTATGAACATTGTCCTCTGTTTGAGAGGTAAAATATAGAGGTCTTCACCTCAACCTTAGGGTAAATTTGTTAATTCCCAGAGAAACTATGTTTGTGAATCAGAGGCTTACCTAAACCTTGAGCCTTGAGGGGAAGACACAACACCTGGGAAGAAACTCAGTTTCTTTCATCTGAGGATCTGTATAAAGAAGGATAGGCAATCTCAGTCTTCTAAGAGATTTACAGAATTTCTGCAGGTGTAGTTTTATTGTCTCCTATCTGAAAACTTGGACTTGAAAAATACAAGTGTGGGAGTACAAGAGCAGTACAGCGTTCTTCTCAGGAGGATTTATAATCTGATGCGTTTCAGATATATGGATTGTTCATGAATGGTTGACTGAAATTTTGGTCCTGCGCACCTGAAAGTTACTGTAAATTAATTATGAGTTTCCAAGATACATCTTATTCTCTGACAATTCCAAACTACGCACTGTAGTATAACACCATGTTTTATAGTGGACTAGCTGATAACCCAGTGCTGCCCTGTTATTTATTTATCCCAACCCTCCTTCCATGAACGTCGCCACAATTTCTAATGTTGAATTTTCTCCTTTACCAGAGGGAGCCCCCTTGTGGAGTACTGTGAAACTGTTACCATGGCAACTCCACAGCGCTGTACAGTAGAAGCCATTTTAAGGCAGTATGGTAGAAGCCATTTTAAGGCACAACAGGCTTATCCTAACAGAACACACACACACACCCCGAGGAGTGTTAGGGATATCTTACCCCCACAATATTTGTTTCACACGTGTGTGTGTGTGTATGTATGTACATGTATCTGTATATCAGGGGTGGGTTCCTGCTAGTTCTAACGTCTTCTGTAGAAGAAGAGGGAAGGGAGCACGCAAAGATTTCAGCAGTTCAGATTTTTGCAGCCCAGATTGGGTAGCCTGAAATGCATATGTATCATACATGATACCAGTAGTGGGATTAAACATTTTTTAATACCAGTTCTGTGAGCATGACTTGGTGGGCATGGCTTGGCTTGGTGGGTGTAGCTTGGTAGGCATGGCAGGGGAAGGATATTGTAACATCTCCATTCCCACCCACTCCAGAGGAAGGTTACTGCAAAATCCTCATTTCCGCCCAATCAGCTGGGACTTTGGAGGCAGAGAACACATGGGGGGCGGGGCCAGTCAGAGGTGGTATTTACTGGTTCTCCAAACTACTCAAAATTTGGGCTACCGGTTCTCTAGAACTGGTCAGAACCTGCTGAATACCACCTTTGCATGATACATATAAATGCATACATAACCTACATAGGTACACACTTGGTTCTTCCATTGGTATGGCAGTGAGATAGCAATTAGAAGCACTGTGGTTGGTTGTTATATCCTGAGTAGGGAGCATGTATCACCAAACAGCCAGTCTAAAAAGCTGTGATTTCTACTCAGCTACTCGCACCTATAAGAATTAGTCCAGGTCTTGAACATCTTGAATTGGTTGGGCATGTCTGCCATATTGTTCATATAGGCATCTTCCTTCCTTCTATCCTGACTTTTTGGTCCACTTGAAGCAAATTGGCTTCGGACATTTGTTCAATCCTGCCTTGACATATGGGCTGCGCTTACTGTATACTGAACAACACTGAACCACAAACTATTACATTTTAGCTTAATATTATGTGAATACAGTCTATATTGTTAATTAGTGGTAGTCAGTGTGCCATGTGAGTTGGATTAGATGACCATTCTGCACACTGGCCATGTGAATATAGTATGTTTTGCTTGTGAGAAGTCTTTATTCTGGTTTTTGGTTTTTTTTTGTGAAAAATCACATGCTGGTGTGTAAATGATGGATGGCAGCCATTTTGTTGTGGTTGGGGTAAATCTTTACCATTTTGCCCAGGAAATATAGCTATAAATTACCTTGAAAGCACCTCTGGGTAAATAACTTCATGCTCCAGCACATTTAATGTCTTAATTAGCTACTAACAATGCCAATAAATTGAGTGTCGGAAAATAATGACTTCCGTGGCTAATTTTAATCTATATAAGTAGCAAAAAAAAAAGTTACAAGGAAAGAAAGATCCCCCAAAGAAAACTGGGGTTGAAGAGAAATTTTACACTAAATATCCAATTTTAGTAATAAAAACTAGGTGTAGGTAACTTTTCTCTTCTTGCAGAATTTAGCTTAAATTGTCTGGTGTTCCATGAGGTGTAATGTTATTTCCTGTGTTATGCCTTATCTAGAAAAGCATAAAAAAGTAAGAATGCGCTCCAGGCCTACATTAATGCTTGAAATTAGGCATGTGCATTTACAGTTAACTAACAGCCTGTTTAAAAGACTGTGCCTCAGTATATAATCCTTAATAAAATATAAACCCATAAAAATTTAAATAATGGGGAATTTGTTCTGAAATGTGTTTTTTGTCTGCAATGGCACCGCCTTAAGGAAAAAAAACCAATCTTTAAAAAAAATAACGTTTGTTCCTTCCAAAAACAATTTAATATAAATAAGAGAAATGAGAGAAGATTAATGCTAGAAAAAAGTGTCACTAGCAAATTCCTAATATCGATATGTCATTAGGATTCGTAACTGGTTGACCAATTGCATTCAACGTGTAGTCCTCAATGGAACTGCATCTACATGGAGAGAAATATGCAGTGGAGTACCCCAAGGCTGTTTTCGGCCCAGTACTCTTCAACATCTTCATCAATGATTTGGATGAGGGAATAAATGGGGAACTCATCAAACTTGCAGATGACACCAAGCTGGCAGGAATAGCCAACACTCCAGAAGATAGGCTTAAGATACAGAAGGATCTTGACAGACTTGAACATTGGGCACTATCTAATAAAATGAAATTCAATGGTGAAAAGAGTAAGTTTCTACATTTAGAAAAACGAAATGCACAAGTACAGTATAGGTGGTACCTTGCTCAATAGTAGTAATTGTGAGAGGGATCTTGGAGTCCTAGTGGACAACCATTTAAATATGAGCCAGCAGTGTGCAGCAGCTGCCAAAAAAGCCAAACACAGTTCTAGGCTGCATAAACAGAGGGATAGAATCAAGATCACGTGAAGTGTTAATATCACTTTACAATGCCTTGGTAAAGCCACACTTGGAATACGGCATTCAGTTTTGGTCGCCACGATGTAGAAAAGATGTGGAGACTCTAGAAAGAGTGCAGAGAAGAGCAACAAAGATGATTAGGGGACTGGAGATTAACCCATATGAAGAACGGTTGCAGGAACTGGGTATGTCTAGTTTAATGAAAAGAAGGACTAGGAGAGACATGATAGCAGTGTTCCAATATCTCAGGGAGAGGGAGTCAAACTAATCTCCAAGGCACCCGAGGGTAGAACAAGAAGCAATGGGTGGAAACTAATCAAGGAGAGAAGCAACTTAGAACTGAGGAGAAATTTCCTGACAGTTAGAACAATTAATCAGTGGAACAGCTTGCCTCCAGAAGATGTGAATGCCCCAGCACTGGAAGTCTTTAAGAAGATGTTGGATAGCCATTTGTCTGAAACGGTGTAGGGTTTCCTGCCTAGGCAGGGGGTTGGACTAGAAGACCTTCAAGGTCCCTTCCAACTCTGCTATTGTATTGAATTGCATTGTATTGTATAGTTGGACAGTTTTGACTTTGTTGATTTGGATGTCAAAATGCAGATGCAAAACAACACTCATATTTATTGATGGGGAAATGGGAATGGGAATGTATTACCCTAGGCAGCCTTTTCAGGCAAGGGTGGGGAGATGATTTTAAGGGATGTGTCAGAACCGCATTGTCAGGGTTCCAAATAGCATCCAAAATTAAATCAGAGTCCAAGGCAATGTATTGCTCAAAGTTCCAATTTATTGAGAGACATGTTGGCACATCTGGGAAAACCCGAATCTGAAAGCTTCCCAGTTTTCCCTACCCAGTTGAAAGTTCAAGATCTTGCCCCCACACCCACGAGCCCATCGCATGGTCCAATCTTCCACTGCCATGCTTCCCATCCAGTCCCGTTCAGGTGCAGAGACAAAGGATGACCTTGGCTTTCTAGAAAGAATTTTGCTATAGCTACATATCATCTAACTCCGTATAATTCCCCTCCCATTTTCCCACAATAGAAAATGCATAGTGGAATAATAGAAAGTGTGGCAGGCCTCAAATCCAAAAGAAAAGATGGCTGCAGGCCTGAAACGCGGGATATAAAGTATTGGATGGAACTTAGATAAAAAAGTAAACGTGATTTAATTTCATTTATGTATTGAAATTAAGTACAGTTAATGTCTACTCTTCAGTTATAGATTTAACAATTTTCTGTATCCATCATATTTTGATCCTCATGGCTATACTCAAGACCATTGGAGCAACCTGCAGTGATACTGTCAGATTGTGCAACTCTAACCTAGGCTGCCCCCATTGATATTCTATTTGAAGCTTACTGTATGAAGCATTTCTGTTTGTGGTATTTACACACACAGATTTTTCTCTCAAGGATGGATCTGTCCTCCTTAACCTTCTTTTGCACTATCACAATCACAGGGTACAATTGACATGGTCCTGTAGCCTCCTTTTTATACCTTGAATGTGTGCAGGAGTTTCTGAACATCACTTACTTTAATTATTTTTTTTGGAAGAAAATATCTGATAGACCTTACTACCTCAGGTTTTTAACAGCTGCAGCACCAGTCAAAGCAATGAAGTGAAACTTTCACTTTATCAGGCCAATGCTTTCAGTGTAGTAAGGGATAAGGTCATAACAATAACAACAACAACAATTTAGTACAGTCATAGATCAGACTCAAATTATAGAGAGAAATGTTTTATACAACACACAATAGCAGAGATGGAAGGGACCTTGGAGGTCTTCTAGTCCAACCCCCTGCCTAGGCAGGAAAACCTATACCGTTTCAGACAAATGGCTATCCAACATCTTCTTAAAGACTTCCAGTGTTGGGGCATTCACAACTTCTGGAGGCAAGCTGTTCCACTGATTAATTGTTCTAACTGTCAGGAAATTTCTCCTCAGTTCTAAGTTGCTTCTCTCCTTGATTAGTTTCCACCCATTGCTTCTTGTTCTACCCTCAGGTGCCTTGGAGAATAGTTTGACTCCCTCTTCTTTGTGGCAACCCTTGAGATATTGGAAGACTGCTATCATGTCTCCCCTTTCACTAAGTTAGACATACCCAGTTCCTGCAATGGTTCTTCATATGTTTTAGTCTCCAGTCCCCTAATCATCTTATCCTCTTGATGTACAATATATCCAAAGAGTAATGTATCCAAATTAGTTGTCCTGTTGCCTAATGGTGATTTGATGGTGTAACTTGACACTTAGATAGCTCCTGGAAGATCATTTTGAGATCTCTGTTCACCATAACAGTAACCTGTATTTGGGTTTGCCCAGGTAACTTTTACAAAGTATCTTTATATCATGTACAAAAGACTACTTTACAAAAGTAGTCTTTATATCATGTCGGAATATGGTAAAAATATAGAAAAATATAGAAATATAGTAGTCTCTATATCATGTCCTCTTGCATTTCATAATCTGTCAGATCTGCCATCTTCAGCTTTGTGCTTTGCTGTCATAAATTGTTGGGGGGGGGGAGGTGGCAATTGGCATGTGGAGAGTAGAGTAGAGATGAGCAAGGGTGTGTGTGTGTGTGTGTGAGAGAGAGAGAGAGAGAGAGAGAGAGAGAGAGACAGACATAATGTGGTTATACGGTGAATGACTGAACTGTTGAAAGTTCATTTAAAATTATGAAGCTAATGAAATCAGGAAAAATTGGGCATTTTGGTCACTGCTAACATTCAGAAATCCCTCTCCTACTTCCCAGAATAGCACTGAGAATAGTACAGAGTATTGGTTGGAAAATTATCCCACAATCTAAAAAGATGCCATCTTTCTTTGAGCAGATCCAATTTTAAAGGGAGGAACAGGGAGGAAAAATTGCTTTTCTTTTTGGTTTGATCTGTGCTGTCAGTGTGATAAAGTGAACACCAAAAGTTAAATTGAACATTGAATAGGAAACGAGAGAGTAGCAGTAGGAACATATAAACAAAAGAGAATATGGGAATACTGTGATTCTTTGCATTTTGATTACTGTAATTTATATTGGTTGCATTTCTACAAAACACCAAACATTAAATCAATAATACTGGCTGGGCTTGCAGTATCAAGCTGTGAATTAACTATATTTTAAAACACAGAACATAGAATAACAAGAGTTGGAAGGGACCTTGGAGGTCTTCTAGTCCAACCCCCTACTTGAGCAGGAGACTCTTATACCATTTCAGACAAATGGCTGTTCAGTCTCTTCTTAAAAGCCTTCAGTGATGGAACACCCTTAACTTCTGAAGGCAAGCCAATCCACTGATTAATTGTTCTCGCCATTAGGAATTTTCTCCTTAATTCTAGATTGCTTCTCTCCTTGACGAGTTTCTGTCCATTGTTTCCTATATGGCCATCTAGAGCTTTGGGAAAGAGGTTGACCGCCCTCTTCTTTGTGGCAGCCCTGACACACTGGATGGTGCTAAGATCCCTGAATCAATAGCTATCTTTATAGGGTGCTATTAATAAAGTTGGGAGCATGTTTATTTCAAGTACAACCAGGCATGTTCATATTTACATTACCCTCTCCCACCACGTTAGCTACTGCCATGTGAATTATTGAAAAAAAAACTGTGAAGAAAGAGTGGAGATTTGCATAAGAGGAGCTCATCTAATTAGAACAGTGTTTTTCAACCACTGTTCCGCGGCACACTAGTGTGCCGCGAGATGTTGCCTGGTGTGCCGTGGGAAAAATTGAAAAATTCGAAAGATTTTTTTTTTAAAATGTCAAATTTTCGCCCACTAGGCGGGCGCCGGACAGTGTCCTGGGTATGGGGGGGTGGGGGTTTTGATATTTCTGTTTACTTACTATTTCATAATAAAGTAATTATAAAATACTTTCTTTGTGTTTATTTGATTCCTATTCAAGAGAATTACTTTATATATAGTCAATATAGGCACAGAGTTAAATTTTTTAACATTTTCTAATGGTGGTGTGCCTCGTGATTTTTTTCATGAAACAAGTGTGCCTTTGCCCAAAAAAGGTTGAAAAACACTGAATTAGAAGAGATAAGAAAAGCGTCTTGTTACCCAGGTGCCCTATACCTGGGGTGGATTCCAGCAGTCACTACTGCTGGTTTGCTTGTGGGTGTGCCCTGCTCATGCAACACAATAAAAATTGCTCTGTGAATGATGTGCAGAAGCAAAAGCAAGATGGCGGCGTCTATGGCACCGCCCGGAGAACCAGTTTGGGGGCTTGGCAGGCCTGTGTCGCTGCCAGTTCCAGCACCAAACCCAGGGCGCCAAACCACTACCGGTTCAGCCGAACCGATTCGAACCTGTAGGAACTCACCACTGACCTATACTGTACCGAAAGCCCTTTGAACATATGGACATCACTCAATTTCTTCTTGCATTTTTAGGTTACATCCAAGCGTGCAGAGGACTCATGATTGCTGCTGTCTGCCTTGGGTTTTTTGGCTCTGTATTTGCCCTGATCGGGATGAAGTGTACGAAGGTTGGAGGCACAGATCAAACTAAAGCTAAAATTGCTTGTTTTGCTGGACTGATCTTTATTATCTCAGGTAAATATGAAATGATGAAAGTTGAGCTTTTCTAGGCAGATCGATTGAAGTGGGAAAATTGCTGTCGATTGTAGATTCTGGTGGATGTGTCAAAGCATTTCCAGATATTAATCTGTTCTGCACTTGATGCATTTTTTTAGGACTGAGTGCATTGACTGGTTGCTCCCTCTATGCTCACCGAATCACATCCGAGTTCTTTGACCCCACATTTATTGCACAAAAGTAAGTCCAGTTGAAGAAAAACCCACTGAAATAGGAGATATTTTACTTGCTGTTTTGGTCTATCTGCCTGGTTCAGAGGAACCAGAGCTAATTAACCTGCCCAAAATAAAGTTTAAACTGGCTATAATGAAATAAAACAACAACTGTGCCTTTTGAACTCCGTTAGTATTTCAGTGATGTTAGACTGGAAGATTACAAGGTCCGTAGGCTTGAGGAAGTTCCTCATGTCTTAGACAGCTTTGAAAAATATATTTCAGTACAATATAGCTAAAAGAAACTAACAAAAATTAAAATATCTTTTGTTCTGTTTCTGAAGCTAAATCAACCAATAGCTGATTACCTATATTCTAGGATCTTTTTTCATCTTTCTAGTTATTGCAACGAAAACTGAAACATTTACAGCAAATGATCTAATTCTATATTAATTCTTGCCCATAATACATTTAGTAGAAGTGCTCCTTTTGTGACCCAGCAAGAAGTAAAGGATTATTCTGTTATAATTACTCAAATAATTGATTGTTATTGCTGAATTATATGCAGCAAAGCACTCGGTGTTTTTTTTAATTTCAGACAATTTATGGCCTTTTTCCTTGTAATACTTAAGCTATACACTGGAAAGCAAGACAGTAACTTCTCCAACTCTTGAGAATAATAGAAGCAAAGAGGGAATTAAAACTTCAATGCCCATTAGTAGTAACCATAATTCAAATGACTTGTTTTAGACAGGAGCAATGTTTGCCAAGCTTTCTGATTTGCGGGGGAGGGGGGCACTGAGGATTGCAGTGGAAAGAGCAAGAATTATTTTATTAAATTTTGTTAATACAATGAATGAATTTAGCCTTGTAAACCTTTCCCATCAAAACTGATTTGTGGATTAAACTATTTATTAAACATGAATTATCACCTATCTGCAGGTATGAACTGGGAGCCGCTTTATTCATTGGTTGGGCTGGAGCATCGCTTTGCATAATTGGTGGCAGCATCTTCTGCTTCTCCGTTTTTGAAAACAAACAAACTCCACGGTATAGACGGCTGCTTTTGTTAAAATTCATATTAACGGATTTATAATTACTAAATTGTAAGATCAGTAATACCAATCCAATCTGCAAATATTTCAGAAACGACCCTAATCAAAAGTCAAGAATGATTAGTTGAAAAAAAGAAGGATTTTTTTTTAAAACCCTCTGCTTATAGCAGGGGTGTCCAAACTTGGGAACTTTAAGACTTGTGGACTTCAACTCCCAGAATTCCCCAGCCAGCCATGCTGGCTGGGGAATTCTGGGAGTTGAAGTCCACAAGTCTTAAAAAGTTCCCAAGTTTGGACACCCCTGGCTTATAGGGAAAAAAACTTGTCAGACACTGCTCATCTCTGTAAGTTTTAAACATAGGATTAGAAATCATGTAGCACAAGCTGATGGTGAATTTATGCCACATAAGATGCCTTAGCGCTTCTTTAAAATAATGCATGTTGCATTTTCAGTGCTTTTAAAGTGCATGAATGACATGATTCAACTTATGTTTAAGTTTACTGGGCATTTTGTTTCCACGGAAATAGATTTAAATTGTGAAACCACTTCCCAACTACCTCCCCTTATCTTGAATAGTACTGAGACTGCAGTATTCACTAATAGTCCTCATCGTTCCAAGCTTTTTTCCTTTTCATCTGTCTATTATGTAGTACATTAATTTTGCTTCCCTATACACAAAATAGGAGTGAAAAGTGGGATCTTGAAGAAGACATAAAGTACAGTGCAGTAATGCATTTGCTGTGATTTTACCTATTGTGTTGAGAATATTGACTAAAAGTAGGGCTGTAATAGGAATTCATGAAAGATTGTACACTTTCCAGCATGAGCTACGTGTAGCCCAGTCTTAATTTGGGAATGGACCCTCTGCATCACATAGGGTTCACTTCTGAGTAAGCAACCTCAGATTATGCCGTTTCGGACAAACAAGTACATCTTGAAAATGTAAACTCCATGCCTGAATTGAAGCTGTTTTAAGGACAGCTTGCTACAATAAATGGCATGGAGAGAGAAAAAAGCTTGATTTCATGGATCTGTACTTGGTCAAATAAAATCAGAGTCATGGTAGCATGACAGAAATGATTAAGAAATGGTTGCTAAACAAATCCTTTTATTCCCTTCTAAAAATGAAGTGGTAGATTCTGAACATCAGATGACAGAGCCGGGGGGAGGGGGAGGGTTGCAGGACACAGTGGTTAGAATGCAGTATTGCAGGCTAACTCATTGCTCACTGCCAGCAGTTCGATTCTGACCGGCTCAAAGTTGACTCAGCCTTCCATCCTTCTGAGGTCGGTAAAATGAGATTGTTGGGGGAAATATGCTGACTCTATAAACTGTTTAGAAAGGGCCATAAAGCTATATGAAGCTGTATTATCAGTCTAAGTGCTATTGCTAACAGGGTCCCTTTGCAGGTTTTTAATGTGAAGCAACTAGAGGTATCTGCCTGGGGAAGCTCTGAGACATTTGGGGATGTTCCACAGGCCATCCTTCATTGTGTCATCAATAATAAGGTAGCAGCTGCCTTTCCTGGCTTGGCCAGAAAAGCATTTGACCCTGTGGGCTTTGACCAATTGACCTCCATGGTATGGTCATTAAGGCAATTTTAGCTTCCCACTGATACTCAACATGAGCATATTCTTCAGAACACGCCTATGTTTTTCTAGATATTTGATTATAAGGTGAAGACTGCTGTGCAAATAATCTTTAGGTTCAGGCTGAGAAAAGCTGCTTCTACCTTGCTAGTAAGTATTCTTACAGGGAGAAGTTTTGAAAATTGTTCAAAATTCCACTCTATACTTTTTGTTAAGGAAAGGTTTTTTTCAAGGACTAGCAAAGTATTAACACTATTCTTGGTAAAATGTCACTCGAAAGAAAAAGTATTAACATTATTCTTGTTAAACCGTCACTTAAAAGAATATTGAGACTTGACAAGTAAGACTCCTGAATTGCAATGATGTCTGAAATGTTTTTACCCAACTTGAACAAAATGGATGAGTATATCGTTGTTGTGATTTAAGGTGTTAAGTACATGCAGCCCCTGCAATTCATCCGGACAGGCGTATCTTTTTCCAGGACTGTTAAGACAGCTGTGGGATCCTGGAAATCGATGCTGCTGCTTTAAATGAGCTGCAGGTAGTGGCTGTGCTCATCCTTCCTTGTATTCCAAAATGTATTGTCTATAGTAAAGCCCAAAGCACACAGCAGCCCCATGACATCTTCCTTTCGATATTTCTTGACATTTAAATGAGCTCTAAACTTTCTCATGTTTCAGGATGGTATATGCGTACAACAAACCAGCGTCTATGATGTCTACTCGAACCAAGGCCTACTCAGCAGATTTTAAAGCACCCAAGTTCCCTCCAAAGCACTTCGACAAAAATGCCTACGTGTAAATGGATGGTTGGAGGAATACTTTTGTTATTAAGAATCATAATGTATGTGCTGTCCATACGCAGAATGATTTTTAAAAGTGGTTTGGTATCTTGAGCATCAGTTTTATAACTATTGTAACTGTTTTATAAATGAACTTTTGTCTACTTGATGTAAATTTTCTTCATAACTTGTTTTAAGATTTATACCTATACTAGACATAATTTATAACTGCTATGTTTTGCTTTCTGTAAAAAGAAATATAAATGAAGTTGTTTTGATTACAGCCAATATTGTCAGGGATCTTCAGAATCAAACATTAACAGTTGCAGCTTTTAAATGGATCCATCAGTTTTGAAGATCTGCTTTTAATAACTTGGGACTAGTTTTGAAAGCATGTTAAAACATATAGTTAAGCTTAAGCAAGATCTTAATAATGCATTATGAAACACCAATAGTTTTAATCCCAATATCACAATTATATGGATTAACAACAACCCCCTACACACATCCAAATACCCTGTAACACAAAACAAAGATTTACTTCCTCAATTTTCCACAAGGTTAAAATTTGAATTTTAGATTTACATAAGGCAACTTGTATTCCACTAAATATCATGAGCAGATAAGTGTCTCTATTTCTGAGGAGTTTCTCTGTAATTTCACTTAATCCCTCAGCTTCAAATTGATTTAAAATCAAGGCAGTCTCAGATATTGATTGAAATAATGAACTGTGTCACTGAAGATTTGCCACATTGCTCTAAAAATTTAAAGTCTCATCAGGCCACCAAAATGTACAATGTAATATACCGTTTGATTATATCATTTTATTTTGTGTAACATTTTTATAGATGTGATTTAGAAACTAGGTAGTATTGGATTTTTTTGTGTGTGCCTGCTGGTCAGAGTTAATGCCTGGCAACTGCCTGGACTAATCCTGCAATATTTTGTTTTGCCAAGCGTTGTTTGCCCTTTCCTTTCTCTTGCAAGGACAGAGTGTGAGTGACTGGTCCAAATACACGCAGCTGGCTTTGTGCCTACAGTAAGACTAAAACCCATGGTCTCCTGGTTTCTAGCCTGGTGCCTAACCACCACACCACACTGGTTATCAGTGTTGTAGTACATAATTATAATTGTAGTGCATTAGGAATGGCTTCTTCCTTGTTTTTCTCCTGTTGACAAAGCTTCACTGCCTTGATACCCATTATACAGTTAAAGACCAATCCTGAGTTTTTGTAAGATATGAAGCCCACTAAAATTTAGACTCCTCCAGATTGATTTTTTTTTTTACTAGAGAGAACCACATTGTATATTTAGACGTCAGTAATGGGAAGATAGGGGGATGGAGCGCATACATACTGGTTTCCAGATATGCTTACTTGTGCCTAGAACTAAAAATACCAAATGTTTAGGGAAAGAATGGGGTATAAGAAAAGAACAGAGCCTTTTAGTCATTTTTATGAGACCAGAAATGTAGCTTTAGGAATTGTTTTGGATTAGAATAATGTTTAGAAGAACCTTGTTTAGTTGGGTTTAAAATAAACAATTTCAATTTTGTAAAAAAAAAAATATTATTTTTATGCCTTCTGTCCCCAATTCAGTTCGAAGTTTGCTTGTTGAGGGGTCATTTAGGGTTACTAGGACACAATCTATGAAGTACATTGAAGTTATTAAATACCCTGAAACGCTAAGTGAGATAGCATCTGGTGTGATCCACCCGTCCCCTTGAGCAGTTATTTCTGCACGTTCAAGGCAAAAGGCAATTTTGCTCTTCGTAAGAAGAGGCAGGAGTCAAAAGCAGGGGCATATCATCACCTTCTCTTGCAAGTTTGATAGCAATGACAGGTGAGCACAAAGGCCAGGCCAGAGGTCAGGTTTGACAGGTTACAAAACATGTGATGTGTTCGACTTAAGGTGCTGAAAAGCATTTTAATGCATCTTTCTTCGTTGCTTCAACCGATCCCCAAGCAGTGGTCATGTGACCTGATATTATCCCTAATATTCCTGTGGTCACCATTTGTACAAAAATACAAAGCTTGGGATTCTCACAGTCAACTTCTTTACCATTATGGAAATCTGCTAATCTTTTCTTAAATTGAGGGGCTCCTTTCACACAATGGCTGTATCAACAGATGTGTTTAGGTTTTTGGGTAGGGACTTTTAACAGGTGTGCAGTTAACTTTCAGCTCAGATGTTATGTTACACCAGAGGAAACTGAATAGATTTTGCAGTGTTTCCTATTAGTACCACTTTATAAATCCTTAGAAAAGACCACACCTGAAATACTGCATCTGGTTTTAGTCGCCACATTACAAAAAAGATGTTGAAACTTTGTGCAAAGAGGAGCAACTAAGATGATTAAGGGCCTGGAGATAAAAACGTATGAAGAACGGTTGTAGAAATTGGTTATGGGCAGACTAGAAAAAAGAAGGACTAAGGGGGACATGATAGGAGTATTTCATTGTTTGAGGGGCTGCCACAAAAAAGTGGAGGTCAACTTATTTCCCAAAGCACCACAAGGCAAGGCAAGAAACAATGGATGAAAACTCATCAAGGAGAGAAGCAACGTGGAACTAAGGAGAAACTTCCTAACAGTGAGGACAATTAACTAGTGGAACAGCTTGTGTTCAGAAGTTGTGGGTGCTTCGTCACTGGAGGTTTCTAAGGAAAAAATGGGCAGCCACTTGTCTGGAATGGTATAGGGTCTCCTGCTTGAGTAGGGGATTGGACTAGAAGACTGCCAAGGTCCCTTCCAATTGATTGCCCAGCCCCTCCCTCCAGTTACCCCAGCCCAGTGTCCAATCTACAACTGCCTAAGCTGTCATGTGGGGTGCATCTTCAAAGGGCCTCATCAGGTTGGTATGCGAGACGGTTGGCCTTGACCAAGTCCGAACATCAACCATCAGCATGCGCAGAGGATGGTGAGAACAAAACTCCCTTTCCCAATACCATGCCCCCACCCTCCCCATTTCTATGGCAACCGATAGCAAGCAAGCGAAGCAGAGGCTGACATCCAGCTCTATTCTAATTGATAATGGGTGTCACTGGTGGAATGCCTGTTTTATCCTGCCTCCTGGGAATTCCCTTCCTGAGTGACTCTTGTTCCTCCTCATCTCCCAACCCAGAAAGCAACAAGGATGAAAGTTGGCAGTGATGCAGAGAGCAAGAGAGTCCAGGATAGGAGCTGCATGGAAGTGCCAGGAATCAAAACAAATCCAGCTGCTTACAACTTTTTTGTCGTCCTGGATGTTGGAAAAGCAAGAAAGTAGCATTACGTTTATATAAAGTCTTTGTATGATTTAAATATGTGTTGATTTTTTTAAAAAAAAGTATTAAAGCAGTATTAATTGATAAAACACTGTTAGCCACTTTTTCCAGGAGAACTAGCTGGAAGTAATTAAAAGCTCGCGTTTGATAAAAGGTAAAACTTTGGACACAGTTTTGTAAAGAAAAGTTCCTTGTTAGTGCACCGTAAGAAAAAAGGACAGAAATCAGATTAAACCTCCTTGCACAATCAAATATCCGAAGAGTCACTCCAATCTGTAACAGTGACCAAGCTGCTTTTCGGTGAGCTTGAGATATCTGCATCTTGACGTCCTATTTAAAAAGAAAACAGTTATTATGAAAGATTATTTTTCGGTGAGAAAGATGCTTTCATTCCCTGCCGCCTTTTGTTTTTACACTTAGACAGGTTCTCATTATTATCCAGTCTAAATCTTTTTAGAAAAAACGCCATCTCATCATAGTTGGCCAATGTGGGAACTGTTCAGCTTTGGAATCAGTGCCCTTGGGCAAAGCTAGGAAATTCATGAAACTCTCACCACCCTCTCAATGACTGCAATGGGAGAGTTGTACATCTTGTTGCCATAGGACAGCGATGGCGAACATTTTTTGGCTCGCGTGCCATAAGTGGGGGGAGCGCAGGGGGGTTGTGTGCGGGCGTGCTGCACCCATAATGCAATGCACGACCCCCCAGTGCGCATGCGTGCACTACAGGCGCGACCCCCCCATTTTTACATGCTTTTTTTGCCCTCCCCAGGCCCCAGAGGCTTTATAGGAGCCTGGGGAGGGCAAAAACAACCTCCCCCTCCCCCCCAGACGCCCTCCGGAGGCTTCAGGGAAGCCTCCGGACGGTCCCTGAAGCCTTCGGAGCGCTCAAAATGACCCTCCGAGCAAACCGGAAGTCACTTCTGACTTCCTGACAGGGCAGCGCCTCGCGTGCCCTGACAAATGGCTCCGCATGCCACCTGTGGCACGCGTGCCATAGGTTCGCCATCACTGCCATAGGAACTCTTCCTAAACTAAGCTATCATGTAACTGATAGGTCTATGTAAACAATATCCACTGCCACAGTAGATGTAGGTCTGGATTAACACCCCCCTCCCTTTTCAAATTGTTCAGGAAAAATATAACACAGCAATTTTAGCATGAAAATACCTTCATCCTTTCTTGGTTTTCCCCATTCATGGGTCGTTGACACAGCACCTGGGTCATTCTTTTCAACAGCACGTACATTCTTATTTTTCTCATTTTTCAAAGGTTTTTCATCTTCCAGAGATGATAAATCCCAGTCATCCTCATCTTCAATACCTGTAAACTATATATAAAAAAAGAAATAACAGCAATTTCTTCAACTTAGGAAATCCTTAGCAATATTTCACTGAGCGATGGTTCTCAATCTTTTTCAACACAGTAAAACAGTAAGATGAAAGAGATACATCAGACTATCGAAAGATATTTGGAATTCTCAGGAGTAATGCAGAAAAACCATGGTTTTATTTTCCTGCTTTCAAAAAACAAATTGAGGAGACAGTATAAAAATGTGTATTTTCTTGATTCATTACTAAACGTGAACATTGTATCAACATAGAAAAAACATTCTAAAAAAAAAGTGACCTCTACTGAAAGGAGGTAGAATGAGTAAGATGAAAGCAAAACAGAATACTGTCTATCAAATATTACAGTTGTAATTCTTTCTTTTTTTTAAATGCAACACTGTTAAAATGTTTCTACTTATACCTCATTCATTTACACTGAGAAGAACATGTGTTTTATTCTCCATTGAAAATAATGTTTCATTAAAGCTGCATTAAGAATTCCAGTGGATACAAAAGAATACAAGCTGTATGTAGGATTCTACTGCTCTGAACTTAATTCTGGTAGTTGTTTGCTAGGAAAAAATATTGATAATAATAAGACCAGGGTGAACCACAACCACAGAAGCTGTTGGATCCCTGGCACTAGGTGTGTATAAGCAAAGCCTGGAAATGTTAGGGATTTCTGCATGGAGGATTCTGGATCTGATGGTTTGAGTTGCTCTTTGCAATCACACAGTTAGTTCTATGATTATGCCAGGTGATATCGGAGTCAAATGGAAGTGTGGACAATAGGATCAGAAAACATCTAGCAGGACAGACTAGAATCTGGTTTGGGAAATACCTTTACTCCTTGGGCACATGTATGAATAGATGATGAACCACCATTCATTCCTCCAATTTCTTTGCTTTCCTTTCTTTGGCTCGAAAGAAACTTTTCCATTTCATCCATCTCATTTTGAAGTAAAGAGCCTAAAACCCATCAAGATAGAAGACAGTTTATAAAACAAATATGTGAAGACACAGTGGCAGTGGCTGCTCCGCTCTCAACATTTCTTTAACAAGACTTAGTCCAGAGACTACACTGTACCGTTCTTACACCCACACCTATCTTTCTTCCAGGATTTCAAGGGTACATACATGGAATAACCTCCATTTTTTTCTCTACCACAATAACACTATAACACCCATTGGGCAAAAAAATTGACCCCAAGTCACCCAGTAAGTTTCCAAGGCTGAAATCTGGGCTCCCTTTCGAAACTAGCAGACTTTTGACTATCCTGGTTTGGGTTGTGAAGCTACACACCATCTTGCTGATAAGATGGTTTTCTACTTTTGCCCCTAGCCCATGTTCTGCCCCCTTTCATTCCCCATATAAAACACGGCTGGCTGCTATTCCTTGTATGTCATCCCAGCAAACTTGTCGCACTGCTGTATCGTCTCAGATTTTAAATTAAGGAAATGTTCAAAAATGATATTGTTTAGTTATTGTATATTTTAATTTCATAAAAATACACAGGTCTATTTTTATGAAATAAACGGTGAAGATTTATTTCTTCTGGGCATATGAAATGCAGCCCAAGTAAAATTAACCTTACATTAAATCATTGGCAAAAGGTTAATAGGGAAGAAAACAATTAGATCCAAGGCAGCTGTTCGGGAGTGCAACTACATTCTAGACATTCTAGACATCAAGTCACACAACAGGATAATATGGCTATCAATAATTCTGCACTATCCTGACATTGGACGGGAAATTACAGCAAAGTAGAAGAAAAGAACACTTGCAGAGATTAGCCAATTTTGTAGGCGTCGCTGCGTTATCACCCAAACTCTGATCTGGAAAATTAAAGTACATTCCAATCCTGAGATTAGACTTTATAAAATGTTGATCAGCTCCCACCCAAGGTCACCTACAATAATGATAAAACTTTAAAACAGCTGTCAATCTCTCAAGACTTCAGTCATAATCAAAGAAAGAAGCAACCTGGAATTAAGGAGAAACTTCTTAATGGTGAGGACAATAAACCAGTGGAACAGCTTGCCTCTCCATTACTGGATGTTTTCAAGAAGAGACTAGACCAGGGTGTCAAATTTGCATCATCATGGCATCATCATATGACGTATCAAGACTTTTTTCCCCTTCGCTAAACCGGGCAGGGGCGGAGCCAGCACGACACATCCGGCCCGTGGGCCGTGAGTTTGACACCCGTAGACTAGACAGCCAGTTATCTGAAATAGTATAGGTTCTCCTGCTTAAGCAGAGGGCTGGACTAGAAGACTTCCAAGGTCTCTTCCAGCTCATTCATTCTATTCTATTTTCTAAAAGTCCTAATTTGGTGGTTTACAAGGATCCTTTAGGTTAGGAATTGTTTTCCAATTCTCTGACATGGTTCATCTGCTTCAGCTTGCCAACCTTTTAAAAGCAGTTTCTCCTCCCTTACATGTGCCATGTGTTTTAGCTCCCCCCCCCCCCCAAAGTACTGCCCACATAATTAGCTTTTGTACTTCTGGATGGCTTAAGATCTACTTCATCTTCAGGGATGTTTACATCGCTCCGATATGCAAATCTTGGCAAATTGTCTTTGCTGTGGCCCTTGGATGCCTTATGCAGAGCTAATTCAGGTGAGATGTAGGAGTGCTTGATGTCATTTTCCTCCACTTCCTCTTCTGAGCTAAATGGAGAAGTTCTGGGAAAACAAAAATTCATCCATGAATTTAAGCTGTTCCAGTTACAGCAATTTTAAAAATATTGGTTGAGGGAGCTCAACCAAATCTCATTGTACATATGTTGTGCACTGACAACGAAGAATTATTACTATTAATTAACTTTCTATAATAAAACTAGAATAATCTAGCAAACATTATACCTAAAACAGTGCAAGGCTAATTGGGAGATGTACCCATTTTTGTTGGAAGATTATTTTGGCATCAATAGGCAGATATATAACTATTACATCATAAGAACAATGAAGCACTTACTTTTAATCTAGAACAGGGGTGTCAAACTCGTGTTGTCACATTGTCGACATATTGGGACTTCCCCCCCCCCCTTCGCTAAAACAGGCGGGGGTGAAGCCAGCATGTGACAAATCTGGCCCGCGGGCTGCGAGCTTGGCATCCCTGATCTAGAATAACGCCACTCTGTAAAAATAAGAATTAGCTAAACTATTTTTTTTAACTATTTAGGCAGAATTCTATTTCAGCCTTTTCCAAAGTATTGCCCTCCAAAGGTGCTGGATTAAGTCCTTTCATGATTTTTAGTGCAATAGCCTGTATTCCAGCTTATTTCAAAGGCACAAGGTTGGAAAATGCTGAGCTACATATAGATTTCAGCCAACCAATTCGCTTAATTCCATTCAAGTTAAAGGTGGATGACCTAAAGTAGTTGAATCATTAACCATTGGTTGTTCCTGTTATGTATAATATTCAGTGTAATTTATGAATCCAGAAGTATGCAAATAAGCATTTTAGGAGGTCAAGAAATCAGAAGATGATTAATAGATTTCGGATCAGAAGCAGAATGTCCTGTCCAACCCCTGCTCCCCTCCCCTCTCTTTTTGCTGTCCTTCGTCTCCAATCAGCCTATACTACACTTCTTTAGGCAAAGTAGCACAGGTAGTCCTCGACATATGACAATTATTAAGCCCAAAATTTCTTAAGCGAAACATTTGTGAAGTGAGCTTTGCCCATTTTTACAACCTTCCTTGCCACACGTGTTAAGTGAATCACTGCAGTTGATTAGTTAGAAACCCGGTTGTTAAGGGAATCTGGCTTCCCCATGGACTTTGCGTGTCAGAAGGTCGCAAAAGGGGATCATGTGACCTTGGGACACAGCAACCATCATAAATGCCAAGCAACTGAATTTTGATCACATGACCATGGGGATGCTGCAAAGGTTGTATCTATGAAAAACGGTCCTGAGTCCCTTTTATCAGTGCCGTTGTAATTTTGAATGGTCACTAAATGAACTGTTGTAAGTTGAGGGCTACCTGTACATCCAATTTGTTCCAAAATTAATTTTCGGTTGTCTAATAGAATTCTTATTTCAAAGCATGCAAAACAAAATGAAGGCAGCTTACACCGTACTAGGTGGCTTTCTAGAAATGTCATCCTTCAACATATTCTTCTTGGTTCTGGAAGGAAGAGAAAACCAATATTTGCAGTTTCTTTTGGCTAGTAAGATGGATACTTCATTCACTGCCATTTGTTTTCCTGAATTTCCTCACTGGAGCCATTGGCTTATAGATTTGGTTGATACGAAGGTGAAGCTGACTATTCCCTTGTTCTTCTTACAAATGTAAATGTCTGTTCCCATGAGGTCAGAGGAAATAATATAATAATTTAGTAATCCCCACCATTACTTCCTGATCATCAATGGGCCACTCAAGAGTCACCTGAACCATGAGATGGGAACCAAATAAATGTCATAAATAAATAAATCACCAAGAGGACAACACTATCAGATACTCATGAAACATGCAAGTTATATCTTACCTGAATTTTTAAACTTACTTTGGGGTCGAAGTGTTTTCAGCAGGCAAAGTTCTTTGCACGAATGAACGTTTGGCAAAGGAAGAACGTTTTACTGGCTTGGGAAAAACGGTGGGTAATGAAGTTCCTAAACGAGTTGTCCTGTGTTTAGCTGTAATGAAATGATAAGGAGGATCCGGTGTCATTTAAACCACATGCCCTATCTGCAAAAGAATACTTACTGAAATCATGCCACATAAAAGAACAAAAAAACAGTATTTCCTATTTGATTTTAGCATTTTGCTTACAAATATTACGCTACCTTATTCCAGCAAGTCACTAGATCACCAAATCACAGGCTCTCTTTAGGATCCCACATTCCCACTTTGTGGGACCATTTCCTGTCACTGTCTCCTTCCTCATGTTTCTCAATCTGAGCAACTTTAAGATAGTGGACTTTTTAACTCTCAGAATGCTGGCTGAGGAATTCTGAGAGTTGGAAGTCCACACATCTTAAAGTAGGAATAATATGAAGAATATTCTTATTTTTATTTTACTTCCTATACCTATTGTGACTTTGCTAAAAATAAAGTTGTAAGTGTATACTTTTAATCTTTACTGCTATATTTCGTTAATGAAGCATATAAAAATTCATGCTGATAATTTTTCATTATCTATTTATGTCTAGCTAGAACCAATCAGCCTATTTTCCATATAACTTGGAAATGTTTAAATCTGAATGACACAATGATTTCATGGGATTTATGATTAGCATTAATTGAGACCTGCCTGTTGTCAGTAAATATAAGTATTACAGTCATATTATACATACGAACTGGCCCGCATTTATTTTAAGGAATCATTTACAGACAGCAAAGCTAAACTTTTAAATCTGACCCAAGCATAAATAAAGATCATACCTTCTGAAGAAAGATGAGGGTTGGAAAGAAATCTGCTGCAAGATGATCTTTCAGCAACTCTGAAACTGACTTGTCGTTCAAGTTGCTCTCGAATGTGCTGAATGTCAGGCAGTTGTTTCTTTCTCTCTTCTCTAGCAGTCTCAACAGATATTAAGACTCTGTTCAGATGATCACTTGGGATGCCACGTACTCCCTGGATAGGATGAATTAACAAAAATTAACAATAATTTTATTTTTTCGGGAAGAATATAAATTCTTTCTTGGGAAATGATGGAACAATACAAAGACAAGAAGCAGAAGAGAGGGAGGGAGGGAGGGAGGGAGGGAGGGAGGGAGGGAGGGAGGGAAGGAAGGAAGGAAGGAAGGAAGGAAGGAAGGAAGGAAGGAAGGAAGGAAGGAAGGAAGGGAAAAAAAGCTTCCTGTCAGGTCTGCATCTGTATTCCTTTTGGATCTTTGGCCTGCCACACTTTCTATTATTCTACTATGCCTTTTCTACTGTGGGAAAATGAGAGGGGGGATTGTACGGAGCTAAATGCTATGTAGCCATAACAACATTCTTTCTAGAAAACCAAGGTCATCCTTTATCTCTGCACCTCTGCACCTGACCAGAACTGGATGGGTGGAACTGCCAGGATGGCAGTGGAAGATTGGACCATGTGATGGACTTATTTATTTATTTATTTATTTCTTAGCGCTTATAGACCGCCCCCTCTCCCAAAAGGGACTCGGGGCGGTGTACGGTCCATATCAAAAACATCATAAATAGCTATAAAATTTAAACAATTAAAATTATTAAGTGGATAGATATGGGTGTGGGTGTGGGGCAAGATCTTGAACTTTCAACTGGGTGGGGAAAACCGGGAAGCTTTCAGATTCGGGTTTTCCCAGATGTGCCAACATGGCTTTCTTAATACATTTTGAACTTTGAGCAATATTTGCCTTGGACTCCGATTTAATTTTGGATGCTATTTGGAACCCTGTATATTTTTCTTTTTCATGCAAAAAGTCTATTAGAGAAAAACAATATATTTAAGGTTGACTGGAAATAATGAATAAAGTTTTTCTGTCTTTTGATTAGAGTCTATTTTGTCATCTCTGCCAGTTCCATCATCTTCATCTGACATTCCTACATAGTGTTGAGTCTTTCCACTTTTGAGCATATAATAGTCTTGTTACAGATGTACATCACTACTTTACTACCTCTGTGCTAAGATACTATCTTTCACATTTTTCCTATTCAAAGGCAATATTTTGCGTGACACAAGGTTCAGAATGTCAGGCAAGCATACCTGAAGACCGCTAGTCTGAAAAAGGCATTAACATTCCTTCACTCATTTGAACAATTTAAAGTGATCTTACGGATTTAATTCCCAAGGATTCCAACTTTTCTGCTAGGGTCTGCTCCAAAACTGTTCTCAGCTCTTTTGTTAAAGAAGGATCACTCTTCAAGATATTTATCATGTGAGATTTATTCTTTCCTGTTTGGGGCACTTGCTTTTCTATTTCTGAAACAAGCCAGATATTTTTCTTTAAATAATCACATCATAAAATCAATATATGCTTCATCAAAATATTTGCAGTGTATTATGCACTCACCTGAATTTTCTGCCTAAGAAATTCTAATGTTTCTATATCAAAAAGCAAAGCAATAACTTAATTTTAAATATAACTGGGCCAACTGCAGAAGTCCAAAATTCAACTCTTTCTTTGGTCACAACTGCATCTGACAAATCATGTTATGCATTAGGTATCAGTTATAGATAGAGTAAATCCATGAAAAGGTATTTATTATTTATTTTAGTGGACCTACTCTTAAGAATAATTTTCAATCCAAACCAATGTAGATAAACATATAATGTGATCACAGAATCCTAATAATAACTACAGTGTTTTCCCCCCAAAAAAGACCCAACCAGAAAATAAGCCCTAGCATGATTTTTCAGGATACTCATAATATAAGCCCTACGCCCAAAAATAAGCCCAAGTTAAAACTGTTAGCCAAACAGATGCATCTAGTACCATATTTACTGGAAAATAAGTCCTAATGCATCTTTTGGAGCAAAAATATAAGACCCGGTATTATTTTCATGGAAACACAGGTAGTTCAGTGAATATAGTTAATCATCCACATGCACTTATTGTGTTTGTTAGCAATTTCATCTATGATTTTTTTCTGGAGGACCAATCTGTAGCCAACTATTTCAAAACTACTCTCGATAGAGAAACTTGAATAAATAAATAACCTTAACCACTGACTTTTGTCCAGAATGGTATGAATTCTCTTGCTCAAATAGGGTTGGACTAGAAGACTTCCAAGGTCCCTTCCAACCCTACAATTCTATGACTTCTTGAAGACAACTGTAAATCTAAATAAGACAGGAGGTAAGTTTAAACAGTGGTCTGAAAGCCACACCAGCCAAGAATTGTATCAAATGAACTACAAGGAATTCCAACAATACTCCCCAAATAAAGAGAAATTCAAAACCAAGGCAACTGGTTGGCCTTCTTTCCTTGACTCAATTGTCTGTAAGTGTAAGAAAGTTCATGGGAGGCTGGATATAAGGGATGAATAAAACAGAATCCTAGAGAGAATAGTTGTGGACACTAATTGGCAAAAAGGGAAGCCAAGCAATAGGAAAAGCTACTTTTCAAATGGATCACAGAAACACTGAGGCTATCTGAAAATGTTGAGATAAGACTTTTTGGGTCTTCTGGTAGAAGAAATATGACACTGCTCTCATGTCTCTCGCTCTCTCATACACACACATCATGCAAGAAGAATTTAGGCCACAAAAACGTCCGTTGGTCCTGTTGATTACCTTTTTCATTCTCTGGAAGCTCCTCTATGGGCTCCAGCATGGGTACCAAAAGGGCCTGTTCTAATAATGAGGAAACACATGAATAGCAGGAGAGACAGAAAGACAAGACAGTATAAAAACAGGTAAAGCTAAAGCCCAGAGAATGAAAACAATTCAAAAAAGTCGGGAAAAGTACCAAATGCATACTTATTTCGTGATTAAAACCTAATCAAATGCAATTATTTATTCTCAACTTAATGCAAATTGTTATTTGCCTCCAGCTACATGCACCTGGCAAAATATTTATTATCACACACAACTTTTTTTCGACCTCTAATCACAAACTGCAGATTAAAGGGTGATAGTATGTTTTGGGATACTAAACTAAAAAAAAAAAGCCATTAAGAAATTTGCTCTATTTTTTTCCTCCTGCCATCATATAATCCAACAGAAATTAGGAATATGTCCCTACACCATATACAGATATTGGGGGCAGTGGGGAGATACATTATTTCAGTCAGATTGCAGAATCAGGCAATTTAATCTCTACTCTCGTATTAAGGATGCATTAATCAATTCCTGAATTACTTCTCCCAATAGATGTAAGCCATAATAGCAATCTTATTCTTTGATGCAATGCTCACAGTACAGTCCATTGAAGCTTTTCTAAATTAGATGGTTACTTTAGCTTGGGCCTTAGGATTTTCTCATTATGTGTAAATGAGAAAACTGAGTAAAACCTCTTTGGCTATTTCTAATTTACACATGGTCCCTGTGCTCATATCACAACACTGATCTATCAAAGAAAGTATCATTTTACTAGTAACAGTTCAAAGCAAAGTGAAACATTTTACAAAAGCTTCAATGGACTGTACTGTGTGAATTGCCTCAGAGAATACCATTGCTGTCATGGGCATTTAGCATCAATCTTCATAATTGAATCTCTTCAGTTTTCCAGCTTAAATATAAATCAAGAAGTCAAGTGGACACTACTTTACAGGTAAAAATAGTTAAGCCAACTTGTGCCATCTACTTAAGCTGTTTCCTTGTTTGGTTGCTCTACGATACAACCAAAGTCCCAGTGATTATGGCAGCTATGCTCACCAAAAAAACTATTCAAACCTCTGCTTTTGCATCTACCATGTTTCTCCAAAAATAAGACGGGTCTTATTTTCTTTTGACTCCCAAAATAAGCACTTGGCCTTATTTTCGGGTAGGTCTTATTATTTTT
This sequence comes from Natrix helvetica, assembly GCF_964273705.1. NCBI lineage: Eukaryota > Metazoa > Chordata > Lepidosauria > Squamata > Natricidae > Natrix > Natrix helvetica. The sequence goes on from NC_138549.1 coordinate 23,631,155, forward strand.
TAGATACAGGAAGTGGCAAGCATGGTCACCTCATGGTTGCTGCTATGTTGCAATATTTTTGGGGAAGGCTCATTTTCAGGGGAGAGCTTATTTTAGCCCACGCGCTCAAAAGCCAGATTGGTCTTATTATCCGGAGAGGTCTTATTTTCAGGGAAACAGGGTACCCATCTTAATATTCCAGCTTTTCTGGGAGTGATACAGTCATTATAAATCTAATCTTTGCCAACTTTATTACTGATTATAGCAAAATGTCATCAAGAAATTCTACGCTCTCAGTTTGCCATTCTCCTTCAAGATTCCATACAGGAAGCCTTCAGTATGACTACAGGTATATGAAGATGATCTATATGCTGGGGCAGCCCCATACAGCTCAGGCAATCATGTTAAATAGTCTTTCCCCAAAACAATCATTCCTCTAAAAACGTAATTCTATCGGAGAGTAAAAATGCAATCATAAACTCACACATTATAGTGCTGGGGAGTTGCGAATAATAATGCATTGGCATAATCCAAACCTAGTAACTTCTTATTTGCACCTGGCGTCAAGTCACAAGCAGGAAAAGTTAGTTGCCACTAGCAAATTAAGTTTCTTCATTTGTCACCTAATTTGTCATGAATACCTATGTTCATACAGATCTGATTTTAAAGCAGTAAATATAAAAGGCAGGAGGAATTTGAAAGTGCAGGATGAGAGGCATACAGAAGTAGAAAGGCTTTTTGCTACTTAAATAGGCAAACACCAATAAAATAACAGAGATCAAAACCCAAATATGTCCAAACTGAATAAGAAATGCTAAATACTGAGAACTTTGAATACTGATATCATTTAGGCATTTTTGTATCTTTATAAATAGCACCAGTTAAATAGCTATTCAAAGGTAGCTTCAAGAAACAGAATCTGCTATTACAAGTAAAGATCTATTTGGGGGGAAAAATAACAGATACCTGTACAAATTGAACAGCTATTCACAATGACAGATAAAAGATTCCCCATATCTTAAAATGTCCGATCCAAACAACCCAATTATTATTTGAATTGGCACCGCTATCATGTGATACAATTCCTGGTGCTCAAGGAGATTATACTTCTATAATCATGAACTTTTGTATGGGACACTAGAGAGATCCCATCGTACAATGCTGTGATTTATATTGATACCCTGGACAAAAATTGCCTAAAATTGGAATTGTCCACAATTGTTCATAAATTGGAATTATCATAGAAAGGCAAAAGGCAAACAGGTGAGGTTGAAATACAAGCAACTCGTCCACAACGTACCAAGTACAAATGTAGTTTGTACCCTGAATATACAGTAAAGTCAATTCATTGAATCAATATATTTTCTACTCTAGCAAAAAACATTTTATGAATGCAGAAATGCAGTTTGTACCCGGAATATACAAAACCAATTATAAAACCCATTTTATAAATAAATGCAGAAATGCAGTTTGTACCCAGAATATACAGTAAAACCAGTCCATTGAGCCAACGTATTTTCTACTCCAGCAAAAAACCCTCTTTATCGTAAGCAAACAATGGAGGCAAAAGATACATAACTTGCTTTGTTCCTGAATATGCCTCAGAGGTGGGGCTGGGCCTTAAAATACAAATCTGTTTATTACCAGACCTCTTCTGAATATAATCTCCCTTTTTCTTAGCAATAAACCCACCCATTTCACTCCCTCCCCACCCTCTTCATTTTCTCTTTGAGAATCATTCCTTTCCAAACACACTTGTTTCTCCTTGAAGTGCTCCTGGCCAACCAGAAAAGCAATTAAATGTTACAAATGAAATAAATCTCCAGATCCACTTTTGCAAAATGTGAATAATGGTTCTGCAGGCATAGTAGCCCCTGGGAGCGCTACGTTGCACTTTCTTTGTCTAGCCTATCCATTTTCTCTCATCTCTTGCGTATTTAGAAACCTCTTGAGATAAAACACATTTCAATTAGGTGGGTTTTTTAAAAAGGTCCTATTATTACAAACTTTATTCAAGGTGCTTACCCCAGATTAATATAAACTAACCTTGGACAGTAGATTCTGGACGCTCTTTTGATAATAGTCTTACAGCTGGGAGAACGGATTGATTTTCTGCTTCAATTCCAAAATCTATTGAGCCAGCCACAAATTAATTTGATTACAACAACGTTTTATGCTCTTAGTTAAAAATCCTTCAATTTTGATTTTAAATAGAAACAAGTATTGTACAGAAAGAAAATGTCAGCAAGTTACATTTATGCCAATGAATACAATGACGATCTTTCCAATATATTTCAAGAGAGCTTAATAAAAAAAAAGATTGTTCCATTAATTAAATTGAGTTGTTACTTATTATTATCCCATAGGACAATACCTAAGGATTTGCATGTCTATTACAGAAACCTACCATGCGTGGATGATGGGCTTGATTTGGGTTGAACATTTTGTGCTGACATTTTCACTGGAACAAAAATATGAGAGGATGTAAGTGTCAACCTTCTTCTTAAAATAAACTGCACATATTTCTAAACAAGGGTGTGTGTTTTTCCTGCAAAAGCAGTTTTGTAATAAAGTTTTTTGAAAAAGTATTTGTGGCACATTTTAAACTCTTTCTTCCTTAAAATTCCCACTTACCTTCAGATAACTTTGAGTTTTCTACTGGTTTTTTTGAAGCCAGATTTTCTATCTGAAATTGCAGGGATAGAAAACATGGGTAGTGATGCAGAAATTAGAATGTACTAGTTAAGAATCTGCCATTTTGACAAAGTAAGGCTTCCAGGTAAGTGATAGGGCTTCATCAACACATGGGAAGTGAAACGATGCTCTTGCAATAACTCCTCCCTGCACAAAGTCTCCCCTCCAGATGAACTGCTTTTAATTGGTCCCAGACTTAAACAACAAGCACATATGGTGGGCGGCAAGAAAGAGGAGACTATTCCTTACTATAATGAACTCAATGTTGGCTGAATATATTACTGTCAAGTCTAGCCCAGTGGCAAAAAGGACCTTTTGTCATGGCCAACTGCAATTATAAGCAAAGTCTCCTTCCCAAACTAGTGCTGGTGACTTCATGGCCATGAGACTTCCTGATAGTGGTCCATCAAAATTCTGGCTTCCGAGTTTAGCTCCCTAAGCCCTAAGTTTGTATTGTTCTTTTATGCATATTTTCTTCCATTTATCTAATTCTTTGAAAAGCAAAACCCAGATGCAGCTTAAACATGTATTCACCTTTCAGCAGCCATGCTCTATTGCTGACTTGCAGGCCTACTAAAGGAATAAGAAACACTGATTGTAAGAACACAAAATGAGAAGTGTATAAGGATAGAAATATTACTTATCTAATTACTGGAATTCCATCCGTATTTTTTCATATAAAAAAGGGCCCTTTCTTATGCTCTGGCATTTTAGAAGGGCACCATTACATGGAACAGACCTGATGTTTCTGGATAATAATAAGATCATTTTGTTCTTGCAGCTTTTGTCCTAGTTCTTCTAGCCTCTTCTGATAGAAAATGTTGCTCATACTCAGTTCCTCAGCCACTGATGCTTTAAGCTTCTCAATTTGAGATGTGAGCTGAATAGGTTAAATATGGAAAAAATCTATTTAACTAGAAACATTCTGTTTATCTTATGCTATCTTATATATCTTATTATATATTTATAATATAAAATTACTGGTCTAATTTTCCTCCTCCCAATGTTTTTTGGACATAAAGATTAAAGGGCAGACTCTCTTCCCCTTCAGCACTAGGAAAATAGAAATATATGCACTGTGGAAAATTAATTTCCCTTTAAGTCCAACTCCCTTAAGGCAGGGGGTTGGACTAGAAGACCTCCAAGGTCCTTTCCAACTCTGCTATTATATTGTATTGTAATGAAGACATTTCCCTTTTAGGATAAATAATTTAGATTTACGAAATAGGCTTATTTTTTTAAGGAATTGGAAAATCCATTAATTTATTATACTTTTGTGCTCTTTGGTACGGTTAGGCAACTTAGGGCCCTCTAGATAGTAACTAGAGTGTCAGGGTGCCTATCCTACTCAACAGGTTTGTGATGACACACAGAAGATTTGTGTAGCTGTCACAATCAACCAAAACTAGACAACTGCATTATGGGCATAACAGACTGTATAGTTTGCAGTGGTACTCTTTCAGAGTAAAAGATTGGTATCCTGATACAAAGTGACTCTTTTAACCACATCATTCCACATTTCTCCATTTTGTAAAACTCTTTTCCTGAGTCTTCCTATTCCACTGGAAGCAAGAAAAAAAAATATGTAAGTATAAATTTTGTCAAAATTCCTAAGTTTACCTTGTTCGTAATTATCTTATAAACCATGAATTTATCTATCTTATAAACTATGAAAACACACACACACTTTTACCCTATACTTTCTGTACTTCTTTTAATCTTTGTCATGTATAAAGGACTTCTGTCAGGGAAGATGTTTCTCCATTGGAATTCTTGGCGTTACCAATTCAAATGTTCACAGAGACAAATCTGAATGTAACTGAAGAACTTCAAAGTAATTCTTGTCATAGCATACTTCTTGCATGCTTCAGCTTATCTTTCAATAAAACAACTGAATGTGAATACTTCATGCAGTATTTTTCGGCGTATAAGACGCACCTTTTTCCCTCAAAAAAGAGGCTCAAAATCTGGGGGCATCTTATACACTGAATACAGCATTTTCTGCCTCCTGAAACTCCGACCCCTTCACCAAAATGGCCATGCTTAGCTTGTAGGAGGCTTTCAGAGAGCTCCTGAGGGCTGGGGAGGGCAGAAATGAGCAAAAAACGGCCCGTTTTTTGCTCAATTTTGCCCCCCCCCCCAAGCACCCAGGAGGTGAAAAAACGGGCTGTTTTTTGCTCGTTTTTGGCCCCCACACGCCCCCCCCCCCCAGGAACACTCTACAAGCCTCCTAAGGGCTATTTATATTTATATCCTTTTTTTAAAAAAACAGGCCATTTTTGGGAGGTTTGCAGAGTGCAAAAACTTTTTTTTTAATTTGCTTCTTCAAAACCTTGGTGCGTCTTATATTCCGAAAAATACGGTACTCAGCATGGGAATCAGTGAAATTTAAGATGGATTTAAAATAGTCATTCTGAATGGTTTACCACGTTTGTATTATTTTTTTTCTATGTAGGAAACTTTCATTCAGACTTACCTGGTGCTTTTCATTTTCATGTTCTTCTTGAAGCGTTTGTACCTTAGAAGACCACTTAGTTTCCTACATAAAACAAATATGATATCGTTACTTTGAACAGTCTTAACTTTATATTGCTTAATTTTGTTTTATTGAAATCCAAGTTATCAACTTGTGTCAAACTCACAATATAAATAAAATCCCAATATGAACTGCTGCACCAGAAAAGCAGCCATGGAGATTAAAGGTGGTACTGGCATAACCGCATTATTTGTTACACTACATTACCATTTAGAAGGTGAACATGTTGTGGCAGTTATTAAATAAGTCTACATTGCTTATATTAAGAAAGTAAAATTAAACAGGTTATCTGAAACTAGAATCACACTGTGAAATTACTTTTGCTTTCTGTGCCCAAGTTGGTTGCCTAGATCACTTCATGTTCATGTTGAAGCTACTGAACCAGCTTAGTTTGAGACCACAATAGACATTATGAACTAATTTAGTTTGTCATTTTAATGTCTGGGATCTTCCTAATAATGCACCTGGCTCTGAGGTTCTAGAACACCTACTTATCAAAAATCAGATTCCAAGAATTTGTGGCAAACCTTTTTTTTGGGGGGGGGCAGGGGGAGGGAAGGGAGAGAAGGATATCCCAGAGGTTATGGCATTAAGGAGAGTGAATCTCGATTCAGATGAAAGAAGACAAATATTATGTCCAATCCAGGTATGCATTATACCACACTCTAAGGTAAAGGTAAAAGTTCCCCTCGCACAAGTGTGCTAGTCGTTCCCGACTCTAGGGGGCAGTCATCATCTCCGTTTCAAAGCCAAAGAGCCAGCGCTGTCCGAAGACGTCTCTGTGGTCATGTGGCCGGCATGACTAAACATGCGGCGCACGTGATGCTGTTACCTTACCACCAAAGGTGGTTCCTATTTTTCTACTTGCATTTTTACATGCTTTCGAACTATTAGGTTGGCGGAAGCTGGGACAGGTAACAGAAGCTCACTCTGTTAGGGATTCGAACCGACGAACTTTCTGATCGACAAGCTCAACATCTTAGCCAGTCCCTTTGTCACACTCTAGAACAAGAAACCACCTTTCACCAATCTAAAGCACAACTGAGTCTGAATCTAGAAGAAAATACATTAACATAATGTGAACATTCCTGAGAGATCTAATTCTGCCTTCACTCACCCATGTCCCCAAATGAATTGCAGTCTCAATCATCCCCAACCAATGTGCTAATTCTTGGCTTTATTGGGAACTGATTGGAAATGTGTTCAACTTACAGGGACGTGAGGGAAGACCAAATGCACATAAATTCCTTCTCCCTGTTTAAACCAGATATCTGGAGTCTGAAGTCACAGTGCTTGACACTTGTATTAAATTACCTGTTTTTCAAGAAGCTGCATTACATTCTGATGATCCACAGCAATCCGATGTTTCTCATCTGTTAATTCAACGGTATCTTTTAAAGTGCCTAAATTGGATTTCAGATGTTGGTTGGACTTTTGTACCTCTAGCAAATGCTAATAGGGATACAACAGCAGCAATCAAAGTAAATTCAAAGTTCTCTTTGGAAAAATAAATAAGCTGGCATATTCTGCTAGAAAATACTTCTAAAAGGCAAAGTATTTTTTTTGCCATCTCCACCAAACCCCCAAATTTAGCCATTTTCTTGAACTCTAATTAATTAAATAATAAACCACCCCACAAATATAAAGTACAATTATTAAGTTCAAAGGAATAGGTGTTCAAGCCACACTTTCAGAAACTTTTCAGGAAAGTAATAAATATGTGGGGCAAAAGGGGAAGAGAAGTGATAGCCTTCCCAGCTGAAGGGGTTCTCATGGACAGTCTTAGCAGTTGCAGATGAAAATAATCCTCGGCTTGAACACAGCAGGAATAGGGGTACATGGGAAAGGAAGATATTTGCGGCTGAAGGACAACCAGTAAGCTCAGTTTTTTATAAAGTTCTATACCTTTTCCCATATTTAAAATATAAATCATAATAAACTGCAACATTACTCTATAGAGATACAGCGTCCAATTTCTCAGCTACTTACATTTTCTAATTCTGAATTTTTTGCAGTTAATTCTTTAAATTCCTTCATAAACATCTCTTTCACCTTCTCAAGTTCACGGGCCAATTTCTCCTTTTCTTCCTCTTTCCATTTGTGAAATAAGTGCCGAATCTCCTCCTCTTTGGATCGGCGATCTTCATATTCCTGAAATTGAATGAAAAAGCTATTTTAAGAATTCCAGGAAGTCCTTTTCTAAAATTCCTGCCTTTTTGATCATGATGCTTATTCCAAACCAATGAAACCTTATCATAAATTAATGTGATATATGGATTGTAAAATATTCCAATCTAACTAGAGGATTGCTGATCGGTGAAAAAAGGTTTGTAGGAAGAGATAATGGAAATGGTGATGTATGAAAATGTATATTGTCTATCCTTTTAACCTGGCTCATTGCTAGAACAACTTTTTGATGAAATCTATGGGCAGGATAGACAATTCTGTGAAATTTCCCAAAGAACATAAAAAAGAGGTGCAGATTTTATATGCAACCACCAAGTCTAAAATAGTCAATTATCTTTTTTCATCTACATTTAACTCTGTAAAGTGCAAAAGTATCAAACAAGACTAGTCATTTTCTTCTTTGAATGCTGATATTGGTTTAGACTTATAATCTTAATTAGTAATGTATAATTGGATGGCATTTTACAGAATGTGCCCTACCTTAGACAGTTTGGCTACATGGGCATGTTGCTCAGCTTCTAACTGAGACCTGGTAAGTTGTAATTGTTCTTTCAGTTCATTGATCTCCTCCTGCAGTTTATAAGTCTGTGACTTTTTCTTCCGATCTGCTTCAAAGAATGTATAATGGTGACAGTGCCTGTTAATATACTTTAGAGAAGTGCAGTTCTACTTACACAGACATTTGAAGCATCATTTCTTCCTGTGGATTATAATACCAAGTAATTCCTCAGTACATTACCATCTAAAGGATGTAACAGGGATTCCCTCAAGTTATTTTAACAGTAAACATTCTATAAAAGCTACGGAGTACTTTTATAATCATTACTTCAATGTACTTTGCAAATACTAGCCTGCAAGAAAATGTATCATTATCAGAGTTTTCATTTCATTATCACTTTTTCTTCCAAATATAACACACTCCAGCCATGTCCTAGATCAGGGTGGACTCTTCTATATGTCCCTGTACTAGACCTCACACCATTTTTCACATTGAACATGCCAATAGTTGTTGTTCAGGAACATCTAGGGCCACAGGTTTCCTGTTCTTCTTTTTGGAATAAGCAACGGGAGGAAAGGAACAGGAGTAACTTCTTCCTCAGCACAGTTGAATTCCATCGTAAATAACAATAGATCGAATCTTAAAGCATAATCACCATGATAAAAGAAATAAAATTTGGCATATTCCTCTTCAACCATTTTGATCAAATTCTCTTCAGCCACAATGCTGAATAATTTTTATAACAGACATCCTGTGAAAGTGAACCCAGAACAACACAGCCTTACTCTTCTGTTTTACTTCATGAAATCTTTTCCTCTTTCTTATACATATACATGCACAAAATAAATAACAACTAAGCTCCGAGTGCCCTGATGACATTATAGTCTGTAAATAATCTATGATAGCCTCTATCAGTCTTCAATGCAAATACTTTGAACCATTCAGATCCCTCCTTCTGCCAAAAATTCAACTCTACAGAGAAAAACAAATATGTGTAATATTGTGAGGCAATGCTCTTCAAATCAACTTTCACTCTTCTAGAAATGTTAAATTGCAGATGTAGGTGGCATAAATCCATAGGACCATTAGATGGCAGCAAAGACTTTTTTGCCACCTAAAACTGTTAACCTAAGTTTCTCTTTATCCATATTATTGTGATATTAAATTTAAATTCTTGCAAGAAAAACAACTATATCTGAGAAGGCAATTAAGCTCCTAAATATCAAGTACGATCATCTATTTTTGAGCTAGCTCCTTAATACAAATCCACTGCAATTTAACCAGTCAGAAGCTGCAGTAATTGGAAGAAAACAATTTGTTGAAAAAGTAGAAAACAGATAGAATGTCTTTGATTTACTTTTGCTTTATGCAAATGCTTGTAAACTATGTCCAATTATGTCCCAGAAAAAGTATATCCATTTATGTCACAGAAAAAAAGTTACCACCTATTACATTGCAGGAAAGGAAATTATGTCCAATTATCCAGAAAACAAAAGCCTACCGCAAACAATAGATTTGCTTAATGACCATAGCATTTGCTTAATGAAATTGGGTCAGTCATGTGATGACCTGTTTTACAACCATAATGACGTATGCCCTTAAGTGCCAGACTCAATTACGGTTGTAAGTCGAGGATTACCTGTAGATTTTTCCTCTGAACATAAACAAAAAATTAAAACTCACTAAAAAATAAAACCTAAATTTAAAAAGTTACATAATGTTTTATATATACAAACTGTACAAGCTGCATTTGTACAATTCTCTTTAGCTTAATAAGGGCCATAGTAGGTTCTTGCATACTGGCAGGAAGTAACAAATGTGCTGGATTTCCTAATAACTAAACATGTCTCCTCGTTCTCTAAATAGCACCTACTGCACTTCTTTGCTTTTTTTCAAACAAGAAAAATTATGGATTGGATGTCAGATTTCACTCACCAGTGACTGGTTCTTCTGAATGGCGACGCTGTAAATGACTGTGCAGGAAAGAAGCATTCATAAAGGCTTTGTCACAAAACTGACACTGTAAAATAAAAGTTTGGTTAAACAACATATGTGAAACTAAGCATATTTATCTCTGTATGTTTATTTTTATCTGTGTATGATTTGATGGTTGTCATTATTTCAAATGACAGTTTTGTTCTGAAAAGAAGTGCCATTTAAGTAATTTAATGGCAGTAGTATGGTGCAGGAAACTCAATCCTGAAACAAAAGGACTGAAAAAGACTTCTGATTAAAATGTATAAATATTATAAACATTACAAGCATATGCTTTTAAAAGTACAATGCATAAAAAGAAACTTAATTCTTCTAAATCACTATTGGTGACAGCTGGTGGCAGTACCCAGTTGATGTGGGTTAATCTTGAAAGAACCCTTGGACAGAAGGGAATTGAATAGTGACTAGACAATTCATGCTCCATTTATGTCATCATGTGAGCATGAGGATGCTGCAATAGTCATCAGTATGAAAAACAGTCATTTCTTTCAGTGGCACTGTAAGTTCAAACTAATGTAAGTTCAGGAGTACCTGTATATTATCATTATCATGTAGATTCAAGCTAGCATCATTCACACTATATTACACTTAATTAGGTTATGGCAGATGAAACTGAATACTGGATTCTAGGTTTCAATTCTACTGCAATGTACGAAGACTATACAGTAGGGGCATCATAGAACAATTCAGAAATGTCTGAAATTCTGCCAATGGGCAAGGTAAGCAGAAGTCAACAATTCTGTGCTACTCTTTTAAAATTGTGAGCAGAAAGAAGTGACAGAAAGGATTTAATAACTTTAGGAGAATCGCATTCTTGAATGTATACAGGGCAGTGATGATGAACTTAACCACTGTGACAAGGTCATCAAATGAGGCAAAACTCAACAACTATTTCTCTAACCTTCAAAAATAGTCCCCAATACTTTATTGTTTTGCTTTATTTACTTGTTATTCCTTTTTACTTGTTATTTGCTTTATTTATTTGTGATTCCTAGGTATCAAAGCAAAAGCCTAACTTGTAATGAGGCTTTCCCACATGCCAATATTCAGAACGGTATCTTATTTGACACCACCCATACTGAGTTCAAATCCCCAAGCTCACAACCAAACCTACTCCCCCCTGCAAAAAAAAGGGAGGAGGGGATACTGTAATCCTCCATTCATACGGACATAACAACATCAAATGCCCTTTGAGTCACATCAATTTCTACATGTCAGTTGTGTTGGCAAGCTGGCTGCCATGGGACATTTTTTTCAACCTCCCAGGGCTGCCCCCAAGAAGTAACCCAAGTCAGGCCTGCTTAGCTTCCCAGCTCCACCAGATTTGGCCATATCTCACTTCAGGGGTCCTTGGTGCTCTCTGAGCTTGGTTGTTTTCTTTTTAAAAAAAAAAGTTTTATTGGTTTTTTCAAGTATTTTGGGGGAAAGGGTACATAAATGTGGAGAAAAATTTTGACAGCGACATCATACGGAAGCTGGTACCTCCCCGGAGTCTTACATCTCTCTCTTATTTTATATATATCAAAATATCATTATGACATACATATTAGCAGTTTAACTTCAAATTCTTTGACATCTTCAACCATACTTTATATCACTTCTAACCATTTCATTACATTAACAATTGCGAAGTGTTTTTAAATCATTTCTGTGACCTAAGTCTCATTGCTGTCTCTTCTCCCCTGTCTGTTGGCTAAGCCATGGCTCCTTCCCCCTTCCTGTCTTGTGCACTGTCTCTTGTTTCATCTAAGGAGGTTCTTATGTTTTTCATGAAGGCTTCTGCCTCCATTACTGTATTAATTCTCTCTACCCCACTCCCAGAAAATCAACAAGCCTTCTGGAATTAGCCAAGCTTGGTTGTTTTCTTGCAGACTTTTCATTACCCAAACTAGGTAACATCATTGCACTGACATTAACCTTGTTTGGGTAATGAAAGGTCTGAAAGAAAACAACCAAGCTCAGAGAGCACCAAGCACCCTTCAGGCCAACCCTGATCTTCGACAGGTAGTCCTCGAGTTCTGACCATAATGGAGCCCAAAATGTATGCTGTTGTGTTCATTTAAATGTTAATTTATGTTAGCATTTGTTAAGTGAGTTTTGCCTCCATTTTATGACTTTCCTTGCCACGGTTAAGTGCATTTCAGTTAGTAACATGTTTGCTAAGTGAATCCGGATTCCCCGTTGACTTTACTTGTCAGAAGATCGTAAAAGCTGATCATCTTACCCCAGGACACTGCAACCGTAAATATGAAGCAGTTGCCAAGCACCTGAGTTTTGATCATGGGACCAATGATCATAAGCGTAAGTCATAAGCAACGGTCATTAAATGTAAGTCAAATATAGGCCATAAGTCACTTTTTTTAGCTCCATTGTAACTTCCGTCACTAAATGCACTGTTGTAAGTCGAGGACTACCTGTATTAGTAACCCACTTGCCCAAATCCATCACTAGCTCCTCCATTAGGAGCCAGGCTTTCTGTCCACCCTGCCAGCCCACCTGGTGATAGGTGGCCCCGGCCTGGAGCATCATCTGCTGGGTGGCGATCATCTTCTTGCGGCGCTTGCACTCCTCCTTGAGCAGCCGGATCTGCTGGGCCCCGCGGGCCACATCCTTAGCCAGCAGGTCGCGGTGAGAGTCGGCTGCGCGGAGCAACTCCTGCCCGGCGCGGAGTTGGGCGCTGAGGTAATCCTGGGAGTGGAGCAGGTACTCGAGGCAGAGCTGGGCCAGGCGCAGGAGCTTCAGCAGGAGCGGGTCGGCGGGGCCCTGGCAGTGAGGACAGCGCTCGCGGCCGGCGTTGCAGAAGGTGACGTGCTCCAAGTGCTCCTGCAGCACCGCAACGTTCACTTCGGCCGCCACGCGGTCCACTTCCACGGCGCTCAGGCGACGCCAATCCGGGCCCTCGAGCCGCGGGCGGAATTGGAAAGGAGGCAGGGCCGCCCCGGGCGGCGGAGAGGTCGCCGCCGCCGCCGCCATCTGAGCCGGCGCGTCCGCCTGTTGGGACAGAAAGAAACGGGGTTCCCGCACCGCCACCTGCCGGGGGTGTCTTCGCCGGCCTGGCGGGCGCCGCATGGCTTCTCCGTTGCCGCGGCAACCGAGGCGGCGTTGCTGGAGTCTCACGCGAGGAGGGGGTCCCTGCTAACCGCCCACGAACAGGCCTCCCCGACCCGAGGGCATTTTTCCCGCCATGGCACCCTCCCTTTCCTTCCCCACCCCCACACTTTTTGCAAGCGGGCGCGCCCCACGTTGCCTCCCAGAGTTTTCCCCTTCTCGACCTCAGGTACTCGAAGGCGTCTGTGAAGGCCGCACGCCTTCAAGCCCCCGTGGGTGAGGAAAACTGCTTCAGAAACCGAGCTTCGCCTTCAACCTCTCCTCTGCCAAGCCGGGCTGAGGAAATCTGGAAGGCGGCTGGATGGCAACAAAACGAAGCAGGACTGCTGCTTTTTTGTCCAAATTGTTATGGATCCAGACAGTTAGGGGCTCCAGGTAGGCTTTGGCTGGCCTACCTGGCGGGGGGGGAACCTCCGCCCTCCCACACACAGAGATGCAATCGTTTTACCAACTCCCTGTCATAAAAATAAATTTCGGTTGCATTAGAGCAGGGTAAACTTTATTCCCTGGTCGTGCAAAGTTTCCCAACTAGGAGGAACCACTGGTCTCTATTTAAAGGTTTCAATTAAATGCAAGCAAAATTGCCAGTTTCAACTTTGGCATACACACACACACACACACACACACACACATATATACAATTAATTTTTGGTTACCCACTGAGACTTCAGATCAAGAAAAAGAAGGCGCAGAGAAGTTGAACGCAAGCATCCCCACTGGATTTGTCTTTGGAAGCTTCACTTTTCCTATAAGCACCCATTTTGCACTTGCAGCACCATAATCACTCCTAATTTCGGAAGCATATAGTATCTGTAGCATCTGACATATAATAATCTAATAATCCTTCAATGCAATGGCACTCAACCATGTTTAAGATGCAGTCATACGGTATATGAGGAAGGGGAAACCTTTTCATTGATGTAAAAACAAGCTTCCTATGACTCCCTTGCTTTGCATTTCCAACAATTTAACACAAGGAAAATGGTTGGTTCATTTGGATTTAATTTGTGGTTTGCTGATAAGCCAGCTGCCTATTATTGTGAGGATTTCTGTATTATAGAATATAAATTAAATCGGCTTTCAGCATCTCGCTCTGACTTCAATATGATTCTGTGATTACAGTCATACATACACATATGTAAGTTATACATTTACAGATATTCACTCAATTCTATCTCTGACAAAATGGGTTGCAATCCCAAAACAGTGCATGCCACTACAATGGAAGGGGGCGACCATAATATTTTTTTTATCCAATAAAAGCTCAAGTTTAAAAAAAAAGCCAAATGAATATTGACCCAATATGCAGCTCAGCCGCATGGCGTATGGCTCTAATCGCGGTGTAAAAAAAGAAAAAAAAGGCACCGCGATTCGAAGCACTTCTTTCCCGCGAAGTTGGGAAAGCGAAGCAAGCCAGGGAGGACCCGCTCGAAATCAAGCTTTAACCCAAAAGCCAAGCCCAATTGCAAAACAAGAGGGAGGCGAGAGCCGAGGCTCCCAGGCTCTTAAGAGAAGAAGCAAACGGGTTTCCCGCCAGCCCCCTTTCCCTCCTGGGTTCGCACTCCCCAAGCCGGAGCTGCAGAGCCAGAACAGGCTCCTTCTGCTGGGTGAGATGTGGGAAGATCCCGTCACGGAGCTCTGCAAGGGGGCGGCCGGCGGCAGAGCCGGGATGAATCAACACCCCACGCGATTTGATTGCCCGCGTTGAAGGGCTCTTCCCCGAATGCGGCGATCCATCCGGTCGCTGCTCCCCTTTCGCTCGCCTCACCTGGATCAGCCGACGTTCCAGAGAAGCGGCTTCCTCGGCTGCCCAACCCCGCCTCCTGCTCTTGCGCATCCCGCAAGCGATCGCACGGCCCCCCGCCTTAAGATGCTCGGGCACTCGGCGATTTTCCGCCCGTCTTCCCCCCTTCCTCCAATCCGATTATCCCCAGGCGAGGTGGAACAAGCGGAGCCAAGAAGAGGCCTTTGGTCTCGTGGCCGGGAGAAAGACCGGGATGCGGAAGAATAAAGCAGCCCCTTCTGTTCCTCCGGGAGTGAAATTCCAGAAGTGCGGCTGGGATTAATTTCGGATCCGCCCTTCATTGCCGAGGAAGCCAAACGCGGCCGGCTGCATGCTCTGGATTTGCAGAGTCGGTTTGATGCAGAAGCCGCTTCTGTGCAAACCCGTCCCAAATTAATCGGTGGCTAAATGTGATGTCGAGCCACGCTCTTCGTGAAGTCTCGCCTTTCGGGGCAATCGTGCAGAAAGGGGCCGGCTTTCCCTTTTTCTACTTGATCGTCTGACCCCCAGGCTGTAGGGACCTCAGCTAAACATTGTCCAAGGTCAGACATCGGTCAGCTTCTGAGTTAGGGCAGGCTGCCCATGGGATGCATGGGCAGAGGATTTTTTGGGGGCACATCCAGTTTCTGGTTTTACCAAAACTGAAAAGAAAATCCGAAGCTGCAAATTCAATGGGAACAAGGAACCTAGGAAGCATGAAAACTCAACAAGTGAATGTTGAAATGAATCAACCACACCTTGATTTCTTAGACACCAGTGAACTAGGATAAACCGGAAGTGGATACTTTCAGAAAAAAAGTTACCTGGACACAAAACGCAAATCCTTTCATAGCCAGAAAATGTATTGCAAGAATAGTTGTTGGGCACAAAATAGCCGATTGGGTTGCCGCATATTCCCCTCCAGCACCTCTTTGCAAACCTGCTGCCTACATGTGCTGTCTTGGAGGATGCTGACCTGTTGCCTTTATTAAAATAACTAGACAACCTATCATTGTTTCAAAAATATTTCCCTACCTAAGCCTACTTATAAACCCCTATATAATTTCCACAACATTTGCTGCACTTGCCTGTACCATTGTGCACAATCTCCCCAACCCCATATGGCACCTCTTCAGCACACCTTAAAGAGAGATCCAACCTAGGAGAAATTTCCTCACAGTGAGAACAATGACTCAGTGGAAGGGCTCGCCTTCAAAAGTTGTGTGTGTTCCATCACTGGAAGTTTGAAAAACAGATTGGACAGCCATTTGTCTGAAATGATATTGGATCTCCTGCTTAAGCAAGGGGTTAGACTAGAACAGGGGTGTCAAACTCGGATTTCACTGAGGGCCGCATCAGGATTGTGTTTGACCTCAGGGGGCTGGTGTAGGCGTGGCCAGCTCATCGTCATTCATGTCGGGGCACCTGTGGTGATCCGAGAGCACTTTGCCAGCAAAAATGGGCTCCTGAGCTCCATTTTCGTATGCAATGGCCTCCTGCAACCCTCCGCCAAGAAAAATGGAACTCGGGAGGGCCACCCGCAACCCTCGCAAGCTCTGTTTTCGGCTGCAACGGCCTCCTGCAACTTTCTGCTGGCGAAAACGGAACTTGTGAGGGTTGCGGGTCGCCCTCCCGAGTTCCATTTTTCTTGGCGGAGGGTTGCAGGAGGCCATTGCATACGAAAATGGAGCTCAGGAGCTCAGCTCATATGGGCCGGTGCGCTGTTTCCACAGTGGCCCCGCGGGCCAAATCCGGCTCAGAGGCCTTGAGTTTGACACACCTGGACTAGAAGACCTCCAAGGTCCTTTCCAACTCTTTTTAAATTATGTGACCCCAAGTGGAGCACAGTGGGCGTACAACCTCCATTTGTATTTAGTTGTTAAGTGAATCACCTATGGTTGTTAAGTGAGATGCCACATGACTGCAACTTGAGATGTTCCTACTGTGTTCTTCACTAACCCTGTTTGTGGAAAGCCAGTTGGGAAACAAATGATCATGTGGCTTGGAATGATGCAGTGGTCATAAATGTGAGGATTGGTCACAAGCGGTTTTTTATACCATTGTAAATTGCTAAATAGGATATTTGGTAAGCGAGGACTTCTTTTGTATCATAGTGCAAATACTACCTTTGTATTGAGATGGCAACTACTACTGTATTGCGTTGCAGACTGGGAAGTTGTAAAATGTTGTGTGAGAAACTAGCGGCAAATGGATGTAATATTTTATGACTGTTCGCATCATCAGTAGGATTTGAATTAGACTTGAAGGTGTCTTTAGCCTTTCTTTTATGAAAACAACTCATTCGCATTTATTTCCCAAGGGATGCAGATATGTACTGAATCAGCGAAATAATTGATTTCTTACATTTTATAAAATACCCACATGGGGTCAGATACATAAGAGACATGATAGAAAATATGCCTTCATTCAGGCAAATATTGTAATAATAGTCTAATCATGGTTGTTGCTCTTCTGTGCACTCTTCCTAGAATCGTGGTGTCTTTTTTATACGTATCAGAACTGGAATCTTTTTTTTATCATTTATTAAATTTATTTGCCTTCCATCTCACCTCGAGATGATTAGAATAGAATAGAATAGAATAGAATAGAATAGAAGCTGGAAGGGACCTTTGAGGTCTTCTAGCCCAGCCCCCTGCTCAAGCAGGAGGACCTATATACCATTTCAGATTATTCTGGGCTGTTATTCTAAGTAGCCTTACCAAGGCAGTATATATAGTTAACATGATCCTAATACTAATATTTAACGAGATCTCTGTTGATGCAGTCCAGGACTGAGACTGAAATGTGACCAACTTTTTACTTGATCTTATACTTTTCTTCTGATCTGAGTAATTAACAGTCATTTCCTAGGAGAACAACCTGCTGTGGGGCTTTGCTAGAGTTTTCAGCGTTTTCCTTGCGTTCAGGTCACAAGAAGAATTCCGTGAAATTCAGAAATTCTCTCGTTCTGGGGAACTTTTTCTTTAAAAAAGTAATAATAATAATAATCCTGCGAAGATTTCCTCAATCGGAAACGTCGTTCCTCCGCTCGCCTTTTCAAAGAGCCGCAAACCAGCAGGAACGAGCTCGGGGCGAAGTGAGGGCGGTGTTTCGTCAGCTCAGCTTCATTTGCCCTTAGCGCGCCTTCGCGGGCGAAAAAGGGCGGAGACTTTTGACAGTAACCTCTCCTGCTTTCCACGTTCCCCTAGCGAGAGGCGGGACCGCGGGCCTGCCAGCCAATCAGGGGCTCCCACGACCCACCCCGGGGACACCCTGGTTTAGAATGTTAAAAGAGTTTCCAAGAGTTCCCGGAGAGGTAAACTTTCCAAAGAAGTCCGGTAGTTGAGCGCGGGAGTCGGCGAGCCGTCATGGTTTCTCCCCGGACTTTCGTTCACAAGCTTGGGTCGACGATTCCGTTGCTGTTGGTGCTCTGGGATCTCCACTACGAGGGTAAGAGGAAGTTTTGCTGCTGGTTTAGCAATTGTCACCTGGGAAGTTTGGGGACTTGAGCGAGAGAAGGGACTTACGGAAGCAGGAAGGCGTATGTTGGGTGGTGGGAGTTGGTAGACACGGGTTAAAGTGCATGTGTTATAAATCTTCCTGTAGAGCAGAGGTTTTCAAACTTGGCAACTTTTAAGACTTGTGGACTTCAACTCCCAGAATTCACCAGCCAGCGGAGAATTCTGGGAGTTGAAGTCCACAAGTCTTAAAGTTGCCAAGTTTGGGGACCCCTGCTATAGAGCTAAAACATGATCGCACTTGGGATCATTGCAAAGGTGGGAGAGGAAGTTACAGCCTTCCTTGTAGAGACGGCTACACTGAAACTCCCTGGGAAAGAAACGAGTGTTTCTCTTACCTTGAAGGTTCCCCAGCCAGATATGACTAGATAAATATTTAAACTAGAGATTAAATCTTTAATTAAAAAGTGATATTTAAGTATTAAAATTAAATACTTAGATATTTGCTGGCTGGGGAATTCTGGGAATTGAAGCCCACACACACACATCTTCAAGTTGCCAAGGCTGAAAAGAAAAACATTGGTATATAATATATTAAACAGTTCTGCTTTTGGTGATGGGGATCAAATTAATGAGGCTGAAAGGGTTGATGAAGAGGGAGGAAATGCCAATCCCCAAGGGAGGTGCTGTCCTTACAAGAAAAGCTCAAAATATTCTAATGGTAGTCTCTGCTCTGCTGGAACTGTAGGTGGTCCTTAGAAAGTTGACATTTGCAGGCATACTCCTGGGACCATTATTCTAAAATTAAAATGTAGCTTATAGGCAAGCTGTGCTCATTTACTCAGTGGCATTTACTTCATATGAATTGTGTTTAGGAATTTAGCCCATGAACTGGTAAATGTCCGTTGTCTGTTTTGCTGAAATCTTCCCAAGTTTCCAAAATAATTAAATCCATCATTTAGTGGACCAGCAAAAAGCTGTAGACACGGTACACATGGACTTCAATAAGGCATTTGACAAAGTAGATCACAACCTATCTCTTGGTAAGCTAGAAAAATGTGGGTTAGACAGTATCACAGCCGGTTGGAGTCATGTATTTATTTGTTAAAATTTATTAGCCATCCATTTTACTCCACACTAACTCTGAGTGTCTTACAATATCAAAAGATAGAAATATAAAGTCTAATAATTCAAATACAATACTATTTTAAAAAAATCAATCTAGCTAAAAAGATGGGGAGAGAGAGTCTGATGAAAGGGTGAGTTTAGTATCTGTTATTAATCTATGAACTACTGCCAATGTGAAACCTCTCCCTTGGAGAGCCAGGTCTTTTGTCCTTTTTTTCCCCCAAAATTTTTTATTGGTTTTTATACATATATGGGGAAAGATAAGGGGATATACAAAAAAATTTGGCAGCTCCCACACTAGTGATAGAAATCCATCCAAAAACTCACAATTTTTATAATCTTAAAAAACAAAAGATAAAAGATAAGCAGAAAACAAGGTCTTATTCTATATTGTCAACCATGTGTTCATTCATTTTCCTTTGTCACTTTCTAGAATATTACCAATTACTATTATTTCAAATACTTTTATTTTTGTGACCTGAGCCTTTTTGATATTGCTCCTTCCTCCCTGTCCCCAGAGGAAGCCTCAGCCCCCCCCCTCCCTCTTGTCTTGCACCTTGCTGTCTTTTCCACTACCTTCGCTGTGTTCGTCCTCTAGGAGGGAGAGATGCTTTTTAATGAAGGCTTCCGCCTCTTGCACTGTATTAATTCTAATCCTGTTTCCCTCCCAGAAGACCTCTATAAGAAGAGATCTCTATAAAACTTTTAAAGGCAAACAGCTCAGCAGTCATTTCTAGCAATCGTGATAACGGTCTTTCTCAATTAGCTAGCTCAAGTGACGGGTCAGCCCAGGTCTTTTGTCCTTATAGAAGGTAAAGAGGAACTGACCACATTCTGGCAGAAGGGTAAGATGTTTCAAAGGCCAGGCGCAACAGCAGAGAAAACTCTTTTGCTTCCCCCCCCCCAGCCAAAATATCCTGGTTGATGGTGCCCACAAACATGGTGGCACAGGTGGGGTGGGCTAATCCCACTGGGATGAGACAATCCTTCAAGTAGCCTGGACCCATGTCATGCAAGTCTTTAAAAGTAATTAATAGCTGGAATTGCACCAGGAAGCAAACTAGCAGCCAGTGCAGCTCACAGAGCAGTAGATAAGGGCCACCCTTAAGGCTGCCTGCACCACTGCATTATGGAGTGCATTGCAATAGTCTAACTGCGAGACGACTAGGGCTTGAAGGCCTAGGTCCCTGACTGAGCGCAGGGACTCCTAATCCAGAAGATTAACAGGTTAAGAGATTGACAGAGTTGGAAGGGGCCTTATAGTTCATCTAGTCCAGCCCCCCCCCCCCCCCGCTCAAGCAGGAGACCCTACACCATTTCTGACAAACGGCAGTCCAATATCTTCTTGAAAGTCTCAAGTGATGAAGTTCCCACAACTTCCAAGGGCAAACTGTTCCATTGGTTGATTGTTGTTCCATTGGTTGATTATTGTTGATTGGTTGATTGGCCGCAACTGGTGCACAACTCGTAGTTGTGCAGGGGCTCTCCTAGCTGTAACTACCACCTGCTCTTTGAGCAGTGGTCACCAGTCCAGGAGAACCCCAAGTTGCAGACCTGATCCACCTGGACTAATCCCATCCCATCTAGAACTAAAGATTTGACATCCTGAATCTTGGGACTCCATGTACCCAAAGCCATTTGGTCTTGCCTGCATTCAGTCGAAGCTTGTTTGTCCCCCATTCAGCCACAGCCTTCAGGCATCACGGGAGGGCAGCAATAGCTTGGGTCACTATGTGTAGAAATATAGAGTTGGGTATCATCAGCATACTGCAGCTACCTCAACCTGTGGTGATAGAGGATTTCACCCAGTGGCTTCATGTAGATGTTAAAAAGAAATGGAGAAAGTACTGAGCTCTGTGGAAATTCTATTGTTAAGCATGGTGTTGGGATTAAAGTTGAAGCGTTGGTTGTGATATTGTATTGTATGACTTGTAAGCCTGGGAGGAGGGACCAAGATGTGGAGAGAACTGAGATGGCAGAGAGGAACCTCAGGATGGTCAAAGGCAGAGGTAGAACCCAGGGGCAGGGCACATTTGAGGGCATTGGACTTGCCACCTTTTCTAGCCACGCAAGTCTGATTTCATCTATTGGTGGTATTAGAGATATTGGTTGGTTTCTTTCTTCTTTCTTTCTTTATTCTTTATTGGCCAAGTGTGATTGGACACGCAAGGAATTTGTCTTTGGTGCATATAGTCTCAGTGTACACAAAAGAAAAAAGTCATAGGGTACAAATAAGCAATCAAATCATACTAGGAAACAATATAAATCGTAAGGATACAAGCAACAAAGTTACAGTCATACAGTCATAAGTGGGAGGAGATGGGTGATAGGAACGATGAGAAGATGAATAGTAATAGTAATGCAGACCGAGTAAATAGTTTGACAGTGTTGAGGGAATTATTTGTTTAGTAGAGTGATGGCGTTCGGGGGGGAAACTGTTCTTGTGTCTAGTTGTTCTGGTGTGCAGTTCTGTATAGCATCATTTTGAGGGTAGTTGAAACAATTTATGTCCAGGATGTGAGGGGGTCTGTAAATATTTTCCCGGCCCTCTTTTTCACCTTTTGATTTTGACCTGAAATTTTGATTTCCATTCCGAGAAATGCAGAAAAGAAAAGAAAAATTGATCTGTGTTTTTTTCCCCTCTTCCTTCAGGAGTACAATGTGGCATAAATGCAGAAGTCGAAAAGCAGCTTGAATTGGGGAAAAAGCTGCTGGCAGCTGGGCAGCTGGCAGATGCTCTGTCGCATTTCCATGCTGCCATAGGTATGTACCTGAAGACCGTTGAGCTTCCCTTCTAAATATATGATTTTTGCTCCCTCTGGCCTAGGTAATATGCATGAGATTAAAATTAAGGGCTGAGAAACTTACTCTTGGTGAGAATTCTAATTGCTGAATGAATGTTTTTATACTTGGTTCACAGGTCCAAAATATTCTAACTTCTCAAACAGGATTTAAGTGAAAAGGCTGGTATGTTTCTGCCAGGTACATGTTAAAGTCTTATTAGCAGGGATGGCGAAAAAGATGTTCCATTACTGATCCGTCATTTGGTCTTCCACAAGAGAAAGATGTAGAATCTAAAAACCAAATTGTAAAATAATTTTCCACACATGTGAGTCTGTAGTTAGAGATTAGAAGCTGTAGCACATTGGGGCTCAACTTCCTTAAATATCCACTTCTATAAAGCCTTTAAAAGCAGACTAGGATTGGATAGATGTTCTGTGCATACTGCTGTTAAAATTTCATTACAGTGCCTACATTGCTGGAAATATTCCTTCCTTGAATTATATGCAATGTCTCTCTCTCACACACATATATTAATTGTATTCCTCCTTATTGCTTGCTGCTCTCTTCTCTCCAAAGCTTTGGCTGACTTAAGGCTATGTTCTGATTGCTACTTTTTTTTTCCTTGCAGAAGGAGACTCCGATAACTACCTTGCTTATTACCGAAGAGCCACAGTATATCTAGCCATGGGCAAATCAAAAGCTGCCATTCGTGATTTAAGCAGGGTAGTCGAATTAAAGCAGGATTTCACATCAGTAAGCACTGCTTTCTAAAGATTCCTTCGGGGTGGCTGGAAATGGCTTTTGGTCTTCATTTTTCTATTGCCTTTTAAAGGGGAGCCTGTTCCTTTTCTTTTTTTTTAGTAAGTGGTGTAATCTAACAGGAAACCTTAATTATCATACAACTTGGGGAGATTAAATATAGGCTGAAATTCTAGCTGGGGAGACAGGATTTTCATAGTACTAATTCAGCATGTGAATTTGCTCTGTTTACTTTGAGGAGTATTAATACCCTTGAAGATTGGGGAATGAAGTTTTTGGCATAGCTACAAATTGCTGAAAGTATGTGCAGAGGGATTCTTAAATCCTTTTTAGATTCTTAAGTAGCCTTTCCTCATTATAATGTGATATACACAGCACTATATTTCCTGATGTCATTATATCAACCATAATTATAATATTTCTAGTGTTTGCAAAGTGTATATTTTTAAAAAGGTAATGCTGGTCTATACTTTGAATGAAGAAGTAACACTTAAAAATTGGAAAGTTCTAGAGATATTGCATTTTATATCAATATTTAATAATTTCGTTGCTGAGAGTTATATTTTTAGATTTGGATCTTATCTAAGATTCAAATTGTGATCCTGATTTTTTTTAGAGTAGCATACAATAATTCAACTTTGTCTTGTGTTGAAACTAAAGCAGATTCTATCATCACAAACACAGGCATTTTTGTGTGCATGTGTTTTAAACAATCAGAACAGTGGCTATAATGCAAGAAAAAAATGAAACAAGACTTTGATCATGCAGCTGCCATATTGACTTTTGTGACTTCTTCGATGTCCAACCAGAAGTATTTTTTTCCTCTCAACAGTAATCATTTTGACATTTATTTTCGTTTTAAGTGCTCCGAAGGCTTCAGGGAAGCCTCCGGACGGTCCCTGAAGCCTTCGGAACACTTAAAATGACCCTCCGAGCAAACCGGAAGTGACTTCCGGGTTGCTCGGAGGGTCGTTTTAAGCATTCCAAAGGCTTCAGGGACCGTCCGGAGGCTTCCCTGAAGCCTTCGGAGCTCTTAAAAGCACCCTCTGAGCAAACCGGAAGTGACTTCCGGGTTGCTCGGAGGGTCGTTTTAAGCGTTCCGAAGGCTTCAGGGACCGTCCGGAGGCTTCCCTGAAGCCTTCGGAGTGCTTAAAACGACCCTCTGAGCAAACCGGAAGTCACTTCCGATTTGCCCGGAGGGTGGTTTTAAGTGCTCCGAAGGCTTCAGGGAGGCCTCCGGATGGTCCCTGAAGCCTCCGGAGGGTCTCCGGGGGGGGGGCGGGGGAGGCTCTTTTCGCGCTCTCCAAGCTCCTATAAAGCCCCTGGAGCCTGGGGAGGGCGAAGAAAGCATGCAAAAATGGGGGGGTCGCACGTTGTGTGCGCATGCGCACTGGGGGGGTCGTGCGTATTAATCAGGCATTCTAATCACAGTGCTTGTTTTTCTATTACTTTTTTTAAGGCACGACTACAAAGAGGCCATCTGCTGCTTAAGCAGGGAAAGTTGGATGAAGCTGTAGAAGATTTTGAAGGCGTGGTAAGTGAAGTGCTCTCTCAAGGCATAATTGAAGTAGCAGCTGTGAAAAGAATATTGAGCATTGCATGTCCCTATATATATATGTACTCTAGGTTGATGGTTTGGTTTTGAATTTGAGTAGCGCTAGAGTCAGTGAGAAATTAGGACCATGTAAAAAGTGCTACTCTCCTGTATCTTTAATTTTCTTTTAACATTGAAATAGCAATAGCACTTAGACTTTTATACCGCTTCACAGTGCTTTACAGCCCCCTCTAAGCTGCTTACAGAGTCAGCCTCTTGCTCCCAACAATCTGGGTCCTCATTTTACCCATCTGGGAAGGATGGAAGGCTGAGTCAACCTTGAGCCTGGTGAGATTTGATTTGCCAAACTGCTGGCAGCCAGTGATCAGCAAGTAGCCTGCATTCTAATCACTGTACCCCATGGCCTAAACCTGAATCCTTTTCTGCACCAGAGTATAGTTAGAAAGGATGAAGGATATCATGGGCCAGAGATTGCGAGTAAATGTGCCATTGGGACATTTCATATCTGACTGGAAGCAGGAGAAGTTTAAAAAAGAAGAAAAAAACACCTTCTATATATCTCTCCCCCCCCCCCCCCTCCCACCCCCAAGCAAAATTAGAAGTGGAAGGGAAGTGATTTTTGTGAGTTCCAAATACACAACCGATTTACCTTACAAAAGGTAAACTAACGTCAGAGACAAGAAAATGGATTCAAATAACAGAATAACGGAGTTGGAAGGGATTTTGGAGGTCTTATACTCCAACCCCTTGCTTGAGCAACAGAACCTTGTACAATTTCAGACAAATAGCTGTCCAATCTCTTCTTAAAATCCTCCATTGATTGGAACACCCACAACTTCTAAAGGCAAGTCATTCCACTGATTAATTGTTCTCACCATTAGGACATTTCTCCTTAGTTCTAGGTTGCTTTTCTTCTTGATTAGTTTCCATCCATTGTTTCTTGCCTTGCCTTTCGGTGCTTTGGAAAATTGACCCCCTCTTCTTTGTGGCAACCCTCAAATACTGAATCATTGCTATCATGTCTCCCCTATTCCTTCTTTTCACTCAACTAGACATATCCAATTCCTGTAACCGTTCTTCATATGTTTTAGCCTCCAGTCTCCTAATCATCTTTGTCGTTCTTCTCTGCACTCTTTGTAGAGTCCCCACATCTTTTTAATATTTTGACCAAAACTAGATGCAGTATTCTAAGTGTGGTTTTACCAAGGCCTTACAAAGCAGTACCATCACTTCATGTGATCTTGATTCTATCCCTCTGTTAATGTAGCCTAGGTTGTGCTATTTCCACACAGCACACCTTTATAGTTTTGCATTTGGAAAAGAAGTATTTATTATCCATATGGTTGACAAAGAGATGTTTGCTTTGTTGCGAATCTTCGTCAGGTCAAGGTTTTTTTGTTGTTGATTTTTTACTTCTCTTTTTATATCTTTTGCACTCCCGACATTTTCACGCCTAATTTTGATATGATTATTTTGCATGTAACTCAACATGCTTCGATATAAAACAGTCAAAATGGTTCTTCTACTGATCTTGCCCTTACTGGAGCTCAGAATACAAAATAAATATTAGTAAGCTAAAGAATGCTCGTTCTGCCTGAAATTTTAAAAAAAGAACAGATTATTTTGATTGCCTATTTAATGTTTGTTAAATATTATGCAACTTATTTGGTTTTTCTTAGTAGAGTGAGAAGATACATAAAATCTTTTATGAGAAAACTAGAATGATAACTTGCAAAATTTCAGCTCAGTATATTTCAGGTACAATTAGACTATTTAGAAAAATAATATTACCCTCCAGAAGTAAAAAATGATGAGATTTGAAAACAGGCACCCAGCCGTTTACTTAAGCTTCCCAAGTGGGGAGCTGTTAAAAAATAAATCATTAGGAGAGAGTTATTTTGAATATAATTCTGAGGGAATTTTTCTATTTGTTTTCGGAATTGTCTATAGCAGCTCCCTTCCTTATACCGCGTTTCCCCGAAAATAAGACAGGGTATTATTATTATTTTACTCCCAAAATAAGCACTTGGCCTTATTTTGGGGGAGGTCTTATTGTTTTTGAGATGCAGGAGGAAGCGAGTGTGGTCACCTCATGGTTGCTACTGTGTTACAATATTTTCGGGGAGGGCTTATTTTCAGGGAAATGGGGTAGAATAATAAGGAGCAGGCCTGCATTGTGGCCTTTTGTACATTGAAGTCATAATTCAAATGGCTGTGGGCCTTGCCAATTGATCTGCTGTGGACTGGGCAGTCCCTGCCTGGCTGGAAAACAGTGCACCTCTTTAAAAAAAGGGGTGGGGGTGAGAGGGTCAACTTTACAGTAATTGTTAGCTGACCATACAAGAGTTTCTAGTTGCTTCTCCACCTTGTAACCCATCCCCTGGGGAACTGCTGCTCCCCTTAAGAATTACAGCTCACAATTGGGGAAAACAACTTCAATCTATTTTGTGTTCTTCCACTAGAGGCCAGCAAAATCTGTCCTTGAGGGCTAGCGTTATTAAAACTGCATCCCCCCTAGTGTAAACATGAACAGTAATAATTATTTTTATATGTTTTCACTTAAACATTTATTACACAAAATGTAGAATTTATATATTTATATTTTACCTAAAGTAATCATAATTTTTTTAAAAGAATTTTATTGGTTTTTACAAATATTTATAGGAAAGGGTAAATAGGTACAAGAAAATTTTGACAGCTACATCGTGGGAAAGGTAGAAATCCCCCTGAATCTCACAACTTTTACCAAAAAAAAGTATCAAAAATTAAGAAATAAACATTGGCAGCTTTTTGTTTTACATTATATCAACAATATGTTCAATCATCTTTTATGTCACTTCCAACAATTACATTATAACAACAATTGCAATAATGTTTCAAACTCATTTTTGTGACCTGAGTCTTTTCACTATTTATTTATTTTATTTTATTTATTTATTAGACTTGTTAGCCGCTCCCTCTCCACGAAGGGACTCGGGGCGGCGTACAATAAATAAAAAATCACATATTATACAATTAAACATTACACGGAGGAGGTATAAAATCACACAACAATCGTTACAATACATAGAACAATAGTAATAATAAGGTTAAAAATTAAAATACCCCAATATAAAATTACAGGTTTAAAAAATTGCCAGGAGGATTAAAAATGGAACTATGGTTGAGCCAGGCCGGCTAGTTGAAAAAGGTGGGTCTTGAGTTTTGAACGGAAGGAGCGGAGGTCGGTAGTAATCCTAATGTCGGGGGGGAGGTCATTCCAGAAGGCTGGGCCCATCACAGAGAAGGCCCTGCTCCTGGGCGCCGCCCTTTGGCACTGCTTAGTGGACGGCACCCGGAGAAGTCCCTCTCTGTGAGAGCGAATTGGTCGTAGGGATGTATGGGGCAGGATGCGATCCCGCAGGTCACTAGGTCCTGTGCCATAGAGCGCTTTGAAGATGGTGATCAACTCCTTGAAACACACCCGATAGACCACAGGGAGCCAGTGCAGCTCGCGCAGGAGAGGTGTTATATGGGAGTATCTCGTACTCCCCATAATCACCCGCGCGGCCGCATTCTGGACCAGCTGTAGTCTTCGGGTGCATCTCAAGGGAAGCCCCATGTAGAGAGCATTGCAGTAGTCTAGGCGGGACGTCACCAGCGCATGAGTGACTGTGTGAAGGGCATCCCGGTCCAATAGGGGGCGCAATTGGCGCACCAGGCAAATCTGGTGGAACATCCCCCTCGCCACGGCTGCCACATGGTCATCCATGGACAGCCGGGCATCCAGGAGGACGCCCAAATTGCGCGCCCGCTCCATGGGGGCCAGTTGCTCGCCCCCAATGGCCAGTGATGGGATCAACTGGTTGAACCGGGGGGCCGGAAGCCACAGCCACTCCATCTTGGAGGGGTTGAGCTTGAGTCTGTTGTCACCCATCCACCCATATTGCTTCCTCCCCCCTGTCTTCTGGCAGAGCCATGGCCCCTCCCCCCCCATATCTTGTGTACTGTCCCCTGTTCCATCTAGAAAGGCACTGTATTTTTCAATGAAAGCCTCTGCCTCCACAACTGTATTAATTCTAATTCTAGTGCCCACCCAGAAAATCACCATTCCTTCTGGCAATAGCCATCTGAACCAAACTCCTTTATTATATAATTTCTTTGATAAAGAGGAATATTTCTTCCTCTTATCTCTTACTAATCATAATTGAAAGAAATTACCACTTGAATACTATCACCTCTGACAAAAACATCACCAAAAGGCAGCTTTACTTAGGACAGCTTACGATGATACCTCTCACACCATCAAATGTCAACATCTGCTTATCTGAGATGCTTGGAAAGGGCTTGGTAGGTGGGCATTTGGATCGCTTGCCCCCTTGTCCCATGGATTCCTCTCTCGACAGGAGAGGAAGGCAATGGGCTTAATTGAATGGCATGGTTTATTCTTTCTTTGCCACCCTAAATGTTTTAAGTGACCAGTGTTAGCACTAATAGCTTAATTAAAATGTTTTCAGTCCAGAAATGTTTAGGGTTTTCTGCTTATGGAGCACTTGAGGTGATAACTTTCTCTGGTGTTTTGTTAACTTCAAAGATATTTAATAAAATGTTTTCTTTTCCTCCGCCAATAAGATTTTTTGCTTTTTCATTTCTTTCCATTGTCTAAATGGAACATGATTCCATTTGCTTCAAGCAATAATCCAAAATATTTTGAATAAAGGGGTTGGGGTTTTTTTGGGGGGGGGCAAGAGGAAGAGGTCATATTCAACATTCATACTGATGATGCCTCTCATGTGCTCCTGTTGACAGTCCCTGATAAAGTGAGAAGCTCAAGAAACCCAAGTTTATCGCTTAGTGTACCTATGAGCTGCGATCGTTGACCCATCCTTTTCCTAAGAAATCCATCATAAGCCAAGATTTGGCTATAAACTGGGTTTGAAGTTCTGACGCCGCTCCCCCACCCCAGCCCTCTGCAGTGACATGATTGCATTTTGGGTACTCAATAATTGGTCCGCGTGAATAGCCTTTAACAATGGTACATGTTAAACCAGGGTTTTGAGGGCTTGTTGGTAAAGTTCCTTTGTACATGAAGAGAGTTACTTTTATATTGTTCTTGTGAAAGCTTTAATAATTGGTAGTCAGCATTTAGAACTTCTTTGCTAGCACAATGGACTGTTTAAGAGTTCCCCAACGTTTCTGGCTTTGCGGACTGGGGGGGGGGGAGTTTCACACAAGCCGTTGGCAAGCGCATGCACAGTTCCATTTCCACAAATGGCATTGTAGAGGGCCAGCACAAAGAAGTGATTGAGTGATGACTAAGGACATTTTCTTTGGCTTAATTTTAACTTATTCTTAATTAAACTCAGTTCAGATCGTGAAATAGGATTTATACTTAACGATAATATAGCCTTTTCTACCTTTATTGGAAAAAAATTAAATGGGAGGTTACTTTTGATGGGCTTGACAATTAGGCTGCCTTTGTTCTGACCTAGGCTTCCCGAGAGCATGAAGCAAACTCCTTGTCCCGACAAAAACCCCTTTTATTATTTTACTGTGAATTCTGCTCATTCACATCCAGCAAAGTCTTTCAAGGGAGGATTTATAGTCACAGACCTTATCTGGCTTGGAGAGCTGCCAAGCTCTGCAAAACTTGGCAAGGAGTCTCGGAGAGTCACGAACCAACTAAGCGAACTAATTGTCTCCTGCAAACTCCACTCCCCTTTCACTCCTTTTATTTCCTCTGGGAGGGGCCATTCATTGTCTACCTGTGGCCTTACTCCCAAGCTGACCCCTGTTCTTTAGCTGTTCCCTTCGTCCGGCAACTCTGTGCATGCACACACTGGGAACAGGCTCCAGCTGTTCATCTGCCTTTCTGATGTCTGACTCCAAAGGCAGCTGATCACTGGCATACGGCTCTGGCCCCCTCTCTGCCTCTGACACAGAGCTCTCATCAGAGCCTTCCCCAGACTCCAGGACTGCCCCATGTTCCTCCTCAACATACTCACTGTCCGAATCTGCTGCTAGCTCTGCTGGCCTCTGGCAAGCCACAACAGCCTTATGCTTCTAAAAGAGGTCCCACCTGTACCTGCTTTAGATTTCAGCCCTCTCCTCGCCTTTAGTCCCTCTGTAGCCCTGTAATGGAAGTTTAACCCTCCAATGCTTCTCTTCTCTTCTCCTTTCCCCTCTCTTCATTTGACAGCCAGCTCAGTCCAGCGTCCTTGCCTTAGGTGAGAATGGATTGAGTGTGGGACATAAGTTGTACAGACAGAACTTGGCAAAGGGAGAAGCCTGGGGAAAGGCTCCCAGGTTGTAGTCTTCAACACATTTTGTATTTTGTAGAATACATCTGTTCTCCTGAAATTACTTGCTGTTATTTGTCTCCGGAAGAGAACATACAGTATAGATGGGAAAGAGAGGGTGGAGGGAGGGAAGGAGAGAAAGAGAGGCTAAATATACACAGACATGAGTATTGAACCCTTGGACTATTTGCCTGTATGGGGGAACATGTGTCAACATCTGCCTTTGTTGTGAATTGTCTGAAGTTTGGAGAAGAAGCAACAGAAAAGAATAGTCTGGCAGTAACAAGGTGCAACATTATCAGAGGGAGAACTCAGTTTAGAGCCACAGTCTTTCTGTTCTGCTCTGTTTGGATACACACAGCCATTTTCTTTTGAAGTGACTGGCGAGCTGTCTGCATTCCTGTTCTGGATTTCCAAGTCAATAATCCAAAATTATTTTCTAGGCTATGATTTTTCCGCGCTAAAGAAGTCAAAGGCCTGGCTCTGTTTTATTGTGGGTTTGTCGATGGGTGTCAAACACAGGGTGATGAGTTCGAATTTGAATTTCAACCTGTAATTGGGTTTGTGTGTGTGTGTGTGTGCTCATTACTTGCAGCTCCTGACCAATCCCAGTGATAAAGAAGAAGGAGAAGCCCGTGCTCAGTTGTTGAAGTCAAATGAGGCTCGGCGCCTGCGTTCCCAAGCACAGTCTGCCTTTCTCGAAAAAGATTACTACAATGCTATCACTCTGTTGGATAAGATCCTAGAAGTAAGTCCCAGAACTGGAAACTGATGCCAAGATGTAAGCATGGCTACTACTTTTAAATTTTGAATTAAAAGTCACTTTGGAGTCATAGCAACATTCGGGTAGGTATGTGTTTTTTTCACCAGATGCTTGTAAATTGGAATATTTTCCCTTAGTGGGCAAAGTTTTAGTGGACTGGCAGCACGTATCTCACCTGACTTGATTTTCAATGCTAAGTACTTTACAATTGGGTCTGATGCATACCTGATTAGATGAGAGAATCCTAAGGCATCTTGGAGCTGTAGCCTAGACTGGAAAGTTGAGAAAACATCCTAGAAAAAGCCAGTGGCAAACTATTTATTTACTATTGCCACAACAATTTACAAATTTCTTCATGAAATCCAGAGCGAATCTCCTTTTGACAAATTGTATCATCAGGTTAATCTAACCCAGCGGTTCTCAAATAGTGGGGCGCGCCCCCCTGGGGGGGCGCGAGGCTCCGTAAAGGGGGGCGCGAAGGCTCCCTTTCCATCTGGGTGCAACGGCGGCGGCGTGGGCGAGGCATAATATATCCCGGCTTGAAGTGGCAGCGCTGGGGACTGCTCAGAGACTCATCAGAGCCGCGGGCTGGATCTGTGCAAGAAGCCTGCTCGGGCGGGGGTGGGAGGGAGGGAAGCATGGCTGTCCCAGGCTTCCCTCCCTCCCCCCCCCCAGCCCAAGCAGACTTTTTGCACAGCTCCAGCCCGCGGCTCTGATGAGTCTCTGAGCAGTCCCCAGCGCTGCCACTTCAAGCCGGGATATATTCTGCCATGCCCTCGGCGGCGTCCTTATGCAGGTAGCTCGCCTCCCCGCCAGCAGCTCCACCGCCAACATTCCGTCTGGAAGCGGAAGCGCAGCAGCCGCTGTTGGGGAAGGGACAAAGGGGTGGCGGTCGCCCGATCTTGCCACCCCCACCCCTTCGCCCCTGGTAATGGCGACTGTTGTGCTGCTGCTTCCAGCTGGGATGCTGGAGGAGCTGCTGGCAGGGAGGGAGGGAAGAAAGGGAGGAGGGAGTAAGGATAGACAAGCAAGAGGGAAAGAGGAAAGAAGGCAAGCAGGCAGGAAGGAGGCAGAAGGAAGGAGGGAAGAATGGAACTGGAAGGGAGGCAGGGAAGGAGGGAGGGAGAAAGGAAGGATAGGAGGATAGGGAAAGAGGAAAGAAGGCAGGCAGGCAAGGGGAAAGAGGAAGGAGGGAACTGGAAGGGAGGCAGGAAGGAAGGGAAGGAGGAAGGGAGGGTGGAAGGAAGGATAGACAAGCAAGAGGGAAAGAGGAAAGAAGGCAAGCAGGCAGGAAGGAGGCAGAAGGAAGGAGGGAAGAATGGAACTGGAAGGGAGGCAGGGAAGGAGGGAGGGAGAAAGGAAGGATAGGAGGATAGGGAAAGAGGAAAGAAGGCAGGCAGGCAGGGGGAAAGAGGAAGGAGGGAACTGGAAGGGAGGCAGGAAGGAAGGGAAGGAGGAAGGGAGGGTGGAAGGAAGGATAGACAAGCAAGAGGGAAAGAGGAAAGAAGGCAAGCAGGCAGGAAGGAGGCAGAAGGAAGGAGGGAAGAATGGAACTGGAAGGGAGGCAGGGAAGGAGGGAGGGAGAAAGGAAGGATAGGAGGATAGGGAAAGAGGAAAGAAGGCAGGCAGGCAAGGGGAAAGAGGAAGGAGGGAACTGGAAGGGAGGCAGGAAGGAAGGGAAGGAGGAAGGGAGGGTGGAAGGAAGGATAGACAAGCAAGAGGGAAAGAGGAAAGAAGGCAAGCAGGCAGGAAGGAGGCAGAAGGAAGGAGGGAAGAATGGAACTGGAAGGGAGGCAGGGAAGGAGGGAGGGAGAAAGGAAGGATAGGAGGATAGGGAAAGAGGAAAGAAGGCAGGCAGGCAGGGGGAAAGAGGAAGGAGGGAACTGGAAGGGAGGCAGGAAGGAAGGGAAGGAGGAAGGGAGGGTGGAAGGAAGGATAGACAAGTAAGAGGGAAAGAGGAAAGAAAGCATGTGACTACGGTGGGAGTCGAGGAAAGACTGGTGTGCTATGTTATGCAGAGGTGTACTTATAACGCGGGGGGGGGGCGAAATGTTTTCTTCTTCCTAGGGGGGGCATGACAGAAAATAATTGAGAAGCACTGATCTAACCACACAATTTCCAAAAATTGTGTTGGCTAGATTAACCTGGTAAAATGAAACCTCAGTTAAAAGGAGATTTGCTCCGGAGGAATCAAAAAATTGTGTGGAACGTGTTGCTCCAATTGTGTAGAAATAGTTATCCAATTCTTAAAGTGTGTATGGCATTGTGTGGCTTATTGCTACGTTTTAGGTGGGAGGGTCCTTTTGAATAAGTACAAATAGGATTAAAGTCTCCTTTTGTTTCTGGTTTCTCAAGGTTTGTGTTTGGGATGCGGATATGCGGGAACTTCGAGCTGAAAGCTACATTAAGGAAGGGGAACCTGGGAAGGCTATCAGCGACTTGAAGGCTGCTGCTAAATTGAAGAGCGATAATACTGAAGCTTTTTATAAAATCAGCACAATATACTATGAATTAGGGGACCACGAAATGTCTCTAAGGTAAATGCTTTGGGGAGAAGCAAAAAATCTTGAGAATTTTAGAAAACCTGCGCTGAACGGAAAGATGCCTTGCCAAGATGAAGGAAATTTGAAGGAGGAGGGAGAAACATGGATATGGAGCTCTCCCAGACCTCCAAATTTCTCTCTTTTTCCCTATGGGAGAGAAATTATGACCTTTAAAGCGCTCCATGGCTTAGGCCCAGGGTACCTGCGAGACCACCTACTGCCACCAGTAGCCTCCCACCGTCCAGTACGATCCCACCGAGTTGGCCTCCTCAGGGTGCCGTCGGCCAGACAGTGTCGGCTGGTGACCCCCAGGGGGACAGCCTTCTCTGTGGGAGCGCCTTCCCTCTGGAATGAGCTGCCCCCGGAGCTTCGCATAATCCCTGACCTCCGGTCCTTCCGACGCGCCCTAAAATGTTGGCTTTTCCAGGAAGCCGGCCTGGCCTGTTAATTTTAACTTATTTTAAATGTATTGTCTTTTAAATTCGGTTTGTTTTTTGGATATGTATTTTTTTTAAAACTTTTGGGATGTGTGTTTTTTTTAATGTTGTACGCCGCCCTGAGTCCTTTTGAAGAAGGGCGGCATATAAATCCAAATAAACAAACAAACAAACAAGGAGCAGGGACTGAACTGTTTTATCACTAGCATCTTGATTCCGCTATTAGTGGTACAATGGCCTAGAGGTGGAGCTCTCGCCTCACAATCAGGAGGCTGTGAGTTTGATCCTAGATAGCGGCAGATATTTCTCTCCCTCAGCACAATGAGGAAATATCTGCTGCGAACTTCCGCATTGGCAACAGGAAGGGCATCGGGCCAGTAAACACTCAGCTCTATTCCGTTGCCCCGAATCCACCCCAATGCAGGAGTTACGGATTAAAAGACGCCCCCCCAAAAAAAATAATCTTAATTCCACAACCTCTAATTCTCTCTCTCCCTTGTTGTTTCCTGTGTGTGAAGTGAAGTGAGGGAATGTCTGAAACTGGACCAAGATCATAAGGAATGCTTTTCTCACTACAAGCGAGTAAAGAAGCTCAACAAGCAGATGGTTTCAGCAGAAGAGCTCATTCACGAAGGAAGGTGAGTCATCCGTTTTGTGATTTTGTTTTCTTGGTTGAGTTTTGCTCTCCGTGGCTCTTTACACAGATCACTTTGCCAGTTTAGGAGTGGTCTGCATTGCATTACCATATCTCCAAGAGATGACCATTTAGCTTTTGATTAAAAAGACTCAGATGAAGGGGAATCCATCACCCTCCAAGGCATTTGGTGTCCCTGTTCAATAGCACTTGCTATTAAGACTTTTCTTCTGTTGCCTCGCCATAATTTCATCATCATCATCATTTTAGCCATTGTCTATTCACTGCCGGATGAAGGCCCCTTCCACATATTTCCAACCAATACAGCCCTGAGTTTTCTTTTGCCAATTGGGCCCGCAATGCTCGCCGATATCGTCAATCCATCTTGTTTTAGATCTCTTTCATGGACGCTTATTATCAAGTGGGATCCAGTCCGTGACTGCCTGTAAAGTACTGTGAAGTGGGATATAAGTCTAAGTGCTATTGCTATTCCCAGGTGGGTTTTTTTTCTTTTCAGTAGCCTTATCTCCACTACAATCTACTATAATCAGTTATGATCTATCAATATTTAAAAGCCTACGCTGGCCTGTGAGAGACTATTATAAGCCTGACTCACTGAAGTGTGACCATTTCAGTTCTCTCTTATAGGGCTGCCAATAGGTAGGGATTTTGTGAATGTTTAACAAGCTAGCAATGACTGGGCACCATGGATTAAATCCAGTGGGGTCTTTTCTGCTTACAGGAGTGCTTCTCCCGAAAAATTCATGAATATTTAATATTTAGAATAGAATAGAATAGAATAGAATAGAATAGAATAAGCTGGAAGGAACCTTGGAGATCGTCTAGTCCAGCCCACTGCTCAAGCAGGAGAAACTTTACCCATTTAGATAAGTGACTATCTAGTGTTTCTCAACCTTAGCTGCTTTACGTTATGTGGACTTCAACTCTCAGAATTCCCCAGCCACCATGCTGACTGAGGAATTCTGGGAATTGAAGTCCACAAAACGTAAACATGCTAAGGTTGAGAAACATTGGTCTAGACCAGTGGTTCTCAACCTGTGGGTCGGGACCCCTTTGGGGGTCGAACGACCCTTTCACAGGGGTCGCCTAAGACCATCAAAAACACATATTTTCAATGGTCTTAGGAATCGAGACACCAATTGTATGGTTGGGGGGTCACCACAACATGAGGAACTGTATTAAAGGGTCGCGGCATTGGGAAGGTTGAGAACCACTGGTCTAGACTCTTCTTAAAAACATCCAGCAATGGAGCACCCACAATTTCTGAAGGCATGCTGTTCCACTGATTAATTGTCTTCACTGTTAGGAAGTTTCACCTTAATTCCAGGTTTGCTCTTGAGCATCTTCTAAAAGTTTCAAACATTTTTTGTTTGCAGTGTTTATTGAAGATTTAATTACAAGAGTAAAAAAAAAAAGCAAAGTGAAGTGGTAAGAA
The DNA here is from genome assembly GCF_964273705.1 of Natrix helvetica. Classification (NCBI taxonomy): domain Eukaryota; kingdom Metazoa; phylum Chordata; class Lepidosauria; order Squamata; family Natricidae; genus Natrix; species Natrix helvetica. Next base: position 23,667,710 of record NC_138549.1, read on the forward strand.
AGAAAAAAATATGATAGAGATAAATAGATAGATAGATAGATAGATAGATAGATAGATAGATAGATAGATAGATAGATAGATAGATAGATAGATGACTTCTGATCATAATAAGTACAGGTATGACGTACGACCACAATTGAGCCCCAAATTTCTGTTGTTAAGCTGTTAGGTGTGTTTTGCCCCATTTTAGGACCTTTCTTGCCACAGCTGTTAAGTGAACTACTGCACTTGTTAAGTTAGTAGCACAGCTGTTAAATTAAGCTGGCTTCCCCATTAACTTTGCTTGTCAGAAGGTCGCAGAAGCTGATCACAGGACCCCAGGATGCCAAGTGTCTGTATTTTGATCACATGACCATGGGAATGCTAGTTGTAAGTGTGAAAAATGGTCATTTCACTTTTTTCAGTGCCGTAACTTTGAACTGTCACTAAATGAATTGTTGTAAGTTGAGGACTACCTGTATAAATATATTTAATAACTCTTCAATCCCTATAGGTTTACAAGAAATATCTCTTCTTCCTATAAGCCATCTCTTACCATATGCAAATATCTAAATCGTGAACTTTTCAGTCCATAAAGGGTTACCAGAGCTTTATAAAAAACATGTTTTATTTTAATTTTGGTTAAACAAACCAACTTATATTCCTTCCTTTTACTTTTGACAATCCTGCTCTTTAATTCATTCAGATGTGGATGAAGGATGTGGTTTGACCTTAAGTTTTATTTTTTCCCATCCTAAAGATGTCTTCAAGGCTTTGGCAAATCTCTTTCGTAAATCCAGTAAAAAGTCATTCAGATCATTCTCCTGGTATATTATTTGTATGCCCTCTTTAATTTTCAAAACTTTAACTTTTTTTTGTATCTCCAGTAGAAAGCCTTATGAAGGGTATTCTCTTGGCCTGTCATATGTATTTCCATTTTAACTCTGTTTTGTAATCCACACTTTTTTTAAATTATCCAACATTTTTGGTTCTACTATTTCTTTATAGGGTAAAAATTGATTCACATCTATCATTCTTCCATTAACATCTTTTGGACATAGTCTATTCATGGAAAGCTGACATCATTGCTAACATTGTAAACTAATTTCTGGGCCCATTCTTTGAAAATCTCCTGAAGTATTTCAAATATATAACAATTTGTATTATTTTGTAGATCCCTGGACTAACCCAAAACCAAAAGCAAATTTACACTTTTTCCTTTTCTGCCTGGAATCTTTAGTTCCTTCCAGTGTCCAAGTGTATAAGAAAATTTTAAATCTCTATTGCAACTTCAGATAGACAAAACAATTTGGTCCCTGCAAAAAGCTGTTTATTTTATTTAATTATTTTCAAAATCTTAGATTAAATGTCTCAATACTCCAAATTTATCTGAATCTTTAATTTATTTATAACTTTCTATATTAAATTTGTATTTGCTTTTTGCTGTTTATTTCCAACTAGCCAATAACCCGGTGTTGCCCGTGTATTTATTTATAGGGGGAAAATGTCCTGAACAAATGTAATTTCTAATTTTGGATTTTCCCCCTTACCAGAGGCAGCCCCCTTGTAGAGTGAAGCCGTTACCATGGCAACTCTGCTGCGCGGTACAGTAGAAGCCATTTATGGCAGTACAGTAGAAGCCATTTAAAGGCACAATAGGCTGCATCTTAATAGAACACACAAACCACAAGGGGTGTTAGGGGTGTCTTACCCTCACAGTATTTATCTCCAGAGAGTAAGTCATCTATGTACCAGGTTTGGTTGAAATTTAAAGCGTTCCAGAGTTATACTGGAACATACACACACAGAGCCATTTTTTTATATATGGATTATTTAATTGGAACTCAATATCCATTAAAAGGGCATGATTATGAGCATGATGGCTGATCCCCATTACTTCTCAGAGAAGTGTCTTTTGCTCCAGGAATTTTCAATGTCGTGGTTTGTGGCAATGGTATAGTCTCCATCTCATCTGCAAGAGTTTCTGCAACTCCTCCAGCTTTCAGTAATCAGCAACACTGAAAACTAATGGAACAATTTCATGCCATTTTCCCCAACTCAGTGAAAACCAATTGGTAAAATATGAGGTCTGTGTCATTCTTTCAGTCTAACAGGGGAGCGCTGGTGCATTTACCTTGCCCTCTGTAAAAATACAGAACAATCTAATTTATTTTCCTAAATTTAATAAATATACACTATTCGCTGATTTTCTTTCTTAATGTAAATAGGTATCAGGAAGCCACTGAGAAGTATGAGGCTGTTATGAAGATGGAGACAAATGTTCCTGTCTACACTACTCGAGCCAAAGAGAGAATCTGTCATTGCTTTTCAAAGGTAAACATTCAGTTCATTGGGCAAAACTTCTTATGGAACCATGGTGGCACAGTGGTTATAAGACAGTACTGCAGGCTACTTCTGCTGCCTGCCGGCTGCCTGCAATTTAGCAGTTCAAATCTCACCAGGCTCAAGGTTGACTCAGCCTTCCATCCTTCCGAGGTGGGTAAAATGAGGATGCAGATTGTTGGGGGCAATATGCTGAGTCTGTAAATCGCTTAGAGAGGGCTGTAAAACACTGAAGCGGTATATAAGTCTAAGCGCTATTGCTATTATTGTCCTCATTGGTCCATCTCAATTTTTTTCAGAATCAACAGACGACAGAAGCCATTAAAGTTTGCACAGAGGTTCTGCAGCTGGAGCCAGAAAATGTGAATGCCCTCAAAGATCGGGCTGAAGCATACTTGCTAGAAGAAATGTATGACGAAGGTACGCTTTGACAGCATAAAGATTCTGTGTTTTCCTTTACCCAATTTTAAATAATTATACCATTGAAATCTGGCCAGGCTGGAAATGAATTACTGTACAGCAAATCTCTAAATGAACTCTGTTTGTTGTCTTTGTGATAGCTATCCAGGACTATGAAACTGCTAAAAAATACAGTGACAATGACCAGCAGATTCAGGAAAGCCTTGAAAAAGCCCAGCGAATGCTCAAGCAGTCTCAAAAGAGGGATTACTATAAAATTTTAGGAGTTAAAAGGTAAGCATTTAGCAACTGCCAAGCCCCTATAGTTTCCTTAAATGTTGCTTTTTCTTCAAGAAGCTAAAGAAGTACTCTATTTAAAGTGGCAATTGGGGCAGGAACTTCCATCACTAAGTGATGGGGTTATAACATGTGACAGCACATGACCATGGTGTTTTGTGACAACAGTTGAGGCGGTCCCACTCGCAGCCAGTAAGTGAGAACCTCACATGATTACAAGTTCTAATTTCCTGCTAGCTTCCCCATTGTCTTTGCTTCTTGGGAAGCCAGCAGGGAATGTTGGAAATCATTATCATATAATTGCGGAGACACTGAAACTTTGAGGATTGGTTGTAACTACCAATCATTTAGCACCTTTGTAAGTTTTAAATGGTTGCTGAATGAGTGGTCACTAGATGCAGTATTACCTTCTTATGAAACCTGTAAGAAAGAGTTTTTCAAAACTATCTTAAGGACGTTCTGTTGTAAATAAGGAAACTTATAAACGCAACATATAATGCTGCAGGTAGAGAAGTTTAGCGCTTGAAGGGAATTGGGCATCTTGGATGCAAGGAGTCATCATTCAACATATTTCCCTCTTACACAGAAGTTAAGCCATATAATAAAAGATGGTACCTGCCATCTTTTATTAAGAGGGCAGCCAAAGAATCTGAATTCCCATCTACTGTCTTGGCTTCTTTTTAAAAGTTTTACCCTGGCACGAAGAGATAATTTCAAGTAATTTCTTATACTTATGACAGGAATGCCAGGAAACAGGAAATCATAAAAGCCTACAGGAAGCTGGCAATGCAGTGGCACCCAGATAATTTTCAGGATGAAGAAGAGAAGAAGAAAGCAGAGAAAAAGTTTATTGATATTGCAGCTGCCAAAGAAGTCCTGACAGATCCAGGTAGATAGATGTGTAGCTTGTCTGCTTCCCTTCTTTCAGAATAAGAGTCGAGCCAGTTGGGTTGTTTTTCACTTCATCTTTATGACCACCGACCAACATTCATTTTCTTTCAATGTCAAGTGATGTGTTTATTGAGGTTATTTCGTTTTTGAAGGGACTCAGCTGATACATGGGCCAGAGAGCTTGATAAATGGCTTAAATAGTGAAGTAAAACTCTGGCATTTTTGGTGCTAGCTGCACATCCAACCTTCTGTGCTTTAGAGCTATCCTTGAGATTTTTCTTAACAGGCAGTAGGTATGTCTATTAACTTTTTGCTTAAAACTCATCCACAGTGATTCTCCCTCTGACATTCTGTTTCAAACTATTACATTTAGGTTTTAGGCCATGTTCACACAATACACTTAACCTAATGGCTGCATTGGCACAATAGCTGAAGCTTGATGAGTGTTATCCAAGCTTCATATTCAATACACTACAATACAATAGCAGAGTTGGACGGGACCTTGGAGTGAGTGTTTTCTGTATTGTGTAAATCCAACAATATGGATAACCTCAGTAACAGATTAAGCAGCCATTGAATATCAGCCACAATGATTTGTGAGATAATTTGGGGGCTGCGTGGTTCCAGGAGTAGAAGTGTGGACTTCCAATTGATCAAAGCCTTGACACATGCTTGGTTTCCTTCTTTTTTGCCTCTTCCTTTATTAAGTTCTGCACCAAAAGGCAGGACAAAAAGCAACGGATGAACATTTATAAAGGAGAGATCCAACCAGTGAGAATAATTAATCAGTGGAGCGGCTGTTGTGGGTTCAGAAGTTGTGGGTGCTCCATCACAGAAAGTTTTTAAGAAGAGATTAGACAGTCATTTGTCTGAAATGGTATAGAGTCTCCTGCTTGAGCAAGGGGTTGGACTAAAAGACCTCCAAGGTCCCTTTCAACTCTGCTCTTTTTATTATGTGGCCCAGGTTTAAGCTGGTGACTGGCTTATCTGTATTTGGAAATTAAGCAGAGGAAGGCTAGAGATATGTGGTCCCCAACCTTTTGGGCACCAGGGGACTGATTCCATGGAGAAATGTTTTTCTGTGGACTGGAAGGGGTGTGATGTTTGCATGCTGCATGAATGAATGAATGAATGAATGAATATTTATTCTGAATAAATATATTGCCCTTTGGAGAAAATTGTCTGTGAAGGGCAAGCAAGTTCCAAAATAGTTTGCTTTTTTTTTTTTAGGAGTGCAGCTCTGCCTATGGTTACACCACTGCTTTTTACCTATTAGTTCATTTTTTGTGGTTAATACTCTAGTGGCTTTGGAATCAAAAGCGTTGGTTGAAAGCTGATGGAGTTCCTTTGTCGTTATGTCTGATTCAGCTGATCGCCATCTTTGTATCTTTTATAGAAATGCGGAGGAAGTTTGATGCAGGAGAAGATCCACTGGATGCTGAGAGCCAGCAAGGGGGAGGTCACCCTTTTCACCGAACATGGAATTCCTGGCAAGGGTTTGACCCCTTCAGTTCTGGGGGACCTTTCCAGTTTAAATTCAATTTCAATTAGAACTGCTATACTCTTTTTATTTTATTTTTCCTTTTGCATCTGGCAATCTGCAATTTTTTTCTAGATAACTTAAAATTACCATCTAGTCTTTGAACAGTAATGAAAGCCAGGGTTTGGTTTTTTGGGGGTGGGGGGTGGGGGGTTTGATAGTTCAAAAAGGGATAGCAAAATCCAGCCATATCAATAATACCAATCTGTTTGAGAGTTCCGGACCTCCAAGCTCCACGTCAAGACAAACCCATGTGTGAGAAGAAACTAAGAAAGCATTTTAACGTTTACTAAACCATTGGGGCCCTTTTGTGGGAATTAATCACTTGAAATAACAAAACGTACTCCGGCTGTAGTTACCACAAGAGGAAATGCTGAAGTCTCAAGTGACTGTTGGAAGTATTACACATCTGCAGTATAGGACCACTTACATCATACGGACATTGGTCACTGCAGCCAGCTTGTTCTGATTAATGTTACAAGGACAATTTTCTCTGATTAAAACCTCTCCTTCTGGTTGCTTTTAAAGAATTAAACAGAATTAATTTTTTTAGCCAGGTGGCAGAGAACCATTTTCCCTTGAAAACTTGCTTGACATTTGACGGGACTGAGATAGTGGCCATAATAAGTAGAACTTTGTTCTGCTCTTGAAGATATATTTTTTTAAGGGTGGTAGACAATCATCCTCTTCACAACTATTATATGCGTGTCTGTGGTTGCACAGACTAATAACACATGGAACTGATTGAAAGTGTTTTCATGCAACCAAAATCCAATATTTTGAACTGTGTTCCTAACGGAGCCTGGCGTCACCTTGAGATGTAATTTTGAACTTGCCTTTTCTTTCACATCCGGTCTTTTTTCAAGAATGCCGTTTTGAACACTTGTCAAAATGATATTCACCTTTCACCTTGCTTGTTCTCATTAATAACACATGTACGCCCCAGTCTATTTCAATGAAAGTTCTCCAAACATCTGAAAAATTAGTGGTTGAATCTCACTAGCTTTTGGGTGTGACATTCTGTCCTTTAGGAATGCTTTTGAAATGATTTGGATTCATCTCAAAATATGCCACGATGGATACTTGAGTGAACATTCGGACACAAAACCAGGACCCACAAAGTGCCTTCATGTTTCTCTCCTTGGGAATGACTCCAGAAATGCCGGGAGAGAGAGGTTACCTATTAACAAATCACCTTTATGTTTTGGACAGGACTGCATAAAGTGCCATTGTTAGAATGGGGGTTGGGGAAAAAACAGGCCTTTGCTTTCTTTGACCAAATCCTATCAAGTCCATGTTTATACAGGACATGGTTTGGGCTGCCTTGATGTTGCTGGAGCTCCTTGTGCTAGAGGCCATCAGGGCTGCGCATGGATTGATCCAAAGGTTCAGCAGTGCTTCTGGGTCAATTAAAATCAAACATTGCCTTGGGAGTGTTGCCAGAATAAATCAGAGGGGTTGAAGGAAGTGGGGGGGGGGAGATAGATTCTATGAAAACTATGTTCTTTTGAAGGTAACGAAATACTAAATAGTATTCAACAGTAGCATATCGTTATTTTATTTGCTTTAAATCCTGAATTTTTTTTGGGGGGGGGGATTTGGCTGTGTTGGGGGTGGGAGGGATAAGAAAGGTTGAATTCTGAAGTTAACCATTGTGCCAAGTCTTAATTTGTTTGTACGCCAAGTAATGAATAGAAATTGCTTTATTATGCTGTTGTACCTAGTGATTTTGAGTAGACTTGGGGGAAATCTAACAAAAAAACTTACTTCATTCCTTTAGAAATTAAAGAATCAATTTAAAAGGCAGTTCAGTTATCAATTGCTACCGTAAAATATCCATGGAGTTAAATGCCTCAAATGTGGGGGGAAATGCCTTTGCAAAATAGCTTTACTTAAGCAATATATTTTAAGAACACAAAGATTAATATTTCTTTTTAAACTTTACTCATTTGAAATCTGGAAGCTATTTTGTGGTGGTGTAGTTTTATATTAAATTGGTGGCATTGGTGTACATGGGTTATGTCTGAAATCTGAAATTTAAAATTCTGTTTTATCAAAGCCATTTACATATACTTATCAAAATAATGATTGCCTCTCTTATTGGGACAATGTTTGAAACTCAGTCCTCTTTATACAGTATTGAACAGAATTGAGACCAAAGTAATGCTAAATATTTACTTGCGGGTGTACTATAACATCTAAGTCCTTTGCCCGTTAATATATGACATGATAATACATGGGGACTACTCCCCCTCTACCGGAAGCTGTGGTCTACAGAAGAGTGGTCAAAGTAATAGACTTCCTTCTTTTTATATAATTTTGTGGCAGGCTAACAGAAACCTGTTTTATCTGTTTTGCTATATTTTGCAGTGGGTGGTGGTGGTGGCAATACTTGATTCCAAATGGATGCTTTGTCTAACTGGGAAAAGAAATGGCTGCTTTAAAAGAAACAGATACACGTTGTAGGTGTGCACACACCAAAGCCTCTTTTCTGAATGGTTCCCAAAGTTTTGTGTCGCCCTACTTTATACTAAGAATTGGCCAGCAAGCTTAAGTTTAAGCTTCAGCTCTTGGAAGCTCAAGAGCAGGGTTTTTCGTAAGTGTTCTACAAAACTCAAGGAGAGATTAAAGGCAAACGAGAGCTAATCCAAACACAGTGTTCTCAGTCATTACAGCCTCTTGCTCAGGAGTTCTAGCATTTATTTATTTATTTTTAATTAACTTGTTCTGGGGCCTGAAAAGTAGCCTCTTTATTCTCGAGATCATCAGTGAGCCCGGCAAGGCTGAAATAATTAAATTTCAGATTGAGGAAGATCCTTTAAGATCACAGAAAACACCAGGCGCTAAGACAGGCTTCCTCATTAATTGTCATTTTTCATAATGGAGCAAATCAATGAGCATTCCAGAAGAATCCATGATTTTAATCATATTTATAAATATGCTTGAGATAGAATAAGTTATCCTAATCAATGTGAAATCTTTGCAGATTGCAGGATTCAGAAGGATGCCCTAATTCATGAGCCTCGAGCCAAGTTTCAAAAGAAATCCAGTCATTTATTAGGAGCAATATGTCAGCAATACCCAAGTGGAGTCAGCTCTACCCTCACATAATTTACAGCTCCCTATGACCCTATTTCCCCCCTCCTCCCTGCGTGTGTCATAAATCACATTCTCCAATGGAGTATGTTCACGGGCTGTAGTAACCACAGCCCTCCTGCTTGCTCCAGTAACCAGAGATACAATCTGGGGAAAGGCATCTGTGGAATGTGCTTTAGGTCGCGGCACCCAAGCAGCTCTGTCAGTTCCTCCTCCTCCTGTTTATGACAAAGCAGGTCTGGAATGCTTTTACGAGTTGACATTCGCCTCCCCTCACTTCCTGCACAAACCTAGTAATGGCTGCTTGGAGTTTCTGGCCCATTTGTAAAGCCCTGGTAATCTGAGTTAACAGAAGCCTTGCACAACCAACCACAGCTTCCGATCAATCTAAATGTTTTAAAAGCAAAGAGATCAGAACTGATTTTTGGGTTCCAGACTCTTCAATTATGAGTCTATGACAAAGTTACATCCCTCTGAGTTCAAGGAGCGCATCCTGATAGTATTTAGTATGAATAAGTTAAGATTTTTTAAAAAAAATGCTATTTGCAAATTGCAAAAAATAATCACAGTTCCTCTATGCAGAGCTAATGGGTTGCTTCTAATGTCCGCACCATTATCCATAGCTGCCCCATCTCATCCTTTCAAACTTAGATAATGGGAGGTAATATAGAATCTATAGCACAAGTCTGTTCAGTTTGCTTTCTTCTTTTCTGCTATTTACTTTTTGCAAATGGAAAAAAAATTGACCACAGTGAATATATGTGAATACATTTTCCATAACGGGAAAACCGGAACAGGATGCAGGAGAGGGAGGAGGCTCACTGAAATAGAATTTTCCGAAAGTGATGAGGAAGGCTAAATAAAAAGATTGATAAATGATTTCAAGTTGTGTGTTAAGTATGAAATATTGCTTCAGCAGCTCTTACAGGAAGCATTTTGAAATGTAAATATAGAAAGGCACATGGATACAATCATTTCCAAATACGTTTTATTTACTGGGCATTTTACAGTCTGTTAGTTCCATGCCATGTGCAAGTCATTTTTTGCATTAATTAAAAGCAGTCTTTGTTTTCTGCCTGTGGTTGGCATTGAGAAATATTCCTAAAGTTCATCATGCTTGGAATCTGTAAAAGAATTTAATTTTATTAATTCTGAATGCACATCACTACAAAGCAAAAGAATATTAAAACTGACCGGTATTCTTTTAAAATCATTTTCTCGCCACTCCTTTTTTCTATCATCCCACCACTACAATGTAATCAGATAGGAAACTGTTTTTACGGAAGGTGAAAAAATATAAATTAAAGATTGCCGAACTGCACTCGGGATGGACCCACCTGAAGTGGTATTCAGCCCGTTCTCTCCAGTTCGGGCGAACCAGTAGCGGTGGCTGTGGGAGGCTCCGCCCACCCACCCTGATGTAATGCGCGACCTGTGCATGCACAGGTGGTGCGTGCGAGTGAAGCTAGTGCGCACACTTTCACATTTGCAAACCGGTAGGGAAGGTAAGTGAATCCCACCACTGAGGCCCACCCTCCGAGTCCAACCAACTGCATAGGATTATGGAGACAACATTAGAGGAGATCTCCATGTAATGTTACCTCTTCAAGGCAGATAAACAAAACCAATCAACCCTCTTCTCTTCCCAGAGCAATTCCATGAGCTACAGAAGTTTCTCCTTTGTCTCACCTTTGGGATGAAATGGGGTCCCGTCTGTCTTCTCCTTTCTGAGGCGATTTATTAGCTTCTGTATTTCAGAGTCATAATCTGTCCATTCAGGAACAATCCTGATAGCAGCTTCTAGTTTAGGTTCCTTAGTTTTGGGGTTGTTGCACTGAAATATATATTTTTAGGAAAAAGGCTTACTGTGATTTAAAGTCTGAAACGGAAACCTTATTGCTACAAAAGAAAAATCACCATGAAAAGAACTATACATGTAGTAAAATGAAAACCGGGAAGTTGTAAATGAGTTACATTATCGGAAATGTCACATGCCATGGACCGTGTGAGATAATTAGTCCAGAATGTAAAAAATCCTAAGGTTAATCAAGAATATTTCCATTTCTAGTGACTCCAAGTGACAGCTGAGAAAGGGAAACAAATTGGTTTTCCCAGTCTTTGCTTTCTCCCTATTCGCCAACACAGGACTTTGACCCTGAGAGCTTCCCAGCTTCTCAAAGTAAACTTCTAAAGCAGGGGTCCCCAACTCCTAGTTTGTGGACCAGCAATTGGGCCGCGACATGCCAGAAACCGGGCCGCGCAAACAAGTGAAGCCCCATCCACAGGATGCAGGATGCATGTGAAACCATGCCCCCTCTGGGTACACGGAAAAACCTCCACAGAACCAGTCCCTGGTGCCCAAAAGGCTGCGGGCCACCGTTCTAAAGAATGTATCATTTTGCAATCATGCAAATCACTGGGGAAAAATCAGATATTAATATTTTATGGAGAATAACTTGTCATGCTTTCCAATTGCTACTCTATTAATCTGCAGAAACATCTGGAAAGCATTCCTTTTATAAAAAGAACTACTGTCACCAGCTGTGTGGAACCCACAGCTATCTATCTATCTATCTATCTATCTATCTATCTATCCATCCATCCATCCATCCATCCATCCGTCATTTTGAATTGGCTCATTCCCAACTGTCAGAATTACAATTTACAAAGGGCAAGGAGATGAATCTGGGAGAAATCCTTGATAATTAAATTAATAAAACAGAAATCTAGATAAGAGAAATGGAAAAAAGCAATATAACACACTTTATATTGTGTTCCTTGATGTTACAATAACCTCTTCTTATTATAAAATGGAAAGTATCCACAAAGCTACTGCTCGGTTAGCATCTGCTTGTACAGGTAGTCCTCAACTTACAACAGTTCATTTAGTAACCGTTCAAAGTCAACAATAGCACTGAAAAAGTGACTTATGACCATTTTTCACACTTAAAGATCATTGCAGCATCCCCACGATCACATGATTTCACTTTGGATGTTGGACAACTGGTTCATATTTATGAGAGTTGCAGTGTCCCAGAGTCACCACCTTTTGCAGCCTTCTGACAAGCAGAGTCAATGGGGAAGCCAGATTCATGTAACAACCGTGGTACTAATTTAACAACTGCAGTGATTCACTTAACAAATATGGCAATTTCTCACTAAGCAACAAAAATTCTGGGCTCAATTGTGGTCGTAAGTCGAGGACTACCTGTACTCTTTGGTATGGGCTAATCCATGCTTCTCCCTTCCTCCAAGTTATGGGATACAAAATAGAACAGAAATACGGAACAGTTGTTCGAGATGCTCTGAGAGATAAGTCCTGTTAATGCTGCAGATTCAGGCAGGACCCACAACGTACCACAATTTCATGGTTTCCATGATTCAGCTGTTAACTTTTACATCTAACAAAAATGGGGACAGAATTTTGACTCACAAATACTTACGTTGCAGTTGATTCCAAGGGACTGAGGAAAAATGCTTCTTTGAAACTGCTTATAGCAGCTGTTCCTAACTTCACTCCATTTTACACCCACTCACCAGATCAATGGTTTTAGCCTTTTCTTTGGATTCATTGCTGCACCAGGTTTCACACCACAGCCATTCTTGAGGGAGAGATTTAATAGGCACCTGATGAATCATGTTATTCGGAAGATCCTAAAAAGGTAAGATTTAGAACTCTTATTCGGAAAACAGTATGCTGTCCATTGTACCCAATGTGGTTTTTCCTGTGCAGGTTGAATTACAATTGCCTTCAAGCTCAGACAATGCAGGTACAGTAGAAACACTGGTCACGACCATAATTTGTTCCATAACCGATTTGGCGCTTACCCCCAAAAATGGCACGGAAGGGGAAATCGACCGTGGCCGTATTTGATCGCGACCAATTTTTTTGTCTGAACCCAATTTGATTGTGGTCAGAAGTGTTTGTGACCAGAGGTTCTACTGTACATTGGAGAACAAAACTTGTGACCACGGTAATCAAGTAATGGAGTTAAAGAAAGCACCTTCATTGGCAGCAGCTAAACCAAATCTAGTGTGATACAAGTGTGGGTCTAAAGATGAATTATAACAGGCTTGAGATTATCACAGTAGACATTAATTCTGAGGCAGTCTTCACTGGCAAACTTGACATGGACAGTAATCTCCCCAAAAATAGGCTACAGTAGTTAAGGGCTAGGCTAAAGGTTACCTCAACTGGGGCAGACAGTAAATTAACAGTATCCCTACACTCAGTGGTGGGATTCAACCCACTTAACAAGCAGTTTGCAAAAAATGTGAGTGCGTGTGCATGCGTGTGCGCACGGCTTCCACGCATGCGTGGCTTCCGCCATGCGGTGTGAGCCGACCAAGCAGCCTTTCGGGGCCTGCTCTGTTCCATCTCTGCTCTCCGGGGCAGCAGCTGCTTCTCTCCACTGCTGCTCTTACTGGGAGAGAGAGCATCTGTTGTGAAACTTAGCAGCTGTGAGCCGCCGCTTTCCTCTAGAGCAGTGTTTCTCAAACTTGGCGACTTTAAGTCCTGTGGACTTCAACTCCCAGAATCCCCCAGCCAGCATAGCTGGCTGGGGAATTCTGGGAGTTGAAGTCCACAGGACTTAAAGTCACCAAGTTTGAGAAACACTGCTCTAGAGCATCTCCACGAGCGACCAAGCCTCGGCAAGGGATAGCTGCAAGGTCTCCCCTGCAGCGCTTTAGGCCAGAGGGGTGGTGGCATGTGGCAGAGACCTGGGGCAGGGCTGGAGCCAAGGAATGGCGCATTCCCCGACCTGGCCGAGGTGGGTGGGCGGTAAGCGGGCAGCTGCTCCGGGGCAAGGCTGGAGCTGGGGAATGGCGCATTCCCAGGCTCAGGTGGGCGGCAAGCAGGTAGTGGTTCTGGGGCAAGGCCAGAGCCAGAGAATGGTGTGTCCCTGGGCCCCAACCTGAGGCAGGGGCGGGTGGCGAGCAGCCGGCATACTTACCTTTGGTGAGCAGAGCAGGTGAAGCACGGAAATTAGCTGGATGGTCTGGACCACATGGCAAAGGGAAGATAATATATAGGGCAGGGTGGGGCGGGGCAGGCTGGGCTAGCCGGTGGTCGATTTTACTGGTTCTTCGAACTGCGTAAAATCATAACTGGTTCCCCCAAACCGGTCCAAACCTGCTGAATCCCATACCTGCCTACAGTCTTAAGACACCAAACAGCAACATGAGGCTTCACTCATCTCTCAAGCAGGTCTCTATAAATATGCCAGTTCAGCACTTTTTAACCACGATGTAATGCTGGGTAACAGGGTTTTTTCTTGGTAGCATATATTCTGGACTACAGCATACCTGATCTAGGTTGGATAAACTGTTGGGATCCTGACTAAGTGCTTGATATTGACCTCGAAGTCTGTCACCTGCAGCAATCTTCCGGAATACCTTCAGGTCCACAACATATAAAGCGCTAACAAGAATACAACAAAGATTACGAAAGTGCATTGGAGCTTGTTTCTTGCCCTTGAAAAATGAGTTGTTATCAAAATGTTGCTAATATCAATGATTGAAACCCATACTATAAAAAGGACGTGATGTTTCTATGTTTTGCTGTGTCCTTTAGTGAATCCCATTCAGTGAGTTATTTAATGCATAACTTTTGACAGAACAATAAGAAGAGATTTGCATGCCTTTCCTACCTGATGTGATACTTCTTTTTCCCAAGGTGTGAAGCCCAATATCCTGACTTCCAGAAACGGTAGCCATCCATTTCTCTACGACTGTCACAGAAAGGAGTGTAGCCGTAAGGTGCACCTCTTAAATTTAGATCACGGAGATCTTTCAGATCACTTCTTACGATCTAAATATTGGGAGAAAACAAAGAGGGGGCTATAATTCCTGGTTATAACGGTTATTGATTACAATTGCTATTTATTTATTTTCCATATCTCTAAACCACCCAGCTTATTTATTAAGATAGATTTTCCATGATCCACCATATATCTGAAAGTAGGTTCAGTTGGGTCATTGAGTTATGTTATTAACAAATTAGCATCTAGGATTGTGTCAGTAGGCTGCCTATCCTTCCTATCCAAAAACTCAAAACTTATTTCAGAGGCATACACACCAGAATATAAAAATCTAATTGTCATGAACCACACATACAGTTTATACGCAAGGCTATTTTGAAATAGGATTAGGGACCTATAAATAAGCCCATACGTTGTGCCACCAAGAATACTTCAACCCTTTGGAATGTAAAATCAGCACCTTCATTTCCATCTAAACTTCTGATAAAGTCACATGGGGAAAAAATACCCTTACTTTATAACTTCGAGGCCACAGTAGGTCAAAGTTCCTAGTTGATCTTGAAAAAGTTAAGCAGAGTTGGACCAGGATACCCCAAGACTATATGTTAGATGGGAAGTAAAAAATGAGAGAGCAGAATTGGAAGTAAAAAATGAGAGAGCAGAATTGCATGGAGAAAGAAAGCATTCAAACTTCCCCAACTGATGGAATCAAATGACACAAGATAGGAAATGGTACAGAGTATGGTACTCGACTGCTTCAAAACTCATCGAATTTGGTACTTGACGTATTTTGACTTGATAATTTGTCCCGGTACTTATCATTTGTTTGGTACTCGAGCTGTGATAGATAGAAAGACTATCACAGCTACTACAGACAGAAAGTCGGCCATGCCGGGAAGGGCGCTGCAAAAGAAAGAGGGGGGACAGCTGCAAAGGGCGGACAGGAAGTCAGCATTGCTGGGAAGATTTCTGACATAGGAAAGGGGGCAAACAGGAAGTCCTTCCCAGCCAAAGCAAAGGGTCATGTAATAAGTCACATGGTTTATTTGTTTGGCACTCATTGCTTTTAGTAATCATCTGGAACCAATTAAGGACAAGTACCGAGGTACCACTGTATCTAGAATTAAGCATGGATAAAGGAAACCAAGGTCAATTAAAACTGTCATAAATACCATATTTTAATATGTCTTGTTACCTGATCGGCATCAACGAATATTATTTTATCCACAGCCAACGGGAAGAGAACATCCAAGAAGAGAATTTTATAACCCCAGATAATTCTTTGTTTTTCTATCTCCTGATGTAGCCAGTGTGGCCATTTGTATTGCACAAGCTCATAATCAAAACCATATTCTTTAGCCATATGAGGTATAAGTGCCTATAAAACAGACATTGAGACAAGGCAAACTCTATTTTCATTGTTCCCAACACAACAAATTGGTCAAGGTCACATGAAAAATGCATATACAGAGTCTCACTTATTGTGTTCCATGCCTGGATATTAATTTAATGTGGTCAGAAGCCAAAAAAAGGCAGTACTGCATGATTTAAGATTTTTTTCAGAGGAAATGTTTTATTTATCTGCTGGAATTGTTTTATTTTTCCTGGGAATAGAGCTCCTCCTGTCTTTACAGGTTTTAATTTTAATTTTTGCAACTTCTCTGTCCCTCAGATCATCCATATGATTACAATCTATAATCAAACTAGCAATCATGAATGATAACATTTCCTCTGTACGATACAGATGCCCTTTCATGTTATCTACATACATGTCACAGCTGCAGTTATTCAAGGAGCAGATTAGCAGCTACATTTTGCCTTCTGGCAAAAGCAAGAAACAATAAGGCAATTAGCCCATAAACTTAAATACATATAAACATACACCACATCAGAGGTGGTATTCAGCAGGTTCTCACCAGTTCTGGAGAACTGGTAGCGGAAATTTTGAGTAGTTCACAGAACTGGTAAATACCATCTCTGACTGGCCTCGCCTCCATCTATTTTCTGCCTCTTGAGTCCCAACTGATCGGGAGGGAATGGGGATTTTTCAGTAAACTTCCCCTAGAGTGGGGTGAGAATGGAAATTTTACCTTCCCCTGTACCCTTCCCCTGGAGTGGGGAGGTAATGGAGATTTTACAGTATCTTCCCCTGCCATGCCCACCATGCCACACCCACCAAGCCACGCACATAAAACCGGTAGTAAAAAAAATGGAATCCCACCACTGCACCATATCTTTTAACAACTATTCAGTATACATTTAACTAGTGAGCATTTTTAAAAAAAATGAAAACTTGATTAAAATTTGACATGGATGAGTAAAGCCATATTGGGAATAAGAGTTATGTGAGGCACTTAAGACAGGATCAACCTCTTGAGGCAATAGGACTCATCAAACATGACAAAAACTGGGGAGAAGAACATCAGTGAAGACAGAATGATGTCCAACATCTGAAAAGCTACTGAACAGACTAAAGATATGATGGGTCTGTATCATTCCAGTCAAACATTGTACATGAAATCGGAAAGCCAATTATCCTTTGCATAAAGCAGCAAAAAATAGTACACCTCTGCTTTAGAGGTGAGTAGAGATGTAACAGAGCTTAGGTGCTTCAAACTACTGAAATAAGCACACAGTACTTTTGTGATCAAACTAGAACTACCTCAAAGCTTCAAACTATTTAAAAAGTTCAAAATTACAACTACTATTATTGCAAGTTACTTATTTAAGTTAATCTATTGTAAAATAAAAACCAGAATTGGATTTCCCAAAACATGCTTAAATAACCCAAAACTGACATTGATGCTTTGCAATTAGAACAGCTTTAATCAAGATCTGTCTTGATTAAAATTGCAATGGATTTTAAAAGTGAAATACTGTGCTTACTTTAAATGTAGGTGAAAGGTAATTTTTCAGAAACCAAAACTTTACTGGTGTCTTTGTGTGGCGTAGAACAGAAAGCATCATAACTCTGCAAAACAAAATAATAATAAAACAAGAACAATCAATGTCGAGTGCCTTGAGAGATTTATAGCATTCATGAGTAATATGTGCACTATTTTACAGAGATATCAAAAAGTAACTTTATAATAACTTTTTTCCCCTGAGGATAAGTTCCGGCATGAGTCCAAAAGTTCGGAAGACTAAACTTCTGGTCCCAGTGACTAACCCAGGTTAGATCCTGCATAACTTTTTTTCACCAAGAATAAAATCAATATGACGGTTTAAATACTCAAATCTTGCTTTAAAAAACCAACTAAACAAGTTCCCTACATTCAAATCTTCCACATTTAGTATTTTTCATCAGTTTCAAGGTTAAAGTACATAGGAATATACACAATCAGGCACCCTGTAATCACTCAAAAACCCTTTCATCCGAATATTTTAGATACCTTAAAAAACGCTCATATAAATGGCCAGAAGCAACAGAAAATATATTCAATACATCCATTTTCTTCTCCAGATCTGCTTTCCAAGTTCGTCCTGTAAAACTTCAAAAATATTTTATTCAGTTTGTATTTAAGACATATAAAAGGGATCGTATAGCATTACTGAAACAAGAAAAAGATCATATCAGAAGCAAAAAGACAATTTATATATTTTCCAAAGTCTGTATGTCTGCATTTATTGTCTCTAAGCTTCGATGTTACTCTATGAAAACAAGAATGATTTACAATCGTTATATACAGTTATTGGGATTGAAGCAATAAATACCAAAATCAAATCCTAATTCAAAGCAATACCTGAAACCAACCCTTACCAAAGTGTGGGATATTCTTCTCAAGAGAAGCTGTGAATCAGAACCTGTGGTTGAAAATAATGCCAACTGGACTCAACTCAACTGGACTCAACTCGACTCATAGGGCTGGAGTGAACTTTGGAGGTCTTCTAGTCCAACCCCCTGCCCAAGCAGGAGACCTTATTCCATCGTGGGCAAATGGATGCACAATCTTTTTCTTGAAAACCTCCTGTGATGGAGCACCCACATCTTCGAGGCAAGCTGTCCCAATTTGATGAAATGTTCTCACTATCAGGAAAATTTCCTTTAGTTCCAGATTGAATCTGGATTAAAGAGCCTCCAAAGATTACTTCTTTTCCTGCTCTCAGATGCTTTATAACATAAGTCGACCCCCATTTTCTGTAACAGCCTCTCAAGTACTGGAAGACAGCTATCATTTCACCCCAGTCCTTCTCTTTGGTAGGCTAGACCAGTGATGGCTAAGCTTTTTGTCGTCATGAGCCAAAAGCATGCCCATAATGCAATGCACGTGTGACACACACTCCCGCATGCCCCCCCTACACATGACCCCGCCACACTCCCCTGCACATGCCTGTGTGATCCTCCTGGGCCTCGTAGGCCTCCCTGCAGCCTGGGACCAAAAACGGGGCACGCGGTGCTGACCACCACCTCTTGCGCATGCGAGCCCCCTGCCCCCATGCATATGCATGTGTCTCCTGCATGTGCCCCACCCCTGTGCATGCATGGTAGAGACCCGAAAATCAGCTGGCCGGCAGGAGTCACACACGCATGAGGTGGAGCTGAGTTGGGGTGACACTCGCATACCCACAGAAAGGGCTCTGTGTACCACCTGTGCCATACATGCCGTAGGTCCGCCATCATGGGGCTAGACATACCTAATCCCTTTAATTGTTCATCGTAGGCTCCAGACTCATCATCTTTCTCTTCTCTGCACTCCTGCTAGGGTCTCAGCAATGGTTTTGTACTGTGGTGACCAGAACTGGATGCAATATTCCAAGTGTGGTCTCACTAGTGTATTATAAACTGGTACTATCGCTTCTTGTGATCTTGTGCTCCTCTGTTGCTGCAGCCTAGGGTTTGCATTGTCTTTTTTGGCAGCTGCAGCATGCTGGTGGCTCATATTTAAGTGACGGTCCACAAGGAACACTTAGTTCCCTCTCACAGTTACTGTTGTTGAGGCAGGTTTCCCCTATTCTATCCCCGGCCAATTGTTTTTTCCTGCTTTCCCATTGCCACCACTATCATCCTCCTCCTCCATCCACTGCACTCAAGGAAAGCCCAGACTTCTGCTTATTTTGGTTTTCCCAGTTTTTCTGTTTGGCTAAACAGAATGAGAAAAACTGAATTGTAGGAATAGAGGAAAGGTTACGTAAAGACATGCGCAGCACACTGCCATGATCTCAGTGACTGGTTACCTCTTAAACTATGAGCTCACCTAATTAGCAGAGCCAGGCACTACCAGGAACTATTGAGTGATGTGAGATTCTACCCTGGATGAGATGTTCTTAGAGATTGACAAGGAAAATAAGCCAATTATAATCCTGTTGCTATACGCTCTTTGCTTTGCTTGTAAAAACTTTATAAAAAGAATAAACCCTCTGAAGGGAGGGAGGCAATTTGGAATGAACCCTGCAATGTTGGATTTCTGAATCCATCACTGAATGAGCTTCCTTCATAGGATAAGACCATTCTTTACCTGAAGAACGAGAGCCCAACTAATAATATTAGAGATAATAAACAAGAAATGCTCCCCACAGACCAAGCTTCTTGGTGAGACCCAAATAAAGTCCAACCAGTTTACCTGCCCACGGAATCCTCCTCCTCTTCTGTTGTTACTTCACTCAGGAGATCTTCATTTTCACTGTCAGGTTTTTTGTGTACCTACACATCCAACCAAACAATACTTTCAGCACAGACAAAACGGTCAGCAATTTCTATTATTAACCATATTCAATGTTGACTTAATTTATGAATCATCTAAGCATTTCCATCTTAATTTGCCAGCTTACGTACTTGAATCCTGATGATTTTGCTTCTAAAACTATTTAATACTACAATAACTTCTTCTTGACTTCCAGAAGAATCTGTTCCTTCGTGCCTGGAGAGGAAAGAAAGTTATTTTCAAATAAAAAATAGATATAATAATTACTGTTGTAATTATTGCAATACTCACAGCCCCCTTACCCCTAGTCAAAAAATCTAAATGGTAGAAAAACACACCATGAAGAAAATAATCATCAAGAGGCTTAGATTTAAGAAGATCATGAAGAAGAATTGAGAATGAGGATCTTGGGATTATTAAAAGAATAAGGCTCTTCGGCATTCCAAAATATGCATGATTTCACTGCCATTTTTGAATCTTTTCCTCATAAGAGAGCCATGTATCAGTATATAGAGCAGCGATGGCAAATCTTTTTTGGCTCGCGTGCCATAAGCGGGGGGGGAGCGCAGGGGGGTCATGCGTGGCGTGCCGCACCCATAATGCAATGCGTGTCACACACACCCAGCGTGCATGCGCACATGACAGGCGCTCCCCCCCATTTTTTGCATGCTTTTTCCGCCCTCCCCAGGTTCCAGAGCCTTTATCGGAGCCTGGGGAGGGCGAAAACAGCCTCCCCCGCCCCGGAGGCTTTCCAGAGACTTCAGGAGGTTCCCTGAAGCCTCTGGAGGGCAAAAAACGACCCTACGAGCAAACCGGAAGTCACTTCTGGTTGCTTGTAGAGTCAATTTTAGCCTTCCGGAGCGTTCAAGAGCCCTCAGGAGGCTTCCCTAAAGGCTCCGGAGGACAAAAAAATGACCCTACGAGCAAACCTGAAGTCACTTCCGGTTTGCTCATAGGGCCGTTTTTAGTCCTCTGGAGCCTTCAGAGACCTTCAGCAGGCTTCCCTGAAGCCTCCAGAGGATTAAAAACGGCCCTACGAGCAACCCGGAAATGACTTCCGGTTTGCTCATAGGGTCGTTTTTTGCCCTCTGGAGGCTTCAGGGAAGCCTCCTGGGGGCTCCTGAACGCTCCGGAAGGCTTAAACTGGCCCTACGAGCAAACCGGAAGTCCGTTCCCGAACTTCCGGTTTGCCCTTAGGGTCGGTTTTTTGCGCTCTGGAGGCTTCAGGGAGGCTCCTGAAGCTTCCAGAGGGCCTCCGGGGGGGGGGGGGAGGCTGTTTTCACCCTCCCCAGGCTCCTATAAAGCCTCTGGAGCTTGGGGAGGGCAAAAAATGGCTTTAAAAAAGGCTGAACTCAGCTTGCCAGCACGCGCATGCGTACTGGCCAGCTGACAGGGCAACACCTCGCGTGCCCTGACAAATGGCTCCGTGTGCCATCTGTGGCACACATGCCATAGGTTCGCCATCCCGGATATAGAGTATATCACAGAAGTACACCCCCTCATATTTTGTAAATATTTAAGTATATCTCATATAATGTAAAATGTTTTATATTCACTACTGTTAGACTATAATTATGTCTTACTGAAATATTTCGTAAATTTCTTCAGATCTTCCTTCACGTAATCTCAAAATCCAAGATCCTGGGTTGGCTTTTAATTGAAAATACCCCTGCAAAGCGAGGAAACAAACAAACAAACAAACCCAAAGTAGATTTAGGAACTTCAGACCAGGAAATAACTTCTCAAACATAGATGCCAAACAATTGGTGAAATCTACTCTTTCTGCTTGGATTTTGCTTCTTAATTAAGGCAAATACATGCACAAGCCTTGTCTTAGTATTCTTTTATATTTTAGTTATTACATTTATACATTTTCTCTAAGAGATCAACATGGTCTCTCCTCATTTTATTCTCACAAAAGTCTTGTGAGAGAGATTTCGCTGACAATAAAATAACCAGTCCAAGGTTGAGTGGAAACTTGAACTGTCTCCTTGATCTATATGGAACCTTAACCACTAAGAAGAAATGATCTAAATTAGATTCTAATGCTGGATCTTGAATCAAAGGATCAAATCTCTTTCATGTCAGGTGAGAAAGTAGATTTTCCAGATATTAGTATTAACAGGCTGCTTTTCTTTTCATTGGCAGCCAATGACTTTGGGGGAGTGTGTTCCCCTATTTCAATCACAAAATACTGTAACTTTCCATTTCCATTTCTTAAACAGTTTTCTATACATTTAGACTCACTTCAGTCTGTGTAGAGGCCAGGGACGTGCGGCCAGGGACGTGCGGCCAGGGACGTGCGGTCAGGGGAGGCAGGGGAGGCAGAGCCTCACCGCTCTCATCATGAAAATAAAAAAAAAGGAAAAGGGAAAAGGCGCTGAGGAGCCTTCTGCACACGTGGTCGTGAATGGGAGCGCTCCGTGGTCCCCTTCATGTTGACTCAGGAGTCAGGAAGGAGGGGAATGGGACCACATGTGCAAGAGGCTCCTCTAGCCTCAGCCTCCCTCCTGCGCACGTCCCATTCCCCGCCTTCCTAAGTCAACATGAAGGGGATCGCGCTCCGCGGTCCCCTTCATGTTGACTTAGGAAGGCGGGGAATAGGACGTGTGCAGGAGGGAGGCTGACGTGGTCCCATTCCCCTCCTTCCTGAGTCAACATGAAGGGGACCGCGGCTCACGCTGATGACGTCACCAGCGTCACCAGCCATAAACCTCACTGCACGTCACTGGTAGAGGCTAACAGTATCATTCTCGGCTTGGACCAAAACCTGTGAACTATGAATGTTTCATTGTAGACATGCACCACTTAAAATCAGCCATTCAGTGCACAGGGTGTATTAACAGCCCTGAATCCCACCATTTGAGCCACGGTGGCGCAGTGGTTAGAGTGCAGTACTGCAGGCTACTTCTGCTGACTGCCGGCTGCCTGCAACTTGGAGGTTCAAATCTCACTAGGGTCAAGTTGACTCAGCCTTCCATCCAGGGGTGAAATTCAACAGGTTCTGGAGAAGTGGTAGCAGAAATTTTGAGTAGTTGAGAGAACCGGCAAATACCACCTCTGGCTGGCCCCCGAGTGCGATGGAAATGGAGATTTTGCAATATCTTTCCCCCAGGAGTGGAGAGGGAATGGAGATTTCGTAGTATCCTTCCCCTGCCACGTCCACCAAACCACACCCACAGAACCAGTAGTAAAAAAAAAAGAATTTCACCATTGCTTCCATCCTTCCGAAGTCAGTAAAATGCGGACCCAGATTGTTGGGGGCAATATGCTGACTCTGTAAACTGCTTAGAGAGGGCTGTAAAGCACTGTAAAGTGGTATATAAGTCTAAGTGCTATTGATATTGCTATTTTGCAACAAGTTTTCAAAAGGCTCTGGAGATCATACTCAAGACTTTGGAGAACAGGACAGTCATATGATCCTAGAGCCACAATGACTGCATCTGATTCAATGAGGCCTGTCAAACTGGCGGCCCATGTGCTAGATGCATCACACGCAGGGAATGCCCACTCTATCTCGGCAAAAGCAAAAAACGTCACGATAGGTCACGATACGTCATGTGACGCAATCACGTTTGACAACCATATAATGTGGTTACACCGTTCTTAGATAGCCTGCTCAGGATATATTTAATGACATGGTTAAAGTGACATCATATCTTTTATTATGATATTATATTCTGATGTCATGTAACTTATTAATTCAGATCACCAACTTCCCTGATTTAAAAGTGGCATCCACAAGCATAGGTTTTAAGCATTTCAGTTTCAGTTTTTGGTGTCTCTGATGTTATTCCATAAACAATCCCTTCTTGGCAAGACCAAACTATAAGATTCAAACAGTAATAGACCACGCCATTAATAATATTAGCAGGCATATTAGGTAACAACAATGAGCATTTGCATCAATCACCATGCATACTGTCCTGCCTTAGCCAGCACTTACCAAGTTGGCCATCACAATGGTATCGACTTTGAAAGGATTATTCCTTCTCCCGAGAGTGAACTGCAATCCCCGAGGTGGCTTCCTGGTGCTCACATCATAGCAATGTCCTTCCAGCAACAAATATTCCAGTTCATACTCAGCTGAAACCACCCCTTCTACCTGTGAAAATGCATATTCTATTGAAAAGACACACATAAAGAGTCGGAAGTATTGGACATAGCCATACACAGAGTGCTTATGCTTGCTAAAGCCACAGATGTATTATTGTTGCTCAGTGCTTATAAAGGTAAAGGTTCCCCTCAAACGTATGTGCTAATCGTGCCCCACTGTAGGGAGTGGTGCTCATCTCCATTACAAAGCCGAAGAGCCAGTCAAAACGACCCTCCGAGCAAACAGGAAGTCCGTTCCCGAACTTTCGGTTTGCCCATAGGGCCGGTTTTTTGCGCTCCGGAGGCTTCAGGGAAGCTCATGACGTGGAGCTCCGGAGGCTTCAGGGAAGCTCAGGGAAGCTCCTATAAAGCCTCTGGAGCCTGGGGAGGGTGAAAAATGGCTTTAAAAAAGGGTGAACTCAGCTGGCCAGCGCGCGCATGCGCACTGGCCAGCTGACAGGGCAGCGTCTCACGTGCCCTGACAAATCGCTCCGCGTGCCACCTGTGGCACGCGTGCCATAGGTTCGCCATCACTGGCCTAAGATGCCATTTCCCTCAGGGATTCATTGCCACCAAATTAGGGCAAAAAGAATACCGCATGCTGTATCTTAGCTCTCTACAAATAGATTGAGTGAGTAACATCATCTGAAATATGGATATCACAAGACTGCTTGTATCAAATTGTTTCAGCCAAGTGGGTGCACTGCATGTCCCCTCCATTCAACATTGTCATCTTGTTGGATCTGGGAAGTGTGCCTTCTCTATTGTGTGCGCGCACACGCACGCGTCCGCACACACACACACGCGCGCCCGCACACACACACACACACACACACACACACACACACACACGAGAGATAAGGGGACATTCTCTTTTTTGGAGTTCTGGAAAGCTTTGAAAATCTACTTTTGGTCTCAGGCCTGTTTGTGGCTTGTTGAAGGCTTCTGTTTTGTATTGTTGATTTTACTGCTTGTCAGATCATTGAGTCTGTCTGTCTGATTTTATCTTTTTTCTAGTTTTGCATGCTGCCAAGAGTCCACTGGAGTTGGGCAGCCAATAAATTTATACAAACAAATGACCTTCAAATTCTATTCCCACCTTCTGGTTATTTTGCCAATGAAGCTGTTATCAGAGGTGTGAGCACCCTTTTAAATAAATGTAGCGAAGGTAACAGGGTAAGTATTTTTTCAAACATGATGCATTCTCCGTGTCTGAAATAAAAGTTTTTAAGAAAAATACAAGCCCTAAAATATCTAAAAAGTGAAACAAAATATTTTTTGGGGGGCTATTACAACTTTGTGTACAACATGTACAAAATGTACTTACATCTTTTAAATGAATGTTGTCAAGGTCATAAGGACTGCTCACAGCTTCAACCAACCAACTTTCCGGAGTTGCCATATTTAGGGTCAGGAGAAGAGACTCTGGAATTTCATGGAAGGTTGCTCCGGGTGAAAGAGGAAAGAAATTGTTGGACCCCACAGAAAGTTCTGGTTCCATAACTAAACGGTAAAAGCTATAACCAAGGCAAAAATATAACTGTTAAGAAGGCAAAAAAGCAAAGAGCATTTTAGAGGGTTGCACGATTGTAAAAGCCTCCAAATGTTTTGCATCTAATTTCATACATTTGGTATTGCTTGACAAGTAATTGTGTAATATTACAAACCATTCTAAATTACAAGGAACTTGAGTGGGCTTTTTTTCCTGTCTCTTGTTTTTAATTTCTAATGCTCTATCTGTCTAATGTGGCTCTAATTATTGTGTTAATAATTAGACAAAGACAGTTTCTTCACTCTCAATCCAGGTCATAAAGCTTTTGGGGAAGTAAGATATCCAACTCAGGATACAACATTTGCCAGGAAGTGTCCTCCTATATGGAATGAAATATACAGCACTGGTGTGAAGCTTATTTTTTTTAAAGTGCAACTATACTGCATAGAAGATTCAGGTAAAAGGCAGGTTAATGTTATTGGCTTAGCCATAGGAAAAAATGGGAAGACTAAACATTTAAGGGGAGAAAACGGAACAGAGGATTTTGAGAGAAGAAACAGCAAAAATGTTTCAGAAAATTGCAACGAGAATAGGAAAGAAGCTGGGGAAATTGATTCTCTATGCACTTGGAGTAGACCTTCTTCTGTCAAAAGCCCATTCCTTTGTGGGGAAGGACTGTCAGAGAAGTATGATAGCAGTGTTTGCACCAGCTGTTTTTCTCTCTCTCTCCCTCTCGTTCTATTTCTCTTCCCTTTGTTTTGTTGCACTCTTTTTTTTCAACTTTCCTCCTGGTTGAGCTAGTTACAAAGGTTGAGAATTCTACGTATCAATTTCCAGGACCAAGAGAAATGTTCAAAATAAGGAGACCAGTCAAATTAGGTGAAGAAATTACCCTGGCCTGCCCAAATCTCTACCTGCTTCTAAATATAAATCATATTAGTGAAATGACCTCCAGATACAGATGCTGAAGACAATGAAAATGTGTTTATGTTTTATGAACCATATTATCACACATGAAACCATTTCACCAATAAAGACTGTCTGTGAAACTACTTATCAGGTCCACCATCTCCAGATTCTTCACTTCGCTGGCATCCTGCCATAAATTGCAAGGGAAGGGGAAGGAATTTGGGGTAGTAACATGTGGGTCTGGGAATGAGAAGACAAACAGTGGGAGAGGGGAGACACATTGACAAGAACCAGAGGTGCCAAACTGACATAAACCAGTTTTCAAGGCCACCTGGCTTGGGAACCGAATGCGAAACTGCATTGAGAGTTGCCAAGCTTTGAGCCATTCCCAAAACATCTTTAAGGCATTCTACTGGACACTGATGAACTGGTCAAGGGGGAGGGCCAGAGAATGGCAGGGGGGGAGTGTAATCTTTGTGTGGAAATACTCAGATCTAGCTTTAATTTTGCTGCAACCACTTAACTTTGGTAAAAGAACCTATCACTTCAATCAAATGGAGTCAAGGGTCTTTCTTTCCTAAAAGTCTAAGCTGGGGCAGGTCTGACACTACTCTCACTTTGTTGTGGCTATTTTGCTAATAAACTTGAAGTTACTTGCCTTTTCAAGGGTACTTCTGATAGGTTTGATCTACAGTTCATGAACAGCCTCAGCTTCATGTTGACAACCTGACCAAGCACCTAATGAAAACAATTCCCATATTAGAATCTTCTGCAACTTTTTGCCATTTTTCTAATTCCATCGTTTAAATTTACGTAAATTTTTCAAATTATAAAACAAATACATAATTTGCAAATTTACATGTCTCCGCTTTCTCTTCTACCCTATACATATTTACAATTTAATAATCAACTTTATTTAGGAATTAAATCTTAGTAGAAAGAATCCTTAGTACCCCTTCAATTAAGTTAGTTTGAGAAATGATAGCTTTACTGTGAAGCACCTATTTGAACATAGGAAAATGAACCAAACAGGAAAGGCTAGCAGGTCCTCTAGGTAGAAGGCAGGGATTAAGATTTCTTCCTGCCTTGTGAAGTCAGAAGTATTGATTTCAGCTTAGAGTAGTAGAACTCTGCTTTTATATTTTGTATTCTACTACAGCAATGAAACCTGCACTGCTCACATTAGGAAAAAAAAAAACTATGTTCCTTTAGGCTATAGGGTAGGAGACAGTGCGAACCTGCTTTTTTTTTTTGCTTATTAAAGTTTATTATCAATAAAGGAGAATATTTGTAGCTCAAGGTTGAAATGAGGAGTCCTTGGTACTCTCTCTCTCTGGCTACTTGCTTGTTTTCTTGCAAATGCTTCATTACCCAAACTAGGTAGCATCATCAGTGCTAGTAAGGAGTGCTGTTTGCTGCCAGTTCATATTCTTGTGTGTTGCTTCAAGAACTGGAAAAAGCAGAAATGAATTCAGCTGCCACTATGGCATTGGCCAGCTCCTATTCTATTATCTTAAAATCAAAAGAAGCACCTTGTTTATTGCTCACGGATGAAGGCTGTATTCTCCTGCTATCAGATACTATCAACACAGCTAGTCTGCTATGAAACTGAGTTATTCATTATGTTTTGCTGATATGGATCTGCAGGTCACTAAACGTAGTGCTCCTCTGAAGGCCCTGTGATCCACTCAAGTGATTCTGGTAACTTTCCAGATGATGAAAAAAGGGGACCTTTTCTGAAAGCCCATCAAGTTGCAATTTGCTGTCATGCTGATGTATCAACAGATTGATTGATGTGTCATCAAAGCCTTAGTGACCCCATAGACAGACTTCCTCCAGGAATGAACTGTGTCCATTCTGCCCTTCATTTAAAAGCAGGGAACACTGCCATTGTAGTTAAAATAAACTAACTGCTGTTGGTAATTCTTTCCTTCTTTTATTCCCTCATCAGATCTTTCCATTACGTCCAAAATAGGAGCCTGGTCATTTCTGCCATAAATGAGAACTATGGATTGAAAATCTATAGTCCACTTGCTTGTTTTCCTAGTCATCCATGGTATGACTCAGAAGTCTTCTTCAACTCTAGCATTCAAACTTCCAATGTTCTTTCTATCCTGCTTCTTCTTGCTTAAAGCCGGTTGATGGATCTATTGTCATTACTTTATTTTTTACATTTAATTTTTTTAAAAAATTGATTACTGAGGATATCAAAGTGTCCCCCTGTAATTTTTAATCTGGATCTCTCATCACATCATGTATACAATTCAGAGTAAATAATTACCAGTTCAAGAAAGATCTTAAATAAAATAGTTACATTGTATGGAAAACAATGTTAAATTGGCTTAAGGTCACCACAATGCACAAGACAACGGTGTGCTCTTACAATCAATAACTGTGATAACTTCTGGGCTTCTCTTGTTAGTGGATCAACAACACCAACAACATCAAAGTAGGGTTCACTTAGCTCTGGATTTATCTTCAGTATGCTATGTAGGGAAGGCGAAGGGGACACATTAAACATCGAACAAAACAATCTTAAAGGCATATATGATTTGAAGATGTAATATTCATAAGAAATATACTATACTATCCTTTTGCAATTATAAGATACTTAATAAAACATGTCCTGGTTCAACAAATGGATGGATTTCATTGAATATATCTCTGGTATCTTCAGACTAGTGAAGCAGTTCAAGTGGAGAACAGTTCCACTAGAAAAACACATACTGTGTAATAGTTTGTGCCCATTTATTTTGAGAAAATAAAAGCATGCATTGAAAGCAATTTTCCCTAGAGAGGCAGGAAAGAGGAAAGATCTATTGTGAGCACCCTCCTTCTACTTATTCCCCAATCCTTGAATTATAGCACCCTTTGGTTTTTTGGCTTAAGGTCTTCAATTTTAATCTCGATGATTTGGCAATGATAGGACTGCTAGATCAATGATCTGGAGAGGATGGTCGTTCTTAAGATGAGGTCTGGGATAGATTAAAAGGTAAGAGTTTTATCTTAGCCTGATAATCTTTGACAAGGTGACGCTCTAGTGAAGCTCTTGTCATTCTTATTGATAGACACCCAAATCACCCCAGTTCTTCTGAGCAATTTCAAGTGCCTACTGCCTCATTCTTACATTTTGGCAAACTTGAGAACTTGATCTAGCTGGCTGATACTTTCCCCTTTGTATTTTTGGAGAAACTACCCTGTTTCCCTGAAAATAAAACCTCTCTGGATAATAAGCCCAATCGGGCTTTGGAGCATATGTGCTAAAATAAGACATCTCCCAAAAATAAGCCCTCCCCAAAAATATTGTAACACAGCAGCAGCCATGAGGTCACCACGCTCGTCGCCTCCCGTACCTCAGAAATAATAAGACTTCCCCCAAAAATAAGGCCAAGTGCTTATTTCAGGGGTCAAAAGAAAATAAAACCCTGTCTTATTTTTGCAGAAACACGGTAAGAACTGACACTCAGAAATAAACTTTGTAAATAAATATAGCAATACAAGGAGTTTTCAAGAACATTCATTTTAAATTCTGAACACTGTTTAAGCTTCTTAGACAATTCGTTCTTAACAAATAGCCAAAGAGAGAAAAACTTTTTTGGTGACAGTTTTCCAATAATGTCTTATTCTTTTGAATTGGAACCTTAGGAAAGGTCCAATTGATTTTTCCTATTTAAATTGTTACATATGCACATTCCAGTCTTCTCAAAATAAATTTATTTTAATTGACCTCACTTTGATTATGGTCTTTGTATATTTAAATATTTTAGTATTTAAAGATTTCATCAGTTGTCAGTCTTTTTCAATGAATGTCTCTTTGAAAAGTGGAATATAAACTACTTAAATAAAGTTAATCTTGTTTTTTCCCCAGTGGTAGTAGCAATGGTGGCAGCAATAAATATTGCAAACAGAATAGACTGTTAATTACCTGGTCGTGTTTCATACAACTGAATTATTATGAAAAAAAGGAACTACTATTTTTACCTATGTTGGTCTTTGAAAAATTCAACATCTTGACGGTCATCAGTTATTGGCAAAGAAGAAAGAAGAGCATTCACTTGCATCACTAAATTACTGCCACTATTTTAAAAAAAGAGAAAAGAACTGGATATAATTTAGGAATGGAAGAATCACTTAAAATAATGTCATAAAATATCAAAAAGCAACACCACCACAATCTTGTAAGCTTCCAAAGAAGACTGGCAATGCTGAATATTGTTAGCACAATAAAATGTGGGAAAGTAAAGAACAAAAATATGTTTTTGAGAGGTTTTCATAACAATGGAAATAACAAATCCATCTCTAGGTAGAAGGAAGGCCCAAAACAAGGCATAGAAAATGAAAATCATTTTTTTCCTAAGACCATAACAGTGGTTATCCTTGGTCTTTTAAAATCCATCTCAGTCTTATATTTGTGCTCCAACAAAAACTAACCTCAACTGTTGAGGTCATCAAAAGCTACCAAAAATCAATTTTTACCATTTACTGTATGTCTATGTAAATATAAAGCCTAGTATTGCGAGATGATTTTCTCTCGTGCTATCAAGTCTGGATGACAGAGGGACTCAAAGACTTAAGACTACATTCAGACTCTATACTTATGTAATTTGCCGATCTATATTATTAATGTAGAATTTTTTAAGCTGCCCAACTCTAAACTCTGGGAGGCAAACTTTAAAAATAATGTTTTATTATTCATTTATTATTAAATTTATATGCTGCCTATCTCATGGTTCGAGCACTGACAGGATAATGTGAAAATGATATAATTAATGCAACAAAAACAATAAAACCAAAAGTAATCAAAGAGGCTATGAAATGATTGCAATGTCTTCCACACCGAGACCAGATAAATTCAGTGTCACTTATAAGCGGCAAAACATCTACAAAATGCACTTCACTATAAAGCCTTCCAAAATAAGTTACCGTTTAGGATCAACCCCCATTTCCTTGACAAGACTTTTAATCTTTGCAGCTGCTGTTTTCAGAGTTAGCGTCTCTAACAAATCAAAGTCCTTGGTATTTAATTCGTCTTCTTCCAAAGGGCCTAATATCTACAGAACAGAACAGAAATTGACATAATTCAACATTAGGAGAAGAATATGATACTTTGCTTTGTAATCATGCTGACTTATGTCCAGAAAGTGACTGAGAAATGAAACGGGCACAAAACATTGCTATAAGCATCAGGTAACAGCTTTGTCGTACGTTCTATAGTAAGTGAAAATTTCCCAACAGTTTTCAAACAATCAGAGGCAAATATATATAATAGCATTCTCAACCTGGTTAGTTCAAGATGTAGGCAAAAATGTTTGTCCTCCTGAAAAGTAGAAGAAAGGTCCAACAAGGCATAGAAAAGAAAAGAAATTGTAAGAATGCATGGATAATACAGTAAATAGGGATGAAAGGGACCTTGGAGGTCATCTAGTCCTGCTCAAGCAGGAGACTGTACCATTCCAGACAAATGGCTGTCCAGTCTCTTCTTGAAAACCTCAAGTAATGGAGCACCCACAACTTTCAGAGGTAAGCTGTTCTACTGATTATTTTTTCTCACTGACTGAAAATTTCTCTTTAATTTTAGGTTGGATCTCTCTTTAATGAACCCGTTACTTCTTCTCCTGCCCTCAGGTGCTTTGCAAAATAGGTCGATTCCCTCACTGTAACAACATTGCCAATAAGGCATTAAGAGTTGTTAACCTAATTTTGCGAAGCTTCTTCTCTGGTAATATTGTACTGCAAACTAGGGCATACAAAACCTTTGCCAGACCAATTCTCGAATACAGCTTGTCTGCCTGGAATCCACACTGTATATCGGACATTAATACAATTGAGCGAGTCCAGAGGTATTTCACGAGAAGAGTACTCCACCCCTCTGCTCGCAACAGAATACTTTAGGCCAACAGGCTTGAAATTTTGGCCTTGGACAATCTAGAATTACGCCGCTTACGGTCTGACCTAAGTGTAGTACACAAAATTGTCTGCTACATCTTACCTGTCAATGATTACTTCAGCTTCAACCTCAATAATACATGAGCACACAATAGATACAAACTCAAGATAAACCACTCCAAACTCAATTGCAGAAAGTACGACTTCAGCAACAGAGTGATCAATGCCTGGAATGCACTACCTGACTCTGTTGTTACATCCTCAAACCCTCACAGCTTCAACCTCAAACTGTCTAGCGTGGACCTCATCCCATTTCTAAGAGGTCTGTAAGGGGGCGTGCATAAGCGCACCAGCGTGCCTACCGTCCCTGTCCTATTGTCCCCATTTATTTGTCCCCATTTCCTCTGTTCATGTCCATGTTTATACTTATACCTGTTATCTCATACATGTTTGACAAACGAAATATATCAATAAAAATAAATAAATACATTCATGCTTTAGTGACAGTTATGCTAGCAAGCTGAGAGAACTTTATCTGAGGTGGCAGCGAATGATCTTCACAGTCTCACTTAGCAACCTGGTCAGTGGAACGGAACATGGTGACTAAACAAGGAGTGGGTATAAGAGTGAGCCTTCTGTTCTGAAAGACTAGGGGAGAAAAAATGCTGGATCGTGTCTCTTAATCAAAGGAGGAAGCTCTTTTTCAAAGGACGGAAAGTATCATCCTGGAACGCTTGGAGAATTTTGAATTGGAAATACATTTACCTTCTTCTTTCTCACTAAACAGAGCACGGCAATATCCCTCTTCAAATACATGTAAATAAAACAAAACAAAACAACCCAATAATAAAGTCCCATCTCCCCATTCTTTACTTACCCTGCCATTACTAATAACAGCCATTTCTCCAGGAAGCAATTTAAGAACTTCCTGACAAAATATCTGATGAGTCTGAATCAGATCAACCCCCATTGTATTATATTTCTTTTCAAGAGCATCCGTATCCATGGCCTGGAACACAAAGTATAAAAGTGCAGCCCTAATTAGAAAACTACACAAGCATGGTTAACACTTTTCTCTACTGAGAATTTAGATACCTAAATCTAGTTTTGCAACTGATGCTATGCTTCAAAGTAATTAAGAGTCTTCTGGAATCTGTTATGCAGTAATTCTTTCTTTAAAATAAAAATGCATGCATAGATTTAAGAACCAAGCACTTTTAAGGTATTTGTTTTGAAGAGTACCCTTTTTTAGATATTCAGAAAAGCAGAAAAGAAATATTGGTTTCTGTTTCCAATCTACTGCAACCACCTGCTCCCAAGTTATTCTATTTATGGTAAGTTATCCTCTGTATTTCTATTCTGCCAAATGTTCAGCATGGCTAAGAAAATTTTAAAACATTTCAGAAACAATTAACTATTAAAAGTTTGGAAAACAAATGAAGTGTTACACTTTTTATAAATGCCAGCAGTGAGGGCCAAAAATAAACCCTAGACCTAGAGTATATTGGTATAATTTGGGGGCAATGCAAAAGAAAGCCCTGTATCTTGAAATGATACTCTATTTATTTATTTGCCAAATTTATATTCTGCCTTTCTCCCAGGAACAACTCCTTCCTCTCAGGTGAGTTGGATTGAGAGGCAATGACTGGCCTAGATTAACCACATGAATATCTATGGCTAAGGATAAACCTGAATCGAGATATCCCACATCCTTAGTCCAACACCTTAATACAATACATAAGTACGTACATGCGTGCATAAACACACACACACACCTGTGTGTGTGTGTGTGATATATATAGAGAGCTCTATTGGGTGATTATTTGATAAATTACCACCAAACATAAATATATTAATATCTGCCTGTATATAAAGAATATCCTGTTGTTACAACATGACTACTCTCGTACATAAAGTTATGATAGAAATAGAAATGTTATACTTTTCAAAAAATGAGTGATATTAAAATCAATTTTTCAATATCCAGTTATACAATATTACTGTTAAGTGTTATATATGCTCTGCTGAAACTCAGCCAAGTACACAATTGGGCAAGTACTAACCGGGGGGAAAAACTTTGTAATTTTAATCCCTGCAGCAAGGGACATTGCTGCCTCCTCCTTAAGAATCCGACCGAGGAAGTTTTTCAAATGAACGTTTTTCTGGGTTAAAAATGCTGCCGTGATTGCTCTTGCCATAATAGTGCCGTCTTCTGTTATTTTCGAACTAGGATTATTCACAATCCCAAGCCGAATATGACTGCTGCTTTTCTGAAAAATAAAGGCAGGTTGGTTACATACTGTGCCAAAAACTTTATAACCAGAGCATTGGAGCAATATTCGTTTTCTTGAGATTCAGAAAAGCCGAGGAAAGAAAACAGTCTAGCATGCCAAATTTAAAAAGCAATTTTTGCTTTGTAAGAACCAGATGCAGTGAGTTGGTGCTTATTTCAAAGAGTTTATCTCCTGCTTATCCTCTCGAGTTCTAGATAGCTCCCTGCAGCAATAAAAACACAGTAACAGCAGAAATTCCATCCCATATTCTGAAGGTCAACACTAAGATGTACAGCTCAGGGTAGGAATCTTATTATTTCTACAATTTATATCTTTCACTATCATAAGATAAATTTTTGCTCTAACATTTTCTTTTAAAGAAAATGTGTAATGATAATGCAGAATTCCCAAAACCAACCCCCTGTCCTTTTTGTTTCAATTACACAGAATTCTCTTTAGCTTCTTCAACACAAAGCTTCTATGGGCAAAATTTCTCTCTTTGGATATTACAAATGCATAATTATTGTCATACGTTAACTATTTTATTCAGTAATTACATTTTTTACAAGTTTCTTTTTGTTCTGTAATATTTTATTTTGAGGGAAGGACAGAGTCTTTATCTGCGATCATGTTCTGGCACATATCTTCCCTTTGTATTTCTTCTCCAAAATTGGCCCAAGAATTTTTTTAAAACGATGTAGGCAAAAGAAACTGTAAAGAACTGACCACATGTTTCAGTGCAGTAGAAAGCAACTGCCTTCCATCTGATTTGTCATAATCAGCCACAATCCACATGGTTACTGGGTAGACTAAAGCATCATCTGGAGAAAAAAAAAGGCAAGAATTTCTACTCTTCAATATAGGCGATCAAAATAGAAAAGGTATCAGCAGAATAAAGTGTAGATTACTTTAATGATAGGCAGAAGGCTGATCAAGAATTGTTGGTAGACTTCTATTTGATCCACAATAATCTTACAATACTGAAAAATGAATCCTTGAAGATGGCTTTGTGTAGTATTTGGATTTCAAGCATAGAATTCTGGTTTTTGCTAAATTGCAAAGATAGGCAACTGCTTTTTTTTAATTTGTAGCTGAGGACTTTGTCCTCATATTCTTTTCTAGCTTCATAGTTGCAGGGGCATATTGAGTACCCTTGCCAACACACAATCTCCAAAAATATAAGCAAAACAAAAAATTACTTTGATTGTATTCCATTAGCAACTGACAAAGTAATCATTATAGTGTTTTTTTAAAGTTGTAATATATCCAAGGTTTAACACAAATATATTTTTATGAAAGCTGAGGATTCCTTAGAAATGCCATCCAGATAAATAGACTACTAGGCCTGGAAGCCATCTTTTGCTGTGGGCCTTCAGGTCTGCCACATTTATTGCTGTGGGAAACTGGGCATGGGGACTATATGGAGTATGGGTGATATATAGTCAAAATAACATTCCTTTCTCAGAGAGTCAAGGACCTCTTGCCCTGCACCTGGAATGGCGTGAGTGGGAGGCATCTCCAGTTGGGACGGTGCTTGAGTGGACCATGTGATGGACATGTGGGTGCTGGGCAGGGACTTGAACTTTCGTTTGGGTGGGGAAAACATGGAAACTTTCAGATTCGGGTTTTCCCAGACGTGGCAATATTACATCTCTAATAAAATGGAACTTTGAGGAATATCAAGCTTCTGAGTCTTCTTTCATTGGGGGTGTTAATTGGAACCCTGACATTAACCCGAATCTTGACCTAGACAGTGCTTTTTCATCAAGTGTATTTATTGATCTTTAACTCTCCTTGATTCTCTCTGCTTGAAAAGCCCTGTAGGCAACATTCTTTATAAGAGAGGACTTAGAAATTCAGGTTCTCTTATAGATTTCAAGAACGTGAGCCTTTTAGGAGGGCTTTTAGAACAATCCAGAGTCAGAAACTTAATTGGTCACTAGTGCAATTCTCAAAGTCGAGGTGTTACATAGGCAAATCAAAGTGTACCTATAACTATTTAAATTCTGGCATTCTGGACCAGCTATATGAGTACTTACAGACTGTTACCACCCCTGGAATGCTTCCAATCAATGGAGAAAACCTAAAGAAGGTGGATATTTTTTGGTATCTGGGATCCCATCTCCAAGACAACAGCGACATCAATGGCGAGATGCGAGCAAGCATGAATGCAGCTTAGATGCGTTAGCAAGAACTCACTGGTGTGCTATATGACAGACGAATGCCAACCTGTCTTAAATCTAAGATTTACAAGACAATCATCCACCCTGTGGCACTGTATGGCACTGAATGCTGGGCAGCAACAACAGGGACCGAAAGCTATTTCCATGGCATGGAAATGCGAATGCTCCGTTGGATATTTGGCATCTCCCTTCTTGACCACATCACTAATGAACAATTTGACAGCATTTTGGTGTGGCATCAATTATAGTAAAGATGAAAGAAGGCTGACCCTACTGCTATGGACATGTCCAAAGAGCAGCACCTTCTACCAAAAAAACCAAACAAGATGGCACCACCGATAGAACCAGTTCAGCGGCATGGCAGGCTTAGTTACTACCTACTCAGCCAAACCGGTCCAAACCGCTAGGAACCCACCTCTGAATTAGTAATAGGATTAAATGTAATGAAGCTTACCTTGCTTTGTGACATAATTCATGTTTTCAGAAATAACAAATGTTTTATCTTGAGAGTCCAAAAAGAAAAACGCTGAGTGGTCATTCACATCTATAGGAACTGCAAAAAGTTCAAGATGTGACATAACATCAAGCATGATATCAAAGTGAATTCTCCACAAATGAACAAGAGAGAGGAAACAGAGCATTTAGTTTACCTGATGGGGATTCAAAATTCAAGTATCTTTTTTCGTCGCCAAGAATTCTATCATTTATGTGCGAAACTACATTCTGTTGCTCCATGATGAAATCAACTGCATCTTTATGGTCATTTAGCAAGCCCTGTAATCACAATAACAGTTTAACTTACACAGCATTAACAGTTTGAAATATACATAGCTTTCCCTTAACTTGAGATCAGGGCAGAGGTGGGCTGTTGGGGATTCGCATGGGTTCGGACGATCCTGTAGCTAGGTTTCTGCCCAGTTCGGCTAACCCCCAAATGCCACTCCTGGCTGGCCACACCCCTCCCACCCAGCCCCTCCCCTCCCCAGAGTCTCCATGGCCCGTTCATTATGCCAGGTAAGTGCAGGGCCCACACAGAGGCTTGGGGAGGGGGGGATAGCGAGCCTACCAGAAATTCCGGAATTCCAGAACGGCCCTGTTTCCAGCCTCTGGAGTGGGAGAAGCTGTTTTCGCTCTCCAAGATGCTCAAGAAAAGACTCCGGAGCCTGGGGAGGGTGAAAAACACCCCCCCCACACACCCTGGTGCAGGAGGCCGACTAGGCCATGCCCACCACGCCCACGCCCACCCAGCAACGGGACAGCAAACCTGTTGCTGCAATTTTTGAAGCCCACGCCTAGATCAGGGTGTGCAATCTCTGCTGAATGAATGGATATCTTAGTTTAGTTTGATTTTACCAAGCCCTCTGGTACCATAACTAAGTGTTACCTTCTCTCTTCCAGCCCAAACATTTAGAGAAGGAAATTTCAAGACACTTTTTTTTAACCTTCCAAGAACAGAAAGAGATAATACTGAGTACTATAATACTGAATACTTACAAACTATTCTGAATGATAAACCATAGTTTATAGCTTAATGTATAGTGTGATCAGAGTCAGCTACAAGGTATTAAACAAAAAATGAGGGAGAAAACTACAGCTTAGTGAATCAAGAGAAATGGGTTTCATTTCTAACTTAAATATGAAGCACAGAACCAAATATCTCTTTTCCTCTTTCTCCTCTTAAATAGAACATTTTAAACATCATTTCTACACATTTCTAAAGAGCACAATGGCTCCAATTGCTTTAAAATATAACAAGTACATAATTACATTGTAAGGTGTTATTTATTTATTTGGCTATTTATATGCCACCTTTATTACTTTTTTATAAAGAACTCAAGGTGGAAAACACATCTGACAAGCCTGCCTCCTCCTATTTTCCCCAAACAACAACACTGTGAGGTGATTTGGGCTAAGATAGAGTGACTGGCCCAGGGTCACCCAGCAGGCTTGCATGGCTATGGCAGGACTTGAATTCACAATCTCCTGCTTTCTAGTCTGGTGCCTTAACCACTCGATCAATAATCAGTATAGATTAACCTTCAAAATCTTGACAACAAATTAAAATAATTAGATGCTTGCAACATTAACTCCAAACCAAGTCTTTATGAAATATGTATCATATAAATATAACTGAAGCAATATATTAGCTCAGTGTTTCTCAACCTTAGGCATTTGAAGATGTGTGGACTTCAGCTCCCAGAATTCCCCAGTCATTCTGGGAGTTGAAGTAGGGGTGGGGTGCTACGGGTTCGCCCGGGTTTGGGAGAACTTGTATCTAACGGTATGGATGGTTCAGAGAACCTCCAAATCCCACCCCTAGTTAGCTCCTCCAATCCCACCCCGAAGGGCCTTTTTCTAGCCTCCGGAGGACTTCTGGAGTCCGGGGGAGGCAATTTTTGCCCTCCCAGAGGCTCGAGGAAAGCTGAAAACAGCCCTGGGGAAGGTGAACACCCCCCCCCGGCCGTGGTGCAGGAGACTGGTTAGGCCACGCCCACCATGGCCACGCCCACCCAGCAACCAGGCAGAAAACCTGTTGCTGAAATTTTTGAAGCCCACCCGAGTTGAAATCCACAAATCTTGAAGTTGCCAAGGTTGAGAAACACTGTATTAGCCCCTATTTCATTGGCCATTCCTGCCTCCTAAAGGAAAAAAATATACATACTGTGGACACTGCCCGCTGAAAGGCTTCTGTGGCATCTATGATCTTCAGCAGAGAAGTCTCCAGCTCTGCAATATTCATCTCTTTTCTGTTAAAAGGCACGCCATTAAAGAGAGCTTGAGGCAATGGGCCCAGGCCAGTCTTCTTATAAAACATGGCTCCTGCCTAAACAAATCGGGAATGTCACAGTTACACAGAAGGTAGCGGACTGGGTGTGAACGCGGGATTAATATAAAGAAAAATAAATAAACTCAAAGCGTCCATAAACTGCAGAGTGGAATAATAAAATATTTGTATTATTTATTTTATAATTATTTTCCCTTTCAACAACATTCCCCAATCTGAAGCCTCCAGATACAAAGGTAAAGGTAAGGGTAAAGGTTCCCCTCGCATATATGTGCTAGTCGTTCCCGACTCTAGGGGGCAGTGCTCATCTCCGTTTCAAAGTCGAAGAGCAGTGCTGTCTGAAGACGTCTCTGCGGTCATGTGGCTGGCATGACTAGATGCCGAAGGCACATGGAACGCTGTTACCTTCCCACCAAAGGTGGTCCCTATTTTTCTACTTGCATAAGAATGGTACCAGATGAAGGAAGACTGCCTTACAACCTTCCAGAAAGCAATTTTGGGGGTGGGTAGAGAAAGCCAGTCACTCAAACTATCAAACAAGCTGAAACCAGCCCAGAAGCACACGTTAAACAACTCTAATCCTAATCTGCATCACACAGGCAGATTTAACTACAGCCCAGCAACAACAGCCAGCCAATCATACCGTCAGAAATCAGATATTCTGGTACTCAGAAATATCTGAACAAACAACATTCAGACTAATTTGCATCTCATAAAAAACGTATTTAAAGACCTGTGTTCTGACAGAAGAGCACAACTCAAAACACACTGACAATGCGTCCTCAAATGGTGATGAAATGTTTGCAATCAAATTGTCAAGTTCAACGCTCAAACCAACAGTCTAACTACCAATCTGAGCTACATTTCAAGCTCTGGACTGCCAGAAGAGAATTTGTTTCCCAAAAAAACGTATGACAAAAAGAACAGCCAACTAGAATTCAAACTTTTGTTTAGAGCGACATGGCTTAGTCCAAGAAGTATTAGAATCATGTAATTTTCTGATCTCTGATATCAGGATGCTATTAAAAATTTATTGAAGATATTTATGATGGTGACCATTCCCAGCTAAATTATCCTTTGCTATATGGATGCTATGAAGTAAGAATCCAGGGACAAAGAAATAACAAACGTCCTCGTTTATCAGCACCCCCCAAAAGAAATTCAGTGCCAGACACACAGAATTAATTGACTTGTGTCTTCACTTATGAAGGCACCAGGCTATGAATCTTTTAGTTTCTTTGCATTTCATTCTGCAACTTTCAACTCTTTCTACCTTTCTCTTGTCATCATATTCAGAGTCAAGACCCAGGATCTCTTCCATATCAGCTTGAGGAAACTGTCTATAAAGAATACGCTTCACGTTGTCCACCGAAAGGATTTCTCCCTCCCCTACTTGACGATACATCTAATTGAAGAAAGCAAAAGAAAGATAAATGATATTATCCATTATGCTGTTACAATAGAATATTTAATAATAATTAGATGACAATCCATTTTTATTATTCATTCTATAAACAGTTTTAAAAAGCTCCTATCATCCATTCGCAGGTTTATCCTTATCAGCCAGTTTTCAACAGCATAGGTAGTCTTCAAGTTACGACCATAATTGAGCCCAAAATTTATGTTGCTAAGGGAAACATTTATTAAGTGAGTTTGTCCCATTTTACAACTTTTCTTGTCACATGTTTAAGTGAAACATTGCATTTATTAAGTTAGCAATGTGGTTGTTAAATGAATCTGGATTGCCCATTGATTTTGCTTCTTAGAAGGTTGCAAAAGTGGATCACATGACCCTGGGACACTCCAAGATGAACCACTTGCCAAGCATCTCAATTTTGTGATGGTCATAAGTGTAAAAAATGGTCATAAGTCACTTGTTTCAGTGACTTATGTAACTTTGAATGAACTGTTGTAAACGGAGGACTACCTGTAATGTCTTCAACCAACTATACTTCAATGCAATCTCACTCTTCATTTCTGTACTCTCTAAGGAAAAGGAAAAGTATAATGCACATATTAAACTAGTATTTATCTTCCATAGGTAAAGATACCCCTCACACATATGTACTAGTCGTTTCTGGCTCTAGGAGGCGGTGCTCATCTCTGTTTCAAAGCCGAAGAGCCAGAGCTGTCCGAAGACGTCTCCGTAGTCATGTGGCCAGCATGACTAAACGCCCAAGGTGCACGGAACCCTGTTACCTTCCCACCAAAGATGGTTCCTATTTCTATTTGCATTTTTACATGCTTTCGAACTGCTAGATTGGCAGAAGCTAGGACAAATAACGGGAGCTCCCTCCATTATGCGGCACTAGGGATTCGAACCGCCGAACTGCTGACCTTTCTGATCGACAAGCTCAGCGTCTTAGCCACTGAGCTACCACGTCCCTTACTTATCTTCCATACCAACCATGAAATGAGTCAAGCACCCTAGGCAATCAATCATTTGCATTCAACAAGAGCCAAAATAATTAGTAAATTTCTAGATATGTAGCCATATTAAAACTTTCACAGCATTTGAGAAAATCTGTGTAAGTCAAAAATCTGTGTAAGTTAAAATGTGGGTGTACAATCTTAACAGTTCTAAATTAAGCACTGCAGATTAAAGTAGAAATGAAGGCATTTCTATTACTGGCATACAATTTTATATATTTGTATATTGTCTTCTTAGAAAAGAATGGATCCTTCCTGGCTTCAAGATGTCTAAAATTAGGGAGCTCGTATTTAATATTTTAGTCCCTTGCTTCCATTTTATCTGAAATGAATAGGATTTTTTTTTAAAATTTCAAATATCTTCCATTCCCATCCTGTTCTAGGACCCTATTATTCAATCAAATAACATCTGTTTCTCTAAAATTCATTTGGTTACTGTTTTGTTCTGCATTCCATGTCCCCCAAAACAGTCCTTTTATAATTTATGAAGATTTAAATGAATTACTTGATGATAAAGATCCCTTGGAGGTAGATAGATTTAATTTTAATGATGTGCCAGAGGCTTTTAGGAAGCTCATAGGCAGAATACAAATCATAAACATACTGGTGTTCTGGATTGGGAATGCAGTAGCCTATAACTCTTGAACTCATATCTTAAGGAATCATACCCAGCAATTACTAACCAATGGGATATCTAACAAATGTTATTGTAACATCTGTATTCCTCCTTAGAAAAGGAATCTTATTTAGGATAGTACCTAGTCAGCTTCCTCCAGAGAAAACACTTACGC
The DNA here is from genome assembly GCF_964273705.1 of Natrix helvetica. Taxonomy (NCBI): domain Eukaryota; kingdom Metazoa; phylum Chordata; class Lepidosauria; order Squamata; family Natricidae; genus Natrix; species Natrix helvetica. The sequence continues at coordinate 23,710,503 of NC_138549.1, forward strand.
TGGTTAACTCTGTCTCCTCCCTACTATTTTTCCACATCCAGATGACATCTCATATAGGTTGCTCTGCTTTGAAGGAGTTATCTCCTTTTTAAGGTGTTTTTTTTTTAATCTTGTGCTTCTCAAGTGGTCACTATGATTTTCAAATGTTGGTTTCTACTGTTCTCATTTTGATTCCAATCCTGTCAATATTCAGCTGTTTGAAATTACTGTTAAAAAGGATTGATAGACTGAACAGCCAACAATGTCCATTTAAGCCATCTCATACAGTGAATATTACTACTGTACGTACATCATACGATAGCAAATATAATAATGCATTACACATAGTATTTTGTTTTGTGGCCCTGAATCTATTGCAAGCGAATTTTAGTGGACAATCTCAAGTCTTTAAAAAATCTCATCAGATTCTCGTTTTTAATGACTTAAATTGCCTTTTTTGAAAATTCCTTCAGAACTCTACAATTATTCAGTGGAAGGCTTATGGAATGTCTTCTTCCTATAACTTCACAGCCCTTCTTAAATGTTATATTATCTTAAAAAGATTAAATCCAGCCTATCCCACTCCCTTCCTTCTTTATTTCTCCCTGAATATTTAGGTGGGCCACATGCCTGGACCTTATAAAATAGGGGTGTCAAACTGGATTTCTTTGAGGGCCAGATCAGCATTGCTGATCTCCGTGGGCTGGTGTGGGGGGTACAGGGGGAGACAGGACAGATGCCTTCTGCAGCACCCTGCTGGCCAAAATGGGACATGGAGGGTCACGTGCGGCCCCTCGCACCCTCTTTTTTGCCTGGATGGCCTCCTGGAGCACTTTGCTGCTTAAAACAGAGCGTGGGGGAGGAGACCTGCACACACACACACCCGCACCTCATTTTCCGCCTCGAGCAGCACTCTGCTGACCATGGGCTGTACAAATGCCCCCTCCCCACATGGCCCATTTTGGCCTGCAGAGGCACTGCGGGCCAGTCCTTTGATATTTCCAGGCTGGCCCTGCAGGCCAGATTTAAGCACCCCGCAGGCCAGATCCGGTGTACAGGCCTTGAATTTGGCACCCCTGTTATAAAAGGAACTTACAACTTGAGTTTATACAAAGGATATTTAAATGCTAGCAGTTTTAAGGAACTTAACTAAAATGCCTAGTATGGATATTCCATTCACTTCTGCCAGGATTAATTTGTCTCTTCATTAAGTTTCACATTTTGCTCTAACATGGAATACAGAAAGATAGGTCATAATTTCATGCCCAGTGGTTTTAAATTTGCTTTGCTTTTTACCTTTAAGGTATTCTTTATACACCTTAAATATGTGACACTTCCTGCCTGTGCCTGATTATTTGCAAATTGCCCATAGTCACACCAATTTTTAGCCATGCTATCCTACGGCTATTTTGCATCTCAAAGAAAGTAAGGCTAACCTTAAATAAAGCAATATTTTAATCTTCTTACAAACACTAACATAAAGTAAGAGGACAAAAGCATGAGGGATATCCAGTTCTTCTGCAATAAAGTTAAAAGCTCTCCACAGGGCAACTCCTGCGTCCTCATTTCCATCAACCACTTCATCAGTATTTAAGATGAAAACAAAGCCAAGTCTGCTCGAGAAAAAGAGAAATACTGTGAGAATGGCAAAACTACATTCAACTATGCTGAAAGCAGATTAAATACAACTATACTAAAAACAGGTTAAAATATGTCACTTAGGTCTTCATCAAGGAAGATAAGTAATAATATTCCAACAAGATTCAAAAATCTTATTAAAATGAACACCAAGTTAACATTTTATGCTAATTTAATAGAATTACCTTTGATAAAATGTAAAGTCAATGTCCCAAAGGTGCTTTTTCAAGAGGCAACTGGACCTTCTGGTTTTTCTTCAGCTGAAGAAGCTCCTTGGGTGAGAAGCGAAACGTCTTCAAAGAAAAACCTGAAAGTCCAGTTGCCTCTTGAAAAAACACCTTTGGGACAACCAGGATCTGGATGAGAATCTCCACAGACATGTAAAGTCAATGAAACCATAGCAAATGAAAGTTTGTTCAAATGACTGATGAGATTTGTTTGGATTTCCAAAATTACAGGAGGTAAACTATTTGGGATAGCTTTGATCATAATTCAGCTTTAAGGATGTGTAAATTCATCCTTAAATTCCTCAATACTTGTCAGTTTTAGTGTAATCAATGCCTATAGAAATCTATAGAAAACTGTCAAACTGTAAGATTAATAACCTGCCATATATATGCATGTATGTATGTATGTATGTATGTATGTGTGTGTGTATGTGTGTTACAACCCCTGGTATGCCCAAATATGGGAGGGAGCTCACTACTCCCCCTATTTCCCTGGCTCAGCTGATAAGGAGGAGAGCCTGTGGCTTAGTGGCTAAGACTCCTGCCTATATATATGTATTTGTGTTACAACCCCTGGTATGACTAAATATGGGAGGAAGGTCATTACTCCTTCTTTCTGTCCTTTGGCTTATCACAAAGACCATGCAGGCAGAAAACCATATTTTTATTTTTACTGTTGCCTTTTTATATTTGTGTTGTAATTGTACTGATAAATAAATAAAGGGAGACTAGGACAGATCTATTTCGAGCTAATTAGCTCTCATCAGCTAGCCATACTCTTACTGGGATTAGAACCCAGGCTGTATATATCTTAGGCAGGAGTCTTAACCACTAAGCCACGGGAAAATATATATATATATTTTCATTCATATTTCAATGGTAGAACAAATATTCTAGAGTCTAGACCGGGTTGGTGAACCTTTTTTGCTGAAACAGGAGCATGCACGGAAGAGTAGCCGCCTGGTGCGCATGCACACGCAGGGAAGATGATCTTCCGGTTTCTTTGTGTGCATGCATATTGGCCACCTGGTCTTCCGGTTTCTGGCCCACATGCATGGGCGAGGACCAGCTAGCTGGTGTGGATGCGCGTGCCAGAAACCAGAAGAACAGCCGCCCGGTGCTCTTCCATTTTCCGCTGCTCCCGCACATGTGAAAACCAGCTGGCCAGCGCACCAGAACCTGGAAGAGAAACAGGCGACTGCTCACATGCCTGGAGAGATGGCTATGCGTGCTGCTTTCGGCACACGTGCCATAGGTTCGCCATCACGGTTCTACACCAGGGGTGTCAAACGTGCATCGTCATGGCAGCATCACATAATGTATCGGGACATACGGGACACGAGTTTGACACCCCTGTTCTAGACTACTCTAGAATAGTCTTTTTTTTATACTAATTCTATCGATATGTTGAACTTTCAAATTCCTGCGCAGCGTGACGTGGTAATCTTTCACAACTAAGTCTTACCATACCAGGAAGCTTGCAAGTTTGGAGAAAACTATTTTGCGAGTAGAACTAGATTAACCTAAGGATGAATGGAGACTGATCGTGGAACAGTGTTATAAGTTACATTGACGCTATGATATTAAAGTTCATAAAGAACATGCTTTTCTTGTATCCATTTAAATGCGGTTAGATTTAGATTTAATTCAACAAAATTAACTGAAATCTATGGAAATATATTATTTACCCAGAATAAATACAAATCAACAAATCGATGTATTAAAATCTCTCCTTTCTATTTTGTTGACTTGTTGAGAAATTGCAATTAATGAATCATGGAGGATTGAATATCAATAGATACATGTTGCCCACTCTCTTCCCCTTTATATTAATCAGTACTCATATAGGGAAACTATGCAGAATAACATTGCATTAATTCTATAGTGTTTTTTTTGCCACAATTCTGAAAATGAAGAAAGTGAAGAGAAAATCCTTTGCAATTTTAATCTCAGGTAGAAGTTTAGTGTTAATTTACCTTAGAGGTACTTTCTGGGTGTAGATTAACTCAATAAGTTTAAGGAAACCAGCTGCTTCTTCCTGGAGAGGGTCAATAAAAAGGACCTACAAAAGAAGAAATTTTTATACATCCACGATTCATACTCTCTTTGTACCTTTTATTTCTTCTACTACTATACACTGAAAGCCCCAAGCAAGCATTCAAGGATAACCTGGAAACTTCTGTTGATGTAGATTGTCCTGGTTCATGCACTCAATAGAATCAGATAGTTAGAACCCACTATGCCACTTCTGTGCCAACCAGTCTACTTAGTTGTATGTCTTCGGCCCAATAAAACTGCAATTTGGACCTTTAGAAACATAAATGGTTTGAAATCAATGAAGGCATTGAACAATAAAGTAGCTAGTTTGTACTTCACATGGTTGAACCTGGTTGTTCACACCTGAAATTTATCACTTCAGGAAAAAATGGATTCAAATATTATTAATATTATAGACCACAACGTTTGCCCTCAATTCAACACAAATGCAAAAGAAACTGGGCCTGAACTGAATTTTTAAAAGCTTGAAATGAATCCTTACAATTGAATTTACTCAATTAAACGTGAAAAGCAAACCAAGGACACTTGACTTGTTATCACACACTGGTTCTCTCAAATGTGGGCTGGTGGAATCACTTTTAGTAAAAATGGTACTTGAATGTGAGTTTATAACACTAAATTAAATAAATGCCATGCCACCTAAGATACAAGTTTTAATATAGTCATAAAAGTTGATTAGAATTGACACAAGAATTGTACCACAGAATTGGACTTGTGTTCTCTAAAAAAAAAAATTTGCTGAGAGACCTTGGAAATCTATAGTATGCAAAGTCAAAAACAGATTCCAGTCAAATGTAAAGACAAAGGTCACACGTCTACACAGTTCACACGTCTATCACAGATCGTTATTTATTCTGTAAATCATGGTGAAACGATGCTAAATGCAACAGGAAAATGCTCTCAAAGTATGGCTGTGCTTTTGTAAGTATTATCATAGATGCACTGCTGGGTATACTTTGCAATCAGTTCAGTGGTGCATTCATAACTACGTAGGTAAGTGAATTGCTGAACAAAATGTGCGAAGGAAAGGCTTTCTGTGTTTTTTGCATACTAAAGATGTAATTATAATATATCCCTACTAAAAATATTTAAAAGAATGCACAAATGCATTCACTCACTCACACACACACACACACACACACACACACACACACAGAGCATATTTCACTCTTACCATATTATATAAATTCCGTCTAATCTGTCGCATCATTCCTGCATATGCTGGTTTGAGAAGTTCCTGAAAACTGGAAGGCCACTTGTGATACATAGCATCCGTTTCTAGGTTATTGACCCACTAAAAAAAATACAAGAGTAATGGGGCATTTAGTGAAGCTACAATCAAACTAAACCTTGTCAAACACAATGTTCTCATAAGTCCATTTTAATAAATTAGTATTCAGCATGTTGTAGTTTTAACGTATTATGGGCTTTGCTGTTGACCAATGTACCTGGAAGCCAGTGAAGGAATTAATTCTATTGCTAGAATTGGGGAAATATTTAAGGGACTATGTAGGGAAAAACAAGCTGAAAGCATCTTTCTGACCACAGTTCTGGAGATTGCAACACAATGGAAAAAGAGCTGGATCATTTGGGCTACAATTGTATGAGCATTTATGGGTGAGCACCTGTTACTAAGTAGTAAATACCTATAAAGACTGGCTTTACTAATCATCCAGAACCCATTTCACCACCAAGAGATGTTTTGTCTGTCTGTTTGTCTAACTTCTTTCTTGCCTTATGAGAATACTTCAAGCTAGATTCTAGTAATTTTAGTGGGTATAATACTTAGGCTGCTTTTACACCTACCCAATAAGTGTATTTGTTTTGGCCTGGTGTCCTGTATGTATTAAGATATCAGGATTTGTTTATAAACTGTAATGTACAATTTGGCATGTTGTGTACCTCCAGCCAAAATTATATTAGTCTATTCAATAAAGATATTTAAAGAAATAATGGCTTTGTAAAATGTGTGAAACCAATTGGAATGTGTCTCCTTAACGCCTCTCAGCAAAAAAGTAACATTTAAAGAATAAAAAGGTGTCACCCAGGTGACATAAATCAATCCTTAATGGTACTTCCAAAAAGGGTAGCCCCAGCAGGGCACTAAGGCCTGGGTACAATCAGCCTTGCTTCCAGAAATGTTTGTCTTTTCTAAATGATCCCAGAAAGGAGTCTCTCCTTAGGCCAATTGATATACTACCAGCGAGGACTTGTATACTGCACGAGTCAAAAAAAAGGGCTGAGAAAATATCTACAGACCCCTCACATCCTGGACATAAATTGTCTAAACTTCTACCCTCAAAACGACGCTATAGGACACTGCACACCAAAACAACTAGACACAAGGACAGTTTTTTTTCCTGAATGCCATCATTCTGCTAAACAACTAATCCCCACAACACTGTCAAATTATCTACTAAAATTGTATTGCTATTCTTCTTCTCTTCCTTCCTAGTACTATCTCTTTCCTAGTACCTATCTCTTTCCCCTTATGACTATAACCATGTTGCTTATATCTTTATACTTTATATTGTTTTATTTCCTTGTATACTTTGATTGCTTATTAGTAACCTATGACTATCACAAAGTGTTGTATCTTATGATTCTTGATGAATGTATTCTATTTTATTTTTCTTTATATACACTAAGTATACACACCAAAGACAAATTCCTTCTGTGTCCAATCACACTTGGCCAATTCTGTTCTGTTCTGTTCTGTTCTATTCTATTCTATTCTATTCTAGTATTGGTACTGCCTACTAAAATTAACCAGAAGGAAGAGAATGGTTTTTAAAAATATCTAAACAAAGGTTACTTTCTGCTCAATTTCTGTTAAGCAGCACAAGCCTCCAGGACTGTGGAAATAGCAGAAAAGCACCATTTTGCTTCTTAGCATTGCTCTGTAACAAATCCAAATTTTCAAAATTAAAATAAGGTTGTTGCCAAAGGGCATCGTGGCATTTATTTATTGTAATTCAAACCAAGAACCTAGAGGCACTTTAAAGATTCATATGCACAAAAATATTACTTACTACAATGGCTGAGTGACGGATGTCTAATGCGTAAGAGGTATCCTGAGATTGGGAAGCTAACCTCATGAATTTACTCGGAAGATCTCCTTTAATTCCAAGGGAGTGAAGAACATGCATTGCTTTTCCTTCTATCTTCAGAGTTTCTAAAATGCTTTAGACAAATTTATATTTATATATAACACTGTACAAAATAATCCAAAGAATAATATCTGTGTTTCCCCCCAAATAAGACACTGTCTTACATTTTTTTCCCACCAAAGAAGGCACCTGGTCTTATTTTCGGGGAGGATGTCGTCTTACACTTACAGTACTGATTTGAACAATTACTGTTTTAGAGACTAAAGGAGGCGATGTAATAAATTAGTTAACAGCATTCACCAACAATGTGTTGGTTCCCATTCTGAACTACTCATTACAGAAAAAAATATCAACATTTGTCTTGGAGTAAGGAGTAGTTAAATACAGACCTAACTGAGCATTCTGGATGGCAACCAACTGCAAAATATTTTACCTAAAGGGATCACGAAGATCCAAGTCTATTGGAAGGCCATTTAAAAATAAATGTGCTTCACCAGGCTTAAGTTCAAGAGATTCATGCAGGCGCTGGAAAAGAAAGGAAAAGTTTGCCATGAGTTAACTAGCCATTTTTTAAAAAACAAACCAATGAGTAAACAAGTGTTTGGGATATCAACATACATATAGCAATGCTATATTCATTTGAAGTGAATCAATTTTAACATCCTACTTATTTTTCAAGATAAAGAGAGCTTCTTGATTTCTGCAAAATAAATCTAATACTAAAAATTCCTTAATGAGATTTTAGAAGATTGAATGATAATTACATTTATTTATTTATTTATTTATTTATTTTTGGTGCTTCTAGACCGCCCCCTCTCCCAGAAGGGACTCGGGGCGGTGTACAGTCCATAGAGAATATCACAAAATACAATAAAAAAGTTAAATAGTTAAATATGTACAGTTTGGAGGAGGTTAATATGCAATTAAAAGAACTGTACAAAGCTAATATAAATATAAGTATACATATTCACAGTTTCCATCAGATATGTTTAAAACCGGTTTGATAAATTATGGACCACAAAATTCACGTTCCATATTTGCCATGAAATGTATCTTAATTATCTGAATAAATTAGGACAGCTCCTTCCTCTTTCTTAAATCCAAGATTTTACAAATTCTTGCTGCAATTCCTGGTTTCATCTGTCCCAGCCTTCTCCAACCCAATGCCTTCTGGATGAGGAATGGGACAATTTGGTGTGGCCAACTCACTGTGGCCAACTCACCATAGCCAATGTGCCACAATTCAATTCAATTCTTTAAAATAATGTTAAAAATATTATGTTTGTCATTCACATTTCATTTTGTCCTTCCTTTGGCATCCTTTCTTAAATTATTATATTCCACTATTTCTTCAATATTAATGTAACTCTTGTTTTAAAGGAAACTGTCCTGCAGCAAATTGGCCATGGCAAGTTGTCACGCGGCAAGTTGGCCATGGTGAGTTGGCCATGGTGAGTTGGCCATGGTGAGTTGGCCATGGTGAGTTGGCTGTGTCAAGTTGTCCTAGACTCTTCTGGATGTATTTGGCTACAATTCCAAACATTTACAAGCAGTCCACAACCGGGAGAATAGCAGTTTAGAAAGGCTGATTCTGCCCCCTTTTCATCCCACCATGATTCAGTCTAAAGGAGGTCACTCCATCTTCCTCAATGGGAAGACCAGCCTGGACAAAATGATATTGCTTTACTTTCTGATTTGATATCAAATCAAATTTGTCTGATGGCATATTATGAAATATTCTCAGGTCTGATTTTTTTTTAAAAAAATGCTTCAGTCAGAAGAACTATATTTGTTATAGTAACAAATAAGTAATTATGACCATTTCAATTCTTTAAAAAGCTTCATGCAAATGATTTCTATTGTGAAAGATATAAGTAATTGCAATACATATTTAGAAAATGGTAGCTGGGCTTTTACATTATATTCCATCCAGATTAAGTAGTTCCACACTATCAGCTTTTTTGTGTTATCAAGTTATATTGCTCTCGAGTCAAGTTCCACTACGGTTATGATCTTCTGTTGATAGTTACGTTGCTTGGAAATAAGTGTCTATGAAGATTCTCAGCCATCCAGATCATAGTTGTATCAAAAGTGATTTTTATTTTTGAAAAGGCAACTAGACTGGTGTTTGTTTGTTTTTTTGTTTTTGGTGGGTTTTTTGAGGAAAAAATGATGTTCGCTTCCCTATCCTGGAAGTTTCATCAGTTGTGTTGGATGCTATGAGAGATGGAAGGACAATAGTTGTCAATAACTATCCTTCCATCTCCCATAGCATCCAATACAACTGATGAGGCTTCCAGGATAGAAAGCGAAATGTCTTCTTGAATGAATGACAGAGAAAAACCAAAATGGTGACCATATATTTTATTTCCTAAGCAAGCTTTTCTAAACCAAGGGCCCTTCAGATATATTGAATTATAAATTCGGATACGCAGAAGGCAGAGGAGAGGAGAGCAGTGAAAATCTATGGGCCTATCCTTGGGATGGAAGCTCCACCGCTGCTAGCAAAGTCCCACCCTAGCTCTGGGGATAAAAGGCAGGGAGCAGAGATGAATAGGTGTGGCAGACATCTCCCTGCTGGACAGACTTGTTACCCTGCTGTGTGTGAGAGAGAGAAACTTTTGGCTGGGTTGTTGGCACTCCCAATAAAGGAATCATTGATTTAACTACAGAGGGTTTGTCGTGTTTGGGAACTGGGTCAAAAGAGTTACCTAGCTGATTCTAGGCTAAGTTCTAGGACTAGAATTTACCATCTCCCAGTTTCTATCCTGATGCCCAAAACATTGCACCAAACTGACTCTCATCTCCTAGTAGTAGACAGTACATTCTTTCATTTCATATTTTAAAAAGAACAAGTACAAACCTTTTGGTTTTCTTCTATTTCTTTTCTCATTTGCTGGTTTACTAGCACTCTAGTCAAGGATCTGGAGAAAGAAATGTGAAAAAATTAATAAGTACAGTAATTGTTCTGCGTTTAAATATTTATTCATCAATAAAGTGCATCACAGCTCAGTGTGGATGTTAACACTAAACCATGATTATAGAATTACATAGCTGAAACTTGTTCCACTTTGGGCTCCTGTGCTCATTTCCTCCTCTACACATTGCCCATATGAGAGTAGAAATATCAAGTTCCTACTTACATTTAATGGCAATTTGCTACTATATCAGACCATTTTAGATTATCCAGAATAATCCCACATACTGTACATTCTTGTGCATAAATGGCAGTTGATTAAAATTTTGCAACTTCATTTGATATACAGTGCATAGCAATAACAGTACAGCAATACAATACAATAAAATACAATACAACAATACAATAGTGCTTTACAATTCTCTCTAAGCAGTTTACAGAGTCATCATATTGCCCCCAACAATCTGGGTTCTCATTTTACTGACTTTGGAAGGATGGGAGCCTGAGTCAACCATGAACCTGTCAGAATCGAACTACCAAACTGCTGGCAGTCAGCAGTCAGCGGAAGTAGCCTACAATACTGCATTCTGACCTACCTGAATATGTAATAATGAGCAACTGTATTAAATCATTTCAAAACCCTGCATAGAATAAGTACTACATTAATAATTATCTTCATGGACCCACATGCTCTGTATTGGGATATTTTCCTCCTCTCCAATCAATTGGAGGGAAAAACATTTATTTTTTCTAGAGAAAACGCAATCTACTGCCACTCATAAATAGTAGTACTGCTAGGTAGTTTACGGAGATGATGTGTTTCTTATTAATGGAGAGGGATATAGAGCATCATGACCTTTTGATGGTTGTTTATCTAATATATGATATCTGAATTTAGCATTTGCTCTCTACACCCAATCAGCGACTGAAATGAAAATTCAGCGTTGCACATCTTGTTCAATTTCTTTTTCCCAAACTTCTGATGGCACAATATCCCCCAATATGCCTGACAGATATCCAGGTGCCTATTAAAGTCGATGCTGATAGCGATAAGCAGTCTGCCCTAGGTGCGGGCAATAAGGAGGTGCTATAGAAAGATGGATGCCAGCAATTGCCGTGAAATCAGGTCATTGCTACCTGTACCCTGTACAGACAGTGGTGGTGTAGAAGCAATGAAGGGGGAGAAATTGTACCTTCGGTCAATTCTGACTCTTAGCAATTACTCCCTGCCTTTTCTTTTGAACTAACTTGCTAGTTTCTTCTTTCTAGGGCTAAGAGCATCACCCAGCCAGGCTAAGACAAGACTAGAACGCGTAGCCTCCTGGTTTCTAATCTGATACCTTAAACTCCTGCACCATCAGCAACAAAGAATGTGGGGGTATTAAAAAATGATTCCCTTCAGGCGTCCAATATGTTAAGTGCGCTACTGCAAATATTCAAGTAGCTATTTTGAAACAAATTTATCAGCATGAGATCACTGAAAACTCACATGCATCAAAAGGTTTCATGGTTCCCTAGAAGATCTTAACAAATCTTCCTCAGAAGATCTTAACAAATACAATTACAATAGCTAATTGATGAACATGTATATATTTTTCTCTTTTACATGGAATTTATAAACATTATTCTTATGCTACAGGCCAACTTTCTTAAATCAAACTCAGTGAATCTGACTTCCAAGTAAATTTTCATAATATTGTACCTCAAGCAATTTTAGGAGAAAATTTGATCAAAATAGTGTATTACTCAAATTTATTTATTTACTTAATATCTGTTATTCAGGTTTCTGCATTACACATACCACTGGTCATGTCTAATACCAATAGCACAAGTTTATGTTGCCTTGTTCCTACAGAAAGTTCTCACAGTAGTTCCAAAACTACTGCCAGCTGGGTCTTGTAAAATCAACTAGCACAAAGCAGGATTTGGGATTCAAGACATGGCAAGCAGTAGTAGTAGTAGCCTATTTATCTGTTGGAACAGTAGAAAAAGGCATTCAATTCTTTTAGAACATCTATAGTGACTGCTGTGAAGGTAAATGGAATAAGACCTGAAAACTACATTTAACATACAAAATACAATAAAAAGTTCAATATAATAACATCAAAGCCTGGTAACATTAGAAATAGCATATATGCCTCAGAAAGATAGGAAGTAACATCACTTGGAACAGAACGCTGCAAAAATCCATCATTGCAATATACAGTATTATTCCCTAAATTTGACAATTTTTAATGAACAAGCCATTTAAAACTGAATATTCATAGTTGCATGCTGGATTTTCGCATCTGTTTAATTTTATCGGTTTTCTTTCAAGCTTTTAAAAAGGGAATAACAAAACACACCATCCTCAGGCAAATTAAAATAAATCACGATGATAAACAAGCACAAATCCAAACATTCATATGACTATCAGAGAAATAAATTGTACCTGGCCTTTACCGGGAAGTTCTGTGCGATGTCTTTCATTACTTTTAATGCATTGTAAAGAGGGGCAGAGAGAATTTGAGAAGCTGCTTGCAAACTAATATCTGAAAGAGAATAAAGCGTTGCCAAAGACCCTCATATTACATTTGACATTTTGTAAAAAATGCAGGTAATCTTTGATTTATGAGCATTTGCCTTCAGAACGTGCCTTCAGAAGTTGTGGGGACTCCCCCGGAGGTTTTTAAGAAGAGAATGGACAGCCATTGGCCAGAATGGTATAGAACAGTTTATGGCGAACCTTTTAGACAGTTTAGTGGCCAAACTGCGCACACATACATGCCCAAACTGAAAGGCGTGCATGCACACACACAAGCATGAACACTTGCATGCATGGATATGCATGTGCATGCATGGACATGCGCATGTGCAAACATGAGTGGATATGTGCATGCGTGGACATGTGTGCATGCACAACAGAGACCCAAAGACCAGCTGGCCAGCAGGAGGTGGGGCATCCCAAGCACCGGCAACATAGCCAGAGATAAGGTATTTTTCTTTCGTGAGCTTCTGTTTTGTCATTTGCAGGGAAACAGAAGCTCACGAAAGAAATGCCATGGAGATCTGACCTGGGGTGATGGCATGTGTGCCAGCAGAGATGGCTCTGCGTGGCACCTCTGGCATAGGTTCGCCATCATGGGTATAGGGTCTCCTACTTGAGCAGAGGGTTGGACTAGAAGACTTCCAAGGTCCTTTCCAACTATTATTCTGTTATTCTAAAGACTAACTGCGCAAAGTCACAACAGCTCTTTAAAAAATTAACTGATGACTGGTCCTTGCATTTACAACCATTGCAATGTCCTTGCAAATGTGGGCGCTAGGCGACTGGCATGTTTTTACAATGGTTATAATGTCCTAGCGTCACATCTACAAGACCCAAGGGACTTCCAATAAGCAAAGCCAATAGGAGAAACCAGATCCTTTTAATAACCGTACAATTTGCTTAATGGATATGACACAAAAGGTCGTAAAATCAGGCAAAATTCACTGACTTGACTAGCTTCATAAAATGTGTTAAACCTGATTATAAACTAAAGAAACCACAAAGAAAACATATGAGCATTTAGCATGTTTTGTGCACCCTAATCCACAGGTAAATAGATTAGGATGTCTGAATCATAAAGATTATTAAGGTTCTCTTTGTCAAATACAGTATCAAGTCATGTTCTGGATTTGCGCTAAACCACTTTTTAAAAAAAAAATGACAACGCAGGGTGTCACATAAACACTCAAATCTTATTTTGTTACAATCCAAAGTGAAACTCAGGAAGAAAATAAAAGCACAAATTGGAAACATTGGTTGGCTCTCTGTCCTAAATACATGAAATTTAGTTTAAGATTAAGTTCAGATGGATTAAGACCAATAAATCTTAGCTTCTTCAATAAAGACTGCTTCCATGTTTCCATTTTGCTAACCAATGTATGTATGTATGTATGTATGTATGTATGTATGTATGTGTGTGTGTATATATATATATATATATATATATATATATATATATATATATATATATATATATATATATATATATATATATATATATATATATATATATATATATATATATTGCAAAAAGTTAAAAGAAATAATGACTAATAATTTAAAAGGGAGAAAGATAACATATTATATACGGTAGCTGTCATGTTATTATGAAAAACACTAATATTCTGCAAACTTCATGGTTAATTTCTCTCATTCTCGTGTTGTGTATTTGACAAAATAGCTTTTAAAGTAGCATTCATTTTTTATTTTACAAAGGAAAAAAAAGATTTCACGGTCTATTCTTATGCTCTGTTAACAGCAACAGTAAACAAAAAAAAATACTGTTCGGACTTCAGGCACAGCAAATTTAAATCTTTTCTTTTTTCAGTACCCTTTGCATCAAAAAAGTCCAGCTAAACAGAAAGGCCATATCTTCTTTACTTTTTTGAAAAAAACAAGGTAGTTATGTTCTTTATACAGTAATGATATTTTAGTTGTATATCTCCTGCAATTTCCTGTCTGACAAAAAGAAATTTAACAAATAGCATTCAGACAAGGTTTCCAACTGTAACATGGATTTATTACTGGCACATAGTATTTCACAAAGATGAAAACCAGTATAATGAGCAATACCTTTTAGTTCCCATAATTTCAAAGGCTCTGTATTATCACTGCTTTCAATCAGGTATTTTTTCAACTCGTTCAGATTGTCTTTGAGATCAGGATGGTTCTCCCTGGTTTATAAAATATAAACAAAGTTAAAATTAAAGTGCATTTATACATAGGAAATTAGATTAGATTAGATTAGATTAGATTAGATTAGATTGGATTGGATTGGATTGGATTGGATTGGATTGGACTGGACTGGACTGGATTGGAGTGGAGTGGAGTTGAAGGAATGGAATGGAATGGAATAGAATAGAATTCTTCATTGGCCAAGTATGATTGGACACACAATGATTTTGTCTTCAGTGCATAAGTTCTCATTGTACATAAAAGCTATAAGTGATGAATCATGATCATAGTTATCATAAAAATACATTCATCATAAATGATGATACAACACTTAGTGATAAAATCAACATAAATCATACTAAGAAACTAAATAAAAAATATAAATCGTTAAGATACAAGCAACAAAGTTATAGTCATAAGTAGAAAAGGAGATAGGTAGTAGAAAAGATGAGAAGAAGAATATTAATACAGTCTTACTACATAGTTTGACAGTGTTGTGGGAATTAGTTGTTTAGCAGAATGATGTCATGTGGGAAAACCTGTCCTCGTGCCTGGTTGTTCTAGTTTGCAGTGCCTATTACAGATAAAGAGTCATAGAGCTGGAAGGATCTCAAAGGTAACTAAATCCAACTTTCCTGATTGGTGCAATATTTGCTAAAGCATTTTGGACAGATGGCTATCCAGCCTTTATCCAGTGAAAGGGAATATATCACTTCACAAGTCAGCCATTATCACTGATTGGAAATTCTTCCCATCAAGAAATTCCTCCTAATATCTAACTTAAGCACATTTCCATGCCATGGTCTATTTCCATTACTTGTTCTGGTCCTGTCCTCTAGGGCATGAGAGAACAAGTCTATCCCTTCTCCTGTATGACAATTATTTAAATATTTATTCATGTTATAGTTAAAATGCAACAACGGACTAATCAAAGTTATAAAAAGAAAACAGTAATAATAAATCAAGAAGCATGTCAATAAAATTTTGCCTTTTGCTAAAATTAGGACTGTTCTTTAATATTGTTCCTTTTTTCCAAAATACACCAATGCAAAGTATAAGGCAAATTAATAACTTATTGAATTTAGATTTATACTATTAAAAATACAAGTGATGTCCTATGAAGCTATTCTGTTGATGTTTTCCTTCGTATAAATCAAATGAGGCACTTGGAATGGTTTATTTGTAATGGATACTAGTAATCTCAAATCTGAGCCATACAAGTAGTCCTCCATTTACGACCACAATTGAGCCTAAAATTTCTGTTACCAAATGAGAAACTGGTTAATTGAGTTTTTCCCCATTATATCACCTTTCTTGACAGAGTTGTTAAGTGAATGACACACTTATAATATCATAAATTGATTTTTCAGTACAATTCTTTTAATCTTTGAAATATAATACAGCCACTCATTTATTCAAATGTAAAATGAAAGATTGGGATTGAAATCAACTTACGTTAATGTGTCAAAGAGAAATCCTTGGACTTCACTATCCTTATTATCTTCTTCCTCTGTTCTATTTCTTGTGGCTAAATATACATCAGAAGAAAATATGACAACATATTCAGTTTGCAAATGATTGTTTTCCCACTCCAAAATGAACAAAAGGAAATTATAGACAAGATTTCCATTAAAAAGAATCAGAAGCCTATGGTTGATGTACATTACAATTCACATGGCTTCCATCTACAAAAAAATTACAAATGCATATTACTATATTAATTCTCAGTGTTGTGGCTACTTTTGCCATCTCCCCACCCAAAAAGAACTAAGACCATGTGTCTGGAAATCAAATATTAGATGAATTACTGCCTCCAATAACATATTTTCCATTATCTTCCATTATCCATGGGTGTATGCAAAAGTTTACTGTCTCAATAACCTGACACATATTTTATCCTAATATTTTCCAGTTATACCACAACAGGGAAGAAAAATGTACCTTCAGCTTGAGATTCATCCATTGCTTTGTACTCTGTACTCTTTATTGCAAGTTCCACACCATATCCGGACAAATACATCTTCTCAGTGTTACGTTTCTGGATTAAGCATGCATAGTTTAAAAAAAAGTGTTATGAAATCATTGCTAAACAGTATGTTTCCAGACACACACACACACGCACACACACAAACACACACACACAGACAGAGAGAGACAGAGAGAGACAGAGACAGAGAGATATCCAATTATTATTATTTGCTGATACTGTGAAAACTGACAATATCATCAAAGATTTTAAGATTCCGGCCCTCTTGTGAAGTTTTGTTCATTTAAAAAAAATATTTTTTGAAATGGCACCCGAGTCATGGTCAATGGGCTTGGGACCAGATTATCTGAGGGAACATTTTCATCCAAGAATTTCTATCCATATGATGAGATCCAACAGACTTGGTTAATGGGATCTGCAGCGCTCTCAAAGAGCGCTGACTGGCAGGATCTAGAAGGGTCTTTTTCTGCAGTAGGCAGTGACTTAAGGAATATTCTTCCCTCAGAATGAATTCATTAATCATCACGGCTGCTGCTTATACTTATTCATTTTATGGATGTTTTTAATTGTTTTAATGTCTTTTAATTGATTTTAATTGCTTTGGTATTTTAAAATGCTAAGCTGCCCAGAATCATCTGGTTGAGTTGGGCAGCTATAGTGAATGAATGAATGAATGAATGAATGAATGAATGAATGAATGAACGAACAAATAAATAAATAAATAAATAAATAAATAAATAAATAAATAAATAAATAAAGTTTCAATGTCTTCTATAGAACACAATTTGGGAATCTAAAGAAAGATTTAAGTATTCAATTCTGCAACACAATGGAAGTTTGAAAGAAATCATTTTGTTCTAATGTTAGCTAACAATAACATTTCCACATATACCTACCTTGACAAAATGTCGAAGAATGTAAACAAATTCTCCCTTTTTGGCTTTTTCAGCTAAGACATTGTGAAATGTGGCAAAATCTTTGGTACCCACTTCAGCATAAAGGATCACGACCACCGCAGGTTCCTTGAGTATAGGGAATTTATGATCTCCTTTGAAGAGATATGGTTTGGGCCTTTGATTAAGAAAAAAAATAATGTTCTGCTCAGTATGGATTATACTTCAGTGAATGTACCAAAAAGCGACAACTACCAAAGTATGTCATCATGCAACTCTAAAAGTTATCTACATCAAAGTTAGTTTTGTTGTGTTGATGAGGACTATCATATGCTACTTGGATTGTAACTAGTTGTGGAATAGCATCAACAAAGCAATTTTATTTATGAAGTTATTAGAGATTAATGAACAATATCAACTGTAGTTTGAGTTATGTTTGGTTGAAAATCCAATGCTAGAGGAAGAATATTTATTCTCTTGAATAAAATGTGGCCACTATCCATGTTGCCTATTTTGCTTGATGGAGAATCATATTATTTTGCACACAAAAATAATATTGCTTCAGTGACCTGGATTTTACTCCATCTCTTTTCCATTTGGTTTAAGCTATCACCGAGTGAAAAATACGTGTGTTGTGAGAGGTTAGTATTGATAAGCCTACTGGTGCAGAGCCAATCAAAAGTCAGGAAAGACTCCACCGTCCCTTTTACTGACTATCTTTTGTAAAACCAATAAAAATTTTGTTTTTAAAAAAAAAAGTCAGGAAAGACATCTTACCAACTTTTGGAAAAGAAGTAGCCTACTCTTGGGGAGTCAAGAAATAAAAGGACTTTGATTAAATCTTAGTGGGCATCATGAGCAATGCATATCACTGCATTTAATGTTCACTTTGCATGGGGTAAGGAGCTTAAAATGTATTTATATTTTTAAAACAATCATTCAATATAGCTCACTACATTCACCTTGACGGAGCTGTCATCAGAAGCTTCTTAATTTCATTAGTCTTACAGGTGCTTTTCCCATGGATAACCACAAAGGCATTGCATCCTTTTGGGGGTGGCTCAAGAGCTGCAATCTAATATTTCAACAATTATATTCAATGGCAATACACTCTCATTTCATAGTACAATTAAAGAAGCCTACTTTGATTAAAAAGTTAGGTGTCTCTTGTTTAAGTGCCAAGCATGTGAGAGAAAAATTAATAAACATATTCAAAATCCAGGAAAGAACAATGCATCAATTTTTCCAAACTCAGTCATCATCCATATCGCTAGCCTAGCAAAAGAACAATAGAGAAGTTTTAAACAAATGGTTCAACATGCTTCCATAATTGCAGTACGCTTGAGAAAGTAAAATGTTCAACAGCTGATTTTATGAATTGCCGAAACTTACTTGAGGCTGGTTTATTTCTATACAGCTAATTATAAATAGGACCTTCTTGAATGTCAGACTCTATTGATTAAATTTGTTTTTGAAAATTCACACTACAGAGTAAGAACAAACTTGAAATTTGGATTTTTAAAAGCAAATTGGTTAATTCTAAACAATAAAGAATTTATTTTTCTGTGTAGAAGTTCAGGTAGGTGTTTTTTTCCCCTGAAAAGATATAGTATCCTACAGTGGAATCAAAGAGTTGAAATCAAAGTTATTCAAAACTTGGAAACAAGGGTGCATTTTATAAGGGTAACAATGTCCCCGCCAATGGGACACTTGAAGTTGTCTGGAATGACATCAGTCTCTATTTTTAGCTTTGTAAGATACTCATATGATTCAACTAAAAGGTACCAAACTGCACCTTCCCTGACTCCTCCATAATATATAAGATGAAGATAAGTTGTATTCATAGTAATATAGGTTCTTCTGCATTATAGAGGCCAAGTGGAAATCTATTTCTCACAAACTCTGAATGAAGTCCTGAAGGAAAAGATCATTCAGATGCCTGCTTCTTGGCTATTTCCACTTAGGACTCCTCTTGGCTAAGGACTGGTGCTTACAAGGTAGCCTTCACAGGTAGATTAAGTGAACCATTGAAGCAGTGGTGAAATTCAATTTTTTTTACTACCGGTTCTGTGGGCATGGTTGGTGGGCGTGGTGTGGCTTAGTAGGCATGGCTTGGTGGGCATGGCAGGGGAAGGATACTGCAAAATCTCCATTTCCACCCTACTCTGGGGCCAGCCAGAGGTGGCATTTGCCGGTTCTCCAAACTACTCAAAATTTCCACTACCAGTTCACCGAACTACTCAAAATTTCTGCTATCATTTCTCTAAACTACTCAAAATTTCCGCTACCAGTTCACCGAACTACTCAAAATTTCTGCTACCATTTCTCTGAACTACTCAATTTTCGCTACTAGTTCTGCAGAACCTGTCAGAACCTTCCGGATTTCATCCCTGCATTTAAGTCATCGAAAGCGCATGGCATACTTCTGCAAAAGAATTGTTTGCTGAGTGAAGACAGCCAGTAAAGGGAGATTTTTTTTTAAAGTTTCTATTTGAGGTGGTTCATATCATAACCTGAGAACTGTAACCATATACAGGTATCTAGTATGAACAGCCAATTTTACATACCTGCTGAGACATCTGGATAGTTGGGGAAAATGCCCGTAAGGAAAGAGAAAATTTCAGAAGATTAATCTGCAAATTTGATAGGAACTGCCCAGCTTTCTTCAGGAGCAAGTCATAATAAGAATATTCTGAGACTGTATTAAAAAAAAGAAAAAGAAATATAAGTGAAATATAAAGTATAAAACAAAATATTTCTGGTGCTCAACTTTCAATATCAGCAGCTCGCCAACACAGTGTACAACTTTATACAGGCTTCCGAGCTCTGTTTTTGGCTGCAACAGCCTCCTGCAACCCACTGACAGTGAAAACAGAGTTCGGAAGGGCTGCCCGCGGCCCTCCCAAGCTCCATTTTCACTAGCAGAGGCACCGCGGGCCGGTCTTTCACTATTTCCAGATCCAGCCCCCAAACCTTGAGTTTGACACCTTTGTCGTAGTGGATCTGCACTGAACAGAGAGCTGTTTCTATGTGGTTGAGCCCAAAGCAGATATGAAATCCCTTTGTATAACTTCAACAATTGCTTTTATTGTTTTAATTATTTTACTGTTTGCCTGGTTCTCCAAAATATTTCCACAAACTGTTGACATTTTAGCTAACCTTAATCCTCTCACAGAACCGTAATCCTCTCACAGATTGAGTAGATTAAAAGTAGCAAAATAAATTATCAAATGAAAAAAAACCTATAATGTGGAGGAAGAGACAACGTAAAGGTACACATGTAAAAGTGAAAACCCACAAAGCAGAATTCATGGCAGCATAAACTGAATGAAACAAAACAGGAATTTTGTTTCCACAAACTGATTATGGACACGACTCTCTTTTCACAAATAGCAATTATAATTCCAAACCTAACTGAACACCTGGGCAGGTCCTGAAGGACTAACAATTAAAATGAAAACACTAACCTCACAACAATTGAAACATTAAATTACTGTTGCTTTATTGAATAAAGCATTTTGAGCATGTAACAATTTGACATGAAAATGGGAGAATATCTAATCCAGGACATACTTTATGTCTAAAGTTCACCCACTACATCTTGGCTGTTCTTTCTTTTACATACTGAAAAAATGTAGAGTTGTGGGGATGTTTAATTTCTTGCCCACTAACTATAGATAAGTGTGATATAAATCTCCCTTGAGTCAACGAACATACTCATGTAGTTTTTTGGCAATAGTACAGAAGTGGTTGTATTACTTTCTTCCTTTCTTGAGTATCCAATCTAGCCTACAACCCTTAGCACTTCCTGATATTCTCCCATTCCAGTATTAACTGTGTTTGCTTATTATTTTCAGTATCAGCCAAGATCAGCTTGGTTTTGCTACTAGTTAGTACAACTAGCTGGATACTCGTACTTCGGGACAAACTATGTGATCGGGCAATGCAGGAAAAATCCGGTTCAATCCGTTGGCTCAGTGGTGGTCGGCGACTGAAACGCATAAGGGAATATCACTCCCGCCGCCATGAATCTGGAAGCAGTTCCATAGGGGGAAGGCATAGACATTTTGGTAAGGTACTGACATCTAGTACTGTAAGGTGCCCCAACCCAATCTGATCGTCATTTCAAAAAATCATTTCTTAGCAAGCACCTAGAAGCCAAGAGGAACATATGTGCCAAATTTCAAGTTTGTAGACTTTATATTTCTGGAGATTTCCTGGTGAGTGGTATTTGGCTTATGTACTCTGTGTGTGTGTGTGTGTGTGTGTGTATGTAAGTGGAGAATCCTGTAACATGTGCTGAGCATTTCCATTATACTGTCTCTGAGAGTTGACAATTTGTCACAGGTTGGCTGAATATGATTTTGAATTTGATAACAACTGAGATAAAAAAAATAACTTTACAGCTTTATTAAATGTTTTTTCTAACATTCAAGCAAATCCATAATTACATGAATGGAGATAATTAGAAGTATAATCTGATAGCAATCCGCATGATTAAAGAGTCTGCAACATTCTGAACATTTGACCATAATTCTAATTTTGATTCCCATAGCAAAATTATTTTTTAAAAAAATCTCTTTACTAACTTATCAGCCATCAAAAAATCTGACTAATCCAATCCCAGTATCTGGGATTGACTACCATATTTTTCAGAGTATGAAAAGCACCGGAGTATAAGACGAACCAAGGTTTTGAAGCGGCAAATTAAAAAAAAAGGTTTTGCACACTGCAACCCTCGCGAAAACGGGCCCATTTTTCATCAAAAAAGGGCATGGATAGCCTTATGGAAGCTTATAGAGTGCTCCTTGGGACTGGGGGATCAAAATTGAGCAAAAAATCGGCCCGTTTTTTGCTCATTTCTGCCCTCCCCAGCCCCCATGAGCTCTCTGAAAGCCTCCATAAGGCTATGTACGTCCAATTTGGTGAAGGGGGCAGGGCTTCAAGAGGCAAAAAATGCTGAATTCAGTGTATAAGACGCACCCAGATTTTCAGCCTCTTTTTTTGAGGGAAAAAGGTACGTCTTATACCTTGAAAAATACGGTAAATACAAAATACAGCAAGGCAAATCTCTCACGAATACAATCACAACTTGTTCTTAAAGGTTGAATAATAAAGTATGTTATTAAATCTAGTCAGTTCTGGCATTCAAGGCGCAGCAAAATAGTTTGGTCAAAGAGGAAGGATCTAAAGAAAGAAACAATTAGCCAACCAAGTGTCAGCAATCAGAGATGAGAAGTGACAGGAACAGCAGATAACTAATGAAAAAATTACAGGGTACAAAAGGCCATCTGAATGCCTACAAAGAGAGTGGGAACTACCCCCTTGAAATTTATGAAATAAACATGACAACCCCTAAAATAAGTATAAAAACACAGCATGAATGATTTAGGGGGGGGATTCACTCACTAATTCATTCATTCAATCAATCATTCGTTCATATACTCCCAGTTCCAAAACTCTGAAAGTTTAAAAAAGATAGATGTCATAAAAACCAAGATCAATAAAAATTAGAAAAATCAGCAGCTTAGCTTCACCAACAAAAATCAATACATACATATACAAAACAAAGGCCTACCTGAACAAAACAATCTGTACTACTTTGTTGAAACCATATAAAGATTTACTTAGGCAAACCTCCAGAGGCATGGTTTGGCACAATACCATCTATGTTATGCTTGTATAATGTTCTACCTGTTGTTTTGTTCACTGATAGAGAATTTGAGAGCAATTTAGAACTTATTCTTTTCCTAAGGCAACATAGAGGATGGGTACAATCATTCCCTAATGGTAGTCACAGCAATTGTTGCTACTCACAGAAATAAATGTACAGGCACATATGTCCCAATTCACACAGGTTCATCCTTTGCAAGGGATGAAAAATAAGCCATTCTTACATCCACCAAAGAAACTTATTCATGCATTTATTTAGCAGATCTATACCAGTGGTGGGTTTCCATTTTGTTTACTACTGGGTGGGAGGAGCCTCCCGCCACCACCACTACTGGTTTGCCCAATCCAGGCCGAACCGGCAGAAACCCATCTCTGATCTATGCTACAAATGTGCCTAAAGTATGATATACTGGTTTTAAATGGGAAATGATGAAACCCTCATGCTTCCCTCTCCCTCTGCTACAGAAGTTAAGTGGGTAACTTTGGGCTAGTCCTTCTCCAATTTTCAAACAGAGGCAATGTCAAGTGTCCTAACTTTGTTAGTTAGAAAAGAAAGACTCTCAAATCCATTGTTAACAAAAGTACACTTTCTAAAGCCAAGTAGTTACAGAATAGCAAAGACGGAACTGAAGTTTCATGCCCAAAGTATCTGGTTCTCTTAGTTATCTTACAGTAAATTATCCAATTATATTCAGACAAATTGTTTTGGTAACAGTCTCTGGCTTGGTTGGCTGGATGGTGTCACATTCCATTCCATGACCTTGGAATGGCCAGCAGCTCCCACGGGACTCACAAAGAGTAGTTTCAATTCCCCTCATCCCAGCCTCCCCTCTATCTCCCCACAGGTCCCTCATCCCACGGCAGGCTTGTATCTGGTGAAGCCTGGCAGTGTAGCAGGATGGCAATCCTGACAGGCATCAGTACAGAGTTAAAATTCATCTTCAACCAATCTTTTGAAATGTTGCCTTTCCATATAATCTTTGGATTGGCAAAAGTTAAAATGAAACTAGAAAAAAGAAGCAGTGTCCTCATGTTGCCTCGGAATTCTTCCTGTACCTATAGAGGTTTTCTGTAACTGAGGGACATTTATTTTCAATCATACTTACTTTAATTTAGTTTTGTTCTTTGTAAAAAATCACCTTTTAACATTTGAGTTAGATAATAAAGGCCTTAATTTTAGTCCTAGTATTATACCATTTGCTAAAATAGAATAAGCCATTTAAATTCTTGCTCAATCCGGGGCAACTCATTTCAACGTTTTCCTTTAATGACTCTGTGCCCCATGGATCTGTTCCAATATATATTTCATGCTTTGGGGTTGCTATAGATGTAAAAACCATATATCATAACCACTAAAGATGGATGCTGGGTTTTGTAAAATGACTGGGGCAGCTTTTACCAATGTTGTATTATAATACAATAATACAATAGTAGAGTTGGAAGGGACCTTGGAGGTCTTCTGGTCCAACCCCCTGCCTAGGCAGGAAACCCTATACCGTTTCAGACAAATGGTTACCCAACATCTTCTTAAAGACTTCCAGTGTGGGGCATTCACAACTTCTGGAGGCAAGCTGTTCCACTGATTAATTGTTCTAACTGTCAGGAAATTTCTCCTCAGTTCTAAGTTGCTTCTCTCCTTGTTTAGTTTCCACCCATTGCTTCTTGTTCTACCCTCAGGTGCCTTGGAGAATAGTTTGACTCCGTCTTCTTTGTGGCAACCCCTGAGATATTGGAACACTGCTATCATGTCTCCCCTAGTCCATGCCTCCCCTAGTATTCTTGAGGTACATTGGAACTACATTACCTTCCATTCCTATCCTATAGTCCAAGTAACTGGAGAAGCCTGTGCTAGGGATTATCATAAGGATATTAATTTCCTTTTTAATCTGGTGAGTACTAGGGCCAATTTCCCAGGCTCCAATCACTTCCCTGGCTGTTTTTGTGCTTGCTTGTCCAACAATCTTAATAGCTGCAAAACTGAATATATGCCATTGTTCATTACAGTGTGAGGCTACCAATGAGTTTGGGTCTGACCGTCTGACCGTTCACTTGTGTTCTTGCACTCTGATGGTTAGCTTCCTCCCCGTCTTCCTTTGATAAAGTGACTAAATTAGTAGTCCAGTGAAATGCCATGGACATAGTATACTTAGATTTTAGTAAGGCATTTGACAAAGTAGATCACAACCTACTTCTTGGTAAACTAGAAAAATGTGGAATAGATAGAATCACCATCAGATGGATTTGTAAGTGGCTGACAAACCATACTCAACATGTAGTCCTCAATGGAACTACATCCACATGGAGTGAACAGGAAGTAAGTAGTGAGGTACCCCAAAGTTCAGTTTTAGGCCCAGTACTCTTCAATATCTTCATGAACAATCTAGATGATGGAATAGAAGGGGAATACATCAAATTTGCAGATGACACTAAGCCGGCAGGAATAGCCAATACCCCAGAATATAGGCTAAAGATCCAGATGGAGCTCGAGAGATTTGAACAGTGAGTCCTATGAAATTCATGAAATTCAATGTAGATAAAAATAAGGTTTTACACTTAGGCAAGAAAATACATGCACCACCACCACCCCGCATGTCCCATAATCCCCGCACATATAAGCATGACCCCCTGTGCTCCCTCGCCCCCGGAGCATGTCCCCCACTCCCTCACCCATTTTTGGCTTCCAGGTTGGTGCAGGAGGCTTTCCAGGCCCAAATTGCAAAATGCAATGTGAGTGCCCTCCAGCACATGCGCCCCGTCCCTCACGCATGAGCGGCAGAGACCCGAAGTTATGTGCGGTGGAGTTGGGCTGGGGCAACTGCTGGCTGCCCGCAGAGAGGGCTCTTTGTGCTGCCAGCACACATGCCATAGGTTCACCATCATGGGTATAGATACTCCTGCTTGTGCAGGGAGTCAGATCAGATGACCTTCAGGGTTCCTTCCAACTCTATTATTGTATGTTTAATATTGAAATACAGATTTAAATTACGTAGCTATTCATATAAAGATTTGACAATGTATATTGCTTACCTCCTTTTTGATATATTGTTAGTTCTTTCACCGTTTCCAGAAACTGCCAGAATTTCTCATTGCTTTCTTCTGCAATGAATTCACTGTTAAAATATATATTTTAAAAATTAATATAGCTCATAACAGATACATTTTTTAATCTAATTATTTATAAGAATGTACAGGGAGTCCTTGGCATATGATGGGTCGCTTAATAACTGTGAAGTTACAATAGACACACACACACCCCAAAAAACATACTTGGTATTACCTGGTTTAAAGTTTTGACAGCTGCTCTCCCTTGCAGTCATGTGACTATATTTTGGACACTTGGCTATCTGTTCACATTTATGGACGTTTGCAGCATCCCATGGTCACATGACTGCAGTTTACTACTTTTTTTGTCAAAAACTGGCGTTTACTTCAGTTTTCTGCCAAATGCTCCATATCAAACAATGTGGCATTCATTTAGTAATTACCACGAAAAAGTTCTAAAATTTGATCCAGTCATATGAGGACTCATTTTATGACCATCATAATATCTCACTGTAATGGGCAGATTCCATTATGGTTGTATGTCTAGACTACACATAATCTACCGCTGATTTTGAAAGAAAAAATAAAATGTTTATTTTGTAAGTCAAAATACCTCATTAAATTTTCAAAATTCGAAATACTTTACAACTATACAGCTTTGTTTGGAATGTGTTCTATACTACAGGCTAATAATTCAAGTGAAGGTGCTGAAAAAAAGATATACGTAACTCTACTGTATTGAAGTCAAAAGAACTTAAGGCGGGGGCAACAGGTCTATCTATGATCCTGTAAAATCTTGATAGTTTTCAATAATTTCAATTCTACTTGAAATTAATGGCTATATGAGAAAATTAGGATTGTTTTGCAAAGACCTCTATTAGAGTCTTTATAGAGGTGCAATTACTGAGTCTAATAATATCCACCCTCATAAAAACATTTCAGAATAACATTCAGTTGGCCGAGAACCCACTAGACAAGTAACATAAACCGGGCTGATGAATACCACAATATGAGAAGTACAGAAGTTTTACATTCTTTCACACATACAATAACCATAGCATTTGAGACTATTGAATATAGACTGCTAACAGAGACTTGGAATTAAAGTCTGTAAATTTTACATGTACAGAGATTTCCTTGGATGTTAATTAGATACAATCCATAAGATAACATTGTAATTCACATAATAATACTTTTTTCTGCCTCTAATATCTATTCCTATCTTTCACAGCTGAAATGTATATTAATAGTATAAACATCTTTGCACAGAATTAATTGGCTCAGACATAGCCATAATGTGAATTGTTTGACTTTGAGCCAGCATGTAGTATGAATTCGGTTAATTGTAATATATTCATTATACCTTGAATAATAAATAACTGATGAATGTTATTTGTACATCTAGCCAAAAATTGGTCATACTAGCTCCGTCTTGCACTATTTATTTCAGTGATTAGCTTATTCTGTATCCAATCCGAAGTCGATGGGGACTTGTAGTCCTTCAAATAGGGATGAATTACAGTTCTTGGCATCAATCATAATTGTCTATACTAGCTGAGTTGATAAAAGCACAGCCCATTTTTCCAGTCTACCTACATTAATAGTACAAACTCCAAAATTAGGTGATCAACTGGATTTTTATGATTTATTTTATTGAAAATGTAGAAACTTATGCATTATTAATGGAAGCAAACTTTTCAACCAATGTCAAACTTTTCAAAAGAATCTCAGAGGGAAGCTAGTTGACTTGCTTATTGCTAAGACATAGCTCGCATCTATTTTGAGGTAAGTGGAAGGAACAATAAGCTGTCAAACTCTACACCACTGATTTCTAGGCAATACATCATCTGAGCACTAGAGAATATTTCTCAACTATACAGTATCAAGTATATTTCACTCTTCATGGCAGGAGTAGGATTACTTTGCACATGGTTGAATATATAAACATGTGTGTTCATACCCATATTTATGAACAGTAGCAATAAGCAAAGACTGAAATATCATGGAAAGAACCAACATCAAAGTACCAATTTTGAAAAATGAAGATTTTTTCCTAGCATTATGTTACCTTATAATGCCTTCCATGTGTGTGTTATATTATAATTTCTAGTCAAGATAGCTGTTCATTATACTGGCTAAAAATTCTGGGAGTTCATCATATCCAGAGAAAATTACTGGAAAAGAAGTCCTAAGATATTGGAATCAGATTCATAGGACAAGACATCTACAGCAACAGGGAGTTTCATTAAAAAGATGAAACATGCATTATGATTTCATGGCACAAGCTCTGTGGCTTAGGTACTTGCATGTCACAATACAAGTACAATATAGGCACATTTGAGTTATATTGTTGCGTTACATGTTTCATCATTTGCTTGTCTTTCCACACTCAGTAGATACCATGTCCCAGGATCATTTGAATTCCACAAATATTGACATCCCCCCCCCCCCAAATTACAGGACCCTTAAAAACAACACCTACTCATCACTTTACCATCTCTACCTTTTGGAAATAGCAAGATGGAAATTAAAATAAGCATACTGAATGAAGGTTGAAGTCGAAGATAGAAAAACTTTGAAATTAATACTTTATGGTATTTAATTAGCAATTTGCAACTTCAAACCTCTTGTTTTGAAATAATCTGCCTAAAATTTCAGTCTTTGGGATATAACCTGGAATTGGTCCCCAAAACAGGCATAAAGGTAAAGGTTCCCCTTGCACATATGTGCTAGTCGTTCCCAACTCTAGAGGGCGGTGCTCATCTCCGTTTCAAAGCCAAAGAGTCAGCGCTGTCCAAAGACGTCTCCGTGTTCATGTGGCTGGCATGACTAAATGCCAAAGGCGCATGGAACGCTGTTACCTTCCCGCCAAAGGTGGTTCCTATTTTTCTACTTGCATTTTTACATGCTTTCGAACTGCTAGGTTGGCAGAAGCTGGGACAATTATGAGATCATTGTATATTTTCTGTCAGTCTCCCTCAACCTGGCCTACCTCATGAGGTCGCTGCTGAGAGGAGACCCATGGAGGGAAACAGATTGGTCATCACACGTTTGATTTCTTCATCTACATGATGTGAATAATGTTCTGTATGTCCCTTGTGACATGATGCAACGGATGAAAACTACCCAATTTGCATGATGTCATTGTATCTTATGTGTGGTTGCTAATGGGAAGACCCATTAAGTGTTCTTGAGCTATCCATGCAAAAGGCGGGATAATACAGGTAGTCTTTGACTTACAACCACAATTGTCCCAAATTTCCATTACTAAACAAGACAGTCGTTAAATGAGTTTGGTTCATCCCATTTTATACTCTTTCTTGCCACCGTTAAGCAAACCACCATAATTGTTAAGTTAGTAAATTCTTAAGTGAGTCAGGCTTCCTTATTGACTTTGCTTGTCAGAAAGTTGCAAAGGTGATCAGATGACCCCCAGGACACTGCAACTGGCATAAATACATGAGTTGCCAAGCGGCCAAATTCTGATCACATGATCACAGAGATACCGCAATGAACATATGAACATATGTCTACTTTAATGAAAAGAAGGACTAGGGGTGACATGATAGCAGTGTTCCGTTATCTCAGGAGCTGCCACAAAAAAGAGGGAGTCAAACTA
This sequence comes from Natrix helvetica, assembly GCF_964273705.1. NCBI lineage: Eukaryota > Metazoa > Chordata > Lepidosauria > Squamata > Natricidae > Natrix > Natrix helvetica. The sequence continues at coordinate 23,740,348 of NC_138549.1, forward strand.
TTCTCCAAAGCACCTGAGGACAAGAAGCAATGGATGGAAACTAATCAAGGAGAGAAGTAACTTAGAACTAAGGAGAAATTTCCTGACAGTTAGAACAATTAATCAGTGGAACAACTTGCCTCCAGAAGTTATGAATACTCCAACACTGGAAGTTTTTAAGAAGATGCTGGATAACCATTTGACTGAAGTGGTGTAGGGTTTCCTGCCTAGGCAGGGGGTTGGACTAGACAACCTCCAAGGTCCCTTCCAACTTTGTTATTCTATTCTAATCCCTTAGTCTCAGTTACTTGTCAGTTTTTAGAATCTGTCTTATAGAGAGTGAAAATATTTTGAACATGGGCAAAATTACATCTAGGACACAGTGAACCGATTCATATGAACCATTAAACTATGATGTGTTTTAGAGGAAATAAGAAGTATAAGATGACCTTCAAGGTCCCTTTCAACTCTGTTATTCTATTCTATTCTAAAAACGTCACTTTTTCAGTGTCACTGTAACTGTAAATGCTATAAGTCGAGGAGTCCCTGTAATTGCAACAATAAATATCCTGCAGCTCATTTTTTTAAGGTCTTCATTCACACGCAAGGAACTCAGTACCAACACATCTGGAAGGCGCTCTGCTAGAGAAGGTTGTGCCCATTTTCATGCACCCCTCTAACTTGCTGGAGTGACTCTTTTTCTCGTCTCCTCTTGAAAAGCTTCAACCCCACTGGGTCTCTCTTTTTTCTACCAATTTGGGGAAGAGGCTAGGAGGCGCTTAGGACGCCCGGGGGCCACCTAAGCCTGATGCCCACCGCGGAGGAAGCCTTTCTCGGGAAGAGCACTCAGCGTTTCCGGCGCTGACCCTTCTCCACGCACCCAACGCACCCACCTGGCCTCCAGAAGCAGCGGGGTCGCCGGCCACTTGGCTGCCAGCCGGGCAGTCACCGCCTTGCGCGGGGCGCTTTCTGCGCCTGGCCGCCCTATAGTAAGGAAGAGCATCCCGGTCACAAAAAGCGGCATCGGTCCGGCCACCATCCTGGCGAGTTTTGCCTTTCCCAAAAAAAAAAAAAAAAAAAAAGGTGGGGGGGAGGAATCGCGTTGGCTGCCACGCAAAGCTTCAACCCCACTGGATCTCTCTTTAGCAAGCCAATCCCTTTTGCTCCTTCCCGGCTTTCCCGCCTCCTTCAGACCAGCCTTCGGGTCTGGCGGTTCCCATTGGAACTTTCCTTGGACCAATCGGCGACGAACGCAACAGCGGCCCGGGGAGTTCGCCAGAGACGGGAGGTAGCGCGCGGAGGGGAGGGGCCTGAGGAGCAGAGGCTGGGGGGGGGGGGCGAGGGGGGGGCGGAGGAGAGTCCTACGCGGGACTTGCGCTTCGGAGTGGGCGCTCGCGCTTTAGGGCGGGAGATAGGCTCTACGGTTTGGAAATCGCTTGCAGGGGCTGAATGACTTGCTGTTTCCTTTTCTTCCTCTCCCTACTTTGCAAGCATCCTTCTTTTTTCTCAGGCTCAGTAAATTGTCCCCGAAGTAGCTTTTTTTTGTCCAGGAGGCAACTGGACTTTGTTTTTTTTTTTTCCTTTGAAGACGTTTCGCTTCTCATCTAAGAAGCTTCTTCAGCTCTGACAGGATAGTGCGGAATGGGAGGATTTATATTCCTTGCAGACAGCTAGTAATTTGCATCCTTTTAGAGCAGTGTTTCTCAACCGTGGCAACTTGAAGATGTCTGGACTTCAACTCCCAGAATTCCCCAGCCAGCATTCGCTGGCTGGGGAATTCTGGGACTTGAAGTCCAGGCATCTTCAAGTTGCCATGGTTGAGAAACACTGTTTTAGAGGGTCATTGAAGCACTTCTATGTCCTCAGGGTCACCTGAGTAAGTGCCCTTGGTTCCTGTAGTCTTGCAATTTTTTCCCCTGGTAATCCATTCCTACTACCACACCATTCAATGACAGAGGTGGGTTGCTCCCGGTTCGGCCTGGATCGAGCGAACCAGTAATAGCGGTGGCAGGAGGCTTTGCCCATCTGCCCGGAGGCTTCTGCCCATGCGCGAAAGCATCACGCACACGAGCAAACTGGCAGTAAAAAAAAAATGGAAACCCACCACTGGTGTTCATCCCAAATTGTATAGCTAAAAGTAAGTTGCTAGCCCGCTCTTTCACTACATCATGGCCTGAGTGAACCCCAAGGATTCATCAGGCGAGGGTAACGCATACCTCAAAGGACTTTTAAGAGCCACTTAGTTGTATGATCCGGAGTGACAGCCCTAGCTTTGGTCCTTATATTATGGGATGCCCGGGGTTTTCGCCGCTCCTGGTTAACGTTTGTATGAAACTGCCAGGAGAGGTCATCTTTACTCACTGCCCCTGGTGAAGATAGCAATACTGCTGATGCCCTGTCTCAGTCGTATAAAAATACAAAGTGTCAATCATAAAAATTAAATCCATGGAAGATTATAAACCAGTTGTCAACGTTCTAAATACCATGCATGAAATCAGAGACCAGGCAGAATCATCCTTAAGGTTCCAATTTACTCATACAGGCAAGTTAGCACGTCTATGGAATTCCAACTCTAATGTTCTTCCTGGAATTCCACCCAGTTGAAAGTTCATGATCTATCCCCACACCCACAAATCCATCACATGTTCCAATCATCATCTTCCACGCTGGCATCTACACCCCTCTGCTTCCGGTCAGGTGTCGAGGTGCAGAGACAAAAGATGACCTTGAGCTTCTAGAAAAGAATGACAACAATACATTCCATAAATCTACTCCTTTCTATTCCCCCCTCCCAACTACTATATTAATGAAACAGCATAGGAAATTAATAAAAAGTGTGGCAGGCCAAAGATCCTAAAAAGAAACATAACTACAGGCCTGACACCAGTGAGTCTCAACCTTCCCCAACCATAAAATTATTTTATGTTTTCCATATTTTTTTGAAAATATGTGTTTTCTGATGGTCCTAGGTGACCCCTGTGAAAGGGTCGTTCGACCCCCAAAGGGGTCCCGAACCACAGGTTGAGAACCACTGTTATAGACAATACCTTTTAAATTAATTCTGTATTGCTGTTTTTGTAGTCACCTACAACAAGAATAGTTTCCCCACTAGAGATTTAAATGTTTTCCCAAAAAATCATCTAATTGTTATTGGGCCAAAGGAATAGTCATGAGGAAAGTCTTTTATATCACTTCACCAATTCTTGGATGACACTAAGAAAGCTAGTTACTAAATTGGGAGACAGACAAAATAAAATATAAAATAAGCCTTTTAAATGACTAAGCCACACACACATCCCATTTTTATATTTGAACTTTTAAATGAACTTCTTGATGAAACATTCAATTTCTGATGAGAAAATGGTCAACGTGCAGTGAAAAATCCAGTGAATGATGAAAGGTCCTGCAAGAACAGACATTGTGCTTGAGGCCAAAGAGGCTGAATTTTCAGCCTAAATTATAGAAGCTTTAGATTGCATGGCAATTCAGTAGCTATGTTCACATGTCATACGAAACTAGGGAATGGGCAGAATTAGCGTATTCTGCACATACTATCATCTAGGATAAAGGTAAAGGTTTCCCTGTCCAACTCTGGGGGCTGGTACTCATCTCCATTTCTTAGCCAAAGGAGCCAGTGTTGTCCAAAGACATTTCTGTGGTCATGTGACCAACATAACTATACGCAGAGATGCATAAAATGCTGTCACCTTCCCACCAAAGCGGTACCTATTTATCTACTCACATTTGCATGTTTTCAAATTGCTAGATGGGCAGGAGATGGGGCGAGTAAGGGAGCTCACCCCATCACACAGCGCTCGAGTCTCGAATCCATGCTATCAGCTTTCAGGTCTTCAACCGCTGAGCCATCACAACCCCTACTTATCATCTAGCCAGCAGTAAAATTGAAGCTGATTAGTTTTCATTAATTTGTTTCAGCTTAAACAAATTTATTTAAATTACATTGATTTCCATGCTTTACTTTTAAACAACTGGATTGTATTACTTATGTTCAAGGTTTTGACAAACAAAGATGAAATGCATTCTGGCTTAGTGGCTAAGACACTGAGCTTGTTGATCAGAAAGGTCAGCAGTTCGAATCCCTAGTATAGGTCTGCTTGAGCAGTGGGTTGGACTAGATCACCTTCAATATCCCTTCCAACTCTGTTACTGTTAAAATGAATTCTAAGAGTTATTTCCACTTCATCTCAAAGGAGTCAGTCACGATCCTATATGCCTTGGTATCTGCCATAACATATTAAGGAACTACTGTAGCATCTACAGGAGGGGTGTCAAACGTGTGTCATCATGTGACATATCATGACTTTTCCCCTCCTTCGTTAAACCAGGTGTGGGCGTGGCCAGCATGTAACACAGCCAGTCTGCGGGTCACGAGTTTGACACCCCTGATGTACAGGTAAGAAGATGAAAGTTTTCCAGGATGTGCCCCTCATTACCACAGTCTTATTATTCTCAATGTTTAGGACTTTTTATAACGATCGATGAATAACAGAGAAAATTGAATGGGAAAAGTAGCACCATCATTACAAAAATCCTTTGATTTAAAAACGATAGGGCATTTAAAATCAAAGGCTGGAATCCTATGTATTTTTTATTGAGCATACAAACCTTTGCAACATTTCAGTTGGGCCTTCTGCTAAGGGACAGTAATAGCAATTCATAACATATTGGATCCCTAGCTCAAACACATAACTGCTGCTTGTTATCATGTTACTGTATAATGATGGAGAATTACAAGATTAAGTGCTATGTATTCTGAGAACTGCAGGGACTCTCCAAGCAGTGTCCGAGAATCAGGCAAAATTGAACAGGATTTTTAAAAAAGGATTTGTATATTTCTTTTCTAAATCCCCAATCTAACAAGTTCACATCATTTTTAATTCAGTTTGAATAAATTACTGATAGTCAGTTTACTTTGATTCTTTTTATTATTTATATAACTGAAAACATATTGTAATAAAAATAATAACTGAATTATTGTTATGTAGTTTGAAGGAATTATTTATAATATAGGAAATAGAAATGAAATTATGCCATTGCTTGAACAGCAGTAGAATTAAAATACTTGAATTTTATAAGTATTAAGAATACCATAGTAGCTGATGTGGTGATATTTTTAGCAAGCATTTGTCTCATCTCTTCTTTTCCTTCTTCTCTTTCTTGATTGAAGGAGGAAAAACTTGAGAACATTCTGTTCCAAAGAATATCTCCATGCCCACTATTTGAGCACTTAGAAGCTCTAAAATCTCCTGAATAGGAGGAACAAGCTAGCCAATAAAAAGGATGTGAATTATTTAGTATCTGGGAGAGATTCTGCCTGAAGAAACACTGTGTGCTTGAAGTGGCTAAGATTTTGATAAACTTAAAAACACTATTTTGTGTTTAAAGGAATATAGAAAAACAAAGAATTTAAAGCAGACAATATGTAGTTGGCTTATTACATTCCTAACAAAGCAGTGTAGTGGAAAGAAGTCCTCAACCCAGCTTCACCATGGACTAGAATACCATCAGTAAATCTGTGTCAGTTTTGAGAGGCTCTTGGTGGCTTTATATCACCCTACACTTCTGCTGTTATCGCATTCTTTTGGAGAATATCCAACTCTAGTATTAATAGGTTTTGTCAAGGCTATAAGTAACTGTTAGTCAAGAGAATGAATGAATGCTAAGTGATAGGAAATTCTAGTATTATTGAGAGAGAAATTGTCAATCTGAACAGAAAGTTTTGAAGCCTCTATTTAGATAAACCAATAAGCACCCTGGTTAGGACAACATCCAGAGGTTTACTTTATTTGTAGTAGTGTGCAAATTCCCATTGATGTCCTATATAAAACTCCAGCTTTTCAAATTTAGGCCTGGTTACAAGAAGAAGCATTCTGAACTGAGATAAGCCTTCAAAGTAGACTTTAGCAATCTAACTATTGAAAACTCAGATTCATTTTTAGTTAATACACCAATTCCACCAGAGTAATGTGCCATCTAAAATATATATTTTACCATGACAGTATTCAGTTTATAAAAGGCATCCATTGATTTACCAAGAACACCTGTAATGCTATATAGGATTATTAATGCACCTATCTATCTGTATCTATCAATCTACAAAAAGGGAGAAATACATCCAGGAAATTATAAGCCAATGAACTTGGCATCAATACTAGCAAAAATTCTGGAAAAAATAACCAAGTGCAGGATTTGTGACCACTTGAAATGAACAAAGTGATTACTAGAAGCCAGCATGAGTTTGTTAAAAACAGATCATGCCACACACATTTTATACCCTTCTTTGATAAAGTGACAGAATTAGTGGACCACCGAAATGTTGTGGACATAGTATACCTGGATTTCAGTAAGGTATTTGACAAAGTAGACCATAACCTACTTCTTGATTAGATAGAACAATGTGGATTAGACAATACCACCACCAGATGGATTCGCAAGTGGCTGACCAACCTCATTCAGCATGTAGTCCTTAACGGAACTACAGCTACAGACGGGTGGGTTCCTGTACCAGTTGGTACCAGTTCGCTCCATGCACGCTTTGCTTGCACATGAACAGTTGGCTGTAAATTGTTCTTCACATGCACAGAAACATACTGGCAATGGCAGAAGAGACCGGGGAACCAGTTTGGGGGCATGGCCAGTCTGGGTCACACCGAACCGGGAGCAACCCACCTCTGGCTAGAGGGAGAGAAGCATACAGTGGGGTACCTCAAGGTTCTGTCTTGGGTTGACTTCTCTTTAACATCTTCATAAATGATCTATATGAGAGGATAGAAGGTGAAGTCAAATTTACCAATGACATCAAGCTGCGGGGCAGTGGGGAATTGCTAAGCCTTTAGAAGATAGACGCAAGATTCAGAAGGATCTTGACAGACTTAAGCATCAGGTCCTATCCAACAAGATGCAGTTCGGTGATAAGAAAAATATGGCCCTGCACTGAGGCAGGAAAAACCAAATTCATAGATGCCAATTAGGTGGTACCTGGCTCAACAGTAATAAATGTGAAAAAATCTAGTAGACCATCACTTCAAGATATTAGGCAACAATGTGTTGTAGCTGTCAAAAAAGCCCTTGGGCTGCATCAACAGAAACATGGCATCAAGATCACAAAAAGTGATACTACCTCTTTATATTGCATTAGTGAAGGCACCCTTGGAATATTGCACACATTTCTGGTCACCATAATGCAAAAACGATGCTGACACCCTAGAAATGAGAAATGAGAACAAAGATGATAAAGGGGCTGGAGGCTAAATTATATGATGAATGGTTGCGGGAGTTAGAAGAGAAGGATTAGAAGGGACATAATAACTCACTTCCAGTACTTGGGGGACTGTCACAGACAAGAAGGGAACACAAGCATCAGAGAGCAGAACAAGAAGTATAGGGCAGAAGCCAGGGGTGGGTGGCTGCCAGTTTTACTATCGGTTCTCAACCTGCGCGCATGCACTATTCAATGTAAATTGTCCTTTGCGCATGCGCAGAACAATTTACAGTGAACTGCACACACGCAGTCACTAAAATCCAAAATGTTGGTGGCCCAGCAGCAGCGAGGGAACCAGTTCGGGGGGCATGGCAGGCCTGGGTCACTGCCGGTTCTGCAACTCAGGCCCGAATTCCACTACCATTTCAGCCGAACTGGGAGCAACCCACCGCTGGTAAAAGCTTATACAGATTCAACCTTAATTCGGGATAAATTTTCTGATAGTGAGAACAATTAACCAATGGAATAGCTTACCTCCCAGAATGGTGAGTGCTCCATCACTGGAAGTTTTCAAAAATAGACTGGACCAACCATTTCACCAGGATGATGTAAGGTCTCCTGCCTTGATCGGGGGAGGGGCTAGAAGAACCCCGAGGTCCCTTCCAGACATATGATTCTATGTTCTATATAATACCATATGCAGTACTTTCAGAGATTTATAAAATGTGATCAAATTAAGAATAATGGATTTAAGATTTTGTTATAAGGAAGGTGGCCTTGTGTTTAAACTGTTTATATCAAGTGTCCCCCCCACTGGAAATTCCCCCTTCCCAAATTCTGAGATATAGTCATACCCATTTTTGCATTTGATGTGGCAACTGAAGAGAGATATGGAGGTGCAGAAATCTGGTTACTAAGAAACCTTCTCCATTCCACTACAGTCAAGTGTCCAGAATAATTTTGTCCAATGTTGCAAAGGAATTCATCAATGAATTAATCAATTGCTTATTATGGAGATGTGGTTAACCCAGGGGAGTTTGCAATTCAAAGTATAAGCAGCAAATGTTAGGTTGTAAAAATGGTGAATTACAATAATAAATTTGTGCATCCTTTCCTTGAGCTCAGGATCAGCTGCTTTCCTCTGCCTTATAGGATTTGTTTTTCTCTCAATTGATGGCCTACTGCAACCATTGTAGGACTGGCAGAGCAAGAGTAAACAGCTGGACTTAATTCACCGATTTGTGTTTGTCATTCAAAGCAACAAAGGTTGGGAAGCACCATCTGCTGAAGGGGTGGCTCTGAATACCTCTAAATTGAATTTTATTTTCCCCTTGATATGGGGAAACTGAATTCTGTTGTTTCAAGGAAAATATCTTTTTGTCATCTTAAAAAGCAATTAAAATAGGAGCTGGCAGAGAAGGAGCGAAATAAGCATTATGAATTGTAATGATATTGATATTTATTATTCAGTATATATCTCTGCAAGGATGCGGTGGCTCAGTGGCTAAGATGCTAAGCTTGTCGATTAGAAAGGTCTGCAGTTTGGCGGTTTGAATCCCTAGTGCCGCATAACGGAGTGAGCTCCTGTTACTTGTCCCAGCTTCTGCCAACCTAGCAATTCGAAAGCATGTAAAAATGCAAGTAGAAAATAGGAACCACCTTTGGTGGGAAGTGTCACTGCGTTAAATTGTTTGCTAGCCTGAACTGAATAATTACTGATGAATTACTGCGCAGGTCATAAGCCCTTATCAGCAATGATGTACTGCGCCTGCTCATTACACATTCCAGAGACTTCTCTTCCCTTTTGATCTTTGTCCGTCTGCCAGGAAGCTGGTAGACAAACTGTTTCTGCCAAAATGTAACAATTAGATAGATTTGTTTATTTCTTTGTTTTATTATTTTTGTATTAAAGCTTGTTTTTCATTAGAATACGTTTTCCGGGATTTTATTTCTTTTTTCGCACCTTAAAGATAATGCTGTTTGGAAAAGCCGCGATCTAAGACCTCATCTAGTTCAGGGTGAAATATTTTCCTCTGACAGGAAGGTAACAGTGTTCTGTGCACCTTTGGTGTTTAGTCATGCCAGTCCACAGAGATGTCTTTGGACAGTGCTGGCTTTTCAGCTTTGAAACAGAGATTAACACCGCCCCCCTAGAATTGGGAACAATTAGCACATATGTATGAGCGGAACCCTTATCTTCACCTACATATCTCTGCAAAATGGTTGGTGATTGATTTGACTTGCTTTTTATTTCCAGTTAATAAAAATGTGAAATGCACACCTTCACACTAAAAAAGAAGAAGCAAAGGTCAAAAGTTTTGCATTTTTTATGTTTTTGCAAGATGCATCCTTGGCCTTCATTTTCAAGCATATGTATATACTTTATGTGTTTATATGTATGTTTCTTCAATGGAGTAATTAGCAATTTGCTATTTATCTTCCGTTTGAGGAGTCCTTGGTGCTCTCTGAGCTTGTTTTCTTGCAGACGTTTCATTACCCAAATTAGGTAACATCATCAGTGTTAGCCAGCACTGATGATATTATCTAGTTTGGGTAATGAAATCTCTGCAAGAAAACAAGCAAGCTCAAGAGAGCTCCAAGGACCCCTCTTGTTAACCCTTGACCTACAAATATTCTCCTTAATTAATATCTTCCATCTACTTGACCATTAACATTGAAGGACATGCAGCGGATGCTTCTGAGAAGTCTGATTTTCAACCACCACTTTCATATTATTTTTGGCTTTTTACATTCCCCCTTTCGGTCGTCTTGCTTCCATTCTGTACTCTACGAGGAAAGCTGTGTGTTTATTTGGAGGAGGATCCGAATATCTTTCGTTTGGCTCAATAGGCTTGGCCACCCCCTCACGCAGGGTAATGCTCTGCCCGAAAACCCAAAGGCGGCGGGCCATGATTTTCGCCAACACGAAGCTTCGTCGTTCATTCTCCCCCTTCCCGTCACGATTGCTAAAATCCCTCTGGCGTTCACAAGTCCCACTAAACCACTTCGGACGCCCGTGGGGCGAAGACCGCGCGCGCGGTGTGTGTGTGGGGGGGGGGGGGAAGGGGAGAATTCACGCGCCAGGGACGAAGCGCAGAACGCGGCCTCTCCCTAGCGGTGCCAGGCGGGCAGCCGTCCCCGGTTCACGCCGCAGCGTGTCTCGTGGGCGGCCTCATCATGGAGGCTGCGGTTCCGTGAAGAGGAGGAGGAGGAGGAGCGGGAGGGAGGCGGCGGCACGGTTTCCTCAGCTCAGCCCTTCCAGAGAGAGAGAGAGAGGGCCTGGTTCAGGGCCAGTCTCCAGCTGCTGCCTCCGCCACTCCCGAGAGCGCGCGGACGAGTTCTTGCGGTTCGCGCCGAACCCGCTTCCCAAGCGCCGCGGCCGCTCGGTCTCTTTCGCAGGTGAGGGGGGGGACGTGGGCAGGCCTGAGGGCGAGGTGCCCGTTAGCTTTCCTCGGACTGCTGGCGAAGGGCAGGCGGCCGAGACTTCGGGGCACTCGATATATATATATGGGACCAGGTATGAGTGGCTGAGAGGACGCGGACTTTTTTGGGTGGGTGGGTGGCGGGGAAGAGGCATCCAGCGCCGGCGTTGTGAGTGCCTTTGCCGGGCGGGAAGAACATCCTGTGTGTGTGTGTGTGTGCGTTTGTGTGTATTGCTAGGCCGGCGCTCCATACGGATACTATGGAAATAGTTGCGGGTTCCGTGCGTAATCGAGGCGGCGAGGGCGAGCGGCGTTGCCAGGCGTCGAGGCTGCTTTCATCTTTGGCGCTCGTGTCGAGGTTTGCTTCAGGAGCGATCCCGCCAGGATAGTTCTCGCCAAGGTGCCGCTGCCGCCGCTGGTTCCGTGTTGTTGGACGACCCCTGGCCGGCTAAGAGCCTGACGATTTGGGGCGTCCGGTTTTTGGAAAGCTCTCTGGGGAGGCGGTAGAATCGAGCGTGCGGCCCTTTCCCCCATTGCCGTTAATGTTTACGGTCCGCGCTCTTTTTTTCCCATGTAAAATTGCATAGCAAAGCAAACAGGGAAGGATATTATCGGAAGATGCATAACCAGACTAGAAATAAGTATAGATAGTCCTCGACTTACGACCACAAGTGAGCCCACTGTTAAGTGAAACATCGGTTAAGTGGGGTTTTTTTGTCACGTTTTACGACTTTGCTTGCCACAGTGGTGAAGTGAAGTGAACTTGGTAAGTTAGTAACCCGGTTGTTAAGTGAATCTGGCTTCCCGGTTGACTTTGCTTGTCAGGAGGTCGCAAAAGGGGATCACATGACTCCCTAGGACACCACAACCAGTCATAAATATGAGTCGGTTGCCAAGTGTCTGAATTTCGATCACGTGACCGTGGGGATGCTGCAACGGTCGTAAGTGTGGGAAATGGCCCTAACTCCCTTTTTCCAGTGCCATTGTAACTTTGAACGGTCACTAAATGAACTGCTGCAAGTCGAGGACTATGTGCACCTTAAAATTCCACACTGATCTCAGCTACAGGTAGTCCTCAAATTATAATAGTTCATTTAGTGACCATTCAAATGGCACTGAAAAATGTGACTTATGACTGTTTCTCACAGTTACAACCTTTGACGCATCTCCATGATCATGTGATCAAATTCACTGGTTCATACTTATGGAGAAACCAGATTTACTTAACAACGGTGTTACTAACTGAACAACTGCAGTGATTCACTGAACAACTGTGGCAGGAAAGGTTGTAAAATGGGTCAGAAGTCACAACAAATGTCTCACTTAGCAACAGAAATTTTGGGCTCAATTGTGGTCATACGTTGAGGACTACCAGTATTTATAGGACAGTGATGGCAAATCTTTTTGGCACCGAGTGTTGAAAAAGTTGCACAGAAATGTTGCGTGCGTCTTCGGGGCCACGCTCCAGAAAAGCTGGGTTCTAGTCTGCATGCGCACCCAATGATCAGCTGGCTGGCTGGCTGGCATGCATGCACAGGCTGGTTTTCGGCGGGATCGTCTTCCAGAAAAGCTGAACTTCTGGATTCTGGCGTGCATGCACACCCGACAGTTGGCCAGCGTGCATGTGCTCACCGGTTTTCGGTACTGCCGCATGTGCGAAGGATAGCTGATTGTTGTGTGTGCATGCATGACAGAAACCCAGAAGACAAACAGGCAAGGCCATGCGTGCCAGGCGACATGGCTTCATGTGCCACTTTGGGCATGTAGGTTCGGCCTCACGGTTATAGGAATTTTTAAGTGCAATTCTTGGCTAAAACCCATAGAGGCAGAGCCTTTCTCACCAATTTGGTCCATGCTGTGCAAGGCCCTCCTGTAACTTTATCAATATTCATTAAGAAAAAAAAGGGGGGAATTGTGGTCAGTATCCCAGCTCTTCCATATGGAAATGTTTGATGTTTGCTATTTCCCCATCCCTTCATTTGTTGAATAGTACTTGCAATTTTAAACATGAAAAGCTTTTATGCCCATTTCTTTTAAATATATACTTTGAGTGGATTTGCATACTGCCCAGAATACTGTTGGGTGATTTAGAAATGTGACTTGTTCTGTTGTGGATAGTTCTACTAAAGCTATTAACTGCTCAGAACATGTGGAAAGAAAGAATTATTTGTGGTTCAGTGCTGTTTCATTATTTTGTTAATTCAGCATTTGGCAACTTTAGTAAGAGAACTAAAGTTTGCTTTTAAACATAATTTATTCCTGCAACGAAGAGAGTTTGTCTGTGGGATGTTTATTTTGCAACCAAGTAGGTTTTTTTAATGCAAGGCTACATATTTGGGAAATATGTGTCCTTGAAATGATTTGAAAGAAAACATGGGACCACTGATACACAGAAACGTTTTACCCATGAAGCTGAATAGAGGCGGTAGAGTTTTTTTCTCCAGGTATTTGAAATTCATAAAATCCTAATAATGTCATATTTATCATATGCTGTAGCGGCCTATTGCGGAAGAAATATGTCTGTGAAAATGCAAAGAAGGCAGTGATCCAATATATAAAAGAGTAACCTTATTGAAGGCAGTGACATTTTTCATTAAAGATTTACTCCATTGTTTAAAATTACAATCACATTATTTTTTGGGGGGGGGGGAGGGTGTCCATGGTACTCTCTGAGCTTGGAGATTTTTTTATAGTCATTTCATTAGCCATTACTCGAACTGATGATGTTACTTAGTCTGGGTATTGGAAGGTCTGCAAGAAAACAATCAAGTTTAGAGAGTACCAAGGACCGGAGGGGAGAACTCACTGTGGCCAACTCACCATGGGAAAGTTCTTCAAGACCAGCTGACCAAAGGAGAACTCGCTACAGGCCAATTCAACAATTCCACTTAAATATTTAAAATACAAAAATATTTTAATTTTTGTCATTCACATTTCATTTTGTCCTTCCTTTTGCATTCTTTTTTAAATGATTCTATTCCACCATTTCTTTGATATTAGTCAATATTAGTCTTGTGTCGCAGCGAGCTGGCCATGGCAAGGTGGCGGTGTCGTTCTTCTTTATTGGTAATTAATTTTAGTCTTATTTCTGAATTCCATAACAAAGTTTCCCATGTAGCAATTGGACATAGATACACATTCTCACAAGCATTGCAAGAAGAATTGGAAAATGGAGCATGGCATCTAAAATACACTGTGAAATGTGCTGAAATGTTCGCAATGAAAATATGCGGTCAGAACATGGCTTTTTCCATTAGATCACATTTTCTCTCTTATAAATCAGATATGGTTTTATCCAAGCTGAATCTATAAAGTCAGTCTGCGATGACACAGAAATTGTATTAAGGTTTATCAATGAATAAGTAGTAATGGGGTACAAACCAATTCTCTCTGCAAGCTGAGACCATAAGAAAACTACAAACTTTGTGATTAAGTTAGTGTACTCTCCAAGTAGGGATTCAGTCTTGTTCCCCCTAGAAAAGGGATGTCAAACTTGATTTCATTTGAGGGCTGCATCAGGGTTGTGTTTGACCTCGTGGGGCCAGGGTGGGCGTGGTTAGCTCGATGTCACTCGTGTCAGGGGCTCCTGTGGTGGCCCAAACATTCTTCTAGCAAAAACAGGCTCCTGAGCTACGTTTTCAGCTGCAACGGCCTCCTGCAATCCTCTGCCTAAGGAGGGCTGCCCAAGCTCCATTTTTGCTGGCAGAGGCACTGCAGGCTGGTCCTTCACTGTTTGTAGGGTGGCCCCACGGGCCAGATCTAACCACCCCACAGGTCGGATCTGGCCCCCGGACCTTAAGTTTGGCACCCGTGTCCTAGAACTAACTACAGAAAAATGCAAAGCAAAACATAGTTTGTCTTTTTTATTAACCACTGATACTCATGGGAATTGCCGGTTGCTAGTTCATTAATAAGTTTTAATCAGATTTACTGTGTCATGCAAATCGAAACATAGTTTTTCCTGCCAAATCTTTCATTAAAACTTATCTCTGCAAAGACATTGTATTCTCTATGTAGATACACTGTTACTTGAAAAAGAAGGTAGCCGTCACCCTACAAAATCCTTTACTGATTTTAATGTTTTGTTCTGTTCCTCTGAGCTTGAATAACTGAGTGATGCTGAATGGTAAAGACTCAAGGTTAGGGATAGCACCTCTTTTTGATATTTTTCAATTCACGTTCTAATGATATTCCTTGAAAATAAATCAGATTGGTTTCAGTTGATCTCACTTCAGCTTGCATATTTAACTGTTTTTTTTTGTATTGTCTATTGTATTATTGTACATTAATATCCTCTCACTGGAATTAAAATTTGCTTTCTGAACTGTAGTACAAGGATTCCCATTCTGGTAGCTCTAATACCATACCTATAGTATAATTTATTGGAATCTCCTTCTTTGGGCATACCAAGAGCCTTGATATTTATGTTATTTATATTTCAAAGTCAATCCTAAGAAATTGAAAAAAAAACCTGAATATTTGTCTTCTGTGGTACAGTGACTTATCTCTTACTAAAACTTGCTCACTGACCTTCAAAAGCACTGGGCCAGAGTTGTAGTGAGGGGCAGTGAATGTTATCTCCTCCACTGTCAAATTGTACAGGACTGATTAAGAAGATGATGAGTATCTGTTGATATCTAGAAGGTGTTTCTTCCACAGTTCTAAGATCTAACTATCCTGGAATAAAGCATTCAGATTTTAATTAATAACAAATTGTTTTGAATATAGAATAGGAGTTTAATGCTCTGTATTTGATAGTAGTAAGATTATTGAAAAAACATATGGGAAAGGTGGCTCCATTGAACTTAGCAAGATTAATTCAAGACTTTGTAGACACACTTAAATAGTTTAAATATAATGGAACTTCAGCCAGATGCAGTTATTCAATCTGTAATTAATGTAATAGTTTTACACCATGGAGAGATAACATTTTTATAAGTTTTATTAGTTTATTTTAGTTTTCACTCATTGGTATGATTTTGATATAAGTGGATCTGTTTTCCCATTTTTTTTTAACAAAACCAGATTATACTTCTTCGCCTCCAAAATTCAACCTCCAATCATTTTCATCATATTCTCCTTCAATTTCTATTGGTAGCTAACATTACTAATATTAATTAGGGGTAATGAGAAAAGCAGTTACCAGATTGTGAATTTCATCCAAGAGATTTTCATAGCATAAATATTGTGAATACCTTGGACAGGAATTTTAGTTTGTGGATGGGAATGTAGTAAATATTTTGGATATTTTAGTTCAGTTTATGCCATTTTCAGATTTTTTTTCTGACTTCTTCATCTTGTTTTGTAAGATCTTATGTAGTTTCTTATTATGTTCCATTCCAAAAATGTCCATTATGCTAAAAGAGCAAAGTGTTTTTTGAGTTGAGCTCAGTGCTTAGTGATTTCATATCTTAGCAACAATATGGAAATAGTTTACCATTGCCTTCTACTGGGCTGTTAATTAGTTTTATAATCTATCCACACTTAGATTAGATTGATGGTTTTCCAGCAAAGACATGCATAACCAAAAGATATGCACAAAACCAAGGATGAAAGCCTCATAGAATGCATATCAATCAATGTTAAAGGAAAAAGAATAACATTGCCGTGGATGTATATTATAGGCCACCCAACCAAGCAGAAGAAATAGATAAACTTTTTGCTAACCAATTAACAAATGTATGTAAAAAGCATACCATAATAGTAATGGGAGACTTTTAACTATCCTGATATTAACTGCAAGACAAACTATGCAGCATGTGGGAGATCAAACAGATACCTAACCAACTTAGCTGACAACTTTGTCATCCAAAAGGTAGAGGAGGAAACTAGGAAAAGCTATACTGGAGTTAATAGAGAAGTTGAAGACGCCGGAATTTTGGGCAAGAGTGACCATGTCTTATTGGAATTCAATATAGTGCAAACACAAACAATAGAACATAATCCAACCAGTGTCTTAAACTTTAAAGGAGCTGATTTTAACAAACTCAGAGAAAGCCTAGGAAAGATTCCATGGATGCAAACCTTAAAGGGGAAAACAACTCAAAAAGCTTGAGAAACTCAGAAAAATATGATCATAAAAGCCCAATCCAGCACAATACTGTTGGTCCTCAACTTACAACCACAATTGAGCTCAAAATCTATGTTGCTAAGTGAACCATTTAAGTGAATTTCCCCCCATTTATGACTGTTCTTGCCACAGTTATTAAGTGAAGCACTGCAGCTGTTCAGTTAGTAAAATGGTTGTTAAGTGAATCTGATTTCCCCATTGACTTTGTCAGAAAGTGGCAGTAGTTGATCACACGACTTTAAGGCACTGCAAACATCATAACAACAGTCAGTTGCCAAGCATCTGAATTTTCATACATGACCATGGGGATGTTGCAATGGTTGTAAGTGTGAATTATGGTCAAAAGACCCTCTTTTAGTGCTGCTGTAACTTTGAACAGTCACTAAATGAACTGTTGTAAGTCAAAGACTACCTGAACCACTGAAAAACAAAAACAAGAAATCCAAGAAAAAACCATCTTGGTGGCACAAATATATCTGATAAACTGAAAGACAAAAAGACAAGGGCAAAAAATGGAAAGAGGGACATTTAACTAAGGCAGAATATCAGCAGATAGCCCGAATCTGCAAAGATGAAGTCAGAAAAGCAAAGGCTCAGAAGGAACTCAGAAGACTTTTAAGAAAAAACAAAGATAATAAAAAAAAGTTTCTTTACACATATAAATAACAAGAGTAAAGTCAAGGAAACAGTCAGTCCACTAAGGAGAGAAGGTGGCAAGAAAGTAACAGGTAGTAGAGAGAAAACAGAGCTGCTTAACTCATTCTTTGCATCAGTCTTTATGGAAAAAAATTACAACCCTACCTACCAAAAACATAACCTCAAAAATACAGCAATATAGTACAGGATTGCAGGTGGGCGGGCCACCCACTGGTTGCCACTACCAGTTTACCCAAACTGGCAGCAGCCCACCACTGGTTGAGACTTTGGAAAAAGTGCAGAGAAGAACAACTAAGATGATTAAGGGCCTGTAAACACATGAATAGTTGGAGGATTTGGGTTTGGCTAGTCTAGAGAAAAGAAGTACTAGGGGTGACACGATAGCAGTTTCCCAGTATCAGAGAGGTTGCCTCAAAGAAAAGGGCATCAACGTATCTTCCAAAGCTCCAGAAGGCTAGACAAGAAACAATGGATGGAAACTAATCAAGGACTGAAGCAACCTGGAATTAAGGAGAAACTATAGGGCCGTGATTGCAAACCTGTGGCATGTGGAGCACCTGGCCGCGCTGGCCAGCTGATTTTTTACCCTTCCGGAGGGCCAGGGGAAGCCGTTTTTGCCCTCCCCTGGCTTCAGGAAAGCCTCTGGAGGCTGGGGAGGACGAAAAATGGCACTAACGGGGCCAACCGGAAGTGCATTCCTGAACCTCCATTGGAGCCATTTTTCACCCTCCCGGGCTTCAGGAAAGCCTCTGAACCTGAGGAGGGGTCATACAAACATGCGCATGGAGTCGCGCTCGAATGCGCAGGTGGACGGGGAGGATTGAGTGGGCATGCTTGTGCAATTTTGGCAAGCCGTAAGAAAAAAGTTTGCCATCACTGGTATAAGTTCACCTGCTTAAGCAGAGGGTTGGACTAGAAGACCTCCCAGGTCCCTTCCAGCTCTATTCTAATTAAATTGATTAATGCTCTTCTGGAAGGCCATGAGGTGGAATAAGACCTCATCTCCAATGGGAGAATATTCTAGAGGGCAGAGACCCCATCAGAAAAGCAGAGATCATTTGGTAGATGGGATCTGAAATAGGCTTCTCCCGCTGGAGTGTGTGGGATGCGTCAATCCCATTAGGGTGAGACAGCTCAAGTTCCTGATATTTTGAAGTGGAGACAGTAAAAAAATAAAGATACAGTAAGCCCTAAATAGGCACGTAGAGGTTAAACAATAATCATTAGGTATGTTTTTTTTTAATTGCTGGAAATTAATGTTACGCTGAGCATTAATACGAGACAGGCATTTTGTAGCTCTCTGAGCTTTTTAATATTCCTAGGGCCAAATCTAATTTTAAATATTATAAGAATCCTTTTTAACATGTTGCATAGTAAAAAATAATAATAAAGAAAAATATGTTTTAATGCACATACCAAACTGAAGTGGAAGTTAATTATCTGGCATTCCAAAGTCACAAGATCTATCTCAAGTATTGCTCTGAAAGTTAAAGTTATTATACATGGATTAATTAGATTAATATGCATGAACAAATCTCAGCAGAGGATCAGAGCATCCTTTCTTCATAATCATTTACTGCAGAGTAGACATTGAGTTGATAAGAAATGCTTATCAACAAAAAGATAGTTGAAATGTAAATAAAACGGCTACTCCAATTTTAAAATCTAATCATTTCCTTTTACATGTATGTATTTTCTGCGGTGTAACGTGTCAAACCTGATAAATCAGTGCTTTAGCACTTGGGTTCCCCCCTCCCCTTGCATTTCTGTTCATTACTGGTATCATTTACCTTCTTCAAAACACCATTTTCAAGGGGAAGGGATATTTCTGTTCCATTGGTACAGATGCTCTGTTTTTGCACATTAGTAAGTTCTGCTGCCTTGTCAGTCACTGCCTTCCAATGAGTTGCTAAGACCAGCGCTCTGCCCAAGCTTTCACCTAATTGGCTAAGGACTGTATTTTGGGAGGAATTTTGCTGGAAGGAAAGGCTGCAGTCTTTCGCCAGCAGCCTCCAGGCTGTCTTTGCTTCATCATCATCTAAAGGGAAATCCCCAGATAAGGCATAAAGCTTTTAGCTAGAGGAGGGAGAAAATAAACATGATAATTATTCCACGGAAACTTGCGCATCATCAGGATGATGCAATTGAAAAGATATGGCTACTCCTACATTAGAGGATTTTGCTTGCTTCATGGGAGTGCCGATTGGACACAGCTACAAAAGGTAGGTAGGAGGTTGATTAAAAAATACATCACTGAATGTTAGAGAGTTTGCGGCACTATGCTGCAGATCATCTGTGTTACTTGGAGCAAGGATTTAGAGAAAAGAGATTTCTTCTAAGATCAGAGAATCTGTATGTGAGAGTTAAATCAATTCATGTCAAAGCAATCTGTGGAGCTCTTAGAAAATAAATTGTTTATTTTTTTCTAATAGCATTCACAGAAATATTTCTAATTTTCTTTTAGGTATGGCATTTCTACATGAATCTTAAACTGTCTTGTTTTTCTCACTTAAAACTTGGGTCAATTTGTTTGATTCTTTTCCCCCTCTAGATTAGAAAACATTGATAATCTGTATATAAAGTTGCATATAAAGAAAATGTTAAGTAAACACAGGTGAATCCATAATGCGTGTTTTGAATATTTGTTCTTAAGATTCAATATCTCAGAGGCTTAAAGATGCTAAGGATCAATGCTGATTTATAATAGTAGCTATATGCTAATAGGAACACCAATACAGTAAAACAGAAGGCATAAATTTAAGAATTGTTCGTGTTTCTTTGGGCTGCAATTTCACCATGATTTTCATAGATTTCAGGTGGCTTTAAGGAAAAAATATATCAGTTTATACATGCTCATCTTTAATCAATCCAGAGTTATGGCAGATTTAAGTGAGAATTTATATTAACTGATAATTTATGAATATTATTATCTGCTCTGCCTTTTATTTCCTGTAATAGAACTGCTGATAGAAATAGAGCTGCTGGATAGATACCTGACTTAGTGATAACTTCCAAATCCTGATTATTAATCCTTCCCAGAGTGCATCTGACCATAAAGCAGTGATTTTTTTTTATTCTTTTTAAAATGTGGTAGACGCAAATATGAAGAATCAGGAATCGGGTTTAAGGTCTAACATACAGTATAACAGTTTGGGAAAAGTAGATTGCAAATAATTTAATCCCTTTTGTCTGATATTAATATAAATGCAGCCTAAGGCTACTTGTAGGTTGCATTTGCATAACTTTATAAAGTCATGAGCAGAATTAGAGCTTTGTGTAAACACCACATACTCCATTCATCAGTGAATTGGAGGAGGATTGTTTTAATTTTGAACAGCCCCAAGATTTGATTGGCTAATCAAGTCCTCCCTGTGATAAATTCAAAATGGATTATCTCAATCATTCTGGATATGTTTCAAACTCAAAGAACCCCATTTGATATTTAAATGAGTTACTGACATAGCTGACTCTTAACTCCAAAGACTTCCCAAATAGTCAAAACATTTTTTAAAATCAAGATTACATTGGGCTTTAAACAAAATGTTGTAACTTAAATATGTTTAACATCCAAAATATGTCGGACATCCCTAGATAATAGAAAAATATGTACTATTTACTTATAGATCTAAGAATGATTTCCTGGCAACTAGTTCATTTTTGCTAACAAGGAACATATCTGTTGTTGGGAAATGACTATATCTCCTGTCCTGTATTGCACTGAATTAATAATATAACCACATCTAAATTAAGACTTTGTACTACATTGATTTCTAAAAAGAGAAGTTATTATATATTTTAACTATTCATTGCAATTGGTTGAATCTAAAATAATTGATGGAATCATCCCTGTGGTTTGGTCTTTTACTTATATGTAAGACAATAATTTCTGCGTATACTATATATACCTTCAATGTAAAGTTCTTAAATCTGTCTTTTATTCTTTTTATTAAATTCCATTTAGTAATGTGATACTTGAATGTACATTAGATTTCATGACTATTTGTGAATGTGTGTTTTAGGGGTTCAAAATCCTATATTTATATATATTGCTTTGTACAGTTCTTTTAATTCCATTTTAACCTCCTCCATTCCAACTGTACATATTCAATTTTTACTGTATTTTGATATATTTTGCATGGACTGTACACCGCCCCGAGTCCCTTTTGGGAGAGGGGGCGGTCTAGAAGCATGAATAATAAAATAAATAAATAAAATAAATAATGGCCTCCAACCTAGAACTAAGGACATTTTCCTGACATTGAGAACAATGAATTAGATTTGCCTTCAGAGGTTGTAGATGGTCCACCATTGGAGGTTTTTAAGAAGAGGTTGGACAACTATTCATGTGGGATGGTATAAGGTCTTCTGCTTGGGCAGGGAGTTGGACTGGAAGACTTCCAAAATCCCCTCCAATTCTATTATTCTGTTATCATAATTTTCATTTTTGGCTGATGCAGTTTTAGTGTCTTATAAAAATCATTTTCTGTTCTTTGTTTCCATACTTAGGGCAAGGTAACAAGACTGTTTTCTTACTACTTGATGCATCCTCATTTCTATTCTTTTACAGGCCCAACTTGTATCTTTCATCTATCTTGGAAGTTAGTCTTGAAAATGTAAATGTAGCTTTCATGCCCAACAATAAGCTCCAGACATCTAATATATTGTGTCCAATATTGTGTCTGATTCTTTTGGGAGAATCAGACTCATGCCTTCCATTCACATGACTTTGTTTTGGGACTTTGTCAGTCTATCCAATGCCATGGACTGCTAATTAACGAGTCCTCTTCATAACTCTGTCCTGTAACTCTTGTCAAGTTCCCTGCATTAGTACCTTCAGCTAATCTTCATCCCCACCCTCCAGGGAATTATCTGCTAAAGCTGGCCCCAAGGTACTCCTGGGGATACCTCTACCAGATTAGTTCCTAAGAGACTCTAGTTTTGTTTATGAATGTTTCTACCAAATCTGCCTCTGATCTTTTAAAATGACACTTCAGCCAGATTGACCCCTAGATACTTTACACATTTTTTTTCAATCACCCATTTCATTTCCTCAGATATGGCAATGCTACAATATTCAAGCAACAACCCTTTTTGTTCTTCAATAAATTGTGTCTCCCAAAGCAGACAGCTTTTTCTCTTTATTGTTCTGTTACTTAGCTGGATAAGAGATTAGAGTTGAATGTTTAGGCTTGATAAGCGATTACAAAATTCAGTGTCCTAATCTAATCTAAGAGGGAAATAAAGAGGAAGAAGGAAACAGTCATTCAAGATCTTTCTGGAAGATACAAACTGAAGAGATGTTAAATTCTTATCATCCATTGCAGACTCATTAAATGCTTCACCAATCTTTCACCATCAGAGTTGCATGGAAAAAGGCTGCCGAAGAAAACAGATGCAATAGGCAAATTCATCCTGAAAAGCCCAAGATATGTTTTGAATACATCTCTTTTCTCATTTTTTAATGAAAAAAAATACCCTCTGCTCCATATACCTATCTGTCCTTTCGCTGACTCTTTACCGACTTCTTCATATATGAGAGTAATTTTTGCATCTTGGTCCATTTCTTGCTTTGTTTTTTTTGCATCTTGGTCCATTTCTTGCTCCTTCTTACACGTTGTTTTTCAGTATTAACTTCCAGCATCTTGCCTGAACTCATCCTCAAAATCTAAACAAAATATAAGGGGTATAGGAGAAAGCGAATTGATTAAGTGCCTATGATTATTCAATATTAGGGTAAACAAGACTCAAGAATTCTGATAGGGTTCCTTTCATTGTATACATCAGCTGTCTATGCCTCAATGGTTGGTTACGACCGGTACCCCTCAGTATGGGCGTACCGGTGCCTGCCAGGAGCACCAGGTACTGTTCTGGTACGGTGCTCTAGAAGGCCCACCTGCCCGACTGCGCTCCTTAACAGGTTTTCAGGGTTTAAGCGCACAAAGCGTACAGTGCTTGCGCAATGCTCCACCAAGCAACTGGAGTGTCGCGGAACATTGCTGGTGGTAAGTACGCATGCGAGTGCTGCGTGCGTTCATGTGGTGGACGCCCGGCCCCGTTGCCCGTACCAGTTGCACCAGGATCTGGAACACACCACTACTATGCTCACAAGTGAGGCATGACTCTTGGTCAGACAATATCTTCTGTTAGATCGGGTAATGGAAAGGCACACACATGCTAACGGTAACAACAGCTCTTTATTAACTTAATAGCAACTATATACAATCCAGCGAAGGTTGAGTCTGACAGCAGCCCTTTTATGGGGAGCTGTCAGACCCTTCGACCAATGAGATTAAACCTCTGTTCCCGCTGGAACAGAGGACCTTGGTGTAAACCACTATAGCTGAAGCTAGTATCTAACATCTTCCTCTGCTGGAGATTTAAAAAGATACTTGATTTTTATCCCAATACATTACAGTCTTGCAACTTTTGGTGTTTACAGTTTCATAATAAAATGACATCAGAATTAGAACAGCATACAATTCAAATCATAAAAACAAAACTGAAGTAGAAGAGAAAACCACAAACAGTGCAAATACTGAAGGGCTCTTGGAAAAGCTTGGTTTTTAATAATTTCCAGTGGGGAGCCCTTTTTGAAGTTTTGTGCTGCTTTGGAGAAGTGGTGCCCTCTAGCTTCATGGAGGTGTAAATCAATACACAGTGTCCTCTTTACATGGTCAAATAGGCTGGTTTGAATCCATTTGGAGAAGGTGATCTGTAGGTATCCAGGTGCCAAATCTTGAAAGTCTTTATAGATTATAGATTTCTAAGAACATGAAGTCTAGTACTGCCTTAAGCACTACGCCAGCTGGATGACCTTGGGCCAGTCACTTTCTCTTAACCTTAGGAAAGAGCCAATGGCAAACCACTCTGAAAATCTTGTGAAGAAAATTGCAAGGATTTATTCAGTTTCTGAGAATCAAGACATGATTGAATGGAAGAAAAGGGGTATAATAAAATACAAGTACAAGTCTTTCCTTGAATCTTCATGATTTTTGTTAGAAGGAATATTTCTCAGTCTAATGACATTATTGTCATTTGGAATTGAGGAAAAATCCTCTTGCTCAGGAGTAAAATCAATTTACCTTTGCTACCGGTTCACAAATGTGAGCGCATGCTAGTTGTCCACCTAGTCGTCCACTTCCGTACATGCGCAGCACATTCTGCGGATGCACAGAGTATCAAAAATGGGATGTGATGATGTTTGTGTGGATGGGCAGAACCTCCTGGCGCCACTGCTACCGGTTTACCTGAACCAGATAGAACCGGTCGAATTTCACCCCTGCTCTTGCTACTTGTCAGAGCTATGAAGTGAGATCTTGGCCTCTCAACTGACTTCTTCATTGCAGGATATATCTTAGAGAAACTCAAGAATTTTCCCATCCCTGCTAGTTTCCCAAAGTACAATAGAAATGTTACCACAGAAATGGCTCTAACATTCACCAACAAGTTGTAATCCACAAGTTTGGACCAACTCTTATTATCCCTGAGGAAAAAACCATACTGCCTGAGACTCATCCAAAATATTTGATTGGTTGTCAACAGGAAAGGTTTTGTGGTTGCCAATAACAATTTTTTTAAAACCATGTAACATTTTGACTACTAGTGACTTCGACTGAGCATCTCTACATTGGTAGTGCAAATAATTGAATTAAAAAGGAGAATTATTCAATTCTCTGAATGGAAAGCACAGCCTCGAGGAAGGACAAAGAAATTTTTTATGGTAATTGGGGATACCCCAGATTTTTAGATCATTTTCCTCAGTAAATAAATGAACAAGTATAATATTTTTGACCAATTTAATTGGGTTATTTTCATCTAGTTTTAGGCTTACATGGAGAATAGATCATGTTCCATTTACCAGTATTTTATTACTTTACTGGATTATTGTATTGTGCATCTTGTCTTTTTATTTCCTGGGTTTTTAAAATATGTGGCTGATTGCAAGTGTAGATATGTATAGTTATATTGTAGTTACATTTCTAGAAAAACTGATGTTCATATCTTATTTGAATAACTTTTTTGTCTTGTTTTCCCAGGTTCCTGCACTATAAGTGCCTTATGTAGTCATTGTACAGCGACAACTTTGTTGTTCTCCTGATCATCTCTCACAACTAGATATTGGCTTTAACCTTATAAATCAACTATAGCAGCTGCTTCTTGTATATCTGATTCCAGCGTTTACAAAGCGTGAGAAAAAATATTGAACTAAACAAGAAGACTGCTGAATCTGTAGCTTTTCCTACCTAATTAACACCAACAAAGAGGATACTACAGCCTAAAATGTATAAAAGAATGCCATTGTATGAAAACAAAGTTTTTTCCTCAGTAGCATGAACGTTGACCAGAAATGCTACTGAGCATGATTTTTTTGCAGACAAAAGTGTACAAATGGCATATATTGGATGATAACTACAATGTTCACTGATAATAGCTGCTTTGTACATCATCTTTGTATGCATTGGATTTTCTTAAGCTACGCCTGGTTTTATTGAAAGGAACTTCTTGGCTTTCTGGAGACTTTAAAACAGAGATTAGTTCATTAACAACTCACAAAATCGAAAGCAGCTTTATATCATGGCTTCAATTGTTGCTCCAGTGAGAGACACAAAATGGCTGACACTAGAAGTGTGCAGGCAGTTTCAGAGAGGGACTTGTTCACGTTCTGATGAGGAATGTAAATTTGCACATCCATCCAAAAGCTGCCAAGTTGAAAGCGGAAGAGTGATTGCCTGCTTTGATTCCCTAAAGGTAAGAATGCATGCATTAGAAGGATGTATTGTAAACATATCCTTGTATTGAGATCTGGTTCTGATCCCTGAATGGGTTACATCCAGTCAGTTTTCTCAACAAGGGTATGGAACTGGTTTGCTCTTGTTTTTTTCCAAGGTGTTTCGTAGCTTCTTGGACTAGGAATTCCTTGTTGCTATCCCATCCCATCTCCAACTCAGCCTGGCTCAGTGTAGTTTCCAAATCTAAATTGGAAGATTTCTTCCAAGTGAAAGATCCAACAAGTTCCTAAAAATCCTAGCAGACAACTTTGTTTCCCAAAGAGTAGAGAAGGGAACAAGGGGATTAGCTATATTGGACTTAATTCTCACTAACAGAGATGAAATGATAGAAGGTGTTGAAGCTACAGGAACCTTGGGGGCAAGTGATCATGCAATATTGGAACGGAATATTATTCAAGCACAATCAGTAGAACAAAGTCAAACTAGAGTCTTGGACTTTAAGAGAGCTAATTTCAATAAACGTAGAGCTTGGGAAGGATTCCATGGATGAGAATACTCAAGGGGAAAACAACTCAAGAAGCTTGGGAAATTTTGAAACGTGAGATTATAAAAGCCCAGCCTAGCGCAATACCAATGAAGAAGAAAAAGAACAGCTCTCAAAAGAAACCAGCATGGCTGCATAAAGAACTCTCTGACAAATTGAAGGACAAAAAGGACAAGTATAAAAGGTGGAAAGAGGGGCATATAACAAAGGCAGAAAATCAGCAAATAGCCCAAGCCTGTAAAGATGAAGTGAGGAAAGGTAAGGCTCACAACGAACAAAGGCTTGCGACAAAAGTAAAAAATAACGAAAAAAAGCTTCTTCCAGCAAGTTAAAAACAAGAAAAAATCAAGGAACAATTGCTGGGAGAAAGTGGCAAGAAGGTAACAAGCAACGAGGAGAAAACAGAACTACTTAACTCGTTTTTTTATCTGTCTTTACACAAAGGGAAAAAACAGTCCAACCTATCAAAAACAGCACCACAAAAACAAATTAGGAACACGTTAAAATAGGGAAGAAAATGGTAAGTGAGCACCTGTCTATCCTAGACGAGTTCAAATCACCAGGACCGGATGGATTACACCCCAGGATTCTGAAAGAACTGGCAGACGACATCTCAGAACCACTGAACTATATCTTTCAAAGATCCTGGAGCACTGGGGAACTGCCAGAGGACTGGAAAAGAGTTGATGTAGTTCCCATCTTCAGAAAAGGGGGAAAAATGGATCCAGGAAACTACAGACCTATCAGTCTGACCTCAATACCAGGGAAGATTCTGGAAAAGATAATCAAGAACAAATGAGCGAACACCTAGAAGCAAACAAAGTAATAACCAAAACCCAACATGTGTTTGTGAAAAACAGTTCATGCCAGAATCTTATTGTATTCTTTTACAAAGTGACAAAATTAGTAGACCAGAGGAATGCTGTTGATGTAATTTACTTGGACTTCAGTAAGGTATTTGATAAAGTAGACCATAACCTACTACTAGATAAAATAGAAAAATGTGGATTAGACAGCATCACCACCAGATGGATTCATAACTGGATGACCAACTGCACTCAATGTGTAGTCCTCAATGGAACTACATCTACATGGAGGGAAGTATGCAGTGGAGTACCCCAAGGCTCTGTTTTAGGCCCAGTACTCTTCAACATCTTCATCAATGATTTGGATGAGGGGATTGGTGGGGAACTTGTCAAATTTGCAGATGACATCAAGCTGGCAGGAATAGTCAATACTACAGAAGATAGGCTTAAAATACAGAAGGGTCTTGACAGACCTGAACATTGGGCGCAATCTAACAAAATGAAATTCAATGGTGAAAAGAGTAAGGTTCTACATTTAGGCAAGAAAAATGAAATGCACAGATACAGTATATGTGGTATCTTGCTCAATAGTAGTAACTGTAAGAGGGATCTTGGAGTCATGGACAACCATTTAAATATGAGCCAGCAGTGTGCAGCAGCTGCCAAAAAAGCCAACACAGTTCTAGGCTGCATAAACACAGGGATAGAATCAAGATCATGTGAAGGGTTTATACTACTTTATAATGCCTTGGTAAGGCCATAGTTGGAATACTGCATCCAGTTTTGGTTGCCATGATGTAAAAAAGATGTGGAGAGTCTAGAAAGAGTGCAGAGAAGAGCAACAAAGATGATTAGGGGACTGGAGGCTAAAACATATGAGGAACGGTTGCAGGAACTGGGTATGTCTAGTTTAATGAAAAGAAGACTGGGGAGACATGATAGTAGTGTTCCAATATCTCAGGGGCTGCCACAAAGAAGAGGGAGTTAAACTATTCTCCAAAGCACCTGAGGGTAGAACAAGAAGCAATGAGTCGAAACTAATCAAGGAGAGAAGCAACTTCAAACTAAGGAGAAACTTCCTGACAGAACAATTAATCAATGGAACAGCTTGCCTCCAGAAGTTGTGAATCCTCCAACACTTGAAGTTTTTAAGATGATGGTGGATAGCCATTTGTCTGAAGTGGTATAGGTTTTCCTGCCTAAGCAGGGGTTTGGTCTAGAAGACCTCCAAGGTCCCTTCCAACTCTGTTATTGTATTCTATTCTATTCTAAATTAACTTGCAGAGATGAGACCACTTACCGAAGATAGTAAGATTTCTACAGCAAATAGATTACTGTTTGTAATTGTTCAGACAGGAGTCTGTCAATCCATCACTGATTAGTAAGTTTTGGTTAAAAACTAGAACAAGGCAACCTGAATTCTAGTCCTACCTTGGGCATGGAAGTCAGCTGGAAGACTTAGACCTAAGTAGTCCCTCCTTCTCAACCCTAAGAAGACAGTGGCAAATTACTTCTGAAAATGTTGTCAAGAAGTCTGCATGGACTTTCCCAGTAGTTGCTGGAGATCAAGTCTGATTCAAAGACATATTGCCTTGCTTCATATTCACATAACACACATTACATATGCTGTGCTATTGTCTCAGTCTCACTGAATGATTAAGAACTCTCTTGTGTTCAGATCTTAGATACCTCTTCCGGCCACAAGAGAATATGTCTCATTGGCTACAATTGAATTCCTGCCTAAATTTATTATTAGATATATTATTGATATATGTAAATCTTAGATTCATTCAGTGAACTGTGATGGATTATGGAACATCTGCCTGTACAATAGAAGGAAAACTTGTTGGTTCATAGCACTGGTATATAAAGATGAAATTGTTGCCAAGTATATGTGAGAAAATATGCTCGCTCAAAAGTTACAGTTGTTATTTCATTTCCAATTATGTGAAACCTTTCCATTTTGCAATTTTAATTTAGATCTAGAAATTTACTAATGGTTTCGCGCTTGAGAAATGTCTTTGAACAGTTGCTTCTGTAGATACTTATATAAAACACCTTCAATTCCAGACCTAGTAACATGTACATAGTTTTCTTGGCAACAACACAGAAATGGTTTGCCTGTATCTTCTAGGACAAGGGGGTCAAACTCATCGTGTCACGTGAGGTTTCATGACATTTTCCCCATTCGTGGAATTGGGGTGGGCGTGGGCTGCATGTGATGCATCCTGCCTACGTGTCACCAGTTTGACACCCCTGTTCTAGGAGATTCAGCAAATTGTTTCAAAAAAATGCATTCCATAAGATTATTATGGAATTATGAGAGGATGTTCATTATCTGCTATTTGGTTACATGTATGTATGTATATGTATATGTATATACCATATTCTCCATAGTGAGGGGAGGAGTATCCAGGATGGGTTGACCTTGTCCTCTCATTGATTGGGCTGAGTCAGATAAGCTATTTGGGCCACGCCCTGGTCACCAGGTACCACCCAGTTATCGACTCAGCCCCTCAATGGGCGGCTGTGATCATCCCAAGCTCCTGGAAAATTTTAAAGAAAGGATTGAACTCACTGTTAACTTGATTGAGTTCGCTGCCTCCCTGCCTGAGTGAGTAACTGGCTCTTGGCTGATTCCCTGGCTGGGAAGAGAGAGAGAGAGCACGCATAGTAAGCTCTTCAGGGCAACACACAGCCCAGTCATAAAGAGAGACCTAGGGCACTAATCAAGGCTGCGGGCGAGGAGATACTCCCCTGGAAGCCCTGGGAAGGCAATCACATCGGAGAGGCTCAGCCACTGCCGGAGCGTTCCGCCACTCCCCTCCAGGAGTTCGAGCAGCGAACCGCGGCGTTTTTAAACACAGCGGCATGTCCGCACCTGCCTGCAAGTGCTGGAGAGAGATAGCGGCCCGCAGGAGCTTGCAAAGCTTGGAAGAGAGCAGAGGAAGCGAGAGAGAGAGCTCTCCAGTGGCAGCAGAAGCCGCGTGGCAGCCCCAAAGGCACAAGCCGGTTCCATGTGTGCCCAGGGAGAGGAGCTTTTTGAATTTGGAGCTGGCGGCCATTTTGGAACCACATGATCCAAGATGGCGGCACCCAGCAGCACAGAGGACGCCGGCAGGACTCTAGCCTCCAGCCCAGCAGCCAGTAGCCCCACCGGAGGAGCAGAGGAGCAGCTAACCAGGTCAGAGACTGCTACAGAGGCTGCTAAGGGAAGAGGAGGAGGCAAGGCAAAGGCAAAGAGAAAGCACGTCTCCTCCATGGGGACCAAAGAGGCAGGCTGCAGCTCCAAGCCCCCAAAGCCTGGCTCCAAATACGAAAGGCAGAGGCACCGAGCCTTGGAGCACATTTGCCACAAGGCTAGCAGCAAGAGGGCTACCCCTGGCCAGGAACCTGGGGAAGGATTTCCAGGGATTCTTTCTCCTGGCAGGACTGCCGATGGGGAACCCCACCCCCACCCGCCACACACAATACATGCTGATGTATTGCTCAGTAGTCCAAAGTCCTCTTTTCTGATGAGAGCAACTTTTGGATCTCATTTGGAAACCAAGGACCCAGAGTATGGAGGAAGAATGGAGAGGCCAATCAAGCACAGTAATCCTACGGTCATTGAACCAGTTTTTGGTGCTTTGGCAAAAGTTGCTCTCATCAGAAAAGAGGACTTTGGACCAAGGAGCAACAGGACTTTGGACCACTGTGCTTCATTAAGACCAGGGTCAATGCAGCCCTCTACAAGGAGATTTTGGAGCACTTCATGCTTCCTTCTGCAGATGAGATTTATGGGGATGCTGACTTCATTTTCCAGCTGCCCACACTGCCAAAAGCAGCAAAACCTGGTTCAATGACGGTGGGATTACTGTGCTTGATTGGCCAGCAAACTCACCTGACCTGAACCCCATAGAGAATCTATGGGGCATTGCCAAGAGAAAAATGAGAGACATGACACCGAACAATGCAGAAGAGCTGAAGGCCGCTATTGAAGCATCCTGGTCTTCCATAACACCTCAGCAGTGCCACAGGCTGATAGCTTCCATGCCACACCACATTGAGGCAGCAATTGCTGCAAAAGGGGCCCAAACCAAGTACTGAGTACATATGCATGCTTATACTTTTCAGAGGTCCGATATTGTTATATGTACAATCCTTGTTTTATTGATTGCATGTAATATTCTAATTTTCTGAGATGGTGGATTTGGGGTTTTCATGAGCTGTACGCCATGATCATCACAATTATGAGAAATCACAGCTTGAACTATCTTGTTTTGCATGTAATGAGTCTTATATATTAGTTTCACCTTTTAAGTTGCATTACTGAAATAAACGAACTTTTGCATGATATTCTAATTTTTTGAGTTTCACCTGTATAATGTAGTATTAATGTACATATAGCAAATGTTAGGAATTGAGATGGAAATTATATCTAAACAAAAATGCTAACTTGTGCTGATGTATTGATCTTTTTCTCAAGGAGAATTTAAGTTAAAAACAAGAGAGGATCCAGAATGGAAAGATTACATGTGTGATGGGTTTTTTTGTGTTCAGTTAATGGAAAGGTTAAAATCTGATAAAAAGAACAATGAGTTTGAAAATGGTAGGACTGAATTTGATGTGGCACTGTGTAGAAATATTGACCATATTAGTGCTAGGATGTATAAACCTCCTTGCAAGCAATCCACAACCAGATAAACAGAAATTATCATCAGGATTAAAACCAGGCCAACAATCAAGCAGTTAATCAATACCCCAATCAAGGAACTATCAACTGAGACAAATAAACAGTAAACAACAGCTTAATGAAGGAAGTGTCAAGAAGAAAACAAACTCCCACCAACACTGACAGGGCAAGAAGTTGGTATATAAACAAAGAGCAAACCCCACTCCATTCTAGAACTGATGATGTTACCTAGTTGGATAAAAGCATATATGCACGAAAACAACCATGGTCAGATAGGACCAAGGACTCCACGTGTATAATTGGGTTTTAAATATTTGTTGCAAATGTAATGACACTGAAGGTACACTCTTACTTTTGGTGGACATGTAAGAAAACTAGAAAATGTTAGGATCAAATATATATTTGATTCAGAAGATATTAAAATGAAATGTACAGGTGAAACAAGAGTGTTCATTTTGAAGTTAATGGACAAACATTGAAAAAATATTGTGGAATTTTTATTTTTGTGTATGATAGCAGTGAGACTTCTAAATACAGGTAGCCCTTGATTTACAACAGTTCATTTAGTCACTGTTCAAAGTTACAATGGCACTGAAAAACATGGCCATTTTTCACACTTACAACCAATGCAGCATCCCTATGATCAGATGATCAAAATTCAGATGCTTGGGAACTGACTCATATTTATGACGGTTGCAGTGTCCTGGGGTCATGTGATCACCCTTTGCAACCTTCTGACAAGCAAAGTCAGTGGGATAGGCAGATTCACTTAAGAACCGTGTTACTAACTTAACTGCAATGCTTCACTTAACAATTGTGGCAAGAAAGATCATAGAATGGGGCAAAACTCACTTAACAAATGTTTCACTTAGCAACATAAATTTTGGGCTCAGTTATGGTTGTAACCCAAGGTTTACCTGTACACAAAAATGGAAAGACTTACAAATGGATGGTTAGGCCAATGAAATTTGTCGGAAATGGCAGAAACTGGCAGCTTTGTTTAAAGAGAAGACTTACCAATTTTATTTCTATCAAGAAACTACTTTTGGAATTTTTGCAAGAAAATGAAAGAAATGAAATTGTGATTTGGGGACAATAAGAATTATATTGGATTATAGAACTAGTGCGAATTACTGTTATTTTAAACTGAATGTTTGATATATTTTAAATCTACATTTGTACCAAAGAAAGTCATTCTTATCCTCCACTTTTTGTTCCTATTTCTTTCCCCCATTTTTATCTTTCCTTTTCCTTTTATGCTTATAATTATACTTATACCCATACCATACACTATACCCATGATAGTGAACCTATGGCATGCGTGCCAGAGGTGGCATGCAGCACCCTCTGTGGGCACGCAAGCTGTCGCCCCAGCTGAGCTGTTGCACATGTGTGTGGGCCTCCCTCCAGCCAGCTGGTATTCGGGTCTCTGCCACGCATGCATGGGGGTGGGGCGTATGCACAGAGGGCAGGGCACATGCAGGGGGCCACGCATGCATGTGCAGAGGGTGGGCCACATGCAGGGGGCCACATGCACATTGCATTTGGGGGGTTCGGCACGCTTTAGGCACTCAGTCCAGAAAAGGTAAGCCATCACTGAACTATACTATATTAAAAACACAATTGTTCCAGGATACGTTTTGGAATGTGTGAGCACCACAGATTTGTATGATCAGCTTCAGAGACTTGGTGTTTATGAACCCCTTCAAATGGGTTTGGAAAATGCAATTATATTCTCATTCGTCTTTATGCCTATATATAAACTTTTGAAAAAGAATGGGAAAGGATTCGAATCTGTCTTAGTGAATTCCTATTCTGTTTCTCTCTTTCCTTTTTATAGCATACATTAGAATCTTCATCAAATGCGATTTTGTAATATTTTATATCTACAGGGCATTACTAAAGAAAAAATATGGGAATACTTTCCCCCTAATTTTGGCAAAATACATAATACAATTATAATAGATGTGTAACGCCTCAAGAGAAATGTCAACAGAGCAATTCAGTCCAATATGCTATTTGATTTATACAAAAGGCTCTTTTTGAGGATATGAAATAGCTGCTTTGCAATAACAGATTATTATAAAATTTCCCAAAATGGATTGTTTTGTAACGTTTTCAGGGCCGTTGCACGAGGGAGAACTGCAAATATCTTCACCCACCAACACATTTGAAAACTCAGCTAGAAATTAATGGTAGAAACAACCTGATCCAACAGAAAACCGCAGCAGCAATGCTGGCTCAGCAGATGCAATTTATTTTCCCAGGAGCACCTCTTCAGCCAATGGTCAGCCCAATTCTTTATTTTTCATAGCTGACAACTGACTAACATTATAAACAAATAAATTAATTTATTATAATTTTAATTTATAAATTGCAATATGGTGTCATCAGATATTGTCCAATAAAAATGTATAAGTCGCTTGCATGAACCTTTTCTGTTTGTAATCTTATTGCAGCTGTTGAACTTTCTGCATTTTAGGGGCAAGCCAGTTTATTCTGGATAAACTACAAAGAAAAACATAGTGAGATTCAGTTAAGCTGAATAATTTATATATTATTTTGCTTCATATTATTGTGGCCCAGCAGCGGCCGGCTGAGCTGTTGGTGGACTCTGACAGTGATGACCATTATGGGACTGCTCTGGAGGATGAGGAAGACTCTGGAGGATGCTTGGAGTCAGAGCAGGGACTAGAGAGGCCTGTTGGCCACCAGGTGGCATCTGAGTCAGGGAGCAGTGAGGAGGAACAGAGGGAGGAGCTGAGAGGAGAAGGGAGCAGCTGTGGAGAAGACGTCACAGAAGGAAATAGGGACAGCTGACTACGGTTGTGGACCCTCCCAAAGAGTTTATAGGTAGAGCGACGGGAGGGGAATCTTTGCAGGAAACAACAGTCCATTTTACTAGCCGTTGAGAAAGCATTCCGTAAGTCTAATCTTGGTTTCTTGAAGATAGCGTTCTAGGCTTCTAGCCAAGAAGTGGCTTTATCTATGTAATTAGTCGTGGCAGACAGCCAAGCCTGTGTCTGCATATTCATTGGAGTCACGGGACAGAACACATATATGCATGTATTTTCTAAATATATAGAATTTGCATATCTTTCTAAGTTATTTATGTGGATTGGTGAATATTTAGTTATGAAAATGTAGCCTGTGATGTGAAAATCTTAAAATGACCCAGAAACTTTTTGAAATATAGAAATCATTAAAAGTAAAAATAGTAAGAAATTTGAGGTAGTGGTTAAAGTATTAAGTGAGAAACCAGGAGTTTTAATCTGGCATAAAATCAGATGGATGATGTTGCCAAGAAAACTGGTGACTTTCCAGGCAATCACCACAAGTCCATAGTGACTTGAAGATACATATGAGTGTGCTCTCTCACACGCACACACACACACACACACACTTTAGTTGTATACTGCTTGGATCAGAAATTTAATGTTTTTCAAATGTTATTTTTCCTTTAAGAAAGGCTTAAAACTGGATGAAAGAAGCACAGTTTTCATTGAAGCAGTAATTCATGTATGTTTAAAATTTATCTCACATCAAATGTTTTGATGTTGAATAACACCAAAAAGGTCCTTAATGTATAAATCTTTTCATCCTTGTTAGAAGAATAACATATAGGATAATCATGCATAAATCATGTTTTGATTTATTTCTACTTGGTCATACCAATATAACTTTTGTGGCCATTCCTTGGTTGGTTAACCATCCTTTCTCTACTTTTAATTTATATACATGCACTGTACATCAACTCCCTCAAAGATAAACATGGCTTCACAGCTTTCATGCTGAGTCAGTTATTCAGTATGAAGTATGGCTGTTTCAGAATCCTTTGGAACTAGTTCATCAAAATTAAAGCATAATAGTCAGTTTAATTTGTTAAGAAAGCCACAAATATCTAGACATTGAGTTGATACATTCTGCCAAGTCAAAATATGAGTTATTTAAGTGTAGCATGTGTGTGGACTCCTCTAACATAAATCAGTGAACTTTGATATTAAATTTATTACAGAGCATGTGTTTATTTTTCATTTCTATATACTTATTTATCATTGCTTTTTATTCTCTCTTTCAGCCATCATTTCAAGTAGGACCAACAATAGGATCTAATCCAGCACTAAACTTTGCACCATATTTAACTCCAGTTACTTCTGGGGTTGGATTGGTTCCTACGGAAATTGTTCCCACCCAATCTGTAATTGTTCCTGGAAATCCTGTCTCTGGATCAAGTACAACACAGAAGCTCCTCAGGACAGATAAACTAGAGGTATGGTGAGCATCATTCTTCTGATACATGCAGTATTTGGTATTTGGCTATATAGGATTGTGAATAAACACAGTGAATATGTTTAAATATAGAGAAAAGGCTATTTCAGTTGGCTACTTAGCATCAGCAATGCAGATCATCTGTTCTGATCTTTGGTGTCATAATTGTGCTGTATGAAGAAGTGCAGAGTTCATTATTATGCCTATGCAAAACTTTGTTTTGATACATTTCACATAGCACTAGAACAGAGGTGTCAAACTCAAGGACCACAGACTGGATTTGGCCCACGGGGTGTTTAGATCTGGCCTGCAGGGCCGCTCTGGAAACAGTGAAGGACCAGCCCATGGTGCTTCCTCAGAGAAACAAGCTTTGTTTTTGGCTGCGGTGGCCTCCTGCAGCCCTCTGCCAGCGAAAACTGAGGCGGGGGGGAACAAGCTCTCTTTTTGCTGGCAGAGGGCTGCAGAAGGCCGTCGCGGGCAAAAATGGAGGCTGGATTTGGCCCACGGGATGTTTAGATCTGGCCCGCGGGGTTGCCCTGGAAACAATGAAGGACCAGCCCATTGGGCTTCCTCAGAGAAACAAGCTTCGTTTTTGGCTGCGATGGCCTCCTGCAGCGCTTCTCCAGCGAAAACTGAAGTGTGTGTGTGTGGGAAATCGAGCTCTCTTTTTGCTGGCAGAGGGCTGTAAGAGGCTGCCATGGCTAAAAATGGAGCTTGGGAGCCTGTCTTCGCTGGCAGAGCACTTGGGCCACGATGTGATCCTCAATAAAATGAAGTTTGGCACCTCTGCACTAGAAGGTAAGAAGAACTTCCACCCTCATGAAACATCAGCACAGGTCTTGTCTATCTTGACTGGCTGCTTTAGTTTAGGTGAATGACTTCTGTACATGAACAGAAGAGCTCTAAACTATTAGAAATTCAGTTAAAGTGGTCACCTGAATCACTTTTGGAACAAATAATCTCCTCAGAGTTTTGCATGGCCTAGTAATTATATTGTTTGTGCAGCAGTTGTAATCTATTATGAAATTTGTAGGGAACATTAATTTGGAAACAGAGATGATAAACTAAGGAAAAAACATTGTTCAGTTAATTATAGCCCATTACTACATTTGTATGCTGCATTCTCAGAGAGGTGGCCTTTACATGTGGAAAATCTGAGCTTGTTTCTTGAGTTCTGTCAGTCAGAAGTTGAGTTATACAACTGAGTATTATCAATACACCTAGCTCCATAGCATCCGATGACTTCACCCACCAGTTTCATATAGAAAGGAGTGGGGGAGGGTGGAGCTTTATGGAACCCCAAATAGCAGAGATTTAGGGCTAAACCTGTCTCCCCTGTCAACACTAAGGAAGGAGAAGCACCATAGTACCACATCCTCCTTCCTAACCCGTGAAATAGTCCAGAAGGATACCACAATGGATAAGATTAAAAGTCACAGAGAGATCAAGGACCCAGATGGATTCAAGATCCATGCAGAATTTATACAATAGCGAAGCCCATGTTATAGACCAGGGGTGTTAAACTCATATCGTCATGGCAGCATCACGTGACTTATCGGGACTTTTTTTCCTCTTCGCTAAACCGGGCGTGGGTTTGGCCAGCACATGACGCATCCCGCCCACGGGCCGCAAGTTTGACAATCCTGTTATAGACCGAGATTAAAGGTTTTAACAATTTTCAGGGGTTATTTGGGCCTAGTTCAAAAATTGCCTTTTACATTCTTTCTTGTGCTCAGTGCTCATCTTACCCTCACATGCATAATAAATATTGTTTTGTGCCCCAGGTTTGCCGGGAATTCCAACGAGGAAACTGTGCACGGGGTGAAACCGATTGTCGCTTTGCACATCCTGCTGACAGCACAATGATTGATACAAATGACAACACTGTAACTGTTTGCATGGATTACATAAAAGGGCGTTGCCTGAGGGAAAAATGCAAATATTTTCATCCTCCTGCTCACTTGCAGGCCAAAATCAAAGCCGCTCAGCACCAGACTAACCAAGCAGCAGCAGTAGCCCAGGCAGCTGCTACAGTCATGGTAAGTGCAAGGGGAACGGGATCCTTTAAGAGTCAGCTTTAAGTCCTTGAGCTGGAAACTTTAGAGATGGATTTTTGTTACGAATTAGCAACCCAGAAAATCTATTTCACTCAGTAATTTCAGCACAAGGGATAACTTTCTGAAACGCGGCCAAGCTCAAGATCTAATTGTCTTTGTATCTTCAGCCTTTTGCTTCGTACTTAGTACGGACGCTTATTTCTAAAGATTAACTTGGTTTTCATTTGAATGCTTTGAAATTTGGATAAACTAGTCTGCTAACAACATACACCTTTAAATTCACATGGTGGTTTAGAGTATATCTGATGCAGTTATATATGTAGCTAGGTTCTTTATTAAATTTGCATGTTGTCTGCTCCAACTGGAGTTGTGGTGTCTTACAGAGTAACTGTGTAATTAAATTAATTAATTAAAACATTATGAAGGAAGGAAAGCTGAATTAATTAATACACGTATCTTTTAAACTGAGGGCAAAATACTGGATGTCTTCTTTTTCAGTTTGAAAAAGAAATTAGGTGGAAACATGGTTTGCGATAGGTTAATATGCGTTCTCTATATAGGTTGAATCCCTGGAAGGTAACCTGTGCAAGAAACTTTGCCCAATCACTCACTATATACCTTATAATGATGACCTGGGATGGTTCTGCTGTGATATCATTTTGCTAGGATGACCTTTTGAATCCACCATTTAAAAAAAAAGAAAATATCACTTTGTCACCTATTGGCATTTTTGTAAACTTCATTATTTGTGACATCTAGTCACAGTCCCAAGAACCTCTTTAAGTGGATGGAATATTATATTGTTTGTGTCTACCTTTTGGTTTTATAAAGATATCATTGTATTGCTATGTTTCGAAACAAGCAGTACTAAACAGATAGCTTTCCTATATCATCCTAAAATCTTGTAGGAATATCAGTTTAATGACCATGACATTTCTACTTACAATATCTTTACAAAAATAGCTTCTTTTAGTTTAGAAGTGCTGAAAGAGCTGTTTTATCCTGAGAATATATTTCCTATAAGTGGACCCTTTATGGTAATTTATTTGGTCAATGAGAGCAAATTATTTTCAGTATATTAGATAACACAAGCAGGATGTTTCCGGGGAGGAAGTGAAGTATCCTCAATACAAAAATCTGTCCTCATTCTTGCCATAAGGCAAATAATAAAGCAAATGTTAGTTACTTTATATAGTAGATGTAGACTGTAGTACAATAATGCAATACAATAGTAGAGTTGGAAGGGACCTTGGAGGTCTTCTAGTCCAACCCCCTGCCTAGTCAGGAAACCCTATACCATTTCAGACAAATGGCTATCCAACATCTTCTTAAAAGCTTCCAGTGTT
This sequence comes from Natrix helvetica, assembly GCF_964273705.1. Lineage (NCBI taxonomy): Eukaryota > Metazoa > Chordata > Lepidosauria > Squamata > Natricidae > Natrix > Natrix helvetica. The sequence goes on from NC_138549.1 coordinate 23,780,124, forward strand.
GGGGCATTCACAACTTCTGGAGGCAAGCTGTTCCTTGTAGTAGCTTCTTGCTAGCTTCCAAAATGCTCTTAAATCTACCAGAATCATAGAACATAGAATAACAGGGTTGGAAAGGATCTTGGAAGTCTTCTAGTCCAATTCCCTGCTTGAGCAGGAGACCCTATGCCCATGATGGTGAACCTAAGGGTAGAAGTGGCACGCAGAGCCATCTCTCCAGCCATGCGAGCCGTTCCCGTTATTTTTCCAGATTCCAGTGCGCCGGCCAGCTAGTTTTCATGTGTGTGGAAGTGCCGGAAACCAGAAGAACAGCGACCTGGTATGCATGAACACGCCAGGAAGATAATATTCTGATTGGCAGCATGTGCACAGGCCACCTGGTCTTCCAGTTTCTGGCGCACATGTGTACACGAAGACCAGTTGGCTGGTGCACATACACACACTGGAAACTGGAAGATCATCTTCCAGCAGCTGGTGTTCCAGTTTTTGGCACGCACACACATGCTCTTGTTTTGGCACTCAGTGCCGAAAAGGTTCGCCAACATGCCCTATGCCATTCCAGACAGATTATGTCCAATTTGTCCATAATCAATTTGACATGTATTGATATCTGCTTTTAGCGATCAGAACTCAAACATCTGCCTCTTTTTAAATAGAAATTTAGATAGATTGATATGATCGAACATAATTTGATACAACATAATAAAACAAACATAATCAAGTATAAATAGAAAATTATGAACCGACATAATTTTGCATAAATTTGTTTAAAAAGAAGGAGCATTTAATGTTTTCCATACAGGAATTGACAGGTGTGAGTTTAAAAAGACTGCTTCAATTAAGAACCATATTTTTGTTTTGTGTGAGGATTCCATTCATCACCATCTAAAGTTAGAGAAGTTATCTTTTATATATATATCTATATCTATATCTATATCTATATCTATATCTATATCTATATCTATATCTATATATATATATATATATATATATATATATATATATATATATATATATATCTTGCTGAAATCACTTTAATCATGTCGGTGGATAGTTAAATTTTAGAATTTGCTGCCATAAAATGCAATGATGTGGGCCAATTTGGATTAAAAAGTGTTTAAAGTTCTAAGGATAAAATGAGAGCTACTGGGCATTATGACTCTGGAGTCCTCAATGGAAGTAAGCCTCTAGGGACCAGTTGCTAGGGAACAGCTACCAGGAGGTTTTAATGCTCTCCTGACCTCCTTGTGGGCTCCCCAGAGGCATTTGATTGGTCACTGTGGGAACAGAGCATTGAACTAGACGATCCTTGGTCTGATCCAACACGGCATTATTTTATGGTGTGTTGTTGTTTCACATAGCTAGCTTACAGTTTGGCTGAGAACAAAACCATTTGTGCCAATACTGAAAATACATCTATAATATAGCAATACTAGACATTTTTAAACAAACAAATCCAGATTAGTAGACCTTTGAATTACTGAGGAGTGAGTGAGAAAAAAATGCAGATTAGCATTGTGGATATCCCTGTTGGAAGAGAACTCATCATCATCTTTACAAAATTCAGAATATGAGAGTTTATTAGTAAGTTAGAAAAATGTGGGATAGTCAACATTGCCACCAGATGTGCGAGTCAGTAACTGACTCACTAACTGCCCTCAATGTGTAGTCCTTAATGGAACTACATCTATATGGAGGGAAGTAAGCAGTGGTGTATCCCAAGGTTCTATTTTAGACTCAGTATTCTTCAATATCTTTATAAATGATTTAGATGAGGGAATACAGGGGAACTCATCAAATTTGCAGACGACACCAAACTGACAGGAATAGCCAACATCCCAGAAGACAGGCTCAAGAACCAGATGGATCTTGACAGACTTGAACATAGGACTTGAAATGAAATGAAATTCAATGTAGAGACAAGTAAAGTTTTACACTTAGGCAAGAAAAACCAAATACACAGGTACAGATTAGGTGAAACCTGGCTCAAAAGCCATAACTGAGAGAGGGATCTTTGAGTCCTGGTGGACAGTTATTTAAATATGAGCCAGCAGTTTGTTGTAGCCACCAAAAAAAGCCAGTGTAATCCTAGGCTGCATTAACAGAAGGCTAGAATCAAGTTCACGTGAAGTGTTAGTACCATTGTATGCCTTAGTAAGACCAATCTTGGAATACTGCATCCAGTTTTGGTCACAAGGAAGTTGTGACTCTGGAAAGAGTACAGAGAAGAGCAACAAAGATGAGGAGGCTAAAATGTATGAAGAACAGGAATTGGGTGTATCTAGTCTAGTGAAAAGAAGGACTAGGGGGTGACATGATATCAGTGTTTCAGTATTGAGTGACTGTTACATAGAAGAAGGGGGTCAACCTATTTTCCAAAGCACCAGAAGGCAAGACAAGAAACAATGAACGGGAACTATTCAATGGGTGAAGCAACCGAGAACTAAGGAGAAATCTCCTAACAGTGAGAACAGTGGAACGGCATGCCTTCAGAAGTTGTGGGTACCCCATCACAGGAAGTTTTCAAGAAGAGATTGGACAGCCATTTGCCTGAAATGGTATAGGTATAGGGTCTCCTGCTTGAGCAGGGGTTGGACTAGAAGACCTCCAAGGTCCCTTCCAATTCTGTTTTCCTGTTAAAATTCCGAAACAAAATATGTAACCATTTTTTCCTACTTAACATGGTAGGCTGTGGTTCCTAATATAGTTAAAATTAGACAACATTTTAAAATATATTGAATGTGATAAATTAAGGATCGGAAGTAACATAAACTTAAGATCTAAGTAAAAAAACAGACTTTAAAATAACACTAATCTTTCTAGGTTTTATATATGCCTTCACTTCATTAAAAAATATTGTTTTCCAGTGATTTCAATTTTGATTGTTAATTTTTGGAAATTAATATATGCTTCCTAATATGGTATAACTAACTTATCAGCATTTGTTTAGGAAAATCATTGCAATAACTGCTTTTCTACATAGTATAAAAGCTTACTGATGCTTATTTGTCTGCAAGCTGCTATTTTATTCAACTTTCCTAAATTCCAAACATCTGTTTTATTCTTATATGTTTTTAACTAAGGTATGATAAATGCATTTTTTGCTTCAGTACTAATCCAAGATGTAATGTTCATTTCTTTAGATGATGAAGTAGTTCTGTTGTTGTGCATGTCTAGTGTTCTGTATGTTGTATCCTGCATTCAGAATATTTTTTTCCTTCTCAACTATCCACAATGCAATGCCGTTCCCATGATGCTCCTCTGCTTGCTGTTTACCTGTATGTTAATTCGCTTGAATTCCATTGGCCACTGCCATCATGTGCTCGCTGCCTGTTCTTAAAAAGAATCAGTCGACTGCCAAAGCAATGAAGCGACCTCTTGAAGCAACTGTAGACCTGGTACTATCACTTTCACCTTTTGCTTTGCATGTAGCTTTTCCAAAATGCAAATAAATGTAATGTTTATCTGAACTGCACTCTTAATTGTAAGGCATAATTTCAATATTTAAGTAATATCATTTTTACATGTTATTATGACAGAATAACCTAACATCTTTTTTAACAAAAGTTTCCTCGTCAGTTGACTTATTTTAAAAGTCGAAGTGAAGGAAAAATGTGTTTTTATCATTGAACGCTATTTATTCTATAATAAATAACATGTGCTTTTTATAAATAGAAACAAATGCAAATAACGCTTCAGTCATATTTTAAACCCTATTTCAAAAAATAATATTTTCCCTAGGCTCTCTTTTTTTAGTTTAATTACTATGATTCTATAATTTTAGTTTAATTGTGCCGTGCATTAATTACCAGTAATAATAAAATTTTACACTGCTGCTTTTGGAGCATGGCAAGGCTTCTTCAACTGTTGAAAAAGCTGTAATAATTACCCAGTCCTCATTTAAGATATAAATCTATGTATATAGATATATATGGAGATATATATATACATGTGTGTGTGTGTGTGTTTGTATTTGTGTGTGTATGTGTGTATTTAATTCACAGGCCTTTCCACCTGCTGTCCTTCATCCTTTACCAAAGAGACAAGCGCTTGAGAAAAACAATGGTGCCAGTGCTGTTTTTAATCCCAGTTTCTTGCACTACCAACAGGCCCTTGCTAGTGCACAGTTGCAGCAACATGCATCATTTATTCCCACAGGTGAGTTCTGTTTAAAAGTAAAGAAATATTTTGATTCCTTTGTCTCTGGATAAAAAAAATCTCCCTGCAATCCCATTCCTTGTGCTTTCATCTGAATAATTGTGTCATCTCTTGGGGGACGTTGACAACACTTTAAAAAATTAAAAAAAAAAATATTTCCGAAGAATATTACCCTGTTTCCCTGAAAATAAGACCTCCACGGATAATAAGCCCAATCGGGATTTTGAGTGCATGCGCTAAAATAAGCCCTCCCCCGAAAATAGGCCTACCCAAAAAAATATTGTTACACAGCAGCAGCCATGAGGTGACCACATTCGCTCCCTCCTGCACCTCAAAAATAATAAGACCTCCCCGAAAATAAGGCCAAGCGCTTATTTCGGGGAAACACGGTATAAAATGTTTAGAAGTGCGTAAAAGAGGATCAAAATTTTTTCAGTCTGAGCCATCTGATTAACCTTGGTCTTACAAACAGTCTTTTGGAAAGAGGCATGCTCTTGTCTGAGTTTGTAGAGATTCTCAGTCATCCAGGTCATGGTTATCCCAAAGCTGCTTTCTCAGGAGGCAACTGGACTTCCTTGTTTTTTCTTTGAAGGCGTTTCACTTCTCATCCAAGAAGCTTCTTCAGCTCCGACTGAAGATGGGGAACGGGCCTAGGCAGGGGATTGGACTAGAAGACCTCCAAGGTCCCTTCCAACTCTACTATTGTATTGTAAATGGAAGGATTAGTCTGCAAGGAATATCAATCCTTCCATTCCCCACCATCCAGTCAGAGCTGAAGAAGTTTCTTGGATGAGAAGTAAAACATCTTCAAAGAAAAAAAACGAGAAAGTCCAGTTGCCTCCTGAAAAAGCACCTTTGGGTCTTTGTCTCAGTTCTTTGGCATCTTTGAAGAACTATATATGTTCTATATAGATATTTTCTACACAGAAAATATTTTTCTTAAAATATCTATATAAATATTTTAAGGACTTAGAAGAACTCGGAGGGACATAGCAAATATTTTAAGATTTACTGGGAAAAATTGCTTTTGTGGTTGTTACTATATCCTGCCTTTTTTTCTACAACCCAAGACAGAGTACAAGTAGTCCTTGACTTACGACCACAATTGAGCCCAAAATTTCTGTTGTTAAATGAGACATTTGTTAAGTGAGTTTTCCCCCACTTTGTGACATCTCTTGCCACAATTATTAAGTGAATCACTGAAGTTGTCAAATTAGTAACCCGGTTGTTTAGTGAATATGGTTTCCCCAGTGTCATAAGATCACAAATGGTGATCACATGATCACAGGACATAGCAACCATTATAAATGCAAACTAAGTACCAGGCATTTGAATTTTGATCACATGACCACAGGGATGCTGCAAAGGTTGCAACTGTGAAAAATGGTCATAAATCACTTTATTCAGTGCCGTTGTAACTTTGAACGGTCACTAAATGAACTGTTGTAAGTTGAGGACCGTATATTATGCTTCTGCTTCCTATTCTGTTTTTCCTCTAAGCAATTATCCTGTGAGGTGGGCTTACTCTCCCTTTCTCTATTTCTGATGTATACAGAAGGCTATTCTTTTATTTCTTTCCAGAGGAAAAAATATGTTTCAGATCTGTTACATTGTCCATCTACTATCACATTTGATGGTAAATTGAGGCCCCATGTATTATGCCAAATGAGAAAGTTTCACAAAGGCTATGAAACCTGGCAATAGTACAGAATAAGATTAAAAGAATCTTCTGTCACTGTAAATTAAATTACATGTCTTATTCTTATCTTCATTCTTTTTCCTGCTTTATCTGCCATTTTAGTATTTGCTAGAGGGATCTTAAACGTTTTTGAAAACTATTTTCCTAATGTTAATCTGCCCCATGATTTCCCTTCCCAGCAAACATCATTTTCCTTCCCTTATGCTCCAATGGAGGTATTTTTTAAAATTCTCACTTTAACATTAAAATCACCAATGCCGAATCAGTTTTCTGTCCATGGTTATGTGTCTATTGCATACATTAAGGTAATGACTCATTGATAAATATATATACAGATTGCTTTGTTGCAATAACCCATAGGTATCTAGCCATCAAATTCTGATCTGATCGTATTTGTAACATAAAAGGGACTTCAAAAGAAAAGCATATCATGCCATTAAGAGAACAACATGTTAATATGAAACTCACAATTTCTTATGTAGATAATAGTAAACTGTAACCTACAGGTGGACACACTACGTCCCAAATAAACCAGTGTTGACAAGCAGAATATTCTAGAAAAAATATTTTAACAATACTGTACATACACATTTTGGTGCACAGTTGTTTGTTACATACGAGTTCTGTCACTTTGAATGGTGCTTAATACTAAGGTGCTTAAGACAAAAAAGGATTAGTATTTAAAAAATGGAAGGAGGGACAGATAACTAAGGCAGAATGGCAGCATATAGCCTGAATCTGCAAAGATGAAATCAGGAAAACTAAGACTCATAATGAACTAACACTTGCAACAAAAACCAAAGATAACAAAAAAAAAGTTTCTTTCAACATGTAAAAAACAAGAAAAAAGTCAAGGAAACAATCGGTCCACTAATGGGATAAGATGGCAAGGAAGTGATGGGCAGCAGCGAGAAAACAGAGTTGCTTAATTCATTTTTTGCATCTGTCTTCATACAACCCCCCCCCCCCAAAACAGCCCAAACTCTACCAAGAACAAAACAGTAAAAGACAGACTAGGAGTACAAATTAAAATAGGCAAGAAAATGGTAAGAACACTTATCCATCCTAGATGAGTTCAAGTCACCAGAACCAGATGGATTACATCTCAGAGTTCTGAAGGAGGTGTCAGACGTGATCTCGGAAACTTTGAACCATATTTTTCAAAGATCTTGAAGCACCGGGGAACTACCAGAGGATTGGGAAAGAGTTGATGTGATTCCCATCTTCAAAAAAGGGGAAAATGGATGCAGAAAACTACACACCAATCAGCCTGACATCAATACCTAGGAAGATCGTGAAAAAGATAGTTAGGTTACAGATTTGTGAACATCTAGAAACAAGCAAAATTATAACCAGAAGCCAGCCAACACAGATTGTCAAAAGCAGTTCATGCTAAACAAATCTCATTTCAATCTGTGACAAAGTAACTAAATTAGTGGTCCAGCAAAATTCTGTTGACATAGTATACTTAGATTTCAGTAAGGCATTTGACAAAGTAGATCACAACCATCTTCTTAGTAAGTTAGAAAAATATGGGCATCACCACCAGATGGGTTTGTAAATGGCTGACAAACCGCACACAATGTGTAGTTCTTAATGGAACTACCTCTACATAGAGGTAAGTTTGCAAGGGGTACCCCAAGGTTTTCTCTTAGGCCCAGTACTTTTTAATATCTTCATAAATGAATTAGATGAGGGAATAGAAGGGGAACTAGCATATATTTGCAGGTGACACCAGGCTGACAGGAATAGAGATCACATTGTAAAACAAATATTGTTATATATTCTATTTAAACTGAATTATTTTTTAATGAGAATGTCCCATGGTTCAATATTAAATGAAATGTTTGCTGTGAAGATTATGACACATAACATATTGATAACATCTGATCATTGACTGTAGTAAAGAATTTCATTTGATGTATATTTATACAGATTTGTACATAGAAATGAAATGTTTTAGAATAGCAATGAAGTTATGAATAGCCTTTTTGAACTTCTATTTAACTCACTTTGGTTTTTCCTTGGGATGCTTGGATCTTTGAATGTTAACTCTAAACAGCTAACCTGTTTCTTCCTTTTATTCACCTTTTTTCACCTACCATTGCATGACACAGGGTCAGTTTTGTGCATGACACCTGCTACCAGTATTGGTAGGTTTCAAACTTATTTATTGATCTCTTTTTAATAATATTCTCTACCTTTCTTTGTTTGGAGAATTAAAATATAAATTAGACATAAATGGTTATTTTGAATTTTCGCTCGAATGGTTAAAACATTTGACATTTATTTTTATTTTTAAAAAAGAAACAAAACCTGGCTACTTAGATGCATCATCATTTGCAATACCAATCCTACTGCAAAATGCACTTATATCATGAAGTTCAGTGTGCTTTTGCTTTTTTTAACGTATATTTTATAATGCGAGCATTATTGTGTGACAAACTATTGAAAAAAAGCAATTTAACTTCATTAGTATTTTGAAGTTTCATGGTGGTATGCCTACATTTTCTTTTTCGCTGTGTTGTAAAAAAAGTTTTTATCAGTATTTCCCAGAAATGTTATCTTAATATTTTGAAAAAAAAATCATTAAATATGTTTCATTTGAAACTACTATAAAGCTATTTAACATTGCAGTTCTATAAGTGCTTTTTAAGAAGTAATTCTCTTTTAATTCAATGATATATAGCAGTACAGTTTTAAATTTTGAAACATTAGAAAATTTCCCTTTTCTAATTTAGCTATTTGTCCAACAAACCTTTTTCAATTTAATTTTGAGTAATCACATTATAAGGGTGGTGTTTGAATTTCCAGCCTTAGTACTTGTGCCTTAAAATCAAGGTTTTAATTTGTGTTTCCCAGATGCCCTCAACTTTCTCATACACCACTTTATACTTATATAAGGAAAAATTAATCAAAATTAATTATTATAATCTTTACTTTCTTTGTTGAGTGTATAAAATAATTTTAGATAGTAGTTAGGTTACATCTAATGTATTATAAAATAAATTGTGCTTATAGGACCATAAATGTGAATGTGTATGTGAATGTGTGTACACACACACATACAATATATACACACAAATATACATAAACAAACACAAAGACTCACACATATAAACAAAAGTCAAAAGAAAATAGGAAATCAAATTCAGGTTGTTTTAATAGCTACATTTTTCCATTTCCAAAATTAGGAAGTTCATTATATTTTTACTTCATTATAATAATGAAACTTCACTGTTAGGAAATTACAATATAAAATGAACTACCTCAATCTTTATCAAATGGTTGCCATTATGTTAGAATACTATTCATGAATGTAATAAAAAATTGAACTCATATTTGAATTTTAAATATAAACTACTTGAAGATGCTCATGAAATAGTGAACTCTGAATATTTGTTTACCCAAACAGCGTGGGAAGAAAGAAGAGGTTGGAATACAATTTCTGCTATCTTTATTTAACACCATTTTCTCATAGATACATACTACTAGGAAGTCAAAAAAAGAATAAAGCAATAATGAACAACTTATATTTTGTTGCCAAAGAAACATGAGCCTATCCCTTTACACCAGGGGTCCCCACAAGTGGCAACTTTAAGAGTTGTGGACTTTAACTCCCAACTCTGGGACTTGAAGTCCATAAGTCTTAAAGTTGCCAAGTTTGGGGATCTCTGCTTTATATGGTCACAACCAGAGTTTTTACTTTACTATGTATTTATATAGTTTACTTTATTATGTGCCTCATAAGTAAACTATGTATGGTAAAGCAGATGGGGGGGGGGGATTTAGCAGACTTTGCACATGCTCAGAAGCCAAGAAGAGTTGGACCCAGTAAGTCTTTGAATGGCAGACTCCCAGAGAATGTGAGGGCCATAGTCAAGATTAAGAAGTTGAGAAATATTCCTGAAAGCATGGTCAGCCTCTTCTGCTTTGTTTCCGAGAAAATATCCTGGTTTTCAGCAGGTTCTTACCAGTTCTGGAGAACCGGTAGCGGAAATTTTGAGTAGTTTGGAGAACTGGTAAATACCACCTCTGACTGGCCACATCCCCATCTATTGTCTGCCTCCCAAATCCCAGCTGATCGGGAGGGAATGGGGATTTTGCAGTATCCTTCCCCTGCCAGGCCCACCAAGCCATGCCCACCAAGCCATGCCACGCCCACAGAACCGGTAGGAAAAAAATTTAATCCCATCACTGATCCTGAACCTATTCATGGACAGTGCAGAAACCTAAGTAAGAAACAGGTAATTAAATAATAGCAAAGGCAGTGATGGAAACATACAAAATGCTAAGAAATAAAAGGGAGAGAGGAATCTGTTGGAAGCAAGAATTTGTATTAGACATTGTTCAGCCTCAGCAAATGTTGATAAAAAAAAGTGTTGAATAAAACAGTTGGTAGTATAAAAGAAGCAGAACAAGATTTACATGCTCAGTAATGCTTCTGGGTCCTGCACAATTGTCCAAGAAAGCAGGACCTATAAATGATAGGGAATTACACAGCAAAAGAGCCAGTTAGAGAGATACATCATAATACTATGCACATTAACACAAGTTATGCTATGTTCAATAGAACATAGAATCATAATCAATAAATTGAATCAGGATCTTCAGAAATAAGCTAAGAAAATGATAACAAAACAGCCTTTATTTTAGTAGACAATTTATTCATGTATTGGCATAAAAAAGGAGACAGAATTAGACTGAAATGTAGTTTTCAGTGGTTTAAAAATAAGCTGGCTATATTGCCTGAAGATGACAAAAAGCACTATTTCAAAAAGGATTCCAAGTATCAGGTATCAAGACAAAGTAACTTCCTCTTTGTGAGTAATGCAGTTGCTGGAACCCACATTAAGATTATGGAAAGGTAACTGTTGGAATACATTTTTCATGTATTTTTTGCAACAATACAATAATATCCAGCCAGTAGATGGCAGTGTATTAAAGTTTGTAGTTGCATCTATGGCATACACTCTATGTCCTTCTCTCTATATAAAGTTACCTGTTTTCTTATCGAAGTTAAGCAGAAAAGCACATGTGGATTGTGCATTGTTTTGTTCTGTAGGGATATATGCAGAATTTCTAACAGTAACCCTTAGCAACAAAAAACTTGCTGGTTGTGAAGGTGTAAAAAAAACATTGGCTTTTACTCCATTATTGCTGTCTATGTGAAGATGTTGAGAATCATTAAAATAATAGACAGGCAAGTTTTATATAGGGAAAGGTGGAGCAAAGGCAGGGAAATTGTTCCCCACCCCATCCCAATGAAACAGGCTAATTTGGAAGGAGGATGAATGTTTCATGAGTGGTGCGGTGGCCTAGAGGTGGAGCTCTCGCCTCAAAATGAGGAGGCTGTGAGTTTGATCCTAGGTAGAGGCAGATAACGTATTTCACTCTCTGGGCACATTGAGAATATATCTGCTGAATATAACTGCATTGGAGACAGGAAGGGCATCCAGCCAGTAAATACTCAGCTCCATTCAGTTGCCCAGACTTCACCCCGCAAGGGATAATGGGGTCATTAAAAAGAGGTGAAGATGATGGTGATGAATGCTTCATGAGAAAATCATTATGCACTGCTAACTAAAATCAACTTAGAGCACATGTTTTCAAAAAAAAAAACTGTGTCGAAAATACACTGACTTTCTTCCTCTCAAGTAAGGCTCCACTGGTTCCTTCTTTTTGGAAGGAGCTTTTAGAACAGCATGATATAGGGTAACTCCAGATCTAGATCATCTTCTAGACCAGTGTTTCTCAACCTTGGCGACTTTAAATCCTGTGGACTTCAACTCCCAGCTGTGATTCTGGGAGTTGAAGTCAACAGGACTTAAAGTCGCCAAGGTTGAGAAACATTGGTCTAGACCAGGGGTGTCCAAACTTGGGAACTTTAAGACTTGTGGTCCACAAGTCTTAAAGTTCCCAAGTTTGGACACCCCTGGTCTAGACAATCACAGTTCCAATAAGATTCACGTACCAGGTTTTTTCCCCCAAATATTATTGAAACTATAGGAAGAATACCTAAACATTACCCAATACTTGGATAACATTAGCAAATACCTAAGACATTTTTTCTTCTTCTGGGAATTGCTGATAACTATGACTCCTTTAAATTGTACGTGTAATAAGCTATTTTCCCTTTTGTTTTATTTCTCTTACCATGCTTTCTTGCTTTGCATTGTGATTGCATGCCATCTGCTGGTTTAACATATGATGGCTTGCTGCTCTGATATTCACCATGCCAAAAATGCCACTTCCATTGCCATAATGCTACCCACACCGCTTCATTGGCTCCCCTCCTGAAAGTTTCCATGATGCACAGCGCTACGTCCGCCACTGTCTCTGCACCAACAGCTCCTACAGCAAGTGTCCCCTTCGCTGCAGCAGCCTCAGCCAATCAGGTTTGCCTCTTTTAAAGCTTTATTTTCATTTCACAAATCCCAAACTCTAAATGAGTGCTGGTATTTCTTTAAAAAAAAAAATTCTCTTGAGAGAATTTTTTTCTTCATGTTTTTTACCCATCAGACTTTTCTTTGAAATAATTGTTTAACTAATATTTATGGACAGGTTGCACTTATTTAGAGTTAACATTTATGGCAAATAAGGGTGTAATGTGGCTCTCTGTGTATTTTTTTTTTGGTAGGCGTGTGTGTGTGTGTCTCTAATACTAGCCTAGCTGCTCAGTAGCTATTTTAGTGCTGATTTCGTTATCATCCAATTAATGTTTAAATTTAAGTATTAACTATCTTTTCTCCAGACTATAATTGTAATTAATTATTTAACCTTTTAAAGCAAAAACAGATTTAAAAGATTGAGGCTATTTCTATGTACCGTATTTTTACGGATGCTTGCATAGAAACTATAATTGCAAGATTCAATGGGATTTTTAATGTGGGCTGCAAACTTATGGAGGATCAGTTGGTGGCAGCAAAGAACTAAGAGTTTCTCTTTTACCTAATAGCCCCCTCCCCCCTCTCACCTTTTTAGCATTTTAAACATGGCAGCTCTATTTAGTCCTAAGAATCATGTCTAATAACCATTCACAATATTGCTCTTTTCTTTCTGCTTTCTTTCTGTATTTAACTGCTTGTATTCATGGTAAAAGTAATCTTCACATAGCAGTTATATTTACATTAATAGACATAATTCCTATCTATAAACCTAATGAGGCTTAGCGAGGTTATTCCTTTTATGTTTGTAAAATGGAAGTGAAGCAATTCCTGATTGGACCTGCATTTGTATTTCCATTCCCTCTGGCTGTATGTTCTTGCTGTTTCCTTCCTTCAAATTCTCACAGTGTATAAGGAATACTTCTAAATTAATGAAACAACTGAAAAGATTATTAGAATTATTATTAGTAGCAGTAGAAGTCCAAGTGAACCCTGAAGTATCATTATTATAGGAACTTTATTAAAAAGGGCTTTAGAAAACATTTGTTCCCATTCTTCATGTATAGAATAATTACATAAGGAACTTTTCTCCTGGGTTCTCATTGGATTAAAATGTTCTTTGGAGTGGATTAACAAAAGAAACAGCTCACATTTTCAATCTTTTAAAGTACTAAAACTAAGGATATGTATTGGTTGTGTCACCCTATTTTGTCATACTACTTAAGACTGCGCTGTATATTTTTTATTAATCAATTATCTGTGGAACATTTTATGAAATTAATCGTACTTTTACAACACCAAAGCCAATGAAAAGTGCTAAACTGACAATATGTACAGCTATTCTAAATGTTTTTCTTCTCAGTGAATGTGTGGGAGAAGTTTTTACATATCCAAACACAAAAGCATTGCAGCCTGTTCTTTCAAATTAGAGCTTGTCAACATCAAAAGTGGTTTTTATTTGGAAAAGGCAACTGGACTAATTTTTCTGAGGAAAAACAAGATGTTTCGCTTCCTATCCAGGAAACATCAGTTGCATTGCCTGCTGTGGGAGATAGAAGAACAGTTATTGACAGTTTAGATTAGTTGGTGGGAGGGGAAATGGTAGGTTCTGACAGGTTCCAGGTTTAGAAACATTAGAGTTTGTCAGAATTCTTTGAATGCTCTGACATGAGTTTAAGAAATGTTCTTTCTGCCATATAAAAGCTAGTAGGAAACTCAGACACCCCACACCCAACTCTTCTACAAATGTTTAACAGAATCTAGACAGGTATATAGTTAACTATGTTTTTAGAACTGTTTCCTTATGAATCCCGTTAAATGTCAATAGGTTCAACTAATTTCCAGTTTTATTTTCTTAATCAGTGAATCATAAAGTAATACATAAAACATTAGGTAATTTAATTGAACTGAAGTAGAGGATCAGTGCAGTATTCTTGCACGAGAGTATCCAAGAAAAATAAAAGAATGTGAAATTCAGATACTGTATAATTCATTCTGAAGATATGTACATGAAACAAGCACTAAAGAAATACAGGTTATTATTATACATATAAGTGAATTCATGCTACATTCAAAAAGTAATTTTTTATTTCATGAGTGTCATAGAACAATACTTGTTTTCAAAAATCGACATGCAGGACATGCTCAGTCATTGAATAGTAGACACCTGTTTTGTCAGTTACATTTTTGTTAAGTTTATCAGGATGTAAAATACAAAAGAAAATTAAAATGGTGGGAAATGGAAAGGGGGAAGGGGAAAAAGTGTAGGGGAAATTACTATTTTTAGCACAGTAGAATGGATTAGTAACATTACACCCTCATATTTTTTTTTACTTTTACATGCTGATATATACTAGCCATTTTTATAATAACAAACCTATCTAATCAGTAAAACCCAAAGTCAAAGTTTCATTTTTTTTCCATCTCAAAATCCAGAATCGGCTTAGTAAATCTGACTGGTATTAGATAATTGCACAATTTGCTATCAACAATTTTGGTCGCCACAATGTAAAAAAGATGTGGAGACTCTAGAAAGAGTGCAAAGAAGAGCAACAAAGATGATTAGGGGCCTGGAGACTAAAACATATGAAGAACGGTGGCAGGAACTGGGTATGTCTAGTTTAATGAAAAGAAGGACTAGGGGAGGCATGATAGCAGTGTTCTGATAGCTCAGGGGTTAGGGTGAAAACTAATCAAGGAAAGAAGCAAGTTAGAACTAAGGAGAAATTTCCTGACAATTAGAACAACTAATCAGTGGATAACTTGCCTCCAGAAGTTGTGAATGCTCCAACAGTGGAGGCTTTTAAGAAGAAGTTGGATAGTCATTTGTTTGTAGTGGTGTAGGGTTTCATGCCTAAGCAGGGGATTGGACTAGAAGACCTCCAAGGTCCCTTCCAATTCTGTTATTCTATTCTATTCTATTCTATTCTAATCTAATCCTTTAGTCTCAATTACTTGTCAATTTTTAGAATCTGTCTTATAGAGAGTGAAAATCTTCTGAACATGGGAAAAATTACATCTAGGACACAGTGAACAAATTCACATGAACCTAAAACACATGATGTGTTTTAGAGCAAATAAGAAGTATGCCAGTGCCTGCTAATTAGACTTCTGACTTCTGTTGCAAGCAGATACAACTTGGGAACCATCGTTAGTTCTGTCATTTGTTTGATTAGAAGGCATTATAAACCAGGGGGCATTCCTAATATAAATTAGTCTTCATGCTTTACATAAGCCACTAAAATTGTGCACACAACTGTCTATGTTTTGCGTACATCAGAGATGGGTTGCTGCTGGTTCGGCCTGGTACGGCCGTACCAGTAGTGGCCCAGAGCAGCTGAGAGCGTACCGGTATGGTGGCTCTTTTGGCCCGCCCACCCACGCCCTATATCTGTTTTTTATGGCAGATGGCAAATTGCGCACTCGGGCACAGCTTACTGTGCCTGCGAGAGCCCCAACAATCAGCTGGTTGTTGCAGGGGCAGTAGATTGCACACACGTGCACAGCACACAGCGAACAGAATGCGCAAGTGCGTGATCAGCATACCGGTAGTAACAGTAAGAGCAACCCACCACTGGCGCACATGTTATGTATGCACCTTCCAGACAATGTTAACAATTATATCTTTACCAGCAAACAATATACTAAGATATAGTGAGTACTGTGATTGACAATCAATATGAAAGCTTAAAAAGAGAAAGAAGTTGTTGGCTTAGTGTAGAATACCTGTAGTGTCTAAGCTCCAGTACAAAGACAGACTATCAGTTGTTGAACTCTTGCTGCTGACTCTTGCGGCGTGCCATCTATTTCATGTTCCCCTTGTCTACAGAAAGAGTACTTATCTGAAATAATAAGGAAAATAACAGATGGGTAGACACTGAATTGTAACAGTACACAGGTGTGTTTACATTGTATGGAAATTACAGCATTACACAATTTATATTGTAGCTAGTTGATAAGCTTTCAAATTGTTTCAAATATTTTATTTTGTGTTGTTTTGTTAAAAAAAAAAATTTCCCACAGAGAATCCATCATCAGTAATTTGTACGGTAAATATCTTATCCTAAATCAGGGGTGTCCAAACTTGGGAACTTTAAGACTTGTGAACTTCAACTCTTAGAATTCCCCAGCCAGCTATGCTGGCTGGGGAATTCTAAGAGTTGAAGTTCACAAGTCTTAAAGTTCCCAAGTTTGGACACCCCTGTCCTAAATAAACCATTAAGGTATCAAATGCTGATTTGTATCCTTCCTTGAGTTAGAGAGTGAGATCTCAATCTAGTGAGCCTAGTCATGCTAAGCCTAACCAGACATATCCATCACAGGAAACGGATTAAGAAATCATCATTGCTGTCCAAAGAGAATTTGAGAGAAGGGCCATGATTAAATCAGAGTTCCTTATACGGAATAAGAAACTTCCATGTGCAAGAGATTTTGTCTGTTGTCCATATGTTCTGTTGTGCATTCAAAGTTCTGATGCTTTGGAGCAGACTTTCTTATTTGCTGAGATAGGAATGTGGTAACACTGCAGCATTAACTGTAGGCAGGACTATAATCTAGATTATGTGTCAAATCTAAAATATACTATATTGCCAAAAGTATTCACTCACCTGCCTTTACTCGCATATGCACTTACTGTAAGTAACATCCCATTCCTAATCCATAGGGTTCAATATGACGTCGGTCCACCCTTTGCAACTATAACAGCTTCAACTCTTCTGGGAAGGCTGTCCACAAGGTTTAGGTGTGTGTTTATGGGAATTTTTGACCATTCTTCCAGAAGCGCATTTGTGAGGTCACACACTGATGTTGGACGAGTTTACGTGGCCTACCACTTCGTGGCTGAGTTGCTGTCGTTCCCAAACACTTCCATGTTCTTATAATACAGCTGACAGTTGACTGTGGAATATTTAGGAGCGAGGAAATTTCACGACTGGATTTGTTGCATAGGTGGCATCCTAT
Organism: Natrix helvetica; assembly: GCF_964273705.1. Lineage (NCBI taxonomy): Eukaryota > Metazoa > Chordata > Lepidosauria > Squamata > Natricidae > Natrix > Natrix helvetica. The sequence continues at coordinate 23,797,323 of NC_138549.1, forward strand.
CACAGTTCCACGCTAGAATTCACTGAGCTCCTGAGAGTGACCCATTCTTCCACAAATGTTTGTAAAAACAGTCTGCATGCCTAGGTACTTGATTTTATACACCTGTGGCCATGGAAGTGATTGGAACACCTGATTCTGATTATTTGGATGGGTGAGCGAATACTTTTGGCAATATAGTGTATCTGTTCACTTAATAAATGCACTCCAGGTTTTGATATTACTAAGGTAACCTATGCTACAACCAGCCTCATTAAGGAGAATTGAGATTGAAATGGGAAGGACATGGAAGACTGGGTGAAAATACCTCACCCAACACCACTTCTAAGCTAGTTAGATGACTTATGTATTTTTGCTTTGGTTAGCGTGTCATGCATATTTTAAAGCATTTTGCAATTTATTTTATTATTGTATAGTTTATTTATAATAGTTTCTTATTTTATAATTTATTTTTAATTCATTTCCAATCCCTAACTATAATTCTCAGTAGTATATATTGCACAAAAAACAAGTAACTTTTCCCATTTATGTTGATATATCAATTTCATAAATTCAAAATAAAATTATGTGATGCTTTGAAAAATATGAAATACAGCTCCATTGTAAACATTACTTTAAATGAAGTGGCAAATAGACATGTTTAGTAGTCTTAAATTCAAATTATAGAATAAATTGATAGTACATTTTTCTCCAAACACAGATAACTAGTTTAGATTATGTAGTTTTAATCCTATTAATTTATGTGATAATATTCAAACTCTGTTAAATATTTGAGTTCTTAGTAATGCTTTTTTGTCATTTTTTAGTTTTGGAAATGTGAAAATCAAGTAAAAAGTAGTGGCACAGAATTGCAGAAGTATAGGTTAAGTACTGCAACAATATGAATGTAGTATATATAATCTCAACAACGTTTTTGGTAAGTTGTCCAATTATATTTTTGTAGACAGTCTGGAAGAATATGGATTTGTATCTAGTTGATGTACATGCCTATAGAATGTTCCTCATCAAACAATAGCAAATATACAGAATTTCTTTTGGGCTACAGTATCACTTTTTCTATCCTTGATTTAGATCATCGTTGTTATGATTCAGCTTTCTGCCCTAGACTCACCAGTACCTACCTTGTTTATAACAGCAGTATCCAAAATGCTTGGTCATCTGAAATAGGAAAGCTATATCCATATGTCTACCTTTCAAGGTAGTCTGTAAAGTTCTAATAAGAATATCTCTTTTTGTTTCTCTTTTTATTCTTTTACAAGCATATTTAATGGTATTTCCATATCACAGTTTGTTTGTTTCTGCACTGTCAAAACTGATGAATATGTATTCACATTTGTCTATCATATCTCAATATAGCAATAGTAGTAGCACTTAGACTTATATACCGCTCCACAGTGCTTTATAGCCCTCTCTAAACGGTTTACAGAGACAGCCTATTGTCCCCAGCAATCTGGGTTCTCAATTTACCAACCTTGGAAGGATGAAAGGCTGAGTCAACCTTGAGCTGGTGAGAATCGAACTGCTGGTATCCGGCAGTCAGCAGAAGTAGCTGCAGTACTGCATTCTAACTACTGCGCCACCGTGGCTGTATAACTGAGAATTTTTGTTTGTTCATGGGCTCATGAGATTTGTATCTCACTTTTGCTCAAGGAATTCAAGATCCAATTTTTCCTTAAAGCAATAAACCTGTGAAATAGATTGACTGAGAGATAGGGACTGATCTAAAGTTTCCAGTTAACCTTAATTATTACCTTAAATTATTATTGTTCTTAAATATTAATTTTATTGGGTTTTTACAATTGGGGTATTTTAAAGTAGATTTTTAACTGTCTATTGATGTAATTTGTTTCCTCCTCCGTGTATATGTATATGTGTTGTGTATGTATGTACGTTTGGTGTTGTTATGTATTTTATGTTATATGCTCCATTGTACGCCGCCCCGAGTCCTACTTGGAAAGGGAGCGGCTAATAAATCCAAATTTATTATTATTATTATTATTATTATTATTATTACCTTCCTCTGGATTCTAGCCTCCAGCACTAGAATTCTTTAAATGCTGGACTAAAAACACATACCGTAGTATATTTATTTAACATGTCACGAAATTCTTGGTTGTCTGTGTAATGCCAAACTTACTCCTTTGTATCTTCGTAATTGAAAAAAAAACAAGTATGAAATTATGTGACTTACTTAGGATTTGCTGAGAGATATAAGAAATTTCTAGAATTATTTACACTAGAACATTTGTTTTTAATATTCACCTGCATGCTATAGGAGAAGAGATCAATAGGCATATATGAAACTATCTTAAACGGCATCAAACACTTTCCTATTTCCTCCCAATAAGCCCAGCGTTAAATCTTAACTTCCTGGGACAATTGCTATGTCTTAACATATTTTTTTAGCCTAAATATTTCAGTATGCTACATTTGGGAACTGACAATTTGTTCTCACGCATGTTTTACTTCCACTAGATACTGTTTTTATATACAGCAAGCAACCTTCAATTCCAAATTCACGCAATTCATTCCATAATTCAAGCTTATTTGCAAATCCTTTATGTAAATCAACAACTTTCTCACATTCATACATTTCTTAATGACTTGATAAACAGCAAAGCTTTGGTCTGCATATCCCTGCTTAACATAAAGCTGCACTGCACAGCCCAATCTTTTGCATCCTTTCACTCAGAATTTTAACAAATCCCTTCAATAATTTAATGGCCCTGTAGATTCCCTTTATTTAGGGGGAACGTAACAGAACTGCAGTTCTCATTTGTCTGTGGCGTGCAACTTCAGGAAAAGAGGCAAGATGGCAGAAATAAAACAAGCTTGAACTGTGTCAGTCTGGGATCCAAACACTAGGCAGTTCCACAAGACAGTGCAAGCCATAAAGTCATAGAGTCAGAGAAAGAGAACAAAGCAGGGACACAGGCTGGTGGAGAATTCTTTTTGATGGAGGGCAAAATCCTGTCAACAGCTCTGAAATACCTTATTTTTTTGGAGTATAAGACGCACCTTTTTGCCTCCTGAAGCCCCGCCCCCTTCACCAAAATGGCCGTGCATACCCTTATGGAGGCTTTTAGAGATCTCCTGGGGGCTGGGGGAGGGCAGAAATGAGTGAAAATGGGCCATTTTTGCCCCCCCCCAGCCCCCAGCAGCACTCTATAAGCCTCCTTAAGGCTATGCATGCAATTTTTTTGACAACAAACCAGGCCATTTTTGCGAAAAACAGGCCGTTTTTTGCTCGTTTTTGGCCCCCCCAGGAGCACTCTCCAAGCCCCCCCCCCAGCTATTCATGCCTTTTTAAAAAAGCCCGTTTTTGCAAAAAGCGGGCCGTTTTGGAGAGGTTTGCAGAGTGCAAAAACTTTTTTCCCCTTTCGGAATGTTGTTTGGTGTGTGTGGTTGATGAGAATTACATTGGTCAAGTGCTGTGCCAGCAGAAACAAAGTTTTAGGTGCTACAAGTTGTCAGCGATTCCTTCTCCAGCACATGGATAAATACACCTGGAAACATCTACCTACCTACCTACTCTCTCTCTCCCTATCTACCTACTGTATTTCTCTCTCTCTCTCTCTCTCTCTCTCTCTCTCTCTCTCTCTCTCTCTCTCTCTTTTCCCCTCTCTCTACCTATATACCTACCTACAGACTCTCTCTCCCCCCTACCTATCTACTGTATTTCTCTCTATTTTTCTCTCTCTATCCTGCTACTACCAACCTACCTACTCTCTCTCTCTCTCTCTCTCTCCCTATCTACTGTATTTCTCTCTCTCTCTCTCTCTCTTTCTCTCTCTCTATCCACCTACCTACCTATCTACACACTCTCTCCCTACCTACTGTATTTCTCTCTCCCCCCCACCTATCTACTGTATTTCTCTATTTTTCTCTCTATCCCTCTAGCTACCAACCTACCTACTTTCACTCTCTCTCTCTCCCTACCTATCTACTGTATTTCTCTTTCTCTCTATCTCTCTCTATTTCTATTTCTCTATCCCTCTACCTACCTACCTATCTACACTCTCTCTCCCTCCCTCCTTACCTACTGTATTTCTCTCTCTCTCTCTCTCTCTCTATCCCTTTATCTACCTACCTAACTACTCTCTCTCCCTCCCTCCCTACCTACTGTATTTCTCTTCTTTCTCTCCCTCCCTATCCCTTTATCTACCTCCCTGCTTTTTTAGAAAAATTGCCTCTTCAAAACCTGGGTGCGTCATACTCCAAAAAATACAGGTAGTTCCAGATCAGAGGTGGGCAGCACATAAATTAACAACTGGTTCACTCAGCCCTGAAAATGTGTGCGCCCTCCATCCACGCATGCATCCGGCCTTCTGCACATGCGCTTCACTCGCATGTGTGCCTTGCGCAAATGCGTGCAGCATAAGAAACAAGGCTAAATAGGACAGTATAGCCCGCAGATCGCAACCACCGGTTCGCTTGAACTGGTCCAAAATGGCAGCAGCCCACCATTGTCCCAGAAGCAGATACAGCTGAAGGAGATGTGTTGTCCTTGCTACCTGAGTAGCTGAGCAGATCATCCTTGCTCTGTTCTCCGAAGTTGCTGGTGCATCCTGGACCAGGGCACCTGGCTAGGATTGGGACCGCATCATACAAGTCTGCCTTACCTGCTTTTGCTTGTTGCCTCATCTGCTCAGGTTTCAAAACTGACAGCTCATCAAATGTGATACCTCATAACAGGAGGGGAACAAATGCAATCCATATTTTCAGAAAAGATTTGCTTTAATAGAAGCATGTATCACAGGAGATAATCATTCCGTTGAACTACATTCCTTGTGGAATACGGTGCCCATTTCTGGGCACCACTGTTCAAAAATCAAATTGGAAGCAAGTCCAGATGAAAGTTACCAAGATGGTGAATTCTGAAAACCAACCTCTCTGGGGAATGGTGAAGGATCTGAGTAAGTTTAACCCAAACAGGCAACTGAAGAAAGGTATGATAGCAATCTTCAAATATCTGAAAGACTTTCAAAAAGAAGGAATGGATTTCTTTTTAATTGCTTCAGAAGGATAGCAAATGAATTCAGATTAGAAGGAAGGAGGTTAAACATAGGGGAAGTTTTCGATGGAACATGAGATTGTGGTTCTTCTTACCGGTACTAGAGGTCTTTAAACAGGCTGGATGGTCATTCATCTGTCAAGATGTCATAGTGGATGTTGAATTTGGCATGCAAATCAGACTAGATCTCAATTTATTATCAAATCTGATTCTGTGGTTCTATTGATAGCTCCTGTTATACAAGATTATATGACTTTCACAGATCTATTGCAATTCTCCCTTTGAGAAGTCCACACAAGAGACTACAAGGCCACTACTACAAGACACTGCAACTGTTAAAATTATGAGCCAGTTGCGAATCACTTGAATCACAATTACATGACTGCAATAGCCACAACTTTGAGGACTGGTTGTCAGTCTCCTCATTCAGCACTGTCATAACTTTAAACACCCAGTGAACAAATTATCATTAACTGAGGATTGCCTGTAGGCAATTATAGGCAAACAGTAACAAAAAAGTATGGACTTTTCAGTGGATTAAATCCAATTGTACTCTCCAGATGAAATTTCATGTAATAGAAAAGTAATTAAAATTTATATGAAGGTCCAACATTTTTGAACACTGTCTTAACAAAACATGTTCATGCACCTTAGATCCAGGAAATTACAGCCCAATCAGCTTAACATCAATACCTGAGAAAATCTTGGAAAAGATAATCAAGCAGTGGATTTATAAGCACCTAGAAATGAACAAGGTGATCTCTAGAAGACAGCAGGTCATGCCAAACAAATCTTTGGCTTTTTTTAATAAAGCAACTAAATTAGTGAATCGAAGAAATTTTGTCGATATAGTATACAGATTTCAGTTCGACGTTTGATAATGTAGACCACAGCCTGTTTTTGATAAAGTAGAAGAATGTGGAATAGATAGCACCACCGCCATTACCACCATCACATGGATTCACAATTGACTGCCCAAGCGCACTCGGTATGTGGTCCTCAATGGAACTGTAGTATGTCTACATGGAGGGAAACATAGTGGGACACGTCAAGGTTCTGTCTTGTGCCCACTCCTCTTCAACATCTTCATAAATGATCTAGATGAGGGAACAGAAGGGGAACTCATCAAATTTGCATATGATACCGGGCTGGGGGGAATTGCTAACATTTCAGAAGATAGACTCAGCATTCAGAAGGTTCATGAACATTGGGCCCTAGTCAACAAAAGTTGCAGTTCAGTGGTGAGAATAAGGTCCTGCACTTAGGCAGGAAAAACCAAATGCACAGCTACATAATAAGTGATACCTTGCTCAGTAGTAATTGTGGGAGGGATGTCCCATCACTTAAGTAGGAACCAACAGTGTGTTGCAGCTGCCCAAAAAGCCAATGCAATCCTGGGCTGCATCAACAGAGGGACAGTGTCAAGCTCACGAGAAGTCATACTACTGCTTTATACTGCATTAGTAAGATGACACAAAACTCTGTCCAGTTCTGGCCACTATGATACAAAAAAGATACGGAGGCCTAGAAAGAGAGCAGAGAACAGCAACAAAGATAATAAGGAGCTTGGAGGCTAAACTCTATAAGGAACTAATGGAAGTAGCCTAACAAAGAGAAGATTTAGGGGTGATAGGAAAACCATCTTCCAATACTCAAAGGACTGTCTCCAAAGTACCTGAAGGTAGAATAAGAAGCAATGGGGGGAAGCTCATCAGAGGGGGACCCAACTTGCAATTAAGGAGAATTTTTTTAATGGTGAGAACAGTTAATCAGGGGAACAGCTTGCCTCCCAGAATTATGGGTGCTCCATCACTGGAGGTTTTTAAGAAAAGATTGGACAGCCATTAGTCAGGGATGGTGTAAGGCAGGGGTGTCCAAACTTGGCAACTTTAAGACTTGTGGACTTCAACTCCCAGAATTCCCCAGCCAGCTGGCTGGGGAATTCTGGGAGTTGAAGTCCACAAGTCTTAAAGTTGCCAAGTTTGGACACCCCTGGTGTAAGGTCTCCTGCCTGGGGCAGGGAATTGGACTAGACGACTTCCAAGACACCTTCCAGCCTTAATATTCAATTTGTATTTCTACTTTCATTACATGTTCGAAAGATATAAGTGCCTATATAATTCAGGAAGTCAATCAGTAACTTGCCCCCAAATGAAAGATGTCCACCCTTTCCCAATTATCCACCCTTCCTTTCCTCTAGCTTTGTGCCTTCCTGTCACTACTGCACAGACCCATCCTATCCATTGTCACTGCTAGGCTTATCCCCTTGTTCCATGTCATATCTAGCCAGCCCACCTTCTCTCTGTTCAAACTTATGTATTCTGCTATTTCAGATTATCTTTCCTTTACTCTTCACCCAGGAATATGCCTGCTCAAGATCTCTGCTTAGACCATGTATGTGTATTCTTGATCCATGCTCAGGCAAAATATGCATATACAATAGTTCATATAATCCTGCTCTCCATCCATTCTGCATGTTGTTCATCATCAGTCTGGTTTATTGTATTTTTTTGGTAGTTTTGCATACTCTTAACCACCACAAATACATAGGTGCTAATTATGTCTTGGAGTGCAAGAAGAAAATTTCTTGTGCTACTGTTTGGTTATATGCAAAAGTTTAGATTCCCATGGTCAAATTGTATGTTTTGATGAATGAAATTTGACACAACCTCTACATATTAAGTTAAAAAATAGCACTTGGCAATAACAATAGCACTTAGACTTATATACCACTTCAAAATGCTTTAAAGCCCTCTCAAAGCAGTTTACACAGTCAACCTTTTCCCCCTAACAACCTGGCTCCTTATTTTACCCACCTGGGAAGGATGGAAAGCTGAGTCAAACTTGAGCCGGTCAGAATAGAAGGAATCAAACTGCTGACTGTCAGCAGTCAGCAGAATTAGCCTGCAATACTGCATTCTAATCACTGCACCACCACGGCTCTTAAAATGACATAGTTCTGCAAATTTATTATATGCAATTATTTATGGAGAATAAGAAAAGAGTTAATATAGTCCTCTTGGACATTTTGATACACTTTCAGCTGGTACATTATGACATCTCCTTTGGCAGAAATAACAGTTTCCAAATGTTTCTGTAGGCAGTAAGAATCTTTCTGCTCTTTTGTTTTCAATTTTTTTTAGTTTCTCAAAATATTAATTACAAAAGAAAATAAAATTAAAAGGAAACTAGGAGAAGAAAAAAGGGACGGGAAAAGAAAATGTAAGGTAAAAGGGGGGAAAGAAGGTTTTGACTCTTGTTCAGTAGAAGATAATAATATTACAGCCTCAACATTTTACGTTCACACATTAATATATACTAGCTATTTCTATAACAACAACTCTATCTAATCAGCAAAACCAAAATCAAAGTTTTTTTTTTTATCACAAGCACAAAATCCAGAAGTGATTTCCAAATAAAAAACATAATTAAATATGTTTTATCTTCTTTGAATAGAGCAATCAATTTAACCATCCTTGTTTTTTCTTCCATGCTGTGGAAATTATATATTTCTGTTTGCACGTAATAGTCTTTAGAAACATTATAAACCATGTTAAATTCACTATATTCTTTCAGATTCTTTAACCTTTTTCAAGAGAAAAAAAAACACTTTTCATCCATTTTAAAACACTAAACTTTTCTTTAAAAACATTTTCAAAATCAATAAGTTTTAATATATCTTTTTAAACTTCGTTTTCAGTAATATTTTGCAAGCTTTAAAAATTACTCAAAAATCATATATGAAAGAAAAAACCATTTTCAAACTCACGTTATAAACACAAACAAAACAAGCTGCATTAAAGCTTTCTTACAATTACATAGATTAGACTAATGAAAATCCAACTCCAATTCACTAATTAAATTTAAATAACTCTTCAATAGAATATTTTTCTTGTTTAAAGACTTTAACTTTTTTAAAGTTAATACATCTTTTTTAACTACCTATTAACACAGGTATTTTCAAACACAATTTCAATAAAATCTTACAAGATTTAGGAATTGCTTAATATTATAGATATAGATGGATATACATATATATAGATATTCAAACTATTTTACATTAAAACTTTCAATTACATATATCAGACTGATAAAAACCTATCCTAATTCCAATTAACTCATTAAGTTTAAGTCACTCGTCCCAGTTTATCTTCAGAGAATAAAATCTTTTTCTTCTCTGGAATGTTTATCAAGTCCATCATACATTCTCTTTTTCTCAAGAATTTCTCTCTTTTTAATAGTTTATAATATTTGTATTAGTTTATAATGTAAAATACAAAAGAAAATAGTAAGAAAAACAGGGAAGGGAAAGGGAAGGGAAAAGTGTAGAAAAAGGAAGAAAAAGAAAGTAAAGGCATTGACTTCCAATTCCCTTTGGCGCAGTAGAATAAGATAATAACATCAGGTTTTTATTTTAACATAGTACAATCTAGCCATTTTTATAACAACAGACCTATCTAATCGTTAAAACCTAAAATCAAAGTTTAATTTTTTTTCCCACCCCAAGCAAGAAATTGCCTCAGTGGTTTGGCAGGTTCCTATACATAATTGCAGACCAAGGTACAAATTACTTAAAAATAATACACTAAAACCACAACTTTCTACCCTTATATTTCTCCATCAAAGTTGGGAAAAAAATATATCACACTTCCTTATTTTAGCTTGCATTCAGCAGCCTTCTTCCTTGTTGTTTAAGAATAAAGAAATCCCCCAAATGGCACAGATCTTCACACACTATGTTAAATCATAAATTATGGTTCATAAACTGCAATGGCTAGGTTTATTGCAGGCAAAAAATGAAGCGAAACGTTCAACTAATACTTTTCTGTGTTAGTAAATTATTTGTCTTTATATCGCACACGTACACCATATTAGCGCAAACATGAATACACATATTGTTAGATAGTTGCTCTAACTACAGTGGTTTCCACCAAGGTCCTCGGTTCTGTTGGTGGGAACAGAGGTTTAATCCTATTGGTCGAAGGGTCTGACAGCTCCCTATAAAAGGGCTGCTGTCAGACTCAACCTTCGCTGGATTGTTCTTACTTGTTGTAATTAATAAAGAGCTGTTGTTACCATTAAGCCTGTGTGTGCCTATCCATTACCCAATCTAACACTGGCGACGAGGGTGGAATTGGAAGGCAACTAGGCGAACCGAAGAGCATAGCAATCCAGCAAGTACATCCAGCCCGGAGCTCAGCGCAGCTTCAAGCAGCCATTTTTGAGCGGCAAACTCAAAACGCTCTCTGAACACAAAATGCCCATGCATGCCCCACCGATTCCGTATGACCCAGTCACTGAGCACAGGGACTCGTACATGCTACAGTTTGACTGCTTCCTCGAGGCAAACGACCTCATGGGCCTTTCTGAAGGCCGCAAGAAGAACATGTTCCTTGGATACTGTGGCCAGGAAGTGTTCGAGACAGCGAAAGACCTCTCTGAGCTGACACCGCTACAATCAGTCGCCTGGTCCGTGCTTCAGCAGACGTTAAGGACCCACTATGCACCCAAGCCGTCCAAGCACGTTCACCGGCATGAGTTTAACATCAGAAACCAGAAGGAGGGTGAGTCAATTAACAAATACATTGTGGCGATCTGCAAGGCCACAGCGTACTGCGAATTCCAAGACCTGGACGAGCTGATTCTGGACCGCATAATTTGCGGCGTGCGGAACATTAACCTGCAGAGGAGGTTACTCGCTAAATCTAACCTCATCTGCAGATTGCACTGAACGAGGCCAGGGCTTCCGAATCAGCTGTCAAATCTCTGCAGACTCTGCAGCGCCAAAGCGCTCCACAAGACGTGTGAAAGTGTACACGCATACATCGCAAGGCTGCAGAGCCCGAGAGCTCAGAAGGCGAGGAAGATGACAGCTGCTGCATGCGCAGTAGCTGCGCCCAGCCGGCGTGCAAATTCAAACCGCATCTCCCGCCTTGCGCTAGCTGTGGAGGAGACCATGCCAGATCGGCTTGCCGTTTCCGCGACGCAACCTGCAAACACTGCGAGCGAAAGGGGCACATCGCCAAGGTGTGCCGGAGCAAATTCCCTGCCACTACCTGGCAGCCTACAAGCGCACCAAACCGCCAACAGAGGCCCAGCTAAGGGGCCTGGCAGAAACCACCACAACGCTCAGAGGGCGACAATAGAGTCACCTACCATACGTCAATCGGCCAAGTCCGCACCAGGCAGCCAAAAAAGCTGAAGGTCACAGTCCTCATCGAGGACTCTCCATGTGAGATGGAGATCACACCGGGTCATCGCTGACCATCATACCATGGTCTACCCTCAAGCAGGCTATCCCTGGCCTAAAGAAGCAGCATCTTCGCACCCCTGACATCCGCCTACGCGATTACCAGGGAAACCGGGTCCCCATCGTGAAGTTCAAGCAGTTCAGCAGGAAACTCCCTGTGACAGTGGTCAGTGGCAACCTGCAGACCCTCCTAGGGCTAGATTGGTTCCAAGCCCTGGGCCTAGAGGTGACCAGTATCAACGCCTTGAAAGATGATGGCGCTGAAGCCATCTTTAAGGAGTTTGAGGACGTCTTCGACACTGGTCTGGGTAAGTATGTGGGGAGTCCAATTTCCTTTAGTTTGGACCCCAACATAGCCCCAATAAGGCTAAAGCCCAGGAGAGTACCTTTTGCTCTCCGCCCCAAAATTGACAGGGAAATTGACAAGCTCGAAGGCCAGGGAATCCTAGAGCCGGTCGATCACACACGCTGGGAGACCCCTATAGTGACACCTGTCAAATCTGATGGGTCTGTCTGCATCTGCGCGGACTACAAGTGCACAATAAATAAAGCACTACAACAAAGTGCCTATCCTGTACCCATTGTACAGCATCTCCTTCATTCATTAGGCCCCGGAAAATTTTTCCCAAAATTGGACATGGCGCAGGCATACCAACAATTGCCTGTAGATGGCACTACAGCAGAGGCCCAAACCATTGTGACGCAGAGGGGTGCATTCAAATGTCACTGCTTGCAATTCAGTGTTAGTATCGCCTCTGGACTGTTCCAAAGTGTCATTGAACGGCTTTTGCAGGGGTTTCCAGGAGTCGTCCCATATTTCAACAACATCTTGGTATCGGCTGCAAACGAGGCGCAACTTTTAAAATGTGTACGAACAGTTTTGGCTTGAATTAGAGACAAAGGTCTCCGCTTCAAAAAAGAGAAATGACAAATTAATGTGCCAAGGGTTGAATTCTTAGGGTACCCAATCGACGGCTCTGGGATTCACCTGATCACACAAAAAATCAAAGCAATTTAGGAAACCCCCGCACCTCGCAATCAAACCGAGCTGCAGGCATTCCTCGGGCTCCTTAATTTCTACAGGGTCTTTCTTAAACAGAAAGCCACCGTTGCTGAGCCCTTACACCATCTCCTGGCTAAGAACGTGAAGTGGTCCTGGGGCAAAGCTGAGGCTGCTGCATTTGCCGCGGTAAAATGACTCCTGTAGGCGAATACCTCCTTCCTGATACAGTACAGCCAGACCTTGCCGTTGGTGCTGACCTGCGACGCTTCCCCATTCTGCGTCGGCGCCATCCTCAGCCACCGCATGCCCAACAGAACTGAAGCCCCTATTGCATTTTACTCAAGACCTTGTCCGCCGCAGAGCGGAACTACAGCCAGCTGGACCGTGAGGCTTTGGCTGCAGTGGCCGGAGTAAAGAGGTTCCATGAGTATCTATATGGCCGGGACTTCGAACTAGTTACGGACCACAAGCCGTTGTTGGTCTTACTGGCTGGGGACCGACATACCCCTATGTCATTATCACCCCGCATGACCAGATGGACTATCTTCCTAGCTGCCTACTCCTACCGTCTCATCCACTGATCAGGTTCCACTTTGAGGCACACTGATGCTCTCAGCTGCTGCCCGCTGCCTGAACTTCTCGCTGACCCTACCCCCGAGACGCCAGTCCTCCTCATTGACTGCCTTGAGACTGGGCCTCTCTTATCTAGTGATGTTGCCTGTCACTCTGCAAAGGACTCCACCATCAAGCAAATTATGAACTGGGAGTGGAGGGGGTGGCCCAAGGGGCTTGTTGGGGTTGATTTCAAAATGTATTTTACCAAACGTGATGAGTTATCCGGTGTTAATGGCTGTTTACTGTGTGCGGACCGGGTCGTTGTTCCACTAAACTGCGCATTGCAGTATTGGAGGCTTTATACGTAGGGCATCCTGGAATTGTCAGGATGAAGTATCTGGCTAGGAGTTACGTGTGGTGGCTTAACATGGACAGGGAGATCGAAGAATGGGTGGCTACCTGCACCTCGTGCCAGGAGTCCAGACCAGCTCCCCCAGAGGCGCCTGCGAAGGAATGGGAGTGACCTCAAGCACCATGGTCTAGGGTGCACATTGACTTTGTTGGCCTAGTTCATGGCCAGACTCTTCTCGTAGTTGTGGACGCCTACTCGAAATGGTTAGACGTAGTCCTGATGACCTCCACTACGGCAGAAGCGGTCATCATGGTGCTACTGAGACTTTTCTCCACACACGGCCTGCCCGACATCTTGGTCTCTGACAACGGGCCCCAATTCACGGCCATGCAATTTGAGACCTTCCTAGCAGCTCAGGGAATCAGGCATGCCCTGGTCGCGCCATTCCATCCGACCTCCAATAGTCAGGCGGAGAGAATGGTGAGATCTGCAAAAGAGGCCCTCTCTAGAGCTCGAGGACGGTAGGAATTGGAGAAGGCATATTGACCAACTCCATGGCCGCCTCTCCAATCATTCTTAAACAACCAGAGGTAACTCCTGCACAAGTTAGTCAAATCCCTACCCAAACGGAGCAAAGACTCACTCCTTCCACGGCCAGCTCAAGCCCAAGGGTACCGGGAAACTTAACTGGTAATGTTGCAGGGCCACAGCGAGCTCCGAGTGAACCGGCTCTAGAAGCTCCAGCCGCAGCCTGTGAAAGGTTCCAGGAGCTTCCACCAAATGGAGCTGTGGAGCAAACAGGTCCGTCTGACCTGTCCAAGGAAACCCTTCCTACTGAACTGCGCAGGTCAGGCAGAGCTACCCAAAAGTCCGCCTACCTGTGTGACTACATAACTAGTAGGATTGTTCCATCCAAGAGGAGAGGGGTGTTAGATACTTGCTCTAACTACAGTGGTTTCCACCAAGGACCTCTGTTCCGGTGGGAACAGAGGTTTCATCCTATTGGTCGAAAGGTCTGACAGCTCCCTATAAAAGGGCTGCTGTCAGACTCAACCTTCGCTGGATTGTTCTCACTTGTTGTAATTAATAAAGAGCTGTTGTTAACGTTAAGCCTATGTGTGCCTATCCATTACCCAATCTAACACACATAGATCATGCAAACAGTTGATTAAAAGATCTAATAAAGATTATTTTTTAAAAAAACCACATCCTAGGGGAAAAAAGGAAGTGTTTATTTTTAGTTTTAAATTGTATGGTTCGTTTCTTAGGATGTGTTGATCCAGTTTTATAAAATATGATTAAAGTCTGATATATTGACTGTCCTAGGTCAGTGGTCGGCAAGCCGCGGCTCGCGAGCCACATGCGGCTCTTTACACACTTTAATGTGGCTCTTCTGTGTGCCGGGCGCCCGCTCCCCTCCCTCCTCTCGGGCACTTCATAACAAGCGCCTCTTTCCCTTTTTTCTTTTCGACCCACAATGATTAGGGAGGATCCTGAAGTCGGGCGGGGACGAGAAGCGAGGAGGCAGAAAAAGAAACGGAGGCTAAGGAGCTTCCCCCCCGCCTCCTCCCAGCAAAAATCTAACCGGGGAGCCGGGCGGGCAGTAGCAAATTAGCCGATCACGCTGCGTGATCAGCTAATTTGCTACTGCCAGCCGGCTCCCTGATAAGATTTTTGCATGGGGGGGGAGAAGCTCCTTGGCCTCCGTCTCTTTTTCTCCCTCCTCGCTTCCTGGGGCTCCACCAATGGGGGAGCAAGGCCCGCCCAGCGCCAAGCTTTGGGCTAACACAGAGGTCTGCAAAGTTGGCTGTTTTAAGACTGGTGGACTTCAATTCTCAGAATTCTGGGAGTTGAAGTCCACCAGTCTTAAGAGCCAATTTTGCAGATCCCTGCCTGGGCTAATATGATTGATGCCCTTGGTGGACTTCAACTCTCAGAATTCTGGGAGTTGAAGTCCACCAGTCTTAAGAGCCAATTTTTCAGATCCCTGGGCTAATATGATTGATTGAGTTGAGTTTGAGTTTATTAAATTTATAAACCGCCCCCTCTCCCCGCAGGGACTCGGGGAGGTGTACAGACATCACATATATAAAACAAAAAAGCACAACACGAAAATGCCCTTGGTGGACTTCAATTCTCAGAATTCTGGGAGTTGAAGTCCACAAGTCTTCAAGCTGTCAGGTTTGAAGACCCTGGGTTTTTTTTCCTAAAGGGTTAGGGGTGCAAGGGTCTTGCAACTTGACAGCTTTAAGACTTGCATGCTTCAATGCCAGAGTTTCTGAGCCAACATGACTGGAGGAGGAATTCTGGGAGTTGAAGTCCACAAGTATTCAAGCTGTCAGGTTTGAAGACCCCTTGGGGTTTTTTTCCTAAAGGGTTAGGGATGCAAGGATCTTGTCACTTGACAGCTTTAAGACTTGCGTGCTTCAAATGCCAGAGTTTATTGAAACTAAAAACAGTGTACCATCCTATGTATTTTCGGTTTTAAAAGTGTGGCTCTCAAAATAAATTTCAATCGTGGTTTTGGCGAGATTTGGCTCAGTTGAAAAAAAAGGTTGCCCACCACTGTCCTAGGTTATTCCAAATTCTGTCTTTAAAGTGTATGTGAACACATAACAAGACTTTAGAATATAAAACTTCAAACTACAGATTTTTTTAAAAAAAAACCAATAAAAGAATCTGAATGCAATCCAAAAAAGTTATTAAAAACATGTTCTAAAAATCATTAAAAGTTATATCAGTCTGCTGTTTTGAGGTTAATTAATTGTAACTTAAGAAAAAAAACCAGCCTTTTCAGTCCAATCAAATCCAAGGAAAAGTGGTTATAATTCTGAAATAAAATCCAAATCAGGTGCTTTGTTTTTGAATATGTAATTTATTTCCAAACATTTAGCATATAAGATGAGATTAAATATCCATGGTTTGATTTCTGATGCTCTTTGAAAATTAATTAACATTACTGTTGTTAAAAATTTGCATGCAGTATATATTTTAACTTGTAAAAATCCTAAATGAAGTGAATGCACTTCTATGTGTTATGTAGAATTTTTAAATTTAGACTATTTAAAAAGTAGAAAAGTAGTAGCATTGATAAAAATTAATTGTTCCAGTAGAATTAAATATTCCAATTAAATATTGCATTGAAAATCATCGGTATTTTGTTTTCTTGTCGCAGATAATCCTGAAATAGTGAACAGGAATGGAATGGAATGTCAAGAGGCCTTGTTGAGAACAGCAAAGCATTGTTACTGTACATACAACACTGTCTCTTCCTTAACAGAATTGCCACAAACTGCATGCTGAGTAAAGAGTTTATTTATCTGGACAAAACACTCTTAAGAGCTAGTGCTGCTATATCGTATATGAATATTAAGATGGTATGCTTAGTATATTCAAAACTAATCTAGTTAACTACCTGATGCCAGCTGTGATGGTTCAAGACATAAAAGGGTAATATTTTACTTTTAAAAGTTTTATATAACACTGTTTACTTCTTAGGAATATTGTCTTACCACCATAAAATAGTGAATGTAAGTAGTCCCATTCATGTATCGCAGAGTTCACAGTTTTATGACTCTTTCAATTTTAGCAATAACTGATTTACATTGGCCACTAAATCCAGAATCTAACTACATGAATAGTTTCCCATGAGAGCTGTTGCTTTGGTTGCATGTTTCTTCAACTGATCTCCCTGCACCCCCGTTTGCACAGAGAAATTCTTTTGAAACTGGACTTTCAAAAGCACTTTGCAATGCTGCAAAGGAGAATCTGGTTCCAATGATGTAGGTCATAGGAATTTAAAAACAAAATACTTTGGGATACCAGTGCCACTAGTTGCACTAGGATGATTGTTTGGTGACAAAATAAGTGATGCAGTGGTGAAATCACCACTAGAAGTTCCAGAGTAGTTTTCCTACTGTGTTTCCCCGAAAATAAGACAGGGTCTTATTTTCTTTTGACCCCCCAAAGTAAGCGATTGGCCTTATTTTGGGGGAGGTCTTATTATTTTTGAGATGCAGGAGGCGGCAAGCGTGGTCACCTCATGCCTGCTCCTGTGTTGTGCTGCGGTGTGAGGTGTGTTGCTGGGCCTACCACTCTTTTTGCAGCAGTCATTAGCATGAGAGAAGGAGTTTGGTGGCTATGGTTGCAGGAACGGCCATTAGGGCATGTGGGGTGCATGTGGCATGTTCCCCCTCCCTTTCCCCCCCTCCGGCCTCACTTCCTCTCCTTGTCTTTGTTATGAGGCAAGCAACCAGAGAAAATGGGGACAGCCTGCGCATGTGTTTAAGTATTTTCAGGGCGGTCTTATTTTCAGGGAAACAGGGTAGCTTGGTGTCCTTCGGATAAGTAGGATTTCTCCTCTCTATGGTGCAACCACCATAGCCAATGATCATGCTTGTGGGTAGGTGGGTGGGTGGGGAATCCAGGGAGTCATAAGAAACCTAGGTTGAGCACAGTCAATTGGATGAAGCTGAAACAGAAGATCTAAATCAGGGATATCAAACTTGTGGTGTCACGCCGTCATATGAGATATCGTGACTTTTCCCCCTTTGCTAAACCGGGGGTGGGTATGGCCAGTGCATGATGCATCCAGCCCAAGGCCTGTGAGTTTGACATCCCTGATCTAAAGCAAAAGTGGCAAACTATGGCCCATTTATGACTTATGGACTTCAACTCCCAGAATTCCTGAGTCAGCATGGCTAGCTCAGGAATTCTGAGAATTGAAGTCCACAAGTCATATAAAGGCCAATAGTTCCTCATCCCTGATTTGAGGTAAAGCACAAATTGCAGCAATGCACACAAGCTGCTTTGGGATATGTATGGAGAAGTTATATGGAATCACAACATTCTAGAATTAAATCAAACCTTTGCACAGTATGATTTTCATACCCCTAACAAAAATCTTGACTATGTTATTTTACAAAGAGAGAATATTTTTTAAAGAAGTCTTTGCAGAAGTGCCTAAATTTTGTCACATAAAACTTGAAACTTAAGTGACACTGCAGTCTATATTTGAATCTATGCCAAGTGATTCAGCTTTCAGATTTGCAATCAGGTTACCAAAAAACATTTGTTATAAAATAACTTCTTCCCAATTAAATAAATGGGGCTTCAGATTATATAAGATTATATTAAATTCTATTTCAACTCAAAACTCAGTGCAGTCACTGTAAAAGCTAATAAGTGACTTTAATATAGACGATTAGGAAATTATACAAAAGGATATAAAAAGAGCTTCATTTTAATTCATTGTTACTACTGCCATATTTTAAAAATAAAATTTAAAAAGATTACAACGAAAGAAATTAGTTCTTTTAATTGTTTATTTAAAAGTTTACTTTATGTCACAGAAATGCAAAGTTATGTTTAATACAGCTATATTAAATACAGAATGTATTATATACAGCTGTATACTGTATCATATACAACACACATATGGGCAAAACATTTTAATATTTACTTTTTCAAAACTGCATTGATTTTCAAAACAGTTGTACAGAAATTCATTTGTTTGGAAGGTTGTACTAAATACATTACATTCAATGTTTTGTATATTGCACATATATCACATAAATATAGTTTTTAAATTAATGTTTCTAAACAAAAATTAGTCTAAAATATTCATAATTATTGGAAACATTTTCCCTTATGAAAATTATAAATGATTGCAGTATTTTAACTTAGGCTTTTCAGATTGAAATGGGTTTGGCAGCATTGCCTATTCTAAGGGACAGATCTACTAATTTATTTTTAATAACTTTATTTTTCAGTATTAATTTTGTGTCTAAATGTTGTTTATATTAACAGTAGTTTAATCATTTAAAGAGAAACACATACAGTACACCCAAAAATCTTATGGAAAACATGTTGTAATCTTGCATTTATTTTCATCTGAACTGCGAGAAAAATGTATGCAACTTTTGTTTTTACTTATAAATTTGTCATTATAACTTGTTTGTTGACTTGGCTGTTTACTTAACCTCTGTGCTAGTTAATAACTTTTTAATGGTCCATTTAAATATTTGGTAGATTATTCAACAATACGAAATGGCAAATTATGTATGCTTAAAATATTTAAACTGTAGAAAATATATATGAACATAATACATTTAAACAATTATTTTCTTAGAATCACTCTGATATTATTTACTCTATTAAGAAACAGACTTTTAAGACATTTGTGAATTTTCTTCCTGGATAAAAACTGAACAAAAGAAAATGTATTTTAAAAAAAATCTGAGAGATCCCCTCTGTTGGATATGTTCTGTTCCTACATTAACCAATATATTAAATATTAAATTATTTTTTCCAGATAAAGATCAAGTTGATCTCCTTGGGGATATGTTGGAATAAGTGGTTTAGATAGTTTTAAAGTATGTGTCACAGAAAATGTACAAATAATAAAAATGACATTGAATATGATTGATACCTATACAGTCCACTTTTGAAAATATAGCCCTTAAATTGTCCCTCACCTACCCTGTTAAAGATTTTTAAGGAAACATTGCTCCATTTGTTTCTGCCACATTATGGTCAACAATTCCATTTTTATTCTGCTCTAATTTCACCTCCATGAACAGGTTGTTTTCTTTTTTTTAATAAGCATTTTAACATTCCTCTGCTTTGAAGAGGAAATATTACTTGATTTCGGTCCTATCTAGGTTATTTTAATCTTCAGGCATTTGCATGGAAGGATTGTACTCACTTTAACAAGCTTCTTAATTCCACCAGTTTCTAGATTTGACATTTAAACAAAACCAAATTAAACTTCATTCTAACATTATCTTTATATGAGATCACAAAACAAGTTCTGACCCTGTCATACATTTGTATGTATTTGTGGGTATACATGTGCACACACATATGTACATATAATGTACATGCATATATGCTAAACTAACCGTGAATGTGTATGTCAAATGTAATGTCCAATTGCAAAACTAACTTATATCTATTAGTTTCAGCAAGACTATCTAAGACAGCAGAAATTATGAAAGTATAGACTTGCCCCATATATATAGCTGTTTCCAAAGAAACAATTACTAGTCTGAGCATAATTTCATATTATTTGAGATATGCCTATACTTTTTGTAAGGTCTTCATCAAAGTATCTTAATCTGTCTACTATACAAATTATTTACACTGCTAACAGTTAAATAAATCCCTCCCATTGATTCATGTCATTAACTATTTAGTAGCATACATACCCATTTATAAGTGTGTTGAGGTATAATTTAATTACCTATGTACAACCATGAAAATAAAAATAAGCCTTTAAAAAATCATTCCAGTATATCAGTGTTCTCTATGAGACAGAGAAGCAAAAAGCTTGAATGGAAATAAACATCTTTTTTTTGCTTGTTAAAACAAATAAACAGGAACTTTACCAGTACTTTGCTTTCAGACAATAGTGCCAGATATACTTTGCATTTTCAGTTCACAGTGGAGCATCACCATATAAAACTTATGTAAGACAACACCTTGTTCCCTCAGTTTTGTTGCTTGATACCAGCTATCTCAAAGTACTTTAAAGTTGATAATGCTCTTTGAAAGGAAAAAATGCATTGGAACTGTCAGAGGGTATCATTTCAAAAATTGTGGACATTGTTTGGCTCAATGGACATTGAATGTTCAATGTAGGGGTGTCAAACTCAAGGCCCGTTGGCAGGATCTGGCCCGTGGGGTGCTTAAATCTGGGCCGCAGGGCCACCCTGGAAACAGTGAAGGACCAGCCCACGATGCCCCTGACAGCAAACAGGAAGCTTGGGAGGGCTTTGCACGGTCCTCTCAAGCTACATTTTCAGTGGCAGAGGGTTGCAGGAGGTCATCGCAGCTGAAAATGGCGCTCTGGAGCCCGTTTTCACTGGCAGGCCACCACAGGCACCCCCAACACGAGTGATTTCTATCTGGCCACGGCTCCCACCCTCCGAGGTCAAACACAACCCTCAACAAAATCAAATTTGACACCCCTGGTTCAATGGGTTTGTGCCCAACAGACCTGAAATTTTAATGAGTCTTCACTTTGGCCAAGATGGATGCATTGTCCTCTGCTGTCTTGTTGGAGCACTATAAAAATATTCAACTTCATTAATGTATGTATACTTGGGTGTGAGGGGGAGGGACAACCCACTGGAATCTCTGGTTTTTTTTCCATTGTTCGCTCTACAGGGAATCTCAGACAGTATTTATCCTAACCTGAAAAAATGGCCTTGCAAAAAGCATGAATTCTATAAGTCCTTTCTCCAGTCTGACCATTTAGATACATCCTTCAAGGTTGTCCAATTCTGTACATGTAGTATATGTATATATTCATATACTTTTATGTTTGCAAGTGTGACTGAAACATGGCAAAACAGTCTAGCAGTAAGTTGGCAAAAGAATAAGATACGTTTGTATACTCTCTCTGTATTTATTCAACAGATATGTTGAATATATATGGGGGAAATTCTGTGGAAAAATAAGTGTTTTTAACAAATTGGGTATGCTGATATCAGTACTCTGATAGCTCAAAATGCAAACGATCTGGAGGCTCTAATAGTGAAAAGTCAAGAAGCGCAGTGAAAAAAATGGGATTAAGATTAAGTAAAAGAAGGGAAGGGGAAAAGATTATTTTAGCCTCAAAGAAATCATTAGATTGGCAGAATTGGAAGTCCTTATTGGGACTTCCAGGACATGGTATTTTGATCTGGCATGAGATGCATCTCACCTATCCAAGCTTCATAAGCTGGCAGCCAGGCAGCTCATGAAGGGGTTGGGAGAAGAAGGAAGGATTGGAATTGGGTGAAATCCAGCAGGCTCTGACAGGTTCTGCCAGAAAAACATCTGATTCAGCTTAATGTCATCTGTCCCACTCAGTCATCTAGCTGAGACAGTTATTTGTTTTGGATTTTGTTTACAATAAGGAAGAGATTTTTGACCATAAGAGCTATTAAGCATCGTGTCTTCTGGAAGCTTTCAAACAAGGTTTGAATAACTGTTTAACTGGGCTTCTTGTCCTGGGTAGAACATTGGATAGAAGACCTCCAAAGTTCCCCGCCAAGCATATGATTGTAAAAAATGGTGAATAGCTTCTCCTTTTAACACTTAAATAGTCAAGAAATAACTTTATTTTGTAGGGTTGCAATAAAGGCCTTGGAAGTATTCAAATACCATAATTTGTCTATATGCCTACAAAGGAAAGAGTGGTACAGGCAATGTTTTTTCTTTTGTTATTCTACAGAAGTAAAAGTTGAAGAAGCAGGACAAATTTTTTTTGATGCTTTTGATCTTTGGAATAGCCAAGATAGTCAAAATAAAGAAACACATGAATCGTAAAACTAATCAATCTAATGTTGAAATATGATGACCAGACATACTTTGTCACAGTAGGCAAAGCTCGAATTCTCTTGAAAAGTCTCCAGGGCTGGGAAGAAAAAATGAACCGCAGCAATGAATGAATTAACAGCAGACTTGGGTGAGCCGTTGGAGGACTTGATGAGCTAAATTGGAACAGATCATTTTGGAGGTCTATGCAGTTGCTAAGAATTGACACTGACTTGAGGGCATGTAATCAGTCCAGCAATCCTATCAGCATTACATTATTTTATTGTGCTTTTTTACAACAAAACAATAGAAAACTCTGTCATTAATCTTCAGGATTCATATCACTACATTCATCAGTATGATTGCAAAAGAATCCAGAGATCACAGAGAGATAGATGAATGTGCCATCCTGTACAGTACATGCCCGAACTGTTAGTTAAGGTATTTCTTATATACCTTAAATATAAAGAAGCATTATTTCCCCTTCTTAATGGCTTCTTAAATACAGGTAGTCCTCGACTTAAAGACCACAATTGGGCCCCAAATTTCTGTTGTTAAGTGAGACATTTGTTAAGTGAATTTTGCCCCATTTTACAAACATTCTTGCCTCAGTTGTTAATTGGATCACTGCAGTTGATAAGTTAATAACCCAGTTGTTCAGTGGATCTGGCTTCCCCGTTGACTTTGCTCGTCAGAAGGTTGCAAAAGGTGATCACATGACCTTGAGACACAGCAACAATCATAAATACAAACCAGTTGCCAAGCAGAATTATTTAACTCATTTTTTTGCATCTGTCTTTACACAAAGGGATAAAACAGTCCAACCTATCAAAAACAGCACCACAAAAATCAGATTAGGAACACAAGTTGAAATAGGGAAGAAAATGGTAAGTGAGCACCTGTCTACCCTAGACGAGTTCAAATCACCAGGACCGGATGGATTACATCCCAGGGTTCTGAAGGAACTGGCAGATGAGATCTCCGAACTACTGAACTATTATCTTTCAGAGATCCTGGAGCACCGGGGAACTGCCAGAGGACTGGAAAAGAGCTGATGTGGTTGCCATCTTCAAAAAAGGGGATAAAATGGATCCAGGAAACTACAGACCTATCAGCCTGGCCTCAATACCAGGAAAGATTGTGGAAAAGATAATCAAGCAACAAATTAGCGGACACCTAGAAGCAGACAAAGTAATAGCCAAAAGCCAACATGGGTTTGTCAAAAACAGATTATGCCAGACTAATCTTATTGCATTCTTTGACAAAATTAGTGGGCCAGAGGAATGCCGTTGATATAGTTTACTTGGACTTCAGTAAGGCATTTGATAAGGTAGACCATAACCTACTACTAGATAAAGTAGGTTAGACAGCATCACCACCAGATGGATTCGTAACTGGCTGACCAACTGCACTCAATGTGTAGTCCTCAATGGAACTGCATCTACATGGAGGGAAGTATGCAGTGGAGTACCCCAAGGCTCTGTTTTAGGCCCAGTACTCTTCAACATCTTCATCAATGATTTGGATGAGGGAGTAAATGGGGAACTCATCAAATTTGCAGATGACACCAAGCTGGCAGGAATAGCCAACACTCCAGAAGATAAGCTTAAGATACAGAAGGATCTTGACAAACTTGAACATTGGGCACTATCTAATAAAATGAAATTCAATGATGAAAAGAGTAAGGTTCTACATTTAGGCAACAAAAACCAAATGCACAGGTACAGTATAGGTGGTACCTTGCTCAACAGTACTAACTGTGAGAGGGATCTTGGAGTCTTAGTGGACAACCATTTAAATATGAGCCAGCAGTGTGCAGCAGCTGCCAAAAAAGCCAACACAGTTCTAGGCTACATAAACAGAGGGATAGAATCAATATCACATGGTTAATGCCACTTTATAATGCCTTGGTAAGGCCACACTTGGAATACTGCATTCAGTTTTGGTCACCACGATGTAGAAAAGATGTGGAGACTCTAGAAAGAGTGCAGAGAAGAGCAACAAAGACAATTAGGAAACTAGAGACTAAAACATGAATGGTTGCAGCAACTGGGTATGTCTAATAAAAAGGCAAGGGGAGACATAGTGTTCCAATATCTCAGGGGTTGCCACAAAGAAGAGGGAGTCAAACTATTTTCCAAGGCACCTGAGGGTAGAACAAGAAGCAATGGGTGGAAACTAATCAAAGAGAGAAGCAACTTAGAACTGAGGAGAAATTTCCTGACAGTTAGAACAATTAATCAGTGGAACAGCTTGCCTCCAGAAGTTATGAATGCCCCAACACTGGAAGTTTTTAAGATGTTGGATAGCCATTTGTCTGAAACGGTATAGGGTTTCCTGCCTAGGCAGGGGGTTGAACTAGAAGCACCAGAGCTCTGAAAGGTGAAGCTAATTGGGTCGTACCACTGCACGATGAAGATGCTGAAGAGTTACACAACTTTGAAGCTTTCATGATGGCCGTGAAACAATGGTTTGAGAGGCCCAAAACCAGGATCAAAACCATCAAGCAAGGAAGGTGATCAGTTGCAACCTACGTCCAAGAAATATTACCACCAGATGGATTTGCAACTGGCTGACAAACCATACTCAACAAGTAGTTCTTAATAGTACTACATCTGCATGGAAGGAAGGAAGAACCACAAGGTTCCGTCTTAGGCCCAATACTCTTCAATAACTTCACAAAATGATGTAGATGAGGGAAGAGAAGGGGATCTCATCAATAGTTTTCTCTAGCAATTGGCCCTTGCCTTCTTTTTCAACTCCCCTGAGAAAACCTGATTCTCTCCCATCCAAGTACAGTTAGTTCTTGACTTCCCCAAAAAAAATTGAACCCAATTTTGGGCTCAATTTTGAGTGAGAAATTTGTTTACATGAGTTTTGCTCCATTTTATGACTTGCCACATTTGTTTATTGAATCACTGCAGTTGTTAAATTAGTAACATGGTTAAGTGAATGTAGTTACTCCATTGACTTTGTCAGGTCACAAAAGGCGTCCACATGACCCCACCACCATGCAACCGTCATAAAAGTGAGTCAGTTGCCAAGCATCCAAATCTAAATCATGTGACCACAGGGACCCTGCAATGATCATCAGTGTGAAAAACGGTCATGTCACTTTTTTTTCAGTGATCTAAATGATCTCTCGTAAGTCGAGGACTGGCTGCCTGTATTTTTCAGGACGATGGGCAGCCATGTAAATTTGATTAATAAATAAAAAGCCCATCTTGCCTAGTTTTCCAAAATCAGCTCCGGTCAATGACCCTGACCGTATGCTGCTGCTTAAAATCAGCAACACGTTGCTAGAGCTTAAGATAAAGCTTTATTGTCATTTTTTACTGTAAGCATACTGGCTCACATTAAAAAAACTGTTGTCTGCTCTCTTAAAGACTACTCTGAAAGTAGTCCTCAACTTATAAGTTTGTTTAGCGACCGTTCAGTTACGATGACCCTGAAAAAGTGACTCATGACTATTTTTCACACTTACAACCGTTGCAGTATCCCCATGGTTGCATGATCAAAATTCAGGTGCTTGGCATGTGGTTCATATTTATGACAGTTGTAGGATCACGTGATCCACTTTTGCGACCTTCCAACAAAGTTAACAGGGAATCCAGATTCACTTAACAACAGTATGACTAACTTTACAAATGCAATGATTCACTTAACAACTCTGGCAAGAGAGGTCGCAAAATGGGGGGAAACTCACTTGACACGTTTCACTTAGCAACATAAATTTTGGACTTGATTGTGGCCGTAACTTGAGGACTACCTGTATCCCGCACAGGTTTGACTACAACACTCATTGCTCCAAACCAGCTCCAGGCAAAGGTCTGAGGGGGTGCTGCAGTTGCATGATTAAATCAATAATATTGATTTAATCAATAACATTAAGAGCCGTGGTGGCGCAATGATTAGAATGCTGTGCCGCAGGCTACTTCTGCTGATTGCCTGCAGTTCGAATCTCACCAGGCTCAAAGTTTGACTCAACCTTTCACCTTTCCGAGGTCAGTCAAACGAGTAGGCAGAAAACACTGTGGTCCCAGTGGCTCAGACGGAGAGCTTGTCGATCAAAGGTCGGCCGATTCAAATCCCTAGCACCTGCGTAACAGTGACCTCCCGTTACTTGTCCAAGGCTTCTGCCAACCTAGCAGTTCGAAAGCCCGTAAAAAATGCAAGTAGAAAAATAGGAACCACCTTTGGTAACAGTGTTCTGTCCACCTTCGGCGTTTAGTCACATGACCACGGAGACATCTTCGGACAGCGCTGGTTCTTCGGCTTTGAAACAGAGATGAGCACCTCCCCTAGAGTCGGGAACAACTAGCACATATGTGCGAGGGGAACCTTTATCTTTAGAGGGGTATATAAGTCTAAGTGTTATTGCTAGTGGAGGAAAGGCCCCACTGGTCTGTGCTTGGGCAGGGAGGTTGGACTAGATGACCTCCAAGGTCCCTTCAATCTGTTAGTTCCCCCAGGGAGTCGGAACAGTCTCTCCCACTCCCCAGCGAGAGCAAAGCGCGACATTTTAAACACCAGGAACAAGAGAGAATCTCCAAAGATTCTTTTATTGTCCCGCTCCCGTTCGTCCAATGGCCCGCTCGGCTACATGCCCGTGAGGGGAATGCCCTTCTCGACGGGAGGCCTTTGAAACTACGGGCCTCGACACTCGCCCTGGCCTACGGGCGGAGGGGGTGGGGGCAGAGAAAAAGGCGGGTCTCTGTTTCCTAGGCTACAAAGAGAAAGAGCGGCGGCAAGAAGGGCGGAGAAGCGGGGGGAGGGCAAAAGAGAGAGAAAAGAAAGGCAGGCAGGAAGCAGGGCAGCGTGTCGCTCAGCTTCTCCGGTAGCGCCCATTGGTGAAGACGAACCAACCACGTGACGGAACGCCCAGCTTCGACCCGATTGGCAGTTCCCTCGGTTACGGGCTATGAGGGGGTGGGAAGGGCTGCCTCCTGGCAGCGCCAGCAGCAGTAGTGCCGCCGAAGCCGCCGCCGCGTTCGCTGTGGTCCCTCGAAGGCGGCTCCGGCCATCGGCGAGCCTCACCTCGAGCCAGCGGCGGTTGAAGCCCTCCCCGCCCTCGGGTTCCCTTCCGCCCTTGGATTCCCTCGTCGTTTGAAGTCATGGCGGCGGCGGCGGCGGAAGATGCGGTGGTGGCGGCGGCGGCGGCAGCCGGGTGACGCCCGAGGCGGCGGATGAGCGGCGGCCGACCGAGCTCTGGCGTGGGAAGAGGATGCGGGAGTACAAGGTGGTGGTGCTGGGCTCGGGCGGGGTGGGCAAGTCGGCGCTCACCGTGCAGTTCGTGACGGGCACTTTCATCGAGAAGTACGACCCCACCATCGAAGACTTCTACCGCAAGGAGATCGAGGTGGACGCCTCGCCGTCGGTGCTGGAGATCCTCGACACGGCCGGCACCGAGCAGTTCGCCTCCATGCGGGACCTGTACATCAAGAACGGGCAGGGCTTCATCTTGGTCTACAGCCTGGTCAACCAGCAGAGCTTCCAGGACATCCGCCCCATGCGCGACCAGATCATCCGCGTCAAGAGGTGATGGGGGGTGGGTGGGTGGGGGAGGGGAGAGAAACAACCACCCTCCCCGCCCCGCCGCCTTTAACCCAGAGAGATCCCTGCTTCTTTCCCTCTTCATTACTCCACCCAAATCCCGCCCCCCCTCCTTCCTTTGGGATCCTGGTGGCCGGTGGTTTCCCAGAAAGCCTTGCCTGCTTTGCAGAAAGCGTGCACCCATCATCCTCACCCTGCTCCTGATGAGGCTCGGTTTCTGCAACTCCCACCTGCTTTCCCCCTGTATGAATTTTACTTGCACACACATTCACGCCTGCCTGCCTGCCTGCCTGCCTGCCTGCCTACCTACCTACCTACCTACCTATATATTTGCAGTTCAGTTTCCCAGTTTCCTGATAAGGCTCAAATCTTTTCCCCTGTATGAATCTCTCTCTCTCTCTCTCTCTCTCTCTCTCTCTCTCTCTCTCTCTCTCTCTCTCTCTCTCTCTCTCTCTCTCTCTCTCTCTCTCTCTCTCTCTCTCTCTCCCTCCCTCCCTCCCTCCCTCCCTCCCTCCCTCCCTCTCTCTCTCTCTCACACACACACACAGCCTTGTTTGCTTTGCAGAAAGCGTGGACCCATCATCCTTCCCCCTTCCTGATAAGGCTCAAATCTTTTCCCCTGTATGAATGAATCTCTCTCTCTCTCTCTCTCTCTCCCTCCCTCCCTCCCTCCCTCTCTCTCTCTCTCTCTCTCTCTCTCACACACACACACACACAGCCTTGTTTGCTTTGCAGAAAGTGTGGACCCTTCATCCTTCCTTGTTCCTGATAAGGCTCAAATCTCATCTGCTTTTCCCCCTGTATGAATGTCTGTCTGTCTGTCTCTTTCCCCTCTCTCTTTCTCTCTCATGCTCGCACGCACACACACACAGAGCTCAGTTTCCCAGAAGCCTTGTTTGCTTTGCAGAAAGCATGGACCCATCATCCTTCCCTCATAGAGCTTGTTTCTGCAACTCCCATCTGCTTTTCTCCTACATGAATTACACACACGCGCGCGCGCACACACACACACACACACACACACACACAAATTCAGTTGCTCTGTGGAATATTTCCTCTTATTCCTCCTTATATGAAAATGTTCTGGCGGGGCAAATGCCTCTGTGATGTACGCCCCATTGATTCAGCCTCGTTCTGACTCATGCCTGCTTTTCATCTCTGCCTGCAGCTCTTCTTCTTTGAATGCTGCAGAGAGACTGGCCAATAGCCTCTCGCAGAGATCTCCACCTCGGAATCGCTATCGTCTAATCCATATCTGTGTTACCCAAATGTGCTGCCATTCACATTGAGCAAATCGATCTTGTCATTTTTTTTTATCTTATGGCTATTCATCCACGGAGCACCTTGCATCCAGCTCTCTCTGTCCTCCCTGCCCTTGTGTAGATTTCATTCTTTTTCCACACAGGGAGCTTTTGGTTCCTCCTTCCATCTACTTCCGGTGCTCTGTATGGTATCTCATTCAGCCTACACAACCTCTGCTACATGCCCCTAATATACATGTGTGTCTGTGTGTGTATGTTTATGTGTATCTATATTGTATTACATTACATTTCTCCCCACATATTGTTTCTCAACACCTCTTTCAGCTTGTTTTGTTGTATGGATTTTAAACAATCTGAATTTTTCTGCTCCATAGATCTTGACATCTGCACCGCACTCTCTGTTCCTGTGTTTGTCATGTGCTCATACCCATGTGTGCATACATGAATGATTTATCTTTACATTAAACCCGTTGTTTTGGATTTTTCATTTTCTACCGCTGAATACAATTTAAAAATGAATTAAGCATCGAAACTATTAATTTCGGAACGAATTATTTAATGAGATTCTGGAATCCTCAACGAATGGAACCCAAAATTGTGGTAATTAATTGTGGTTTAGTGGGTCATTCATTACATGATTCAAGCTGATTTTAGGACGCTTTTTGTAGGTAGTCATTAAGCGAATGCTATATTATTAAGAAAAGCCAATTTTTTTCCATTTTTTGCTGGAAATTGGCAAAAAAAGTAAACAATTGCAGTCATGACTGCAGTTCATTGCAAGCAGCTTTAAATGTGAGCCTGTTGCCAAGCATCCAAAAAGCTATTAAATGACTCTCTGCATGTCTCTCTCTGTGCGGCCATGATAACTTTGAAATTGCATTATAAGTTGATTTTGTTCAATGCAACTTTGAAGAAACCAGTGATAAGTTGAGACTATATCATGCTGAACAAATATTTGTCCAGTCTCTTGAAAATGTCAATGATGGAGCACCCACAATTTCTGTAGGTACCCCAGATAATAAGCCCAATCGGGCTTTTGAGCAAATGCGCTAAAATAAGCCCTCCCCCAAAATATTGCAACGCAGCCATGAGGTGACCATGCTCACCGCTTCCTGCACCTCAAAAATAATAAGTCCTCCCCGAAAATAAGGCCAAGCGCTTATTTCAGGGGTCAAAAGAAAATAAGACCTTGTCTAATTTTTTGGGGAAGCATGGTAATCAGTGGAACAGCTTACTTCCAGAAATTATGGATGTTCCATCATTGAGCTTTTCAAGAAGACCCTGGACAGTCATTTGTCCAGAATGATATAGGCCAGGTCTCCTACTTGAGCAGGGGGTCAGACTAGAGGACCTCCAAGGTTTCTTCCCACCCTATTCTAGGTTCCATGTTGTATATAAAGAGTTTGCCTGGCAGAGTACTGTATTTCAAGTAGCAGGATCTTTTCAAAAATACGCCAGTTTTGATTTATGCTTTCTATTGGGTGTACCTGTGAGCATCAGTTTGCTTTACTAATGTTTCTAGATTAATAAAGTTGTGTCAAAGCTCATCTGGAACCTGCACCCTGAATTATGATACTAACCAGTCTTATCTGTAGAACAGATTTTTTTTTAAAAATCAAAGTTTTATACAATGTGTTCATTGGCTTTTTAAAGATTGCTTTCAAAAAACAGGAAAGGTACTTTTTAAAAGATAGTGAAAATAGTTTCCTAAGTGTAAAGTCAGAAACTAAAAGCAATAGCGAAATGGGAGACTTCCAATTTGTTTTAGGAGATACAGCTTATCTCAAAGGTGCTTTTTCAAAAAGAAGCTGGACTGTTTTTTCCCTTGAGGAAGATGTTTAGCTTCTGATCCCAAGAAGCTTCATTGGTTCTGGTAGGATGGTGGGGACGATGGAAGGATTAGTTCTGACAGGATGGGGTGGTGGTGGAAGGATGATATTTCTTTGCAGTCATCTGGTCATTAGTAAATTATCCTTCCACTCACCCCCTAACTCTGGCCTGGATGACTGAGAATTTCCACAGACAAGGTACAGGCTATTTCATCAAAAACCCACTATATAACTTGACTTTATAACATACTATAAAGATAAGAACCAAAGTTAAATTCTGTAATAAAAAGATAGGGAAGACCCTACATTGCATAATTTCAATTTTTATTTCTAAGGAATACGAAATTGGTGAAGTCGTCTCACTTATCCAACCTTATGTATCCTAGAACAGGGGTCCCCAACCTATGGGCACCATCACTCCCAACCCCACTCCCAGAAGCCGTAGGCGCTGGCACCCACTTCGCCCGTGCACCCACCACTCACACAAATGAAGCTTTGCGTGCACCTGCCTCTCGCACAAAACCATTCCCTCTCCCCACCCCCTTGCACCGGGCTACAAACCCGGAAAGGTTGGGGAACCCTGTCCTAGAATGCTAAAGTAGAATTTCCCCCAGCTAGTATTTGGATAGGGGACCATTAGGAAATCCCAGCACTATAAAATAGATTGAATTTTTTAAAAGAAGCCCAGGCGACAGATGAAAAGTACTCCCATATTTTTGCAAAGTAAATTGCATCTATCCATTAAACGACAAGGAATTCAGATAGTTGTTCAGACGAACATGGTGGATATGCTGCTAATTCGTGTAATTGTAAAATGCTTATAGACAAGGATCAGTTGAACAGCTGACAAGGATCAGTTGAATAACTTTAACACTGTCAACCTTGGTATTCAACGCTTTGAATCTCATCGAATTTGGTACTCAGTGCATTTTGATGTGAACATTTTCCTGATATTCATCATTTGTCTGGTACTCAATGCACAAGCTAGAGCTTGTCCGTGTCAGCTTCTTTGTGACTCACTACCTTATTCCTTATGGGAAAAACTAGTTTGGTACTCATCTCGCCTCCCAGAACCAATTAACGATGAATACCGAGATACCACTGTACTGTAAATGAAGAAAACCACAGTAAATGCTGAGGCAGTGGCATTTGTATTCTCTGTTCGGAGTTGTTACTGCATCTTGTTTAAGAAAACTTTGTAAGTATAACACAGTATTATACTGAATTAGGGCAGCCTGCCATCAGTTACCCTCGTTGCTTGTTCTCCGAGTTGCAGCTCCAGCTTTTGTGGGAAGCCCCAAGTGTGGAAATGCTAAAAAAATATATGTTTCTTTGCTCCTTCTGGTATGGAAAGCAGAAAAAGAAGATACAGAGTGACAATTTAATAGTATAATATAGGATGTGGTTCCCATGCTCCCGGACTGGGGTCCTTGATGTGGAAGCATTATTGCAGGTAGACAAATAATCTGGGAAGAAACTTGTGCCTTTGCTTAGGGAGCTGCACATATCTCAAATTCCCTGAACCCTTGTCTTCAAAGGCAGTGATTTGGCTTAACTCCATGAAAGAGAAAAGTCTGCAGGTTTTATTTGCAGGATTTAGAATAACCGAGTTGCAAAGGACCTTGGAGTTCTTTCCCTGCTCAAGCAGGAGACTGTATACCATTTCGGGTAAATGCCTGTCCAATCTCTTCTTGAAAATGTCCAGTGATGGATTACGCACAACTTCTGAAGGCAAGCTGTTCCACAATTGAATCAGTTTTTCTGACCAACAGGAAATTTCTCCTTAATTCTAGTTGGATCTCTCTTTGTTAAGTTTCCGTCCATCTTCTTCTTGTGTTCCCCTCAGATATTTTGGAGAATAGGTTGACTGTCCACTCTATGACGGTCCCTCAAATATTGGAAGACTGCTATCATGTCACCCCTAGTACTTTTCTTTGTTAGACTAGATCAGTGATGGCGAACCTTTTAGGCACCAAGTGCCCAAACTGCGGCATGCACGCATGCCCAAACTGAAAGGTGTACGTGCACACAAATGCGCATATGCGCAGCAGAGACCCGAAGACCAGCTGGTTGGCGGGAGGCAGGGCATCCCAAAACTGGCAGCGCCTCAAGAGATAAGATCTTTTTCTTTCGTTGAGCTTTTCTCGTTTGCAGAGAAACAGGAACTCACGAAAGAAATGCCAAGGAGATCTGACCTGGGGCGAGGGCGCATGTGCCAGCAGAAAGGGCTCTGCGTGCCACCTCTGGCACCTCTGGATAGGTTCGCTGTCACAGGATTAGAGGGTATCTTCTCTCTTCCTGTTTTACTTTCTCACACATCTGTGAGGTTGTTTCGGCTCCCCCCAAGGAGCTTCGTGATTGAGTGGGTCTTAAATCAAAATTTGTTATCACGGTGCAAAGAGTGAAGGTTAAGAAAAAATACTTGAGGGAAATATCCTAATTAACAGAGACATTTGACCCTGCAGTTTTTATTTCTGGACTTCCCAACATTTTGTTTGTTTGTTTTTCAAAATGTTATACAATAGGCATTTGAACATTTTATGTAATTTGAGTCAAACAGAATCAGAATGACTTAACCTTGACTTTTTATTATATACCACTGTGCTGCCTAATCTATGCTTGATGGGATTGGACATATATTTTCCTCTCAACATGCATAAGTTTAGCTGGGATATGCAAACATCTTTAGGTTCTTGACAATCTAGAGTTAGCAGGGTATAATCAGTCACATAATGTGGGGGATACTGTAGGAGGAAGGCTGTATTAATCTGTGGTAGTAACACATTAGGAAAAAAACATCCTAGCATTTTTTTCTCAACAACATGTTTTATTAAAAGACATAAGCTTTTGTGAGCTGCAGCCTTTTAATAACATTTGATAGGTGGAAAAGTTGCCGTCAGCCACCCCTCCTGGTCATGGGGAAGAATGCAACTAATATGAAAAGGATTGACATTTTGTTTTTCTACTTTGGTTGACATATATGTAATCCAATACAGGATACGTAACAGCATCAGAAGTTTAGAGAACAGCAAATATTGTTCCTTTCTTCAAAACTGAGTAAGTACATTTAACGAGAACACTGGTCAAAACTCTGAAACAATATATTAAGCTTGACTGTAAAGCAGGGGTCCTCAAGCCATGGCCTACTGCCGAGCCATGGTCTATTCAGAACCAGGCCATGCAAATGGCTGGCCAGTGTTCACACATGCACAGCTTCACTTGTGTGAATGCCGGGCCACCATGCGTGCACAGCTCAACCTGTGCAAGTTGAGCTGCGTACACATGCGGGTGCGCACCAGCCCACCACTTGTGCAAGTTAAGCTGTGGTGGCCGCATGCCCTGGCCTGCCACTCATGCAACCTGGTTCCCCTCTCCCCCTTCAGACGCCCCCCCCAAGCCACAACGTTTGGGGACCACTGCCGTAAAGGACTACTACTAATGGGAGAAATGTCCACAATCTTGGTTGTTTTAATACCAGGAAATACTAATCAGCCAAATGCATGAGCTACAAGCAGACTTTTCCAAGTAGTTGGTAATGTCACTGAGGACTCTTCCTAACCCGTCTGATGTGGTAGCTGGGGCATCATCTTTTCTTTTGGCCTGTGGATTCTGAGGAAGTGGGCAGGATGCTCTGATTTGACCTGTGTTGCTTGTAGATCTGAGCCATGATATCTCCTGCTTCTGCATAGGGTGGCTAGAGGATGGCAATGAACGTAGGAGGCTGTCAGTGCCTCTTTTGTAGATAGGGTGATGCCAACACTTTTTTTTTAGCCAGACAGAAGGTACTAGAGACTGGATCCCACATGCAAGAAGGAAGATGTGCAAGTCCTTTACTTACTCAAGAGGAGATGAAGTTTCTTGTCATGCAATTAACAGTGACCGCCTGTTTGCTTTTGCTCACCCTGAAAAGCCATTAGTTGATAGAAACTATCAATGACAGCAGTAGCTCCTCCCACTATCTCCATCAAGGAAGTCAGACAGCTGCCCAATCATTATCGCTTCCACTTCTCTAATGTCTTCTGTTGCAGCATGATGATGGGAGACCCGAAAAACTCAAAATGAAGGGAAGGAAGGAAAACACAGTTAGGTTGGTACAGGTCTTAGCTGATCTCTTTAGCTGTAGCAAAAGGTCACAGGAACTCCAACCGCTGGCCAACAAGGCACTTCTGCAGTTTGACACACCCAGACTGGAACGATAGTGCCTAGAACTGAATTGTATTCTCCTTTAACTAAGATTCTCTAAGAAAACAACCAAGTTCAGAAAGAACCCAAGGACCCTGCAAATAAGATTCTGGAAAAGACTGAGGTCACCAGACCAAGAAAATCTTGGGATGATTCCTGTTCTTCTACCACTTTGTAAACTTTGGAACATTTTGCTTGCCATGTTTGAAGCAAAAGAAGAAAGAAAGGTCTTATTAGATACTAGCTGGATGCCCATGATTCACGACAAAATTATGTGATCGGGCAATGCAGGAGAAATCCAGTTCACTCCAGTTCAATCCAATGGCTAAGTGATAATTGGTGATTGAAACACATAAGGGAATATTGCTCCCGCCACCTTGAGCCCAGAAGCAGTTCCATAAGTGGAAGGTGTAGACATTTTGGTGAGGTACCGACGTTTAGCATTGTAAGGAGCCCCAGACTGCTCCTGAATGAAAGTGTGGAACATCTGCCAGTTTGAACTGAGATAATGGAATATGAGGCAACTGGCAGTTGGAACAGAGTTCTTTTAAGGTGGGGAGGGGGAGTAGAATGTCTAACTCCTTAGTATAAGAGCGTGTTAATATAAGGCAACTGGCAGTTGGAACAGAGTTCTTCTTAGGTGGGGAGGGGGAATAGAACTCCTTAGCATCAGAGTGTGTTAATTACTGTATAAGAAATACTAAGGATCTGATGATCATTTCAAAAAATCCTTTCTTAGCAAGCACCTAGAAGCCAAGAGGAACATATGGGCCAAATTTCAGGTTTGTGAGCTTTACGGTTTGGAGATTTCATGATGAGTGAGTGGTATTTGGCTATTATATATATAGATGGAATATCAGTGCAGGAGGGAGGGAGGTAGCATCCTGGTCAGATCCCTATCTTCCTAGTGTGGGGATGACCCCAAATCCAGACTAGCGGGCAGGAACAGAAACTGTGGTGCCCCAAAGATTCAGCCAATGGATCATCCAGACTATGAAGAGCAAATTTTAGGAGAAGAATTTGAAGAGACCAGAAGTAGCCAGCAATGATATTCTACATCTAATCAGGAAGATAGTGAAAATCAATCTATTAGGGTCTAGACTCTAGAACAATTGAACATGCCCGCCTTAACATGCCCACTTCATCTCAAGACCCCCACCGCAACTGACCTGATAGTGACATTCTTAGTCAGCTGGCTGTGCATCAGCGCTCCTCTCCCGCCATTGGTCCACCAGCGCGCTAACCCCATCGTTTCATCCTGGGTGTTTCACAGAGAGATACTTTTGCATGGCCAATTGACAGTGTGGGATATTTAAACACGCTTTGAAGCGAATCTGGTTAACCCATTGTCTTTGCTGGTCAGAAGGTTGCACAAGATGATCACATGACCTTGGGACACAGCTACGGTCATAAGTACAGACCCAGTTGCCAAGCCTCTGGATTTTGATCATGTGACCACAGTGGTCGTAAGTGTGCAAAAATGGTCATAAGTCACAACAAGGCTTGCTTGCCCTTAAAGCTAAGTGATAATGGGCGGGTTCATACATTATAATTAATAAAAAATGAACAAACTGTATTATACTGTTGCATGAACTATCTTCCATGGAATAAAGATGATTGTTGTATTTTAGATTGCACTACAGTGGATACAGTATACCAAACATCACACTTGTTTATCCAAAAACATTTTCAAAAATTACAGAGATATTGGCAGTATTTTCTTTATTAGCTTATTCAAGCTTTTAAAGTAAGAGACATTATGTTGCTAGTTAGAACACTGAAACTGTTGATGATTGCAAAATTAGAATTCTAAAAACATTCAATGTCATTTCATAGAGTTCATGAAAATAATTGCAGTGATTCAGTCTTGCAACTGTCTACTTTTTATCATGCTGATATGTACAATACTTAGGCAATGGTCATGTATGCAAAATCGCAATCACAGTAGCACTTAGACCTCTCTTTAAGTGGTTTACAGAGTCAGCCTATTGCCCCCAACAATCTGGGTCCTCATTTTACTGACCTCGAAAGGGTGGAAGGCTGAGTCAACCTTGAGCTAATGAGAATCGAATTGCTGGCAGTCAGCAGAAGTAGCCTGCAGTACTGCATTCTAACCACTGTGCCGCCCCAGCTCAAACTAGTATATTCTGTATGTGCCCTGGATTATGGATACTAAATTTCAGTATTTAGATTTCAGAATTGAAATGTGCAGGATAAGAAGACAGGTTTTTTTTGTTCCATTCAATCATATCCAATTCTCAGAGACTATTTGGATAGGTCAGTCCAGTTTTCATGGCAAGCTTTTCAGAAGTGGTTTGATGATTATACTGAATGGTTTGATTGTTCGGGTAACTTGGCTACTGAATATGTCATGTTTTTAATGTGATTTTATAGGGTTTTTTAATTTGTATCTTCTTGGGGGTTTTTTGGTGTTTTTTTTTTTTTTTGCTGATTTTTAAAAAATTGTTGTAAACCACCCAGAATGATGCAAGTGAATAAATCACAGTTTTTAGGGGCTTTAGAAAAAACAGTTCTGAGATTGAATACCTGCCTTTAAACTTTAAATAATGGGTAAAACTTTAATAGTGTGTCCCCTAGTTTGAAGTTCATTAAATGAAGCCTTTGGAGAAGACTGTGCTGAAGACCACCCTAATGGCTGAGACCGGAGACAATTTTGACTGCTTTTATCTTTGCAAAGATGCCCAAAGACTTCAACCTTGTTTCTTTCCCTCTAATTGCAGATATGAGAAGGTACCTGTAATCTTGGTTGGAAATAAAGTGGATTTGGAGAGTGAGAGAGAAGTTTCATCCAGTGAAGGCAGAGCTCTGGCTGAAGAATGGGGTTGTCCTTTTATGGAGACATCTGCTAAGAGCAAAACCATGGTGGATGAGCTCTTTGCAGAGATTGTCAGACAAATGAACTATGCCTCTCAACCGGATAAAGATGAACCATGCTGCTCTGCATGTAATATACAATAACATTCCAAGGATGGAATTGGACCTCGTGTGCTGTATTTTGGGTAAGGTGACAGAATAGACTATTTCACTCTGTGATTTAAAGTTGGTCAAAAATTCAAAGTGGAGTAGCACTGACCCTCCAAGTGAAACCTAAATATGGATCGGTTTAGTTAAAAAGAAATTGAGAAGCTTTATTTGCCTGCAGCACACCTCCTGCATGTTCTACTCTGGCTAAGCCAACAGATTACAGGGTGAGCACAATCTGTGCACATTGGCTTGTCAGGTAACAGCTACTGCTTTAAATTAAGAAAAGTTTTCGGTGAAAAGGAGCGCACCAGCAAAGACCTTTTGCACTCTTGCCTATTCTGTACTGAGAAGTAAAGATTTAACAAAAGGTATCTCCTTACTGAATATCAGGATTTTTATCACTTGTGGCCAAATCAGTCAAATATGCTAATTTTATTTTTTTGACGCAAGTGTTGATCAATTGATTGGCAAGCTAATACATAGTTATGTTATTTCTTTTACATTCGTTATTTTCTGTGATCCCATAAATGCAAAAAGGAAAATGCTCCATCAGTACTTGAACGGAAAGAGAGAAGCGCTGGAAAAACAAACAAACCCAACAGCTTGTAAAGAGAACGCTGAAACATTAAAATATGCCAGATATTCTGCATTGTTGCTCAGAAAATGGTGGACTGCTTCAGCTGCTGTTCAGTCAAGATACCAAACCAGCCCTTGCTTTAACAAGAGCAGGAAATGCATTTATCTCTTTACTGATCCAGGAAGAAGCAGCCATGATGGGGTAAATAGAATTGTTTGGCCTTACTAATGAGGAACATTGCTAGCACATTAACAAGTACCACCTTGTAAGGAAAATGAAGCCATGTTGTATTCAGACGTTCCTTTTTGCAGAAACCTCACAGGGGCTGTAAAAGCATCCTCTATTTTTTAGTTTTAAGGATACCAGTTTATTTTTGCCTTTTAAGGGCTGTGTCTTGAATGTGATATACTAATTGAGCTATGGAATTTTAATTTTGCCACTTTATATCTTTTAATGTTGGCGATTCTGGTTAACTGTGTAGAATTACTTTGTCTCAGAAGGTGAATACAAAATATTTTAATTCCATGTGGGAATGAGAAAAAAAAAGGATTTTTGTCTTCAATTACCTAACATGCTAGTCAGGTGCTGCCATTAAAAGTGATCTTGTTGCCCTGGTTATTGCTGTGACAAATAGTGAGTGAAAGCATTGTTTTAAAATGGTGGCTCCAGCCTCTAATTTTTAATTTAAATAGCAGTGAAATACTTAAAAATTTGCATGACTTAACAGCACCAATTATATCTATTATGTCTTACAATCCGAGGAAGTTTCCAATCAGAAAGTCTGGTAAGATTGAAATGGTGGAATGATAATGGACCTTGATGGATAAATTGGCCTTTAAAATACAATATCACTGAGCCTATGGTCCAAATACTATTCCTGAAAGATTGGTTTTTCAATCCTGTGACGTAGTTCTGTAATTTCTTGTGTAGATGAGTGGAAAGGAATGTATGTTCTGTGTATGGGTGTGAGTGTGTTGGTGAGTGCAACTTTTTACAAATGCTGTAATGAACTTGAGTTCTGAGATTTTGCCTTGATCAGCAGAAAAACAAACTGCAATCTAAAGGGTATCAAAAGCAAATGAATTTTTAAACGCCTTTTTAAAAAAAACACTTGGCCACTTTATACCTTACACAGTAGAACACATTTAATTTAGATTAGATCAATTTCTAACCCTAATGATGGATGATTATTGGCTATACTTGCCTTTGTTCTTGAATTATTTTCCCCTCATAATCAAGAAAAGCAAAGAGTTGTCATTGAAACAGTGAGGTCCTGTATTAGAAATGTAATTCCTTCCCAAACCTCTTGCTCAGCTTTAGGAATTACTGAACCTTAATGCAGCTTTTTTTGGCAACTTCCATGTATTAAGGCAAAAATGATGAATTCTAACCTTTAAATTCTTTTAGAAGGAACATGGTGCAGCAGTATGCCAGAAAATAATTTCACTGATCAAATAAAAGTGGAATAAGCAGGTATAGAAGAGTGTTGAGTGCATCTTATACTGATTGATTCCAAAAAGAAGTCCTGTATTGCATGTCAGATTATTTGATGTAAAAAGAATGAGGCACATAAATGGCATTTCTTTATTTTTGTCAAGGCGTTATTTTAATAGGAAGCTTTGAGGGGGGGGGGGACCACAACTACTTTGTAGTGTCTAATCTTCGCTTACAGACTAAACAATATACTTTCATACAAAAGTAGGTGATATTGCTAATTCCAAGAAACAATTTATATTCAATTTAGACTCTGTCACTGAGTAGTGCAGTATATTTGACCAAATGATATAAATCAGTAAGGGGGGATATCCCAGGTTATCAGTAATGGTTATGTGGATTCCCCCTCTCTCAAGTCATGTGTGTAGACCAGGGGTCGGCAACCTTAAACACTCAAAGAGCCACAAAGGTCCTAACCGGAAGCCCCCCGTTCCGTTCTGGAGCCAACCAGAACTTCAGTTTTCCCACCATAGAGTCTCCTCTTAGCGCGGCGTCCTTTTTCCTCTACCTGTCCTAACCAAAAGCCCTATCAATTGTTGAGCTGACCGGAAAACCCACCCCTGCCACAGAATCTCCTCCTGGCACACAGTGCTTCTCCCCTCCCTCCCCCCCGCCAAACCAGAAGCTCCTCTCAAAATTGTGTGCTGACCGGCGACAGGGAGCCGCAGCAGAGAGCTGAATGAGCCACATGTGGCTCCAGATCCGCGGGTTGCTGACCCCTGGTGTAGTCCTACAGAATTAGTGGCAGCTAAAAGGGATTCCTAGTGCCAATGCAAGAGTGCGTTCCTGTGTCAATCGTTACCCTTCCCAATTTGTAACCGTGAGCAACTTTGTTTTTTTTCTGGCCATCACTGTGTTTGTAAAGGTGATCTTGCCATTGGCTGTCCCAGAACACAGCTTTTAAAAACTAGATCAAAACAGGCATATTAATCTTGGCCACAAGGTCATTCTGACACTATATAGGCCACAATTCCAGCATACAGACAGTGGCCTCTATATGTATTGGTGACATGTTCCAATTTATCTGGTCGGCAATATTACATACAGTACCTTGGGACTGTTTGTTGAGACTAACTACCTGTATTGCATCCTAAGCAGATCCAGTAGACATAATTTGGGAAGGAGGACTCACATGCCTTAAAATATTATCAGTTCATCCAAAGACCCGATATTCTTTGCGTAGAGCTTTGTATTTTTCTGCAGCGGTAAGTCCCTCTTTTCCTTTGAAACTGGTTGAACAACTCCCAACATCTGTGCAGAATGTTTTTGTAAGATGATTCAGCACACATGGAAGTATCGATAGCGGTTTTTGAGGAATTCCTCATCTGGTGGTACCAACAATGAATACAGATAGCCCTCGACTCACGACCGTAATTGAGCCCACATTTTTTGGTTCCTGGGTGAGACATTTCCTTGCCACCGTTGTTAAGTGAACCGTTGCAGTTGTTAAA
The DNA here is from genome assembly GCF_964273705.1 of Natrix helvetica. Lineage (NCBI taxonomy): Eukaryota > Metazoa > Chordata > Lepidosauria > Squamata > Natricidae > Natrix > Natrix helvetica. The sequence goes on from NC_138549.1 coordinate 23,839,130, forward strand.
ATTAATAACCCAGTTGTTAAGTGAATCTGGCTTCCCCATTGACTTTGCTTGCCAAAAGGTCACAAAAGGCCTTGATACAGGGACACTGCAATAGTCATAAGTATGAACCAGTTGCCAACCATCCAAATCTTAGTCACGTGGCCATGAGGAGGTTGTAACGGTTATAAGGGTGAGAAATGGTCGTAAGCCACTTTTTTCAGTGATGTTACTTCGAACGGTCACTCAATGAACCGTTGTAAGTCGAGGACTACCTGTACTGTATACCCCCTTTATTTAAAAATTGACATCATTATTTTTTTGTCAGCAATTTTTTTTGGGGTCATGCTAGTATTTTCTGTCATATATGCCACTTAAAGGTTTAGGGTGAGGTGACACATGGTCTTCAATAAACCTGAAATAACTCCACAATAAAGCAAATTTGGCAACTTCGGGATTTTATTGTGACTTTTTCCTTTCTGAATTTCCGATCAGGTTTTAAAAAGGGATTGCAGTGTGTTTTTGCAAATGTAACCATTGACAATTTGTCATTTCTAGAGTTGAATAAGCATCTTTAACAATTGACTGTGGACCTCTGTTACAACTGATAAATGGGGGAAAACACTACATTTTATAAGTTATCAGTTGTTTAAATCGAACTATTTCAAAATAAAACAAATTGTACATAGAACTCAATGCAAACTCAGCAGTTGTATCTGGAGTTAAATTATTTTAACAAATAAATTTATTTAATGAAATGTCTGTTGGCTTGTCTTCTCGTATTCCTTTTTATTTGAGAATAAAGCAAAAACCTAACTACATTCTTCACATATTCCGAATTCGGATCTCCTTCATTAGAATGCTTCTTTAAAAAGGAACATATTTGTCACATTGTTAGTGAAGAAAGTTTGCCCTGATATGGATTCACTATTGCATTGTTATCATGACAATACTGCTAAAATCGGTCATTATAAGAATTACAGGTGGCAATAACTACTATACTAGATAGTTTTGGTTCTTAAGTAATGTCCTCTGATGCCAAAGACTGCTGTGGGAACTGTATATTGCCCAGCTAGGGCTGCAAAGATTGACAAATGTAGCTAATTGTATGCAGCCATCAGCTGGTCTTACATTTGATAATTGACTCCATTCATTCATTCATTCAGTTTTGGCCCAAGTCCCTTTGGAGGACTCTAAGTAGCTTTGCTTCCATGTATTGATGTGTGTGTTGCAAACAAAAGTAGCTGTATAGAGCAGTATAGACCAAATTTTCTTGTTTGTCCTTCCCCCTCTCTTCTTATCACGAATAAATGTACAACTCTATGAAGTTTTCAATAGCGCTGGTCTTTTAAAATGTTTCTTGGTGTAACAAACATTAAAGAAGACAAAAACTTTACAGAATAAATGAACGGCAATTATACAATAAGTTCACCTTTTCTCTTTTAGGCAATACAGAAGAATCCTAAATTTGGAGCACAGCCCTGTAAAAAGTTTCCATGTCAGTATTTGTGTTTGTATTTAAAGCATTAATACCTTGTTCCTTAACTAAAAGTATATGGATGATCCTGAAATATGAACCAGAAAGTGCAGCGATGGCGAACCTTTTTTGGCTCGCGTGCCACAAGGGGGGGGGAGCGCAGGGGGGTCGTGTGCGGGCGTGCCGCACCCATAATGCAACACGGGACCCCCCCAGTGCGCATGCGCGCACAACGCATGATCCCCCCATTTTTACATGCTTTTTTCGCCCTCCCCAGGCTTCAGAGGCTTTATAGGAGCCTGGGGAGGGCGAAAAGAGCCTCCCCGCCCCCCCCAGAGGCCCTCCGGAGGCTTCAGGGACTGTCCGGAGGCTTCCCTGACGCCTTCGGAGCGCTTAAAACCACCCTCCGAGCAAACCAGAAGTGACTTCCGGTTTGCTTGGACGGTGGTTTTAAGCGCTCCGAAGGCATTAGGGAAACCTCCGGACGGTCCCTGAAGCCTTTGGAACGCTTAAAACGACCCTCTGAGCAACCCGGAACTCACTTCCGGTTTGCTCGGAGGGTGGTTTTAAGCGCTCCGAAGGCATCAGGGAAGCCTCCGGACCATCCCTGAAGCCTTCGGAACGCTTAAAACCACCCTCCGAGGAACCCGGAAGTCACTTTCGGTTTGCTCGGAGGGTGGTTTTAAGCGTTCCGAAGGCTTCAGGGAAGCCTCCGGACGGTCCCTGAAGCCTCCGGGGGGGGGGGGTCTTTTCGCCCTCCCCAGGCTCCTATAAAGCCTCTCACAAGTGGCACGCGTGCCATAGGCTCGCCATCACTGAGATAGTGCCTACTCTCGGGCTTATATCTAATACAGGATTTTCCTCCATATTTTTTGTGTGGGTGGGTGGGTGGGTCGCACACCAAGCTTTAAGAATAGTTTAAAGGTGCTGTGACAGACCCATTGTCTTCAGTGACCGCTGAGATTGCCAAAACCAATACAGAAAACTTCTGGTCACAAATGCTTTTGACCACGACCAAATTGGATTCTGACCAAAAAATCCACAAAATTCTTGAATCTGGTCACGAACACACAATCGGGTGGTGATCAAACGCGGCCGCAGCCGATTTCCCCTTCCGTGCCATTTTTCTTGTAAGCGCCAAACAACAGCGACCTCGTGTGGCCACTGCATTAATTTTGGTTAGGTTTGTGTCACGATCAAATTGAATTATTGCAACCACAGTTATGGAACGAATTATGGTCATGACCATGTTGTCCTACAGTATAACAAAAATTTCACCAAGTAGAAAATAAATGATACCACACCAAGGATTTTGGGAAAAGAAACACCAAAAGGAGAACATTACATTATGCTGTAATTTTGGATAAAGAACCAGGTCTTCAGAGCTCTTCAAAATAACAGCAGAGTGGGGCCATCCAGATCTTTTTTTGGGGGGGGGGATACCATTTTCTAGAGGGCAGGCACTAATACTGAGAAGGAAAACTTAGGGGGGTTCCCGAGATATATAGTTGAAGGAATCAAGCACCTCAACCCTATGGGATTGATTCAGCTGGGCAGCCCCTGAATAATCTGGCCCTATGTCATGTAGGACTTTGTAACACCTTGAGTAATCTGGAAGCAAACTAGCAACTCATGAAACAGCCCCTATATCAGTGGTGGGTTCCTGCCGGATCGCACCGGATCGCGCGCACTCCCTTTCAGCGCTCCACCTGGCTCGCGCGCTCCCTTTCAGCGCTCCACCTGGCTCGCGCGCTCCCTTTCAGTGCTCCACCTGGCTCGCGCGCTCCCTTCCGGCGGTAAAACCGGAAGTACGGTCTTGCCCCGCCCCTGGCGAAGCGACGACGCCTGCTTGCGCTCCACCAGCTCGGCTGGGAACGGAGATGTTTCCTCAGCGGAGCGGAGCGCCTGAAAAGACTTTTCAGGCGCTCCGCTCCGCTGAGGAAACATCTCCGTTCCCAGCCGAGCTGGTGGAGCGCAGGCAGGCGTCGTCGCTTCGCCAGGGGCGGGGCAAGACCGTACTTCCGGTTTTACCGCCGGAAGGGAGCGCGCGAGCCAGGTGTAGCGCTGAAAGGGAGCGCGCGAGCCAGGTGTAGCGCTGAAAGGGAGCGCGCGAGCCAGGTGGAGCGCTGAAAGGGAGCGCACGCGATCCGGTGCGATCCGGCAGGAACCCACCACTGCCCTATATAGTTAAGTCATTTTGGCTCCTACCTGTGTCCCAGGGCCGGGAGGGAAAGCGAGGGGTTGGACTTGAGGGGTATAGTAGAAGACGCCCAGCCTGTTGCATTATTGTTACGGTTATTATTAACTGCAAAATTAAGTCCTATAGCTCCTTTCTGCTCACAGCTCACAAAATCTGGAGTCGTTTAAGAAACTATTAAGGGGCCATCCTTGGATTTTTGGCTAGCATAGACCAGTAGTGGGATTCAGCTGGTTTGGGCCAGTTTGGGTGAACTGGTTCTTCAATTGCTGGCTGGCCCTGCCCCTTCCAGGAGTCCCACACACCCTGCTTTTGCTCCCTGGAGGCTGCAGGGAGGCCTACTAGGCCCAAAATGGGGTGGGGGTGGCACAGCCCCCCACGGCCAATTTTTGCTCCCAGGGGGGGTGGAGGCCGAGTGCTGCCTGTCACACACCACTGGCCACACACACCAACCTAGCCGGTCATTAGGGCAGAGAACCGGTTGTTAAATTATTTGAATCCCACCACTGACATAGACTAATACAACTTTCCTACAGTTTGATTACAGATACTCATTAACTTACAACCAAGTGTTTAGTGACTGTTAAAGTTACAATATCATTGAAAAGGTGACTTATGAGTTTTTCACACTTATGACAGTTGCAGCTTCTTTGTGGTCACATAATCAAAATTCAGACACTTGGCAACTGGTTCAGATTTAGGATGGTTGCAGTGTCCTGGGGTCATGTGATCCCCTTTTGAGTGGGTTAAGTAGTTTTCAGAAATATCTGGGCAGGTGCAAAGTTCCTTCTCACCTCTCTAAAACATGCTTAGGATTTCCTTCAATAAATGTTATATTTCTTGCTCAGGCCCATATTTTAATTTAAATATGTAGATAATTTGATACTCCTTGTCTAGTTTGATGCTCCTTGCACTTAGAGACAAATCTGGATCTGATCATTTCTTATGCATATGATATTTTTACCTATTATATTGGTTTATGTGTGAGGTTCCCCTCACACATACCGTATTTTTCGGAGTATAAAACGCACCTTTTTTCCTCAAAAAAGAGGCTGAAATATGGGTGCGTCTTATACACCGAATACAGCATTTTTTGCCTCCTGAAGCCCTGTCCCTTCACCAAAAATGGCCATGCATAGCCTTATGGAGGCTTTCAGAGAGCTCCTGGGGGCTGGAGAGGGCAGAAATTAGCAAAAAACAGGCCGTTTTTTGCCCTCCCAGCCCCCAGCTGCACTTTATAAGCCTCCATAAGGCTATGCATGCAAATTTTTTGACAAAAACCGGATCCATTTTTGGAAAAAACTGTCTTTTTTGCTCGTTTTTGGGGCCCCCACGCCCCAGGAGCACTCTGCAAGCCCCCCCAAGGCTATTCATGCCTTTGTTTTGGGGGGGGGAAGGGCCTGTCTTCATGAAAAATGGGCCATTTTGGGGAGGTTTGCAGAGCGCAAAAACTTTTTTTCCTTTTGGAAAGCTAACTGATTGATGAGAATTACATTGATCAAGTGCTGTGCCAGCAGAAACACCTACCTATCTACTGTATTTCTCTATTTCTCTCTCCTTATCCCTCTACCTACCTACCTTCCTACACACTTTCTCTCCCTATCTACCTACTGTATTTCTCTCTCTCTCTCCCTTTACCTACCTACCTACCTAACTACTCCCTCCCTCCCTCCCTATCTACTGTTTCTCTCTTTCTCTATCCCTCTACCTACCTACCTACCTACCTACCTACCTACCTACACTCTCTCCCTATCTACCTACTGTATTTCTCTCTCTATCCCTTTATCTACCTACCTACCTACCTACCTAACTACTCTCCCCCCCTTTCTACTGTGTTTCTCTATTTCTCTCTCTCTATCCCTCTACCTACCTACACACACACTCTATCCCTACCTACCTACTGTATTTCTCTCTCTCTCTCTCTCTCTCTCTCTCTCTCTCTCTCTCTCTCTCTCCCTTTACCTACCTACCTACCTACCTACTCTCTCTCCCTACCAATCTACTGTTTCTCTCTATTTCTCTCTCTATCCCTCTACCTACCAACCTATCTACTCCCTCCCTCCCTCCCTATCTACTGTATTTTTCTCTCTATTTCTCTCTCTCTATCCCTCTACCTACCTACCTACCTACCTACCTACCTACCTACACTCTCTCCCTATCTACCTACTGTATTTCTCTCTCTATCCCTTTATCTACCTACCTACCTACCTACCTAACTACTCTCCCCCCCTTTCTACTGTGTTTCTCTATTTCTCTCTCTCTATCCCTCTACCTACCTACACACACACTCTATCCCTACCTACCTACTGTATTTCTCTCTCTCTCTCTCTCTCTCTCTCTCTCTCTCTCTCTCCCTTTACCTACCTACCTACCTACCTACTCTCTCTCCCTACCAATCTACTGTTTCTCTCTATTTCTCTCTCTATCCCTCTACCTACCAACCTATCTACTCCCTCCCTCCCTCCCTATCTACTGTATTTTTCTCTCTATTTCTCTCTCTCTATCCCTCTACCTACCTACCTACCTACCTACCTACCTCTCTCTCTGTCTCTCTCTCTCCCTATCTACCTACTGTATTTCTCTCTCTCTCTCTGTATATCCTTCTATCTACCTACCTACTTTTTAAAAAATTTGCCTCTTCAAAACCTTGGTTTGTCTTATACTCCGAAAAATACGGTATGTGCATTTGGTACAGCAACCTATAACAGAAAGAACTGGTTGTATTTTTCTCCAGGGCTATTGGAGATTTACCGTATATACTTGAGTATAAGCCGACTCGAGTATAAGCCGAGACCCCTAATTTTACCCCCCAAAACTGGAAAAAGTTATTGACTCGAGTATAAGCCGAGGCTGGGAAATGCAGCAGCTCACGGTAAATTTCAAAAATAAAAATACAGGTAGATAACAATAAAATTGCTAAAAGTGTGTGTGTGTGTGAGTGAGACAGACAGACAGAGGAACAGAGAAAGGGAGAGAGAGAGGGAATCAGAGAGAGACTGACAGAGACGAATCAGAGACGTACTTTTAACTACCTGGCAGCGGCGTTTTGCCTTGGGGGGCTCCTCAGAACATCCCAAGACTTCGGAGGGAAGTTTACAGCCCTCCCTCGGAACGCTTCGGAGGGAAGCTTCTGCAAAGGCGAGTGACAACAAGTCTCCCAGGCTTTAATTTGGCGAGCTGTGCGCATGCGCCTGTTTTCCACGGCGTGGAGCAGCGGGGAGATTCTGCGCGGCGAGCGATGATTCCAGGGGCCATCCGGGAAGATGAGGAACGCGAGGGGGGATCCTGCCCCCCCCCACTGATGGCCCCCGGAATCATTGCTCACCGCCCAGAATCTCGCCGCTGCTCCACGCCGTGGAAAACAGGCGCGCGCGTACAGCTCGGCAAATTACAGCCTGGGAGACTTGTCACTCGCCGGGGTTATGCAGAAGCTTCCCTCTGAAGCCCGAGAGGAGGGAGGGAAGCGGGCACCCGGCACACAGAAGAGCCGCATTAAAATGTTTAAAGAGCCACATTTTTTTTTTTTGTTGTTCACTGGAGTATAAGCCGAAGTGGATTTTTCAGCCCAAAAAGTGGGCTGAAAAATTCGGCTTATACTCAAGTATATACGGTATTTTTGGTTGAGAGAAATCATTGTTATTCCATAGCAACCAGAATGGGATATAACACCAGAAGTTGGTCTGATAAAAATACCTCTAGATTCAACTAGGCCAATTAAGTTCCTAAAATTAAATTCATTGACATAATGTGTTTCAATTTTAACATTATTATAAAATATAATTTGCAAATGTCAAAAACAGATTACTGTGTTTATCTTGAAGAAGGATTTATACTTTTTTTAAAAAAATCAGAGGACTAATGTTGTTGTTAGTTGTGAAGTCGTGTCTGATCTATCGCGACCCCATGGGCAAAGTTCCTCCAGGCCTTCCTGTCCTCTACCATCCTCTGGAGTCCATTTAAGCTCATGCCTACTGCTTCGGTGACTCCATCCAGCCACCTCATTCTCTGTCGTCCCCTTCTTCTTTTGCCTTCCATGTTTCCCAGCATGAGGCTCTTCTCCAGTGAATATGTATGTAGTGAGGACCAATGTAGGTTACAGCAATATACAATTTCTTTCCTGAAATTCTTAGAAGTGTTTATTTGTTAAGATAGATTATATGTGACATTCATGGCAGGAGAGCTTACCTTGTATTATAAAATATTTTTTTCAAATGGACCATTATTTTTGAAAATATGATTTTAATCCTCCCATCAGCTAAAATTCTTCAAGGTGATCTGATTCCAAATAGCAGGTATGGTTGGTTGTCCTAACTTGTCTTATTTCATTCTTACAATAATCTTGGTAAGTAATACTTACAAGCAGTAATTGGTATTTTCTCAGTAAACTTCATGACTGAGTTGGGAATTTAAATTTTGCTATTCCTAGTTTGATGCTCCTTGCGCTTATAGACAAATCTGGATCAGATCATTTCTTATGCATATGATATTTTTACCTATTATATTGGTTGATTTAAATTTTACTGTAACAACAGTGCTGCATATAGTGAAACATAACGGTAAAGGTAAAGATTCCCCTCACACATATGTGCTAGCCCTTCCTGATTTTACGGGGCAGTGCTCATCTCCATTTCAAAGCTGAAGAGCCAGCACTGTCCGAAGACATATCCATGGTCATGTGACCAGCATGACTAAATGCTGAAGGTGCACAGAGCGCTGTTATCTTCCCACCAAAGTGGTTCATATTTTTCTACTTGCATTTTTTACATGCTTTTGAACTTCTAGGTTGGCAAAATCTGGGACAAATAACAGGAGGTCACTCCGTTACACAGCGCTAGGGAGCAGCTTTCCACGCAAGGAAGAAAAGGATCAACATCTCCCTTTCCTCGATGCAGATGTAAGGAGACAGAAGAATGGCGAAATGACAACCTATGTATATCGGAAATCTACGCACATGAACAAAATCGTCAACTGCTCCTGCAACCACCCCACAGCACACCAAAGAAGCAGACCCTCTTCAAGAGCGCCAGAACACACCGCAGCACCAAATCCCTAACAGAAGCAGAGGAGAAATATCTCTTCAACGTTTTCCTCTGCAATGGCGATCCCAGGAACTTCATCCTGCGATGCATAAGGTCCACACCAGTGGTGTAATTCAGCCAGTTCTATCCGGTTCAGGTAAACCGGTAGCGATGGCGGCGGGAGGCTCCACCCACCTGCCCAGATATTGTCACAGTCTGTTTTTGATGCTCTGCGCATGCACGGAAGATCCGTGCTCACATTTGTGAACCGGTAGCAAAGGTAAGTTGATTTCATCCCTGATCCAAACCCCAAAAAGCCACACAGAAAACGCAGCATTGAAATAAGTCCTGCCATACATCAAAGACACATCAGAAGTGGCTGCCAGACTACTGCAACCCCTAGGAATAATAATAGCCCACAAACCCACATTCACACTCAGACAGGAACTCACAAAGATCAAAGACAGAAAGAACACAGAAGGAAGACAGCATCAACATAATATACAGAATCAGTTGCAATAATTGTGACCAGTTCTATATCTGGCAGAACAGAATGGCAGTTAAAAAATAGAATCCATGAACACCAGCTGGCTGTCAAAATGACATGACCTGAAGTCCATGATCGCCAGTCACACCGACAACAACGCCAGCTTGACTGGGAGGAAGTGTGATGTCTTCCTTGGATGACTCCCCATATTCCTCCTCAGTTGACAGTTCAGGGGAGGATGAAGCCATTCCTGGCACATCAGGAACTGATTTGATTGATGGCTCTGAACAGTTGGCCGGAAGAGATTTGAAGGAGGCTTCAGCTGGGGAAAGCTTGCAGTGGCAGATGGTCAGTGAAGAGGAGGAGGAACTGCCTTCTGATTTGATCCAAAACACGTAGGGTAGAGAAAAGGCAGGAGCATCGAAGTTCAGCAGACTACTTGAGAGGAGAAGGCCCTGCCTATCTTGATGGGCTGCACTGGAAAACTGGCTATTTATCACAGCAGACAGAGGGAGTTGTTGCCGGAAATAATGTGTGTGTTTTCTAGCTGTGTGTTTTTTGTTGTTTTTTTTCCTGCTTCATTCCGGATGGACACCATGTTTAGAATTGATTTGGGCCTTGTAGACTCCATTTTGTCCCGCAGAGTGCTGCAGGAGGCGTCCGTCCTGTTCCCTCCCACCATCCCGGGTTGGCCCTCAGAGAACTACAATGCTGATTTGGTCCTCGAAGAAATTCAGTTTGACACCCCTGTTCTAGAATTATTAAAGTTAACGTAAAGTAATATTTACCACTATCTGCTTGCTTCTGATTTTTTTGAAAGCATAGGATAAACACACTTAACAAAAGGAAGAGAGAAATGATAAGAAAAAGGATTTACTCTGAATATTTTCTAGATTTTGAACCATTGTATTTTTATCTACTTTAGCAATACAAGGACAGATCTGCTATTGGTTGCCTGAAAATCCTTTCACTAGAATTTGAATGAACCTCAATACAAAAGTATTCCAAGACCATTTAGGCTCTTAAATCAGCAGTTACTTAGTAGTTACACTTTGGAGGGTTTTTTTCTTATTGGAGGGTTATTTTTAAATTTATATTTCTGTAATATACCTTCTTAAAGAAATAACTTGTCACTTATCCTCCTGTGAAAACTTTCTCTTTGAAGTCGTATTATCTCAATTTCTTTGTGGGATTGTGTGACAATCTTTTTTTCTTCTTCCATTCATTCATGTCCAATTTTCAGAGAATGCCTACGTAAGTCCCTGCAGTATCTTGAAAGTTTTCAGAAATGGTTTGCCACTGTATCTTTCCAAAGGCTGAGAGAAAGTGACTGGCCTGCCCAATGTCGCCTAGCTGGGTGGGATTACAACTCATGGTCTCCTGGTTTCTAGCCTGAGGCCTTGACCATTGCAACAGTCTCTCTGTAAGAGTCTTAGCAATATCTTAATTCCGTAATAACTTTGATGTCTTGTTGTAGAAATGTTTAATACTTTACTTCAGAGCTTTATACTTTCTAAGAATCTGTGAAAGCCCATATATCCATGAACTGAAATACTCCTTTTTTCTTACTTGGTCCACAGATGACTTACTCTCTGGAAACAAATACTGTGGGGGAAGACACCCCTAACACTCCACGGGATGTGTGTTCTGTTACATTACAGCCTGTTGTGCCTTCAAATGGCTTCTACTGTACTGCTGTAAAATGGCTTCTAATGTACAGTGCAGTGGAGTTGCCATGGTAACGGTTTTACAGTACACCACAAGGAAGAAAATCCTATACTAGGGGGGGAAAGCCAACATTAGAAATTACGTTTGGTCTGGACATTTTCCCCCTATAAATAAATACCTGGACAACCCCGGGTTAGCAGCTAGTATATCTATAGTTGCTAATTCAAATTCTTTTCTATTTTGACATAAAAGCAACAAATCTGTTTAACCATCTTTCAAAGCTACTGGCAAGAAAATTACAAGTTGTGGGCATGTGATGTCTGACTTAATGACTATGGCAGAAGGGAGGTCATAACAATAACACAATGTCTCACTTAATGACCATGTCATAGCAAGAGTGGCTGTTGTGGTCATTAAATGAGGACTGCTAAGCTAAATTCTTATTTTTGATTGTACATTTTGTGCTATATGCATGCATGTTACAAATATAGTATCATTACAATTGTTGGATGTCAATTTCATTAAAAATGCATGGAGAAACTACCACTTTTTGCATTTACAATACAATAGCAGAGTTGGAAGGGACCTTGGAGGTCTTCTAATCCAACCCCCTGCCTAGGCAGGAAACCCTCTACTGTTTCAGACAAATGGCTATCCACATCTTCTTAAAGACTTCCAGTGTTGGGGCATTCACAACTTCTGGAGGCAAGCTGTTCCACTGATTAATTGTTCTGTCAGGAAATTACTCCTCAGTTCTAAGTTGCTTCTCTCCTTGATTAGTTTACACCCATTGCTTCTTGTTCTATCCTCAGGTGCCTTGGAAAATAGTTTGACTCCCTCTTCTTTGTGGCAACCCCTGAGATATTGGAACACTGCTATCATGTCTTCCCTAGTCCTTCTTTCTATTAAACTAGACATACCCAGTTCCTGCAACCGTTCTTCATGTTTTAGTCTCCAGTCCCCTAATCATCTTTGTTGCTCTTCTCTGCACTCTTTCTAGAGTCTCCACATCTTTTCTACATCGTGGTGACCAAAATTGAATGCAGTATTCCAAGTGTGGCCTTACCAAGGCATTATAAAGTGGTATTAACACTTCATGTGATCTTGATTCTATCCCCCTGTTAATGCAGCCTAGAACTGTGTTGGCTATTTTGGCAGCTGCTGCACACTGCTGGCTCATATTTAAATGGTTGTCCACTAGGACTCCAAGATCCCTTTCACAGTTACTACTGTTGAGCAAAGTACCACCTATACTGTACCTGTGTATTTCGTTTTTGTTGCCTAGATGTAGAACCTTACTCTTTTCATTATTGAATTTCATTTTATTAGATAGTGCCCAATGTTCAAGTTTGTCAAGATCCTTCTGTATCTTAAGCTTATCTTCTGGAGTGTTTGCTATTCCTGCCAGCTTGGTGTCATCTGCAAATTTGATGAGTTCCCCATTTATTCCCTCATCCAAATCATTGATGAAGATGTTGAAGAGTACTGGGCCCAAAACAGAGCCTTGGGGTACTCCACTGCATACTTCCCTCCATGAAGATGCAGTTCCATTGAGGACTACACGTTGAGTGCGGTTGGTCAGCCAGTTACAAATCCATCTGGTGGTGATGCTGTCTAAACCACATTCTTCTACTTTATCTAGTAGTAGGTTATGGTCTACCTTATGAAATGCCTTACTGAAGTCCAAGTAAACTATATCGACGGCATTCCTGTGGTCCACTAATTTTGTCACATTATCAAAGAATGCAATAAGATTAGTCTGGCATGATCTGTTTTTGACAAACCCATGTTGGCTTTTGGCTATTACTTTGTTTGTTTCTAGGTGTTCGCTAATTTGTTGCTTGATTATCTTCTATCATTTCCTCTCTGTTAGTGAGAATTAAGTCCAATATGGCTGATCCTCTTGTTCCCTTCTCTACTTTTGGGGAAACAAAGTTGTCTGCTAGATTTGTTAGGAACCTGTTGGATCTTCCACTTGGTGCAGAGTTTGTTTCCCAGTTGATGTCAGGGTAGTTAAAATCCCCCACTACTATTGTGGTGTGCTTCTTACATACCTTAGTTAGCTGACTAGCAAAAAGTTCATCTACTTCCTCTGCTTGGTTGGGTGGCCTGTAGTATAGACCTATGGCAATGTCATTTCCCCCCCAACCTTTAATATTGACCCAAATGCATTCAAGATAGTTCTCATCATTGTTGTGCTCTATTTCTGCAGAGAGGTAATTATTTCTTATATATAGTGCAACTCCACCAACTCTTTTATTTGGTCTATTTCTTTTAAATAATTTAAATCCTTCTAGCTGTATGTTCCATTTGTCGGTTTCATCCCATAAAGTTTCTGTAATGGCAACAATATCGTATATGCCCTCTTTTTCTTGAATTTCTAATTCGCTCTGTTTATTCCTCATACTCTGTGCATTGGTGTATAGACATTTGAGTCCATTTTGATTGACCCTGTGTTTACATTTCTAATATAAGGTCTGGAATACTTAAAGAGCCATGGGGAAAAGGGAGATCTTCCATTAGTGCTAGTAGACATCATGATTGCTTTAAATATCTCCCTGCAGCTACATCTGTATGTTCAATCCAGCCAATTGCAAACTAAGTGGAAACTTAATAATTCATATGGCAACCAAAGAATTAAGAATTAATAAGCAGTTCCCAGAAGAGTGGGTTTGGTTTGGTTTTTTAAAAAAGTGTTTGGGTCTGGTAAAATCAATATTTCTAGATTTTGAAGAAGTTCTTTAGGCATTGCTCTGAGATTTCCAAACATGTTTTGTGTAACAATTGTGTAAAAAGTCCTAATGTTTCATAATTTTTATGATCTTTTGTCATTTTTTAACAATTGTTTTTCCTTAATCTGAACATCATCTGGAATAGCAACATCAATGAACCACGCTTGAAATATTAGGCATGTTATGACCAAGATGTCTATCCGTTTGGGGCTTAAAAGTCTCATAAGATCTCAACTTGCTCATTTCCCAAAATCTTGTTCACATGATGTACGTTTTTACTACATTGAAATGTAGATTCAACATTTGTAAATTGTGTAATTCTCCTAGGCTTTCCAGATTTAATACCGGGCCACAAACATCAGTCCAGAAAGGTTTTTCCATTTTTCAGAACCACAGCTTGTTTTCCATTACAGTAATTGTTATACTCCAACGTGAAATCAGATGAGAGAAGTGAACATTTTGGAGGTCAAGAAAATCTGACCAACAGGGAAAGGATGCCAGGAGGTGAGCAGAGGTCTGCAGAAATAAGATTAAGTAATTCCCTAAAAAGAATGCTCATCAAACACTGTCTCTTTGTTGTTTCAAAATGCCATTGTCTTTGTAGTCCTGCTCCATTATTGCATAACTACCTTATAAGAAAGCCAGGATGCATAATGCACTATATCCAATTAGATACCTTGCTGATGTACCCAGCAGTCTAATTTATAGATCCCTAGAGGGATTGTAAGGGGACTCGGTGGCTCAGTGCCTAAGACACTGAGCTTGTAGATCAGAAAGATCAGCAGTTTGGCGATTCGAATCCCTAACACCACGTAACAGAGTGAACTCCCGTTACTTGCCCCAGCTTCTGCCTAGCAATTCTAAAGCATGTAAAAATGCAAGTAGAAAAAATAGGAAACACCTTTGGTGGGAAGGTAACAGTGTTCTGTGTGCCTTTGGCATTTAGTCATGCTGGCCACATGACCACGGAGACGTCTTTGGACAGTGCTGGCTCTTTGACTTTGAAACAGAGATGAGAACTGCCCCCTAGAGGCGGGAACAACTAGCATATATGTGCGAAGGGAACCTTTACCTTTTAGCGGGATTGTGGGGTGCGATGGCTCAGTGGTTAAAGACTGCTGACAGCCTGGGTTGAGACTCAAGAACCACGCAACAGGGTGAGCTCCCATTCCTCCCATCGCAATTAGAAAACATGAAAATTCACATAGATTAATGGATACCACTTCAGTGGGAAGGTAACAGGGTTCCATGAGCCTTTGGCATATATGCTGGCCATATGACAATGGAAAATGTCTTTGGACAATGCTGGCTCCCTTGGCCAAGAAATGGAGATGAGCAGAGCACCCTAAAGTCAGACACAATTGGACAGGGAAACCTTTACCTCTAGAGCAGGGGTGTCCAAACTTGGGAACTTTAAGACTTGTGGACTTCAACTCCCAGAATTCCCCTTCTGGGATTTGAAGTCCACAAGTCTTAAAGTTCCCAAGTTTGGACACTCCTGCTCTAGAGGGATGTTACTGTAGCTCCTTCCCTCTTTAACCCTCGTTTTTTTCAGCACTGTCAATAGAGCAATTTGTGTCTCAGTGTCATGGTAATAGGGTGTGTGTGTGTTTAATTAACAACTGGTTCACTTGAACAGGTATGAACTAGCTGAATCCCACCACTGAGCTGCACTACTTGTACAGATGCCTCAGGTACATATTTCTTTCTTTCTTTCTTTCTTTTCTTCTGTTCAATTGTATCCAATTTTCAGAAAATGCCCAGATAAGTTCCTGCCATTTTTGTGGTAGGAAAACTGCTAACCAGAAGTCAGGCTGCTAGGTATCTTTCATTTACCTTGTGATTAAGGGATCTCACTTCAATCAGACTGTATACTTGTTAATTAAATAAAAATGGAGCAGAGCCAACGCAGACGGTCCATTTCTGTTGCACATCCAAAAATATTCTATTGCTGAAATAGATTTCTTTATTTCTGGAACTTTCTAGATCAGCAGAATGCGAGTTGTAGTCAAGTATTCAAATCGTCCTCTTTTAAGTAAGAAAGCATTTATTAGTGCAATTCAATGTTTTGCCAAAGTTTTATCAAAAATGTAATATTTCCATGAAAACATATTCATTTCCATCATATACAATTGTTAATAAAACACCGCAAGTGTATTCTTTGTAATAAAGTATTGAAATCTGACTATATAAGTAAGAGATCACTGCAACTTTTTAGTGCAATGCAATTTACACATTTCGTTAGAAATAGAACATCGTGGTAATAAATTAACAAGGAGGTGAGGGAACAAACTCATGGCAATTTAAATTAAAACTTGTTAAGTGCATACTGTTATATCATACATTCACTATCATACTTCCCATCCATTCAGTCTTCATCTAAATCCAACCTCTGCTTTCTGTTCCTTCTTCCCCGCTGCTCCCTATCCTTATCCCACGTGATTGACTGCTATCATTTAAATTACTGTTTTGTCTTGAAGAGTGATTGGAACGTTCATCAAGTATTGAACAACTTAGCAGAGAGGTATATAAAGTTGGCACAGATAGACCTCATTGGATTTGGACATACGCTTAACACATATTCTGACCAAATACTGATTATTAAAAGACAAAATATATATATATAGAATGTACATGAAAATTTCGACACTCTTTTTCAAGCAAATACAAAAAAGATATCAAGTGCAAAAAATATGCTTTCTTGAAAAGACTATAAAAAAATGAAGTACGTCATAATTTGTAAATCTACAAGGTAAAAAATGCCTAGCTAAAGAGAGCGAAGAAAGCAAGGAACACATTTTTAAAATAAACTCACTTCATTCTGACTAAACATTCAGAAGTCACATTTTGACTCCCCAAGAGGGACACTTCCGGTACTTTGTGCATGTATTTTGAAACGTTAAATAAGAACAATGCAACACTAACTTCGTAATACAGACAGTCCTTGACTTACGATCACTTGTTTAGCAACGGTTCCAAGTTACAACGGCCTTGGAAAAAGTGACTTACAACCTGTCCTTGAAGCTACAACAGTTGCACCACCCCTGCAATCTGGAATGGGGCAACTCACTGCGGCCGACTCACCATAGCCAACTTTCTGCGGGACAATTTGCCACAGCCAACTCCCACCAGGACAGCTCACTGGGGGACCATTTAACAATTCAATTTAATTATTTAAAATAAAAAAAATAGTTTAATTTTTGTCATTCGCATTTCATTCTGTCCCTCCTTTTGCATCTTTTCTTTTCTATTCCACCGTTTCGTTGATATTAGTGTAACACTTGTCCCATGGCGCGTTGCCCTGGGGAAAGTTGGCGGTGGCGAGTTGGCTGCATCGAATTGTCCTACACCCATTTGCAGTCAGATGAGTGCAATTCAGGTACCGTACTTTTCGGACTATAAGACGCACTGGTGTATAAGACGCACCAAGATTTTGAAGAGGTAAGTAAGAAAAAAAAAAATTTGTCCTCCCCAGCTATTAGGAGCACTCTGCAGGCTTCAGCAGGGCTGGGGGAAGGCAAAAATGCCCCCAGCTTTGCAAAAAATGGACTGTTTTTTTTGTGAAAAACAGCTCATTTTTTTGCAAAAATGGGATGTGGGGCGGGGCTTCGGTAGGCCAAAAATGGCTGTATTCGGTGTATAAGAAGCACCAACATTTCCACGCTCTTTTAGGGGGTGGAAAAATGCATTTATACTCTGAAAAATACATTACATGGCAACTGGTACCGATTGCAATTCAGGGGCATTGCATGTGCAATTGTTGCAGCATCTTGTGGTCACATGATTGCAATTTATGATCTTCCCAGTTGGCTCCCAACAAGCTAAGTTGATGGGGGAAGCCAGATTTGCTTAACAAACATGATTCCCTTAATGCAGGGGGTGTCCAAACTTGGCAACTTTAAGACTTGTGGACTTCAACTCCCAGAATTCCCCAGCCAGCAGAGGCTGGCTGGGGAATTCTGGGAGTTGAAGTCCACAAGTCTTAAAGTTGCCAAGTTTGGACACCCCTGCCTTAATGACTATGTGACTCACTTAATAACCATGGTAAGAATGGGTAAAATGAAATCCGGTTACATGATGAACTCGTTTAATGACTATATTGCTCAGCAACCAAAATTTCAGTCCCAACTGTGGTCGTAAGTCTAGAACTATCTGTATTGCTTTTTGCTGAAGCAGACAATTAAGTGCAATATATTTAGTGACAATGATAAGTAAAGAAGAATAAGAATAACAAAGAGCACTGCTAAAGTTATATTTACCCAGCCAGCTGGGTAGGAGAGCTATTTCTCGAATGGGATTCAGATTGAGCTGACATCAGTAACAGCCATCTCTCCAGTTTCCATCCCGTAGAGTAGTAAATGAAGACAGAGGTTTCGGTGGCTGGAGAAAACTGTTTTAAAAAAACCACACAGACAAGGTAAGCATAAAATAAGGCAATGTTCCATATACAACTAAGCACACATGTATTGCTATCTTCTCCACAAGTTGCAGCTGACATACTTCTCAGATAAAATCTCGCAGAATGACCCTCTAATTTTTAGCATCATCAAAAGAAAGATTTGGTGGAATACACTGCATGCATTCTTTTAATTTAAAAGAACGTTTTAATGTCTTTTCAAACATGGAACAAATTGCTCATTCTTTGCTCAGATCTGTCCAGATCCGCAAGGGACTTCAAATGTTTTACCCGGTAGAAAAACTGAGCAGGAATAGTGCCAGGAACAGTGGCCAATCTTGCCCTGAAATGAAGCTACTAGAATTCTCAGGCCCCCCCTTTTAAAATGCTGTAACGTTGTTCTTTTGGAAATTTACCAAATTGATTACAGAGTTAACCCGTTGCTGATATTTCCCCTCTCCCCCCCCCCCACTTCAATTGACTGGGTTATTCTTTTCATATAACTGGCCCAGCAAGATTCCCCCCTTTTTTAAACTGTAGGTCTTTGGAAGGTAAGAATCCTTCAGAAATAGAATTTACTAGAAAACTTGTAATCCATTGGGTCATCCTGTCGGAGATATTACCTTGCCAAAGAGAGTAAGAGAATAAACACAGGCAGGCAAATTCGGTTGATCTTGACAATTAAGCAGGGTTCAGCCTATTAGCACATGGATGGGAGACTGGAGAAAACTGTAAAAAATCTGGGAGATGGTAAACCACCCATACCAGTGTTTTCAGCACTGAATGCCAAAATGGGAGCGCATGCGCACATGTGCTAGAAGCCAGAAGAGCAGTCGCCCGGTGTGCATGCCGGGAAGATGGTCTCCCGGTTTCCAGCATGCACATGCACACCAGTCAGCTGGTCTTCGCGCACGCATGCATGCCAGAAACCAGAAAACCAAGTGGCCGGTGCGCATGTGCGCGCTGGAAACTGGAAGATCATCTTCCCAGTGTGTGCATGTGCACCGGATGGCAGCTCTTCTGCTTTCCGACGTCCCACGTGTGAAGACCAACTGACCTGCACGCCGGAAGCTGGAAGAGCAATGGGCGACGACTCGCGTGCCTGGAGAGATGGCTCTACGTGCCACTTTCGACAGGCGTGCCATAGGTTTGCCATCACAGACTTAGACTGTTTTGAAGAAAAGTGTCTGGATTTGTCCACATAATCAACTAGGAAGGAAGCTTGACTGAAGATTTTGTTTCGCTCTCTCTTTTTTAAATTGTATGTTATAGAGGTCAGGTGAAGCAGAATGGAGTTTAAGGGAAGGGAGGCAGGTAACAGCCATGGTGGCACGGTGGTTAGAGTGCAGTACTGCAGGCTACTTCTGCTGATCACCGGCTGTCTGCAATTTGGCAGTTCAAATCTCACCAGGCTCAAGGTTGACTCATCCTTCCATCCTTCCGAGGTGGGTAAAATGAGGATCCAAATTGTTGGGGGCAATAGGCTGACTCGGTAAACCACATAGAGTGGGCTGGAAAGCACTGTGAAGCAGTATATAAGTGCTAGTGCTAACGGCCCTAGGTTTGTGTCTGCAAAGACCAATGCAGTCAGAAGCCAAAATATATTTGTTTTCGGTAGTATAACTCCAATTGTAGAGATGAGCTGAAATGGGTTAGTCCCCCCCAAGTGCTGACAAGATGTAGAACATAAACGTATATTAATGGTAGCGATCAGGTCTATTGATCATTAGTATTATTTTCTAACAGAGGAAAATTACATGTGTAACTATACTCCTTCCCCTTTCTCTTCAAGGAGAACAATTAGCCAGAGCTCGGGAGAAAAAAAAAGTGCATGTCTAACAGATTTTTCAGTTGGATGTGGCTGTCTGGCCGTGTCTGCTTCACCCAGGAGGAGGCTACTGCTGCCGACCTACTGCGGGTGCTTATCCTTGATTGCCCCTCCACTGGCATTCTGGACACTGAGGGACTAGTGGCAGGAGAGGAGTGCTGGTAGAAGGGCAGCTGAGGATGAATATCACTGTGGGACCACTGCAGCAGGGGTCCTGGGGTGAAGCAGGCCGGCCAAGCAGGCTCAGCCAATTGTCCTAACCCCCCAATGAATGACTGAGGCACATGAGAATCTGCTCTTCTATTGGTCTGTTTCTTGGCAAGTCGTAGATCTGCAGAGTTTAGCTGGTTATATCACAAGCCTCTGCTTAGCATTTCTGGCTAAATTTCAGAGTATGGGGGCCTTGCTGAATATGCCCCAGCCAGAAGGGGGTCCTTGGGTTGAACACTGATCACCAGTATCAGGACTAGCTCTACATCCTCACCATCCTCTATGAAGGGTCAAAACATATATCTCATACATCATGGAAGCAGTTCCTACTATCTTTTTGGTTCTTTACCTGTGCCCCTTCCTTTACCTCCTAAGCCAACTCCTCTGCCAAACTAATGTATGGTCTTCTTCTTTATTCACTCAGTAAAGTCAGGAGTTAATCCTTTTCTCCAAGCAAATATATCACTTATAGCTAATGGCAAACCAGCGGCTCAGTTAAAAGAATTCATACCTTGCCAACACCAATTTATTGGCTATAAACCAAAGGCAGTCCAGAATTAATAGGGTAACAGCACAAACCAACTGAAAACAACTATTTGACCCGTTATCTATCTATGGATATCGATGTTTCCTGTTATCTACTTCTAGTTATTTCCCAACTGGTGATTCCATGAATGATTTTTGCATCTTTTGCATATACATTTCTGATGACTTAATTCTCGAACATAGCATGTCACTAAAAAACTCATATCCATGTCGACATTGAGACAAATCAGTTTGTGTTAGTTTTGATAAGAAGCTCAGAGAAGATTAGATTCTCATAGGGAAACTCCTCTAAAAGGGACGCAGAAGACTAGTATCAGTATCAGATATCAAATCAAAGTTAGAGATGATTTGCTGGTTTCAATAAACTCAGGACAAGCTGGTAAGCCTGAGCTGGATTAATTTATAGGCAGGTGGGAGAAAGAATTGTTTGGATGCTCCTGTAATTGCATAATGAAAAGGAGGTGTCATGATAGGTCCTTCCCATCAATACAGAAAGCTTTGGGTGGAACTGAAGATGACAGAAGAAGATTAAAATATGTATATGCCAGAGATGAGTCTGCAGACAATGAGCTGCCAATCTGAATGATGGGTACCCATTTATGTCAAGTGTAAACGATGATAAAAGGTAAAGGTTCCCCTTGCACATATGTACTAGTTGTTCCCGACTCTAGGGGGCAGTGCTCATCTCCGTTTCAAAGCCAAAGAGCCAGCATTGTCCGAAGACGTCTCTGTGGTCATGTGGCCAGCATGATAAACCCCGAAGGCGCACAGAACACTGTGCCACTGTGCCAAAATGGTCCCTATTTTTCTACTTGCATTTTTACATGCTAGGTTGGCAGAAGCTGGGACAAGTAATGGGGACTCACTCAGTTATGTGGCGCTAGGGATTCAAACCGCTGAACTGCCAATCTTTCTGATTGTCTTAGCCACTGAGCGTAAATGATGATATACGTATGTTAACATGCATGGAGCTAAGTAGAGTTGAAAAATTAAATTTAGAGGGGGGGTTATTGTATGTTAGAAACACCACCTGAGAAAGGAGGGGAGAGCTTCTTTTGGCATGTGAAACCCTGCTTTTTTCGCTTATATTAAGATAAAGGGTGGTTACTGCTCATCTTTAGTTTACATTTTGCTCTGATTCTGGTGACCTGTAGTATTATTGATACAATTTATGATTAGGGTTAGAATCCAAAGTTACAATCTACCATAATCGTGTGTCCTTCACACTCCTACCATATCCAAAGATTAAATTTACAAGACACTTGATTTATGAGAATTCTTACTTGCTTAGAGTGTAGGAATTATTCTTTAAAGCTTATAAGCCCAATTTCTCCTTCAACAAATGTATTCTTACCTTCGAATTGGCTGTGCAATTTTGCTCCTAGGTATACTGCTTCCACCTATGGCCAGGGAAGGCCTAGGAAGACTACTACGAGTTACAATATTTGTGTTTGCAGTCTTGTTTGGCACTGGAATGCTTGTAGTGGAGTGCATTTGCAAGCTACTATTGGACAACGCAAGGCCACTGCCGCTACTACTTCCTTGAACTGTTGGACTCACGTAGGCCATAGCTTTGAGGGGCTGCCTGGAAGATATTGGAAAGTGTCCCACGCTGTGGACTCTGTGTTGAAGTTGCCCTGGTGAAGGAACTAGAAAGAGAAGAAGCAGAAAACATTAACTGACAGCTATCATTGAAGAGAAATGTAAATAATTCCTGACAGTGACTTCACATATTAACACAAGGAAGTAAATTGTATAAGCAAATGTACCATGTAAAAATGTATTCAGATGTTCAGTTATTATGTAGTTCTTTCCTTTTGTATTTGGCCCTTTTTGTATGAAATTCAGGCATGCGTATCCATGGGGAAGGCAAGGGGAGCAGATGACAAAACATTTACTGTATCAAAGCCTGTTAACTGAAGCACAAGTTGTTATGCAAACACTTAAGGGTGACACTGCACGAGTCATCTTTTGGTAAATGAGTTTCAGAAAATATTTTTAAACCCCACAGAGAAGAAAAACTGAAGAAATGGTAGTTAAGAACAGCACCGGATTGAAATATTTTCGGATCCAACTCATGCCGAACAACTTGAAAGTTGGAAGCAGAAAACCTCCTAGCATCCTTTAAGTAATGATAAACTAAAACTAAATCTGGAATCAACTTGCATTGACACACCCAACCAAAGAGGATATAACAAAAGAGGAGGTATTTACACACATTGTATGTAAGTAATCACTCTCTATAGAAATACATGATACTAAGGATGAAAGCCCTCTTGAATGCATTTGGGTGAATATTACGAGGAAAAAGAAACGATATTGCTATAGGTATATATACTACAGGCTACCCAACCAAGCAGGAGAAAATAGATGAATATTTTGCTGAACATCAGCTACCAGTAAATGAGATGTGCAAGAAATGTACCGCTGTAGGGGGACTTTAGTTACTCTGGCACCCTGAGAGACAAATGCAGCAAGTGGGAGATCTTTCATCTTATGGCAGGATGCCAGCATACCATAGAAGCTGAAGATGGCAGATCTGACACATAGAGCATCCTGACAAACTCAGAAGTATTGGATCAAAAGATCCAAGATTAGGAAAGAGTGGTAATCAAGCAGCTTTTGATAAATAAAAAAACCCACAAATATCCCCATACTTACTGCAAGACTGCATTCTGGATACCCCATTACTGGCGCCATATAAGTTAGAATCAAAACTTAGGCTGTTCCTCACAGACCCTGCTGGGCTGCTGCTTGTATTGACAGTAAGGGTACTGGGCATTCGAGCTAAATTAGGCATGCTTCTTCGGAGTTTGTCTGCAACAAAAATAAGACATGTGCATTGTCTGAAAAAAGGAGGCATGAATTTCAAAGAGAGAAAGTTCTTTTGGATCAAGTCAAAAGGACCAATCGAGGTGGGGTTTACAGAAGGACGCAGCTGGTCGAGCAAGCAAAATCTTATCTCTTTTGATTGTGCCATGCCAATTCCTATGGCAATACCTTAACTTAGAAAGCTCCAACAATATTCTTTTCACACTAGGATCCCATTTTTGGAATGGGAATAATGGTGATTGTGATATTCCAAAAAAAAAAAAAAGAGGAGGAATTTGCCCTAAAAGTTTTCAGTTCAACAAAATCGATGCCAGTTGAAGCTACTCCAATTCAGTCCCAAACATCCTGAACCTTCCTTACTTCGTGTTTCCTCTCCCTTGTGCTCCTAACCACTCAGAAGGGTGGGAGAAAATTTGTACCTCAATTTTTGTGCCATCCCAACTTTGAAAATTACATCTGTCCTAAACCAACCAAATCAGATGTATTCAAGGATCGTTTCACCCCCCCCCCTTAAAGCTGTGCTTTAGCTATGCTGCAGTCCCAAAATAGCCACAATATGTGGTGAACAGATTTAGCAGGTTTCAAGCTGTACGGGCCTGAAGGAGGACAAAATGATAACCTGTCAGATCATAAAATAAACTAGTTCAAATTACAGCTAGCTATAATTTTCACGCTTTATTGTCAGAATTTCTGACAGTATTTGCCAGGTGTACTGAATTGCAGAGCTGTCAAATACTGATTCTGTCTGTGTGTGTGTGTCTGTGTGTCTGTATTGCAGCATTTGACAGTTGTACAATTAAGCTGTATATATAGTTGCTATACACACACACACACACACACACACACACACATCGTATTTTTCAGACTATAAGACGCACCGGAGTATGAGACACAACAAGATTTTGAAAAGATAAATTAAAAAAAAAGTTTTTGCCCTTCCTGGCGCCCAGGAGCACTCTGCAGGCCTCCCAAACCTTCTGCACGGCCCATTTTTTGTGATGCATGGTTTTCCCCCCACAAAACCGCGGTGTGCAGAGGGTTTGGGAGGCCTATAGAGTGCTCTTGGGCGCCAGGGAGGGCAAAAACACTGTTTTTGTGAAAAACAGGCCCCTTTTCACTTGTTTTCTGCCCTCCCCAGCCCCCAGGAGCACTCTACAGGACTTCCAAACCCTCTGGGCATCCATTTTTGTGAAAAATGGGTTGCGCTGGGCAGGGTTTCGGGAGGCCAAAAATGCTGTATTTAGTGTATAAGACGCATCCAGATTTTCACCCTCCTTTTTGGGGAGGGGGAAGGTGCGTATTATAAATACGGTATATAAAATGTTATCTTTTCCCCAAATTAATGAAATGCTGATGGATTCACTATAATTCAATTTTTTAATGCAAAACAAAACAAAATTACTGAGCCAGCAGCATCTGTTAGTCAGGGTCACCCCAACAATAAATGCAGTTTACTGAGATGCATGGATTTTGAACCTTCATTTAAATTAACCTTCCTTCCTTAATACCTTCCAACTTTATTAGAATCTGTTCCATTGTGGAACAGTTAACCGTTGTGATAGCTGAGAGTGACAGGATTACTAGAGCTCGACTCGAAAGAACAAAATTCATACTACTAAACACAGGAATCCACTTCTTATGGAAGAGAAAATGTGTGCTTGGGTGGGGAAATAAAAAAAAAGAAATTTGAAGAATGGGACATATATGGGAAGAAGGAAACTACTTCCAGAATATTAAGCCTTTATGAATTGTTTTTAGGCATATTGTCAAAAAGAGAACAGCCCACTAGTATTACAGTGTGTTCAGGATCAGATGTAAGCTGATGTCAAGAAAAACTCACACAACCCAGCAACTCTTACCTCCGTTAATTCTGTTTGATTGAGACTCCAGAAGATTTGGGGGTTGAGGAGAACAAAACGGCTGCTGTTGATTATTACTGTAGGGAAAATATGGGGAAGTTGGGCTCCTCCTACAGTCCCGTATAGTGGAGAAAGTTTGGGAATGGGGAATTCCTTTTTGGAAAGGAGAGCAACGGGTGAGTCGAGGCTGTGGTGGGGGCAAGTGGTCAAATTCTTCTTCCTCATCTTCAAGGCTGTAACGATCAAATTCCTGATCACCACTGATCCCTTTTTTGATCAAAGGAAGAGAAACATTGGAAATGTTTCTTGACACCGACGTTGAAGTTGAAGCATAGTCTTGCCTCAGGCCTGTAAAGGAAAACAAGATCCAAAATAGAAAGTGGTAAAAAATTGTACTTCTGCTAATAATATAATTACAATTGCATTATTATTTTAATCTTGCTGGACAAACCATAATCAAAGGAGCAAGAAGTACAGAGATTTCAGAAAGGTTTTGTTGTGATCCGCCAGCGGCCAGCAGAGCTGGCAGTAGATTCAGACACTGAGGAGGTTGGGGAGGGACATGGACCAGTCCTGGAGTCTGGGGAAGGCCCTGATGAAGGCTCTGTGTCGGAGGCAGAGAGGGTGCCGGAGCCGAATGCCAGTTATCAGCTGCCTTCAGAGTCAGACATCAGTGAGGCAGATGAGCAGCTGGAGCCTGTTCCCAGTGTGCGCATGCACAGAGTTGCTGGACGAAGGGAACAGCTAAAGAACAGGGGTCAACTTGGGAGTAAGGCCACAGGTGGACGATGAATGGCCCTCCCAGAGGAAATAAAAGAGGAATGGAGTTTGCAAGAGACAATTAGTTTGCTTAATTGGTTTGTAACTCTCTGAGATTCCTTACCCAGTTTTGCAAGTATCGGCCTGTCAGCTCTCCAAGCCAGATAAGGTCTGTGACTGTAAATCCTCCCTTGAAAGACTTTGATGGATGTGAATGAGCAGAATTCACAGTAAATTAATAAAAGGGTTTTTTTATCAGGACAAGGAGTTTGCTGCGTGCTCTTGGGAAGCCTAGGCCATAACAGGTTTCTTTAATATGAGTCTGGGTAAATACATACTCTTGGTAAGAGGAAATTTCCCACCCTTATTTATTCTGAGTTCATTAAGACTAGATTCTTTGAAACACTTTGTCAGACCTGCCACAAATTTAAACCTCTAAATAGAAATGATCCTTGGCTCTATTTGTTGAGAAAGGTATAGTTTTATCAGCAGTCAAGTTCACTGAGAATTGTGCACCAAAATCCCCAAATTCAACTTTGCCCTCTCTTAGCTGCCTCCCATCACTGGGTTCCCTCCCCCTTCAATCAGGTTCAAGCAAGGTGTTTTCAGAACGATCACTTCAAGCACAGGTTGGCATGCAGCTGCATTCTTCTCCCAACTGTTGACCTTGAAACAGCATTCTGGGGAGAATACAGCAATTACTTTCGCTTTCCCCCATGCATCCACCTTCCCATCTACCCTCCCCAGAGTCCACGACACATCATCACTGCATGATATTGATGCACAAGCAAGTGTGAGGTAGCAACAGACCCCCTTCTTTCTAAGTTTCTTTCCACTTGGGTTGTCATTTAATGAGATAAGCTATCAACTGATTTTCCTGCCAAAACTTGATTATTTACATTCACTCTCTGTTCCATTCCTTTCCCAGAACCCCACAATCTCTTACAATAGCTGCTACTAGGTTGGTAGTATTGCACGGCATTGCATTTTAATGCCCTTGTATGCATTATCTGTATGCTGTATCTTCATATTGCAAATAGTCATCTCAGTTACTAATAAAAGCATAAAATACATATAATTTAATATATAAGTAGTCATCCGTAAACAAGATGATTAAATAAATAAAATAAAAAGTAAATTCTGCATTAATCTATAATTTGATCAACTTTAATTGAAAACTAGTATGCATACATTTTTAGCACAGAAGTGACACACTGCCATTTTCTTTTTATGCAATTAGCTCACTCTCCACTCCAGTTAGGTTTCTTCTCTTTGCAGCAGTCAAATGCCATATAAGTTAGGATAGTTAATTGTGATTTACATTGGCTATTCAATTAAGTTCTTGAAAGCATATGAGCATACACATTTTAAGGCTGTGAAGTACTTCATATGCCAAAGGCAAATGGGAAATGCATGACTGTGTATGTACAATATCAGTCTCCAACTCCTTCAATTTAATGCCTATTTTCCAGGGAACACGCACCAGTTGTAAGAAA
Organism: Natrix helvetica; assembly: GCF_964273705.1. Classification (NCBI taxonomy): domain Eukaryota; kingdom Metazoa; phylum Chordata; class Lepidosauria; order Squamata; family Natricidae; genus Natrix; species Natrix helvetica. Next base: position 23,866,611 of record NC_138549.1, read on the forward strand.
AGCAATTCAATTTTGTGAAAATATGCAGATGTTTTAAGGAGTTACAGAGAAGTAATATGCAAACACCATTTTCCCTTAAAAACCAAAGTGGTATAGCACATTTTCAAATTTTAACTAGGTAATTTTTTAAACTCATCTTCTACAAAATCACATTATTTTGCAAAGGTCAAGCCCTTTTTTCTCTAATCAGAAAGCACTCCCCCCCCTTATTTAGAAGTAGGAAAATAAAAATTTCAACCTACTTTCTTCTTGTAGCCGAGCCATGATCTGGACATCTGTGAGGTCTTGTAGTTTATACCCCATAGAAATGGAATCATCTTCTACTTCTGAGGTGCTCAATTCACTGTCCAGAGATGACTGGGGACTAAGAGGGGAGCTTCTAGAAATGCAATCTGTTGAAAAACATTACATCCATAATAAAATAACAGCACTAATTCCTAAATTAATACATTACAAATGTGACTGTTCTATTCAGTATGTCCGCATCATCCCAATATCATAAATATCTATTTGGAAGAAAGACACAATGACACTCTAGAAAGTGCACCAAACAATGCTTTGCCACCTAAGGATATGCATACTTTGCAGATAATTAGGAATGTGCTCAGACCACACCTGAGCATCACTGTTTTATGTTATTCATTAAACAGATGTACAAACCTCAAAAAAGATGCTACTGCCTTGAGCTGATTCATTAAAATTCTTAAAGCAGGTGAATTAATTTGCAAGTTCAGAAAAGTGCAGAAAATGGCTATAAAGTGCTGGTGAATGGTTAAACATACCGTTTCCCCAAAAATATGACCTACCCCGAAAGTAAGGGCTAGCTTGATTTTTACACGTGTGCACAATATGAACCCTATCCCCCGCCCAAATAAGCCCTAATTAAGACCTCACCCACTCCAGGTACACGGGTAAAAATTAAGCTAGGGTGGGGATGAAGATGGGTGGAGCTGCCCTACTACTTACCTTTGGACAGTTGCAGCCAGGCCTCACACACCCCAAAACCTGTCTTGCTGACCCATTTCTTCTGCAGTTGGCAAGGCTTTCCTGAAGGCCTCTGCAGTTAATAACAGAGCTCCGGATCGACTCTGGATCTGTTATTGGCTGCAGAGACCTTCAGGAAAGCTTTGCCAGCTGCAGAGAAGTTCTGACAGCAAAAAGGAGGCCAGGGGGGGGGGTGATGCGCGCAAGTGAGGTGGGTCAGTGGAAGACACCCCCTGAAAATAAGACCTAGTGTCTTTTTTTGGTGGCAAAAGAAAATATAAGATAGGGTCCTATTTTCGGGAAAACACAGGTTCTTCTTTCAAATCATTTTCAAAATATTCAGTTCTACTGCAGTCCATTTAAACAGCATGTATTAAAAGTGGTATTATAGTTATCTCTATTCATTAAATCAATACAAATAGGAATCCTATAATTTCTTCACATTAAAAAAAGTAGAACAAAGAAACAACAATGAAAACTGCAGTACGGATTAGGGATTCCTAGTTATTTTCTGTCTATTTGTAGTTTTCCTTACAGCAAACAGGGTCCTTAAATCGGGGTCACCGTCTGTAAACCTACAAAGGCTTGGGCTTAGAGAATATTAAATTGCTATGTTAGTAAGAAAGTAGGCATTACCTGTTTGTTCAGGTGTTAATATTGCTTTGCTGAAGGTTTTAGGGAACGCAGGGCTGTTAAAGCTATTGCTATATGGAGTAAACCTTGCAACAGGATTATAAGGAAAAGCCAAGGATACAGATGAAGAGAAGAGACTCCGCCATCTACTAGCTGTTAGTGGGCACAGAAAAGAAAATATCAGTTTGTATTTAGCAACAGAATGCATATCTATTAGGAAGTTAATATCACAAGAAAGATCAAACAGTAGTGATGTTATGTACATCTAGAGAGATAAGTATCATTAGAGACAGGGGTTTTTATTCCCAAACCAACTGATGTATGAGAGATTTATTAAATTTATTTGCTGTCCATCTCGTATCGAAGCAAGATGCCATTTACATGGGAGTTAGTTCCACTGAACTGATAGAATGCCAATAATTTTCTATAGATTAGAGGGAAAAAATCCTGTTTAAGATACATTTTAAAAAGGCAAAAGGGAATAAAGTGTTTTTTCTTTGCTTAATGTTCTTCTCTCCCGTACAATACAATTTAACGCTGAACATTTTAAACACTTCTTGATACCAATATCTACCTATACAAATTATTTAAATTTAATAGTAAAATAAAGGATGTGAGAATATTATGATTATGGACAAAATGAGCATACATACTGAAATAAGAACTTTAGAAGTTATAGTTTTGTTAAACACTGAAATCCTTATTATTGCATACAGAATAACAAAGTCGTGTTTTAAAAATGCTTAAAAGAAATGCTGTATTAGTGCGCTTTTAATTAGCGTAGAAAAAAGGTTTTTGAAACCCAATATTATTTGGATTAATTATTGATGACAAACTTGAATGAGTGAAGTTTCACGATAAACCACAGATTCACTTGCCAAGTAGCCAATATAAAATGCATCCCTTTTCTTAAGCTTTTAAGTCAATAAATGTAAATCTTTCTTCTTTTCACCAAAATGAAATTTCAAGTTACATAAATGCAATTTTTTAATGCAAACGTACAGGCTCCAGAGTAGACATTCTTCCATTATAATCATGCTAAATGCCAGATTGGTGTACAAAAATTTATATATATATATATATATATATATATATATATATATATATATATATATATATATATATATATATATATATATATATATATATATATATATATATATATATATATATGTTGTATTTGTGCTGATAAATATATATATATATATATATATATATATATATATATATATATATATATATATATATATATATATATATATATATATATATATATAATGTATTTGTGTTACAACCCCTGGTATGACTAAATATGGGAGGAAGGTCACTACTCCCTCTTTCTGTCCTTCGGCTTATCACAGAAGACCATGCAGGCAGAAAACCATATTTTTATTTTTAATGTTGCCTTTTTATATTTGTGTTATATTTGTACTGATAAATAGATCTATACTAGTCTCCCTTTATTTATTTATCAGTACAAATATAACATATATATATATATATATATATATATATATATATATATATATATATATATATATATATATATATATATATATATATATATATATATATATATATATATATATATATAATCAGATTTTTAAAATTTAAATCTGATTGTTTTTATTTAAATCAGATTTTTTTATTTTTATCAAATTTATTTTAATAAAATGCCTTTGGAGTAAAAATCTATCTAAAGACAGTTTTCTATTTAAGATACATTAAAAATTTAGTTTATTCAGCATGAAATGGAGCTTAGTTATGTAGCATGAAGCTGTATATTTAGCAATATTTACATTTTTGGTAAACTCATTCAATGAATCCACACTCTGCAAGCTGAGATAATATGCACTCTAAATAGGAAACCTTCACTTTGTTTGCAAATAGTAATATTAAAGATTCTAACTACCAGCAAGAATGAGTCCTTACATTGAAAGAGCATCTGTCATTTCAGATCCATCATGGCAGCTCCTGTTAGTGGGCATCCACTCACCTGCTGCCTGCCACGTCCCTCACCTTGTGGTGTCCCTGCCGCATCACCAGCGATCCCATTAAAATTAATGGGACTGTCGGTGAGTCAACAGCGGGTCAGAGGAGGAGCTGCTGTGGGACAGAGGTGACATTTGCTCTTTAAAAATTATGATTTAAATCGACTTGATTTAATTTTAAATCAAGTCTTTTTACTATTGATTTAAATTGCAATTTAAACTGACTTGATTTCAATCAAATCCACTTTGTGTACAGCCAAGGATGGATTGAATCATTTACCTAGATTATGCATGCACATATATGAAAGAGAACACTTTTAACACGTCTCCTTGATCTTATTTGTCTTCTTGATCTTATTCCAAGAATAACAAAAGCCATTTTAAAGACAAATTTCCATCTTTTGTCCTTTTCATTAGAAATCCTAAAATGTAAAATGCCTTTAAAGTGGGGGGAAAAAAGGTCTTTTGTGCCTTTGGACTGGTGTCATAACAGTCTGATCCAAGGCCAGCTCCCTGTCACTCCCAAATGCAGCCTGCAGCCCATGTGTGAACAGCATTCATTATTTTGCCACAATTGTGCCTTTGAGAAGACTCACAGTGAACAAAGCTACTGTTTTTGCAGCTGGGATTCCGAGAACCCCAGTAACAAAAACACAGCATTTGTAAAAAAAAAAAAAAAAACCTTAGAGGAGGACAGACAGAGCATGTCCTAATCTAGAGCTTTTTGCTCTTCTTAGAGAAAGTGTGAGGTCTATTCCAGTCAGTTTTAGCAGGAGTGTTTTCAATAGGCACAGGGGAAGGAAAAAGACTTATGGACTTTCTGCTCTTCTTTTAAAAGTAACTTGAGAATAGAACTGAATAGAAGGAAGGTGGTGAAAGTCAGAGGTATGAAATGTGTTTTAGGAAAAGTGATAAAAGTGCAGTGTTCCTTGGTTGGCTGACTCTTTCTTTCTTTCTTTCTTTCTTTCTTTCTTTCTTTCTTTCTTTCTTTCTTTCTTTCTTTCTTTTTTCTTTTTTCTCTCTCTCTCCCTTCCTTTCTTCCTTCCCAAATCCTCAAGGTGGCAAATGTGTCTAATGTTCCTTCCTCTTCCTATTTTCCCCTTATCAAGCACCTGTCAGGTGAATTGGACTGAGTGAGAGGGTTGGACCAGAGGTGGCATTCACTTACCTTCCCTATCAGTTCGCAAATGTGAGCACGCTTCTCTCATCTGCGCATGCACACTGCCTTTTGCGCATGTGCAGTGCTCATGGATTCCGTCAGGGTGTGCGGGTGGAACCTCCTGCATCCACCGCTACCGGTTCACCCGAACTGGAGAGAACCGGCTGGATTTTATGTATTTATTTATGTGTCAACAAGTACAAGGAAACAAGTATGAATACCACCTCTGGGTTGGACCCAAGGTCACTCAGCAGGCTTTCATGGTAAGGCAGAACTAGAATTCACGATCTCCCGCTTTCTAGCCTGGTGCCTTAACCATTGGACCAAATTGGTTCTATTGCCCCAGCTCCCAATTGATCAATGTATAGGTACAGCAAGCCAGTCTTTGCAAAACTGAATTTCTACATTCCCTTTCCTAACAGTTGCTACACCAGTTTCATGGCTCTGCTCTGTATTTTCCACACAATACTACTTGAAACTGACTGGGATACTCTGTTTGGGGGCAAAGGTAAGGCTTAATTTGAGTAAGCTTCCACTCATTAATTTTATATATGTTTGTGTGTGTGTGTGTGTGTGTGTTGTATTTGTACTGATAAATAAATAAAGGGAGACTAGTATAGATCTATTTCGAGCTAATTAGCTCTCATCAGCTAGCCATATCCTTACTGGGATTTGAACCTGGGCTTATATATATATATATATGAAGTGTGTGTGTGTGTGTTTTCATAGATTTTCACGGGTGTAGGTATGCTGGTCTTGTTGTATTCGGATCTTTTCCCGTGTAAGATTGAGATTGTCTTGACAACGTTTCGGTGAGGTCTCACTCACCATCTTCAGGCTGGTGTTTTCGAAGCCACCTGGTCTTCTAGTTTCTGGAACGTACACGTGCACAAAGACCAGCTGGTCAGTGCACATCTGTGTGCCAGAAACTGGAAGATCATCTTCCCAGCGCGCGCCTGGGCACCAAGTGGCTGCTCTTCCGGTTTGTGGCATGCACGCATATGCGTGTGTGCACGTGTTCCGATTTCAGCACTCCTTGCCAAAAAGGTTCGCCAACAATGGCTTAGAGGAAAGCCATATCTAACTTTCCATCACAATCTTGGCACGATCTTACACATTTATACCCAGCCTTGGTCAAACCCTACTGTTTCTCTAAAAGAAACTATGCAGCCTGGATAACACCAGAGGCTTAAGGAACAGCTGAGTTAGGACTTCTACAGAGCAGGTGACACTGATGGTGTCCACAGACTTCTTGAAAAGAAGACAAAGGTATACAGTGAATTGTTATAGACAAATTCTGCGAGAGGCAATAAATCAATCCAATTGCCATGTTGATAAGAGACATAGTAGCTGATGTAGTAAATCTGTTCACATCTTCTGCTTCTAATTGGTTCCTTGGCTTTTGCCACAATCATCATTTCACCATATTGTCAATATTGCACTTATTTCGCAAACCATTATTCTGAATCAACTTTCTTTCCGATTCTAGTCACTTGAAGGTGTTTTCTGACAAATGAACAAACCCGTTGTTGTACAAGCTAAACGAGAATTTTAGAATGACACCGGCATTCAAATGAAAACAACTATTTATAAACGTGCATCAGACTTTAGCCATATTTCAAAAGATAAGGATATCAGAAACACAACGAAGAGCTTTGAAATCATCGGACATAAGACCAAAAGAAAAAGAAATGAGTCACACAAATTCCTAATCCTCATTTTATAAATAAAATAAAATAAAATATATAAGGACAGCTCCATATAGAAAAAAATTCAAATGGCTAATCTTACGCTGGTACTGATGTCTAAGCAACTACAATCAATAAGAAGAGGTTTAGTTCAAAAAAGCCCAAAATAAATTTTAAGAATAGAAACTTAGAATTACCTTGTTCCAGCCTGAAGCACAAAGAACGCTTAGCAGCTTCCATTTCAGGGCTTGGATTATCAAGAACATGTCTACACCACTGCAGGGGAGTCAATGACTTTTTTTGCTGCATGATACTCTTAACCGGTGCAGCATATAGCCTAAATAGAAGCAGAGAAAAATGGTTGGGGCAACATTCTTTGTAGTGGTGGTAGCTGTAATTTTCTACCTTTGGTGTTTGAAGATGAATTACAAGTCCTAAAACAATACAATGCTTGAAGCATATTTTAAACAACATTAGTTTAGCCTTTCCTAAATCAGGCTCATGTAACTATTTATTCCTCCAAGAATGGAGATAGCAATGTATGTCCATTGGTGAAATAATATGAGCCAATAGTTAAGCTCTAAGCAAGTCTTGAAGTGAAGTTAAATACCATACAGGTAAATCCTTGACTTAACAATCACAGCACCAGAAGCTCTAGAATTTTAGTCATAATATATTGTGGTGACAAGTCAAGGCACCACATGACTTACCCGATTTAACAACCATTTTTACAAAGACCGTAAAGTGAGTCACCACGGTTATAAAGTGAATCAAATGGACGTTGTCAGCTGCAATAAATCAGGAACCGGGGTTGTTCAAATTATTACAAGTTTATTCCATTTTATCTCTTTACAAGAATCTGAACTACTAATGGTCAAGGCAAATTGGCGGTTAGATAAGAGTCAATGGAATTCAAGGAGGGCTGGACTTAGATCTCTTGTGAGAGTGAAGGGACTCCAAACTGATTGCGCACTTGACCCCACCCTGGGACTTAGAACTTATTACAACATGTGCAAAAACATACTTTGATACCAGGAAACAGAAAAAGTATTAGGAAGTCTCATTCTGGTTCCTCCCCAATTCCCTGGAATATAAGAGGAAAGGAAGAGAAATGCAGTCAGGCTTGTATGTTGATGTCACAACCGCCTATCTCAATATAGTCGTAGTCTTTTTGTGGGGTCCGTTTCATGATCTAGACAACCTCAAAGGGCTGACAATAACCTGGTCTATACTTGATCTACTTATTAAATATTGTATGCAATGTTCCCTCTAATTTTTTTTCAGTGTGCGCGGAAAAGTATAGTGTTTGAGCGGCACATTTTTATGCCTGAGCACCTGAATTTTTTTTGCTGGGCAGAGGGGAAGGGGAGGGAAAGACCCCCAGTGGCTTGGAGAGATCTCAACATGCTAAATATTGCATGGCTTTCACTGGGGCAGGGGCTGCCCTTTCCACACCCACTCAAGGAATGGGAGAGGGGGGCGACCGTCCGAGCTGGGCGCATCTGCGGTGCCTCGCTTGCGCGCTCGGGGTGGCCAGCCAGCTCCGCTGAGTGAAGGTGAGGCTTTCGCCAAGGGGCAGTGGGCGGCGATCGGGAGGAGAGGGGAGGGGTGAAGCTCGGAAAGCCGCACCATCCTGAAGGAAGGAAGGAAGGACCCATGGCGGCCCCCCATCCCGAGTGGGGCAGTGCCACACGCGTGATCCTAGCACGCTGTGTCATTAAAAATCACTGCGCGGCAGTTGGAAACTGCTGCGCGGCGTTTTGTCACATGCGCAACCACGCAGCTTAGAGGAAACATTGATTGTATGTTCAAATTCTTACACAAACCACTAAAAGTGGCAAAGTCTAAATGGAATATGTGGTTTAAGCATGTGGCTAACCATACAGGTACATAACGAAGGAATACAAATCTAAAAGAATTATTAATTTGACCGGTTAAAATAAAAGCTTGAAGTGACTAGTGGAAGAAACTAGAATGAGAAGAATATGAGTGACAAGGGGGGAATTTGAGGGAAAAATGATGTAGTAGAAAAGGAAAAAAGTAAAATAATTTATTCAGTAGTTTAGTCCATTCACTTAGGTATGTTCACTGCTAGAAACGACAAAATCAATAGGTTTTTGTGTTGTATATAGTCCCACGCTATAATATTCTATCTGGGTCCAAGATTTTATTTATTTCATCTCTCCAACTCAGAGGCGGTCAATCCTACAAGCATCCAAAAGGGCTACCTATTGGGGCCACCCATTGCTTTGCATTTTTTAAAATATTCCTGCCCATTCATAATTTCTTTCTGTGCCATTTTGATGGCATCTTCAAGTTGGTTCTGCAGTATATTCCTGCATTTCAGATTTGGTATCTGAATGAAACTTTTAGTATTTACTCTTCCACCACTTAACTGTACTGTGTACTCAAAGCTTCTCTATTTCAGATGTCCTTAGGCTCCACACTTAGTAGCCATAACTTATTGCTGGTATAACTATGTTGCTGGAAGTACTTTGAGATGTTTCATATATTGGAAGATTGGGTGGTAGAGGTAAATGTTTAAAGAGCCATGCTGGTGTTCTTCAGTATGATATCTGGACATATGGCATTGATGTCTTGGCTAAAGTAAACGTAGGAGTTGACATTCTCTCAAAACATCCTAAGCAAACCAAAAGACCCAGAAACCCCAGAAGAAAAAGAGGAGTCGTCTACAACACACAATGCAAGAACTGTAACAACCACTATGTAGGACAAACAGGCAGAAGACTGGCAGCACACATCCATGAGCACCAACTGGCAGTCAGAAGACATGATGGAAAGTCTTTGATTTCATAACATATCAACAGATTTAACCATAGTTTCAATTGGGGAAAATGTGATAATCCTAGACCAGGCCAAAAATGCCAGGGAATTTCTATAAGCCTAGCACTCTGACAAATCAGCCATCCACAGGCACATAGACATTAATAACATCTATAGACTATGAAAAAGATGCAATCAACCATCCCAAAAGAGAATAAGACTCCTGCACCTCTCCACCAGTAGTCAGCACTCAGATCAGCATAGATTAACTCCAAGGTTAACTTCAGACCAACAATCAAGTAAGCAATACCCCAGTCAAGAAACTGCCAAAGAGCCATCAGTAAACAGCCCAACCAAAGAATCCCTAAGACTGCCCCCACCCAAACAGACAGGCAAGGCACCAGAATACAAACTGGCAGCAAACAGCACTCCTTACTAGCCCTGAAGATGTTACCTAGTTAGGGTAATGAAACTTCTGCAAGAAAACAAGCAAGCTCAGAGAGAACCAAGGACCCCTCGTTGCATCCCTGAACTACAAATATTCTCCTTTATTGGTTGACATTCTCTATTTACTCATTAGCCAGCTTCTTTTCATGGTGTGGTTAGAATTAGATTCACAAGCATTGGGAGACATTTCTGTTGATTTTTCAGGTTTACCATGTTGAGTTCTTGTAAACATTATTCAACTTCTTAGAGACTGCAGCTGGTGATTTAAAAAAAGTATCTGGTGAATCATTTATTGGTATGGATGCCTTTTATCTCCCCAGATAGCTGCTTAAATTCCAGAATATTTTACAAAACGGAATTCTTAGCCAATTGTTCAATATTGTGCAAGAGTAACACAATTGTATGTAATGTCCTTTATGGATAAATGCCTAATGAAAGCTTGTGGTGATGTTAGAAGTGTGTCTTTTTGTATACAGATAATGCCATATTAATGACTGAGATTCAAAAAAAAAATCATAGACTGCATGATGTAATGAGAAATATGAAACGGAAATATAAATGGTATTTGATATGGGAAACAATGAAGGATGTTTCTTCTTTCTGCATGACTCTACATGTACTTTCCTTTGGAAGCATTTTACATTTTGCAAGAGGAAGTATCAGAAGGTATGGATGTAAAGAAAGTGAAACAATATGAAACAGTATTCTCTTCCCAAACTTCTCTACTCCCTGTGAAAAGTCTAAGGATTTCTCCTAAAACGACTGCAGTTTTTCTAACAATGGAGAAAACCCCCCCATCAGTTTTGCTGACTGTTGAAATTTTCTGCAGTATATCACAAATACCACCTCCATTTTCATTAGTTTTGCAGGCACCCATATTGTGCTGGATCTATTCAGAAATATCCATACCATCACAAGGGTTGCTGACCACAGTACTGAAATCCACCTGCAAGTTTTACAAGCCATGAGATTTCATCCCTCCCACTGAGGCAGTAATATTACCCATTCATTTTCAACTCAACTTCCATTTCAAACATGTATGCTAAACCGTGAGCTCCAGGCGAGCTTTATTTGAAATCCCCAGCTTTTTCCATTTTATCATTTCTCCCCTACATGAGAGTAGGACAGTAGTTCAAAACTGTCCTATTTCAATCAGCATCAGCTAGCCCTGGGATCTTAACCAGTGCACCATGATTTTTTGCACAACAGAATGAAGGCAATGCAGCAAAGAACACAACGCTAACAGATCTCAGTTCCCCCGCTCCATGCGAAATTTCTTTTAAGAATTTATACTCATTCTCATTTTAAAGGCATATGCCTATTCGTGCCTGGGACTTATCCACCACTCCAATACAAAGAGAAGTCTTTAAAACCCAGTGTTTCTAAATCTGTTTTTAAACCGCACAGGCAAAAAGCAGGTTGGAAACAAATGGAGGACTTGGGAAAGTAAGATTTGGAAAAAGAATCAATGAGAAAAATGGAGATGTTCGGAGAAAAAGGCACGATGTAAATAATAATAATAATAATAATAATAATAATAATAATAATAATAATAATAATAATAATAATAATAATAATAATGCACATTTTCAATGTTCAGTTGACTGAGTTTCATGTTGTTTCATAATAAGAGATGATGATGATGATGATGATGATAATAATAATAATAATAATAATAATAATAATAATAATAATGATGTATTGTCTTATTATGTACAGTCACAGCATATGCACCAAAGACAAATTCCTTGTGTGTCCAAACACACTTGGCCAATAAAGAATTCTATTCTATTCTAATTTTTAAAAAAATAAGAATCAAAGGGGATTTGGGCAGCCAAAGGCTGGGAAAGCGAGCTATGGAAAGCACCAGCTGGATACAAAAAGAAAAAAAAGAGGAAGGGTCTCTTTTCTCAGGAAGAGCCGCAGGGAAAGAAGAGCCAGGCGGGAGACAAGCCTTTGTGCGGAAAAGTCGGGCAAAGATACCCTACCAGGTTTCCTCCTCCTCCTCCTCCTGGAACCGCTGCTGCTCTTCTTCCTTTCCATCCCTGCCGTAGCCACCCAGCCTGCGAAGGTCCAATATCTCCACCTCATCCAAAAGGCTGGCCGGGGGCAGAAGGATGGAAGGGGCGGCGAGGGCTTCGTAGGCTCCCCCAGTGGGGGACGGCTTGAAGTAGACGAAGGGCTCGGCTTGGCACACGAGAGCCGGCGCTGGGCTCGACCGGCCGGCTGGAGGGGAGCTGCTGCGGGGGGCTAGCGGTGCGGCAGCGGCGGCGGCGGGGTCCAGCAGCCGCGGCTGCAGAGGGCTGCCCGGGCTCGTGCCGGGGGCCGAAGCCGGGGAGGTGGCAGCGGCTCTATTGCGCAACTGCTCGTTCTGCTTCTCCAGCTTGCGCACCAGCTCCTGCAGCTTCTTCACCTCCAGCTCGGCGCTCACGGCGCTCATGGCACCTGGCTTCACCTCCGCCACCATCGGCTTCACCAAGGCGGCCTCCATAGCCGGAAGCGCCCCGGAACGAACCCAAGGGACTCCCTTCCTCCTTCGGCCAAGACGACCCTTCCCCGACAAGCGCGCTTCCCTTCCCCCACCCCACCCCGGGCACCTCCCGCCAGCCAGCCAGCCGCCGCGCAGCAGCAAACAGCGCACCCCCCCCCTCAACAGGAGCACCGCACCGCGCGGACCCTCGGCGGGCAGGCACCGCGCAAGCGCAAGGAGGAAACAAAGCAGGGCGGGGAGACACCCTTGCGCTGCGCAGGGCGGGGCGCGGGGGTCGGGAGGGGAGCCTCCTGCCCAGGATGAGGGAGCGGGAGGCAAAGGGAAGGGATGGTGGGCGACGGGGAACCCTTGCCGGGCTTCTCCTTTCCCGTCGCCGAGCCCGTGGCGGGAATGCTCTGAGGCGTTTCTTTCGGGGCAGAAAATAAATGACGCGGGTGAGAGGGGGGCGGATTGTGGCTTGCTCCATTCGAAGCGCGTCCACCGGTTATTTTCCTCCAGACCGTTTCTCTTCTTGTACGTGGATACATCCGAACTACACCGTGTTTCTCTGTGTCATCTAATGTATGCGGGGTATATGCGTAATTTTGTATTTATTTCTCCTGTCATGGTGAGGTAGTGGATATTGGAGATGGTGACCCTTTGCGAGATGTATGCAAGGAAAACATTCCAAGTGGCAACTTCTATTCTGTTCTATTTTCTTCTTAGATCCTCAGATTTGGTCCATCATGGGCATAAGCAGGTACATATTTTGCAAACCACAACAGGGTTGTGATATTTCCTGACAGTGAGAACAATTAACCAGTGGAACAGCTTGCCTCCAGAAATTGTGGGTGCTCCATCACTGGAGGTTTTTAGCAAGAGATTGGATAGCCACTTGATTGAATGGTGTAGGGCAGCGATGGCGAACCTTTTTTGGCTCGCGTGCCATAAGTGGGGGAGCGCAGGGGGGGAGTCATGCATGGGTGTGTCGCACCCATAATGCAATGTGTGACCCTCCCCCCAGTACGCATGCATACATGACAGGGGCTCCCCCCCATTTTTTGCATGCTTTTTTTGCCCTCCCCAGGCTCCAGAGGCTTTATAGGAGCCTGGGGAGGGCGAAAACAGCCTCCCTCTGAGGACCTCCAGAGGCTTCAGGAGCTTCACTGAAGCCTCCGAAGTGCAAAAAAACACCCCTATGGGAAAACCAGAAGTTCGGGAACAGACTTCTGGTTTGCTCGTAGGGCCGTTTTCTGTCCTCCAGAGACTTTGGGGACCTTCAGGAGGCTTCTCACTGGCCAGCTTACAGGGCAATGCCTTGCGTGCCCTGACAAATGGCTCCGCGTGCCACAGGTGGCACGCGTGCCATAGATTCACCATCCCGGGTGTAGGGTCTCCTGCTTGAGCAGGAGGTTGGACTAGAAGACCTCCAAGGTTCCTTCCAACTCTGTTATTCTATTCTGCTTTACTCTACTCTACTCTACTCTATTCTACCACACCTCATCCCATTCCATCCCATTTCAACCTATCCTATCCTAATATATTCTAATTCTATCCTACCTGACCGTATCCTATTTTAATATTCTAATCCTATCCTATCCTAATATATCCTCATTCTATTCTCATTCTATTCTATTCTACTCTACTCTATTCTACTGCACCCCATCCCATTTCAACCTATTGAATCCTAATATATTCTAATTTTATCCTACCCGACTGTATCCTATTTTAATATTCTAATCCTATCCTATCCTAATATATTCTCATTCTATTCTATTCTATTTTCTTCTTAGATCCTCAGTTTTGGTTCCTCCATGGGCATAAGCATGTACATGGAACGTAGTTTGCAAACCACAACAGTGTTGTGATATTTCTGTCAGGGAGAACAAGTAATCAGTGAACAGCTTGCCTCCATGCTCCATCACTGATGGTTTTTAGGAAGAGATTGGATAGTCATTTGATTGAATGGTGTAGGATCTCCTACTTTGAACAAGGAATTGTACTAGAAGACACAGAGATCGTTTCCAGTCCTGTAATTCTATTATCTAAATTGACTAACCTTGTCAAAGTAGGGAAGCCTATGTCCAAAATTGTTCAAGTTGCTATATCCCAAAACAGAGATGCCATAGTTGAACCAACAGAGAAAAAAATATCAAACTCCAAGTGAATTGGCCTTTGAAATGAGCCAATTATGAGCCACAAGTAGCAGCCAAAAAGCCAATACAATCCTAAATTGCATTAATGTACTGATTGAATCAAGATCACGTGAGGTAATAGTACCACTATAAAGCCTTAGTAAGTCCACACTTAGAAAACTGCATCCAGTTTTGGTCACCACACTATAAAAAAGATGTTGAGACTCGAAGGCACAGAGAAAACTTGCTACAAAGATCATTAGGGGCCCAGAGGCTAAAACATATGAAGAACAGTTACAAGAATTGGGCATGGCTAGTCCAGTGAAGAGAAATATCAGCGGTGACATGATCGTAGTGTTCCAATATTTTCCAACAGGCTGTCACAGAGCAGAGGGGAGCAACTTATTTCCCAAAACACCCAAAGATTAGACAAGGAACAATGGATGGAAACTGATCAAGGAGAAACTCAACCTAGAAATGAGAAATTTTCTGACAGCAAGAACAATTAATTAGTGGAATGGAATGCCTTCAGAAGTTGTGGGTGTTCCATCACTGGAGGAGAAACTGGAGAGCCACTTGTCAGAAATGATGTAGGGTCTCCTGCTTGAGCAGGGGGTTGGACTAGATGACCTACAAGGTCCCTTCCGACTCTGTTATTCTGTTAAGCTTGGCCTGCCATCAGCAGATTCTGTTGGAGTATTGGAGAACTGAAAATCAAGATTAAAACATCATGTGTTGCAAACTAAGTAAATGTATGTATATATCACCCTTAGTAGACTCAATAGCGGATGATGGGGCGCAAAGAAAGCAATACTTTTACTCTCTAAACCAGTCACTTCAATGCAGTGGTGGGTTCCGGATCCCGTTGCAATCGGTACGGTTGCAATGGGATCCAGCCTCCTCCACATGAATGCACGGAATGCATGCATGCGTCTTACCATCCAGTGACGCCTCTGCAAGCCTTCGTGCCGTTCCAGCTGCTCGGCGGAGCATCGCGCAGGAGCTGTATGTGCCGTGCGCGGAAGCGCCAAAGGGTTTAAAGACAGGTAAGGAGCGTGGGCAGGCAGGTGGGCCCTCCAGAGTACCGTACCAGAATGGTACCCGGTGCTCCGGGCAGGCTCCGGTATGCCCGTACCACAGCATACCACCTGCAACCCACCACTGCTTCAGTGCCATCACTCTGCAATTGTATTTAGTGGAGTGGCTGCCTAGCAAGTGAATATGGACCATAAGTGAATATTGCTGACATTCAGGCAGTCTATAATCCCAAGTATGTTCTTCAAAATAAAGCCCATGCCGTCCAATTCTAATATTTCAAAAGTGCATATTTTGTGGGATGCAGATCTTTCTGCTCACAGAGGCATTACATCAAGATGCTACTTTAATTGAGAAATGAGGAGTAGATGTTGTTGTCTCCGGCTGCAAAGTTAATAAATTAATTTGTGCTTAGGAGAAACTTATTTAGACAATTAACTTCAGGAAGAGAGAGGAGGTCAGATTGCAACTGAACTACTGGAGGCAAAAATAATTGACACCTTTGGAACCTTGCCATGCTGTGAACAGACTTACTGAATACATTAGAGAATCTTACACAAACTTTAATAATAGTGCACAAGAGTTCTTCCAGTAAGACCCAGGATGCAACATACATATGCATTCATGCATTTGTTTGTTTGTTTGTTTTATATGCCAACCATCTTGCTATTTGAGGCAACTATGAGAGGGTTACATATCTACGTATAGGTTTACACCAAATATCCCTGGAACCAAAACCAACTGTGTGTATGAAGGTACTAAAGGAACTTTAAAATCAATCGAACATGTGAAATGGTGAGACGATGATTCAAACACCCATAGGAATAAAGCCCTAGAGGCCAACAGCTATGTCATACTCCAACACAATACTTTTGTAAGAGAAGTAGACAAAATATTCTTCAGAACTAAATCCAAAGTGAAGTTAATCAACAGTGTTGACAAAAATTTAACATGAAGATATTTACAATCAAATGTCCTGGAACATTCCTTTTTCCATGGATGTATAAATGGGAATTTTGTTGCACTTTCTACAGGGTTATTACATGTTTTTTCTCCAGAAAACTTGGTTGATAGGAAATAATTTTGGTAGAATACCTGGCTTCAGGTATTTTTTTAATAAATGGGTCAAGAGTGACTGCAAGAGGGGCTGAGCTAAAAGGGGCTTAATGAGCATTATACCTTGATGTAAGAATAGAAGAAATTATTCTGCGAAATTATGATATATAGTAGATGAAATTCAAATACTGAGACTGAAATCTAAAGGGGAAAATGTTGATTTGTATAAATATTTATGTGCCATCCAGACAACAGGTAAAGTGGGATAACCAGAAATGGTCCTTAGCTGTTCCTAGTTAGTAACTGTGAGAGTAACTAAACTGTAAACAGTAACTATGAGAGGGACCTTTGAGTCTTAGTGGGCAATTACTTAAATATGAGACCTTGGTTGTATAAAAAGAGGCACACACATGAAGTATTAATACCGCTTTATAAAGCTTTAGTAAGGCCACATCTGGAATACTGCATCCAGTTTTGGTCACTACATTACAAAAAAGATGTTTACACTTTGGAAAAAGTGCAAAGAAGAACAACTACTGTGTTTCCTCAAAAACAAGACAGGATCTTATTTTCTTTTGACCCTGAAATAAGTGCTTGGCCTTATTTTTGGAGAGGTCTTATTATTTTTGAGGTGCAGGAGGCGGTGAGCATGGTCACCTCATGGCTGCTGCTGTGTTGCAATATTTTCGGGGAGGGCTTATTTTAGTGCATGTGCTCAAAAGCCCAATTGGGCTTATTATCCATGAGGTCTTATTTTCAGGGAAACAGGGTAAGATGTAAGGGCCTGGAGACTAAAACGTATGAAGAACAGTTGCAGGATTTGGGTTTGGTTGACTAGAGAAAAGAAGGACTAGGTGGGACATGATAGCAGTATTTCAGTATTTCAGAGGCTGCCACAAAGAGGAGGGGTCAATGTAAGGGCCTGGAGACTAAAACATATGAAGAACAGTTGCAGGATTTGGGTTTGGTTGACTAGAGAAAAGAAGGACTAGGTGGGACATGATAGCAGTATTTCAGTATTTCAGAGGCTGCCACAAAGAGGAGGGGTCAATTTATTTTCCAAAGCACCAGAGGCAGGACAAGAAATGATGGAAACTAATCAAGGAGAGAAGCAACCTGGAATTGAGGAGAAGCTTCCAAACGGTTAGGGCAATTAACCAGTTTACCTTCAGACATTGTGGGTGCTGGATCACTGGATGCTTTTAAGAAGAGACTGGATAGTCACTAGTCTGAAATGGTATAGGGCCGGGATGGTGAAACTCCTATGGCACCTATGTGTGCCATAGGTGTCACGCGGAGCCATTTGTCAGGGCATGCGAGGCATTGCCCTGTCAGCTGGCCAACTGAGTTCAGCCTTTTTAAAAGCCATTTTCCCCCTCCCCAGGCTCCGGAGGCTTTATAGGAGCCTGGGGAGGGTGAAAACAGCCTCCCCCACTCCCCGGAGGCCCTCCAGAGGCTTCAGGAGCTTCCCTGAAGCCTCTGGAGTGCAAAGAAACCAGCCCTACAGGCAAACCGGAAGTTCGGGAACGGACTTCCGGTTTGCTCATAGGGTCGTTTTTCGTCCTCTGGAGCCTTCAGGGAAGCCTCCGGAAGGCCCCTGAAGGCTCCGGAGGGCTTAAACTGGCCCTACAAGCAAACCGGAAGTCCGTTCCCAAATTTCCAGAAGAAAAGGCCCGTAAGGCCGTTTCTTTGCGCTCCGGAGGCTTCAGGGAAGCTCCTGAAGCCTCTGGAGGGCCTCTGGGGGGTTTGTTTTCACCCTCCCCAGACTCCTATAAAGCCTCTGGAGCCTGGGGAGGGTGAAAAAAGCATGCAAAAAATGGGAAGGAGCGCCTGTCATGTGCGCATGCGCATTGGGGGGTTGCGCATTGAATTATTCGTGCGGCACATCGGCGCACAACCTCCCTGCGCTCCCCCCACTTATGGCACACAAGCCAAAAAAGGTTCACCATCGCTGGTATAGGGTCTTCTGCTTGAGCAGGGGACTAGATAGAAAACCTCCAAGGTCCCTTCGAGCTCTATTCTGATTCTGACATGCTACATCAACCCATAAGTATAGATATGCTAGAATAGAGCAAATCCAGTATGGAAAAGTGTGCACCAAAATCCCCAAGTGCAACTGTCCCTCTCTTAGGTGCATCCCCCTGCTAGGCCCCATTGTCCAATCAAATTCAAAGATATTGTTTTTGGAGCATTTCCGTCACATGTGGGTTGGAATGCAGCTGTGATCTGTTCTCTTCCAGGTTTGTGACCAATCCCAACATTACCATTTGTTCAATGTTGAATGGTTATCGCCATTAATAGTCTTTTAGTTCAACTCCCTACTCAAGCAGGAGATCATATACCATTCCAGACAAGTGGCTGCCCAGTCTCTTCTTAAAAGTCTCCAGCGATGGAGCACCCACAACTTCTGAAGACAAGCTGGTTAATTGTTCTCACTGTTAGGAAATTTCTCCTTATTTCTAGGTTGCTTCTCTCCTTGATTAGTTTCTCTCCATTGTTTCTTGTTCTGGTGCTCTGGAAAATAAATTGAGCCCCCTCTTCTTTCTGGCAGCCCCTCAAATACTGGAACACTGTTATCATACCACACGTAGTCCTTCTTTTCACTAAACTAGACATACTCAATTCCTGCACCTGTTCTTCATATGTTCAACATCTTTTGTATAATATAGTGACCAAAGCTGGATGTGGTATTCAATGTGTGGTCTTACTAAGACTTTACAAAGTGAAACTAATGTGTCATGTGATCTTGATTCTATCCCTCTGTTAATGCAATCTAGGACTGTATTGGCTTTTTGGGCTGCTGTCACATACTTCTGGTTCATATTTAAGTGATTGTCCACTAGGACTCCACAATCTGTCTCACGGTTACTGGCATTGAGCCAGGTTTCAACTAATCTTTACTTGTACATTTGTTTTTCCTTGCCTAAGTGTAAAACCTTATTTTTCTCTACATTGAATTTCATTTAGTTAGATTTGGTCCAATGTAAATCTATCAAGATCCATCTGGCTCTTGAGCCTATCTTCTGCAGTGTTGGCTATTCCTGCCAGTTTATTGACACCTGCAAATTCAGTGAGTTCCCCTTCTATTCCCTCATCTAAATCATTTGGTCACCACAGTATATAAAAAAAGACGTTGAGACTTCTAGTGCAGAGAAGAGCAACCAAGATGAATAGGGGACTGGAGACTAAAACATACGATGAATGGTTGCAGGAACTGGGCATGGCTAGTCTAGTGAAGAGAAGGATCAGGGGAGACATGATAGCAGTATTCCAATATTTGAGGGGCTGCCACTGAGAGGAGGGGGTCAAACTATTTTCCAAGATACCTGAAGGCCAGGCAAGGACTAATGGATGGAAACTGATCAAGGAGAGATTCATCTTAGAAATAAAGAGAAAATTTCTGGCAGTGAGAGCAATTAAACAATAGAACAGCTTGTCTTCAGAAGTTGTGGGAGCTTCATCACTGGAGGCTTTTAAGAAGAGATTGGACTGCCGTCTGTCAGAAATGGTGTAGGGTCTCCTGCTTGGGCAGGAGATTGGACTAGATGACCTTCAAGGTACCTTCCAACTCTATTAATCTGTTGATTTATGAAGACATCAACGTCGGGGCATAAAATGGAACCTTGGGGTACCCCACTGCTTACTTCCCTCCATGTAGATGTAGTTCCATTAAGAATTATATGTTGAATGCAGTTTGTCAGCCAGTTACAAATCCATGTAATGGTGATTCTGTCTATGCCTTACTGAAATCCAAGTATACTATTTCCACAGTATTTCGCTGGTATACTAATTTAGTGAAAAAATGAAATAAGATTTGTTTTGCATGATCTGTTTTTACCAAACTCATATGGGCTTCTGCTTATAACTTTTATTTGCTTCTAGGTGTTCACACATCTGTTGCATGATTATCTTTTCCAAGATCTTCCCAGGTGTTGATGTCAGGCTGATTGGTCTGTAGTTTCCTGAATCTGCCCCCCCCCTTTTTTTTGAAGATGGGAACTACATCAGCTCTTTTCAGGCCCTCCAGTAGTTCCCCAGTGCTCCAGGACCTTTGAAATATATGTTTAGTGGTTACAAAATCACATCTGCCAGTTCCTTCAGCACTCTGGAATGTTATCTGTCAGGTCCTGCTAATCTGAAGTCATCTAGAGCGGACAGGTGTTCTCTTATCATTTTCTTGCTTATATTAATTTGTATTCCTAGTCTGTCTTTTATGTTTTTGGTAGTTTGGGCTGTATTATCTTTTTTGTGTGAAGACAGATTAAGCAGCTCTGCTTTCTCTCTACTGCTTATTTGAAGAGATAGATTGTGTTCTATTGTTTGGGTTTGCATTACATTGAATTTCAATATGACATGGTCACTCTCCCTCAAAGATCCAGCAACTTCAACCCACTCGATCTCTGTTAGTAAAAATTAAGTCCAGTATAACTATCCCTTTATTTCTCTTCTCCACCCCTTGGATGACAAAGTTGTCATCTAGGTGGGCAGAAGCCTGTTCAATCCCCTACCTCAGGCATGTCCAAAGTGCGGCCCGGGGGCCAAATGTGGCCCTTTTTCAAATTTCAAGCGGCCCGCAGCCTCTTCTCCCCACTGGAGTCATTTGTTTAGTCTTTCATAAAATACCGTATTTTTCAAAATATAAAGATGCATCTTTTTCCACTCAAAAAAGAGGCTAAAAATCTGGGTGCATCTTATACACTGAATACAGCATTTTTTGCCTCCCAAAACTCTGCCCCCTTCACCAAAATGGCTGTGCATAGCCTTTAGGAGGTTTTCAGAGTGCTCCTGGGGGCTGTGGAGGGCATAAATGAGCAAAAAACAGGTCATTTTTTGCTCAACTTTGCCCCCCCCTAGCCCCCAGGAGCACTCTAGAAGCCTCTTAAAGGCTATTCATGCCCTTTTAAAAAAAAGGCCCATTTTCGTGAAAAATGGGCCATTTTTGGGAGAGTGCAAAAACTTTTTTTAAAATTTGCCTCTTCAAAATCTTGGTGCGTCTTATACTCTGAAAAATACGGTAGTTAATTCGCATTTAATGTTAAGGGTTCAAAGAATGTCAAGCTGAATGATCGGCCCCACACATTTTCACCTCACCAAATCTGGCCCTCCTTGCAAAAAGTTTGGACACCCCTGCCCTACCTGATGCAAAGTTTGTCTCGCAGTTGATGTCAGGGTAGTTAAATACCCTATTACTACTGTGGTGTGTTTCCTACATACATTTGTTAACTGGTTAGCAAAAAGTTAATCTATTGTGGCCAAGTTAATCTATTGTGGCCTGTACTATACACCTATGGCAATGTCATTCTTTTTTTCCTTTTATATCAAGCCATATGCATTCTAGGAGGCTTTCATTCTTGGTTTTGTGCATTTTATACATATATAATGAGCTCTTACATCAACGGTGGGATTCACTTATCTTCCCTACTGGGAAATGTGAGTGCACGCGCACTGCCTTCTGTGCATGCACAGTGCTCACGCATTATGTTGGGGGTGGGTGGGCGGAGCCTCCCGTAGCCACCACTACCGGTTTGCCCAACCGGAGAGAACCGGCTGAATACTACCTCTGTAATGCAGTTCCAGTTCCTGTTTTGTTAGGTCTGTTTATTTTGAAGAGTTTGTATCCTTCCATCAGTACATTCCACTCATGAGTTTCATCTCACCAAGTTTCGATAATGGCAGTTGTATCCTACCTACCCTCTAAAATTCCCTCAAATGCATAAGACCAAAAGTAGAATAATTAATCTGTTTTTACACACTATATACAATTTTCAATACAATACAATACAATACAATACAATACAATAGTAGAGTTGGAAGGGACCTTGGAGGTCTTCTAGTCCAACCCCCTGCCTAGGCAGGAAACCCTATACCGTTTCAGACAAATAGCTATCCAACATCTTCTTAAAGACTTCCAGTGTTGGGGCATTCACAACTTCTGGAGGCAAGCTGTTCCACTGATTAATTGTTCTCACTGTCAGGAAATTTCTCCTCAGTTCTAAGTTGCTTCTCTCCTTGATTAGTTTCCACCCATTGCTTCTTGTTCTACCCTCAGGTGCTTTGGAGAATAGTTTGACTCCCTCTTCTTTGTGGCAACCTCTGAGATATTGGAACAATGCTATCATGTCTCCCCTAGTCCTTCTTTCTCTTAAGCTAAACATACCCAGTTCCTGCAACCGTTCTTCATATGTTTTAGTCTCCAGTCCCCTAATCATCTTTGTTGCTCTTCTCTGCACTCTTTCTAGAGTCTCCACATCTTTTTTACATCGTGGCGACCAGAACTGAATGCAGTATTCCAAGTGTGGCCTTACCAAGGCATTATAAAGTGGTATTAACACTTCACGTGATCTTGATTCTATCCCTCTGTTGATGCAGCCTAGAACTGTATTGGCTTTTTTGGCAGCTGCTGCACACCCCTGGCTCATATTTAAATGGTTGTCCACTAGGACTCCAAGATCCCTTTCACAGTTACTACTACTGAGCAAGGTATCACCTATACTGTACCTGTGCAATCCATTTTTGTTGCCTAAATGTAGAACCTTACTCTTTTCACCATTGAATTTCATTTTATTAGATAGTGCCCAATGTTCAAGTTTGTCAAGATCCTTCTGTATCTTAAGCCTATCTTCTGGAGTGTTGGCTATTCCTGCCAGCTTGGTATCATCTGCAAATTTGATGAGTTCCCCATTTATTCCCCCATCCAAATCCTTGGTGAAGATGTTGAAGAGTACTGGGCCTAAAACAGAGCCTTGGGGTACTCCACTGCATACTTCCCTCCATGTAGATGCAGTTCCATTGAGGACTACACAGGCACAGTCTAATCTCTGCTAGGAAATTGGAGTTCCCCTTCTAACCCCTGGATATTTCTGACTGAACAAGGCAGTGTAACATGGACAGCCAACCTAGGATGTCTCTTCAAACCCTGTCTATTTTGTCCAGACTGCTGATCTTTAAAAACAGTGACTTTTTCAGGTTGCTGCTGTATCTTTTTCTGAGTAGTTTCTAATTGCTCCCAGACTTTATGAAGTTCAGTAAGACCGATTCCAACCACTGCCTACTGCCCCTTCTTCTGACCCACTCCCAATAATTGCATTCATTTAACCATGGGAGTTGAATCTCCAAAAGGTGCACACACACACACAAACACACACACACACACACACAAAGCTTAGTGAAGGTTAATAATGTAATATATGAATATCAAGTAGTATAGTATGAGAAAAAAAACAAAGTGGTTTATATTAGCTTTGATTTTTAAAAAGTACCAATTCTTAATAAATAATTCTGTTCATTTTATTTTATTCCTTATATTAGATATCCCTCTGGTGGATAAAAGAAAAAAAAAACAACTACTAAAACCCTATAGTCCAGTGATGGCGAACCTATGGCACGCGTGCCACAAGTGGCACGCGGAGCCATTTGTCAGGGCACGCGAGGCGCTGCCCTGTCAGCTGGCCAGCGCGCATGTGCATGCTGGCCAGATGAGTTCACCTTTTTAAAAGCTATTTTTCGCCTTCCCCCGGCTCCACAGGCTTTATAGGAGCCTGGGGAGGGTGAAAAGAGCCTCCCCCGCCCCCCCAGAGGCTTCAGGGACCATCCGGAGTCACTTCCGGTTTGCTCGGAGGCTGGTTCTAAGTGCTCCGAAGGCGTCAGGGAAGCCTCCGGACGGTCCCTGAAGCCTTCGGAACGCTTAAAACGACCCTCCGAGCAACCCGGAAGTCACTTCTGGTTTGCTCAGAGGGTGGTTTTAAGCGTTCCGAAGGCTTCAGGGAAGCCTCTGGATGGTCCCTGAAGCCTCCGGAGGGCCTGGGGGGAGGCTCTTTTCGCCCTCCCCAGGCTCCTATAAAGCCTCTGGAGCCTGGGGAGGGCGAAAAAAGCATGTAAAAATTGGGGGGGCGTTGTGCATGCATGCACGCTGGGGGATCGCGCGTTGCATTATGGGTGCGGCACGCCCGCACACGACCCCCCCCGCGCTCCCCCCACTTGTGGCACGCGAGCCAAAAAAGGTTCGCCATCACTGCTATAGTCTTATTCATCATTGGAAACACAAATGTATGCCCTGATTATTTAGCAGATTGCAGAATTAATATAGATCAACAAGGGATGACCGCAATGAATCATGGCTTCAATTTATTGATACTATATATGCATGTCTGTGGATATGCATTCTCAGGGTTGTGTATACTTGTTTTTCTTCATTTTAAAAAAATCAGTTAATTAAAAATATTTTTTTTTAAAAAATCACTTTCATCCAGGTTTAAATAAGTTGGGCTTTTTAAAAAAAAACTTTTATTTTTTATTTTGTAAGCAAAATAATATGAAAAGAAACCAAGGAAGTACAAAATTTCCAAAGCTTCCCCAAAATTGTAAACAAAACCTTTTTGTATTAACAATATTAAACATTGTTCCAAAAATGCTAATAGCTCTCAATACCAAAGTAAATCATTTTTTTTACATTACCAGTAGAGAAAACCTAATATATACCATGTTTCCCTGAAAATAAGACAGTGTCTTATTTTCTTTTGACCTCCCCCCCAAAGTAAGTGCTTGGCCTTATTTTCAGAGAGGTCTTATTATTTTTGAGGTGCAGGAGGCAGTGAGTGTGGTCACCTCATGGCTGATGCTGTGTTGCAATATTTTCAGGGAGGGCTTATTTTTTGGGGAGGGCTTATTTTAGCACATGCACTCAAAAGCCCGATTGGGTTTATTATCCGGGGAGGTCTTATTTTCAGGGAAACGGGGTAGTCTTTTAAATACATTTTTGGGCATCCATTGTAGCTTTGAATCATTAGGTCCATCATTAAGAATGAAACCATTGGGGTTCCTTTACTGTAAATTCCAATTCTTTGATCCATGTGTCATTTAATAACAATATCAGTGGTATATACTACTTTAGAATGCTTTACAGTCCTCTCTAAGTGATTTACAGAGCCAGCATATTGCCCCCAACAATCTGGGTCTTCATTTTACTGAGCTCAGAAAGATAGAAGGCTGAGTCAACTTTGAGCCTGTGAGAATTGAATGACAATTTTAAATTTTTATTTTGATTCATAGAAGGTGAATGTTTGGTTCCAGTGACGGGCTCCCTCAAAAGGAAAACAAATCAGGTTTCTTTGAAGCAGATGAAGTATCAGGTTCACATTTAGCCATTAAAATATGATTGTTGAATATATTATTCTGCTGTGAATTAGGCAATCAAACTTCCTCCTAAAGTTTGAGAGAAATCATTAATATAAATGAAGTAATTCATTTGAAGTAATTACTTCATGTTCTGCCCAAACCTGCCAAAAAAACTTCCTCATATTTATTTTTAAAGTTGAATTCTTCAATATTTAATATCAAAACGAACCCTGTGACTTTAGCTGCTGTCAGATATGGGATATTAGTGTGGATAAATTTAAAAAAAACTTTCAAAGGAAGCCCAGAAAGAAAAAGGTCTGCAGTTCTAAATTTTTGTTCCATTTAAATATGACCAATAAAATTAAAAAGCTGGATAACGTTTCTGAAAATGGGGAAATTAAAACCACTCTCCTCAAAAGATAATCTCAGGTGATTCAATAAATTTTGAATGCCTCTTTAAATTGGAGGAGGGTAATAGTCAATGTTCATGGTATTAATTATGCCACCAACTTAACGGAATTTAATTTACCAATAATATTCAAGCAGCCTTTTCTAAAACCTTTAACAATAATCATCAGCACCTGATGGATTACATCCCAGCGTTCTGAAGGATCTGGCAGATGTAATCCCAGAACAATTGAACCTTATATTTCAAAGATCCTGGAGCACCAGGGGAGTACCAGAGGGCTGGAAAAGAGCGGATGTGATTCCCATCTTCAAAAAAGGAAATTTAAAAAAACCCAGATCCAGAAAACCTTAGATCAGTGTTGGTGAACCTTTTCGGCGCTGCCTGTCTGGGACTACAGAACAGGATGATCAGTGGGGATGTCATGCCACCCCAATGGGGATGAGGAGTGGGTGGGCAGGGTGGGCAGACAGGGAGGCGCGAGGATCCCCGAAAGGCCAGGTGGAGCCAGCACATGCGCACCGACCAGTGGTCTTCACATGTCCATGTGTGCCAGAAACTAGAAGACCAAGTGGCCGGTGCGCATCCACGTGGTAGAAGCTGGAAGATCGTCTGCCTGGTGGGCACATGTGGACCAGATGGCTGCTCTGCCAGTTTCTGGCACTCCTGTCCACGTGAAGACCAACTGCCCGGCACCCTGGAACCCAGAAAAGCAATGGGCAATGGCAGTGACGTGCGGTGAGGTTTATGATTGGTGAGGCACTGACATAGTGCTGGGTTTCAAATATTTTTAGACTTGTGGACTTCAACTCCCAGAATTCCACAGCCAGGCATGCTCAGTTGTGATTGTGCGGCTGGCTGCCACACGGTGACGACCTCGTCTGCTTTTGGGACCCTCGCGAGGGTGCACCTGAGCTAGGCTTGTGGACCCCCGAAGGGGTGAGAACCCTCGTTAGGGTGAGCCTAAGCTAGGTGGGTCTGGCTCTGCCAAGGAAGCACGGACACCAAGGTGTGTAAAAACGCACCAACCAGCTCAGCAGGATGCCAAAAAGAACCCCCACTGGCTGATTGAGACGGTATTTATTAAGGCATACAAGAAGGGTTTTCGTAATACAACACACGATTACATGATTGGTTAAAAACCTGTTGCCGGGCAAAACTTAAGCAGGCTAAAAGCTTTCTATAGGATGTGGTTTTCTCTCATGCCCGGAGTTCTCCGGACAGGCTTTGTGGTTTAGCGTTTCTGCGTATTTAGCAGGTGCTTTAGCTCGACAAAGGATGTGGTATTTATGTCGTTAAGCATGTTAGCTACATCTCCTCTGTTTTGACTTTATTAAAGCTGAAAACATGGAGCTTTTACGTCCATGGAGGTGAGTGCTATCTCAAGTCGCGAGGCGCCCTCCGACCCCAAGCTTCCTGTGTCCGCACCTACCATACTTTCAGCGTCATCTTCTGAATCGTTATCCGAGGAGAAATGTAGCAAGGGTTGCTTACTTTCATCTGTTGGCACCAACATATATGTATTATTCTCAAGCATCATATTGATTTGTGCAGCAGCTTTTGCTTCAGCAATTGCATTCAAGCTACGCTTTATCATAGATATAAAAATAGGTAATAAGCAGGGTAATAATATACATCCCATAGCAATCATTGCAACTAATATGAAGATAGCTTTCAAAGCTGGGAATTTGGGTAAAATACCATCAAACATACCTCCAAAATCAATTCCAGTCCATGTCTGTACAGGAACATGGGCAATTTTCATCATTCTGTCAGTGATTTCCTTGATTACATGACCACTATCATCAATTTCAATACAACAATTACTTAGATTAAATTTTCCACAAACACCTCCTTCTTTAGCCAGTAAATAATCTAAAGCTAATCGATTTTGCATTATATATGTCCTACTTTTTACACTTTCAACAGCCAATTTATTTAAGGCTTTTGCAGTATCGTTAGTGATGATTTCTACCACCGCTTGAAGTCGTATAATGCGATTTAACAAATAACTGGGATCTCTGCCAAAGGATCCCGTGGTCCCATCATTTGCCCAATTTGCAGGGCCATAATAATTAATAATGCGTTCAGGAGGCCATTCATCATCTTTCCAATCTCCTATTTTTACACCAGTTCCTAGGGATATACTTCGTCTGCTACGGTAAATATTATCTAAGGTATCATAAACAGGCATTCCCAATTGAGTGCGTACGGTCAATGGTAAAAGAAAAAAGCTAGGACGAATAGAAGCTAAAAAACAAGAGCCATACCATTGAGGAGGTAACCTATTATAAGCATAAGTTCCACATGCCCAATATAAGCCTGCAGGGGCTTGCCATTCTTTGGTATCTTCAGGTGTTTTTAAATAAGCCAATGCAGGAATGTTTGACAAAACAGGAAATTTGAGCATGGATCCATTAACGCTCCACCAGGAACCGTTATTCCATTGGCCCAAACAAGGAGTGTCTCCTACATGGATTGTATGATCTGCAGTATAGTTGCGACAAAAACATTCTTGCCCAATCAGAGAATTATCAATTCTCCATACTTCAGTACCATTTTGGGTAAAAGTATAATTAGATTGATGAATTACCAAATCAGTATAATTAACTTGATGTGCAACCCAAGGCCATTGGTCCCCCATGTTAGTTCCACCACATACAAAACAATTTTTTACAGTAAGTTCTTTAGCTATGGTTTCAGCGAGGCTAATAAACATATTATGAGCTTTTGGAGGCATAACCAAGGAGGATAATTGAGAAATAATTTCTTCAAAGTTTTGAAAAACAGAGATGGTTTTACGAACCACTTTAGTTGTTGTTAATTGAACAATAATGTAGCCATACGGATCTGCTCCACCTCCATCAATTCCAAGACCTAGAAAACGGTACTGAGTGCTAGGAGTGGTGGATGTGTATAAATATATACAAACTTGGTTGCATTTGTTAAAATCACAGTCTGATGAAGCAGGTTCACGAGTAAGGTTAATGCCTTGAGGACCCCTATAATCAGGTTGAGTAGAAACATCTTTAGTATACCAATAATTGTAAGTGGTAGTAGCTCCTACATTGGATCCAGATATTTTTTGGAAAAGATATTTCCTATCCTGTAAATATGCTCGTTGCCACCCAAGATTGCCACAAAGACGTCCTGCATTACCATAAGAAGATCCTTGACCTTTACTAATAGCCTCACATATGTCAAAACATGCTGATATTTTAGCTTGTCCTCTGGATACATTATGCGTAATGTATCCAGAACTTGATTGGGCTTTTGAAAAAATAAAAGGCAAATTTTCGCTAGGTCCTCCTTTATATCCATATACATAAAGGGAGGCAGTCTGTGGGCCTAAGGACTTTGGATCATAGCAATGAATCTTCCCAGATGATTCCTTACAACGATGGTACAAGGTAGCATTGTGTGTGCAGGATGATAAGTCAGATGTACATTCAGGTTTGATGTTGGAATATAGCAGAGTTTTGGTAATGCGAGTACCTGTTCGTGTGATGGTGATGCAGTCATTACAACTTTGAGTGTCAGACGTAAGTGATGCAGCACGCCGAATTCGTGGGGAATGAAAGGACTGTTTCTGAAACAACAATAAGGTCAATCTGGTGGAAGTGGCAAATCCTTTAACCATCTTGGTAATTTCACATTGATATAGTCCCAAATCTGCTGCCTTGGGGTTTTTTACAGTTAATTGAGTAGAACGAAAATGGAATGTTTGTAAATAATGTTCTGAATCCTCAGGAAGCCATGTGTTGTTAAAAAACCATCGCCAAAAAGTACCTTTTTTCTTGATAGGAGATCGTTGTTGACAAGACATGGTGGGAGCATATGGCACTCCTTGTACGAAGGTGTAGCGTACCTGGTGTGTTCGTATGAGGGAATTATATTTTGGAAAGTGAGGTGCGTTTCGGCGAATCCTTGCTCCTGGGAGAGGCTCGCTTACTCCTGGTGCATAGTCTGGAATTTCCTTGGCTTTCCACAAACAAGCATTCACATCGCATGGCTCTGGAAAACAGCAGGAAAAATGGCGAAGCAAAGTTCTTGAAGAGGGGTGAGGAGAGGTGCGGACAAGAGTCATCCAAGAAAGAAAAATTGAAGGTAATGGAGGATAAGCCACAGAGGGTGTTGAGTGGAGATAAACAGTTTGGTTAAAATAGGTGTTATTGGACAAAAATCCAATGCACGAGTAGGAGCCAATAGTTTGAGGAGTTACTTGTAAGGAAAGACGAACTTGACAAGAGTCATGATACAAGTATTGAATTAATATCAAAGGTTTTAAAGAAGGGAAAAGAAATTGGCCCTGATGCTGCAAGGCATAGGGACAAGCAGTGAGAAGAGTGTCTTTGAACACAAAAGTCACATGAGTGTCAAGAGGTGCAAAAATCACCTGAGGGTGAACAATAAATCGAGCAGAGG
This sequence comes from Natrix helvetica, assembly GCF_964273705.1. NCBI lineage: Eukaryota > Metazoa > Chordata > Lepidosauria > Squamata > Natricidae > Natrix > Natrix helvetica. The sequence goes on from NC_138549.1 coordinate 23,896,938, forward strand.
CATAAGACAACAATGAGAGAAAGAGTTTAAAGAAAAAGGAGTGATATGTCAGGGGGAGAAGAAAAGGCGGGGTCATCTTGATCTTCTTCTGGTATGCGGTGACACGGACGAACACAACGAGCAGGAACCCAGAGAGTCTTGTCGTCAATTTGTACCGCTGCGTAGCCTTTTCCCCAAGTGATCAATTGTGCCGGACCTTTCCACTGTGGATCCGGCAATTGCCTGTAGTAGACAAGAGGTCGGGAGGCAGGGAGAGGAGGTTTAGAAAAGTGACGAGAAGCTGCAGAAGATGCTGGTGTGCCAGTAAGGTTAAGAAAGTTGATAGTATAAAGACAAGTATTTAGAATGTTTTGCAACATCGGGAGATTGGGGGGGTGTAACCCTTTTGACCCCATATGCCGATCAAGAGCTATTTTCAAGGTTTTATTTGCTCTTTCTACTATTGCTTGTCCTTTTGAATTAAAAGGAATTCCAAATTTGTGAGTAATGGACCACCTATAACAAAATTGAGCAAAGGCAGAGGAGGTATAGGCGGGACCATTATCAGTTTTTAAAATTTTTGGACACCCCAATGTTGCGAAAGATCGAATGCAATGATTAATTGTTTGCTTGGTATTCTCACCTCTTTGCGGGGTTACCATAATAAAACCCGAAAAAGTGTCCACAGAAACGTGAAGATATTTCCATGGGGCAAAGGGGGGATATTGAGTAACATCCATTTGCCAAGTTTCACAAGCCTCAGTACCCCTTGGGTTTACCCCTTGCGGAATGCTATTGGCTTGGAGACTACACGTGGGGCATTGTTGAATGATGGCAGTAGCTTCTGCCATTGAAATGCCAAATTGCTTCATCAAGGCTTTTTTGTTTTGATGAAAAAAGGTGTGACTTTCACCTGCTGTCAATGGGGCAGGCTGAGGTGAAACAATAGTTACAGGCATCATTTTGCAGGCCTCATCTGCCATGTGATTTCCTTCCGATAGGAACCCAGGCAGGTGTTGATGACTACGAATGTGTGCTACAAACAAAGGTTTAGTCCTTGCGTGTAGTACTGTTTGCAGTTGTATAAACAATGTCAAAAGGGAAGGTGTTAAAGAGGGTGAGATATAGGCATCAAAAATGTGTAAAGTTAATTGAGCAACATACAGACTGTCTGTGATGATATTTAGAGGTTCGGAAGAAAATAATTCCAAAGCCAAAATGAAAGCTGCCAACTCAGCCTGTTGTGCAGATGTTTGTGTAGCTGTCAATTTCTTATGCCATATCTGTTGTGTATTCCATGTACATGCACCATGATTTTTGGACCCATCTGTGAATACGGTTAACGCATCTTTAATGGGTTGGGATGTTATTGGTGTGGAGAATTGTATCGGAATGGTCTTAATAACTTGTAGCCTTGGGTCAGCTGGCAGATGACATGAAATTTGACCAGGCCATTCCGTGAGTGCATCTTGGAGAAGGGTAGAATTTTGAAAAAGAGGCTCCCATTGAGATAGCTTGAAAGGGAGATAAAGTGTAACAAAATCCATTCCCATTAGGGCACGAGTTCTTTTTCGTGCCTTTTCAATGAGCAAAGCCATTTGGGTTGCTCTGGGTGTGAGTGAATTGCGAGGTGTGTGTGCTTGATGTAACCATTCTAAAATGTAAAGTTTAGGTTTTGGGATCATCACTACTTGTATGATGATTCCTGTCAAAAGTTGAGGAGTTGCAAGAAGGGCCAATGAAAGGGGAATGTGTGGAATTGCTCTATCCACCCATGTAGTTTGTAATGTAAGGTTGATCTTTTCCAAAGAATCAAGTTGCTGCTGATTCAAATGTATGGTATCAGAAGGATGTTTAAGGCCTACCAAGCCTTGAAACAAGGGGGAAAGGTCATTTGTAGAAAGGGATAAATAGGGTCTAGCCCAATTAAGAGTTCCCAAATATTGTTGTAGCTGTACCAATGTGGGATCAGGGGGAAGTGTTAAACGTGGTAATTCAGGTGCCGCAGCAGATGAGATTACTTTGTGACCCAAATATTGCATTGGGTATTGGTGCTGAATTTTTTCTGGAGCTATGTGAAGGCCTGCTGTATGTAACAAGGATTGTAAATGAGGTAACGTTTTTGATACTGTACCTTTAGGTCCTTCTGCTGCCAGCAATATGTCATCCATATAATGGTAGATCAAAAATGTAGGATACTTACGGCGAAAAGGTTGCAAAATTTTGTCAACATAGTATTGACACATTGTGGGAGAATTCATCATACCTTGGGGTAAAGATTTCCATTGGTATCGAGCAGTTGGTTTAGAATTATTATATTCAGGTATGGTGAAGGCAAAAAGAAGTCTATCCTCAGGATGTAATGGGATAGAGAAAAAGCAGTCTTTTAAGTCAATAACAACAAGATCAAAATCTTGTGGGATTAAATTTGGATTTGGGAGCCCACATTGAAGCGCTCCCATGGGTTGTAAAATGAAATTGATGGTCCTTAAGTCTTGCAAGAGACGAAAGTTCCCATTTTTCTTTTTAATAACAAATACAGGTGTGTTGTAAGGGCTGGTGGATGGTTCAATGTGGCCTAATTGCAATTGTTCATCCACCAGTGCATGAAGGGCCTGTAGTTTCTCAATGGGAAGCGGCCATTGATCAATCCAAATGGGGGTGTTAGTTTTTAGCGAAAGCTTAAGAGAAAATAATGACATGATGTTAAGGAATATTCAAGGTAGCATTAAGTTGAGAAAGCAAGTCACGTCCCCAAAGATTAATAAACAAAGGTAAGACGTAAGGTTTAATGTAAGCAGTAAGAGAGGAATGAGAAGTAGATGCAAAAAGCCACTTGGTGCTAACCTTGGCCGATTGGGCTCCGCCCACACCTTGCACTGAAGGAGAATCAGTCAAAGGCCAGGAGGAGGGCCATTCGGATTGTTGGATGACAGAGACGTCAGCTCCAGTATCCACCAGTCCTGTAAAAGGACGTCCATTAAGAGAGACAGTAAGCAAAGGCTTATTAGGCTGGACAGGTTGATGTAAAGCATAAACTGAAGAAGTATCAGAAGAAGGCAGAATTAAAAGAGTTGCAACTATAGTATCAGCCGCTAGGTGGAAGCATCGGTCTCCGATGCCAGCGAGAGAAATGTTTTTTAAAGAGGAGGAGTCATAAAGAAAAGGAGCAGCAACCACACCTTCGAGGATGAGGGTGGAGTTAGGCATGAGCAAAAGTGGTTGGGAAGGCGGAAGTGGAGTCAATAAAGTAACTGACAGTGGGAGAGTAAACACTGAGCCAGGATCATCATAAGTAAAAGCTTCCGAAAGTGCCACCGGATAGGCGGTGGGTAAAGAAAGCATGTCAGGGGAGGAAGCATGCACCAAAGAGTGCCGAGAGGCTATAGAAAGAATAGGAGGATCAGCCTTTGGAGTGGGGTTGGCTGAGAACCCCGAAATTAGTTTCCCGAGGGAGGGGTCTCAGGAGGGGGATTAGTACGGCATTGCGAAGCCCAATGAAAACCTTTGCGACAGCGAGGGCAGATGGTTTTAGGCTTCACCGTAGGGGTGGGAGGGGGACCCCGAGAACCCCTAGGCTGGCCTCCACCGCCAGGGAAACGGCACTGACTTTTAAAATGACCAGGCTTTCCACAATTATGGCAGTTGCCTGGACGGGAGAGAGCAAGTGTGTCAGATACCGTAGCAGCGGGCGGGGGAGGGATAGCAGCAGAAATGGAGGAGGAGATAGCAGCTGCAAGAGCCCCCATTTTATGAGACGTTGTTCCTATGACACGACAAAGTTGCAAGAACTCAGCGATAGTGACTCCAGGTTTATTAGCAACAGTTTGTAAAACTTTCTGACAATCCTCATTTGCATTAGAATAAGCCAATTTAACCAAAAGTTCTTTCCTTGCAGCCTCATTGTCAATTTGTCTTTCTAAGGCAGTCTGCAAGCGATTAATAAAGGAAGAATATGATTCATTAGATTCTTGCATAATTTTCAAAAAAGCCTGAGTGGCTTCAGTGGATGAGTCATCTACTCGTTTTAGAGCATTCATAGCAAGTAAATGAATCAAGGCAAAGGCACGCCGAGGGCAATTTTGTTGCTGAACAAGGGTAGAAAATGCGCCTGTGCCTTTAAGATGGTCAGCAGTAACTTGAGGCGGAAGACCTTTGAGGACTTCAGCGTCAGCTAGTTTTTCATATTCAGACAGCCAAACAACATATTGAGCAGGATTCATCAGCATAGAGAACAGAGTTTTCCAGTCATACAAAAGCATTACAGAAGTTGCAGAAACGAGAGAATCCAACAGACCTTGAGTGTAGCGTGACTGTAAGCCATAAGCGGAAACTGCTTCTTTTAGATTTTTTAAAACACGCAGTTCTATGTTGGAATGAACAGGAGGACCGGGAGCACCCGGGGCAAACGTGAGGGGATAGGCAGCAGGGAATTCAGAAGAGTCAAGGGAAAAGGAGGGGGAGCGAACAAGGGAAGAGATGTGACCGCCCTGGGAAGAAGGGGGGGAGGAAGAGGGGGGGGAACGGGCAGGAGAAAGAGAAGGGGGGGAAAGAGGGCAATCGGGAGCCGTAGGAGGAAGATAGGGAGGGGGAGGATCAGCAGTTGCAGGAACAGACAAAGAAACTGTGTCAGAAGAGAAAGAGGAGGGGGGGGATGTAGCAGGAGGGAGGGAATCTTTTGGATAGACGATCTCAAGGGCAGACATAACAGCGCGCCAGGAAGAAATAACGCCAAAGGGGGCGCGCGGAGAAGAATGGAGATAAGTGCCAAGGCGTTCCCATGTGGAACGTTTAAGAGTTCCGGATTCAGGGTAAGCCGGGCAGTGGCGATAGACATAAAAAAGGAGTTGATCGATATCAGATTTAGAAAGAGGGTAGACAGTGGTGTCGTTGAGTTTCTGCAGACTATTGGCTTGCTTGATTAGAAGGGAAAGCTCAAGCCTGTGAGAGGCGTGAGCCTTTGAGAGTGAAGTGCCCATACTTACGAAGCGCTTGCCCGTCAGGTGCGTAAGATGAGAATCAAGGCGCCGAACACGTGGACACGGGACTCGGCGTGAGACAGCCGAAGGCAATTCGGCACGTCGGGGTCACCAGTTGTGATTGTGCGGCTGGCTGCCACACGGTGACGACCTCGTCTGCTTTTGGGACCCTCGCGAGGGTGCACCTGAGCTAGGCTTGTGGACCCCCGAAGGGGTGAGAACCCTCGTTAGGGTGAGCCTAAGCTAGGTGGGTCTGGCTCTGCCAAGGAAGCACGGACACCAAGGTGTGTAAAAACGCACCAACCAGCTCAGCAGGATGCCAAAAAGAACCCCCACTGGCTGATTGAGACGGTATTTATTAAGGCATACAAGAAGGGTTTTCGTAATACAACACACGATTACATGATTGGTTAAAAACCTGTTGCCGGGCAAAACTTAAGCAGGCTAAAAGCTTTCTATAGGATGTGGTTTTCTCTCATGCCCGGAGTTCTCCGGACAGGCTTTGTGGTTTAGCGTTTCTGCGTATTTAGCAGGTGCTTTAGCTCGACAAAGGATGTGGTATTTATGTCGTTAAGCATGTTAGCTACACTCAGTTCCAATTTAAAGCGACAGCATTTGTTTTTCTCCTTTGCTCCTTCTTTCTTTTTCTTTTTCTTCTCCTTCCCCTCCTTCCTCCCTCTCTCCCTTCCTCCCTCTCTCTCAAACACACAGACACACACACACACACACAAACAGAAGTTGGATTGGACTATCTCTCCTACCCCTTCCCTCTCTCACTCACTCTCAAACAACCCCCCCCCCACACACACACAAGTTGGATTGGATATCTTTTCCAGTGGCTTGAAAGCAGCTCCTCTGCCATCCCCCCCCCAATTCCCCTGCTGCCTTTCCCAAACACCTCCACCATTGCAAATGCAGCCTGCTGTCTGGGTGGGAAATGCCTGGAACACAATAAAGCCCACCCACCACCTCCTGCTGGCAGGCTGGGGTGAGAGGAGAGGCAGAGAAGCCGGAGGGGAGCCGAGCCGAGCCTTCCAAAAGAAAGAGGCTGGGGGGAAGTGTGTGTACTACAGCATGGCTCTTTGCCTGGCTTCCTGCCTCCTCCTGTGGTCTCCTCAGTGCTCGCTTGTGCTCTCCCTCCCCAAGTGTAGTTTGATTGCAGGTGGAGCCATGTTGCCTTTTCAAACTTGTAATCAGTGAAGCTGGGCTAGATTTTTATATAGTTTTATCCAGCTGTGTGTGTGAGAGAGAGAAATGAATGGGGGCCTGGGGAGGAAGTCACTACACTTGGGGAGGGAGAGCACCAGTGAGGTTAAGCAGAGTCATCCACGGTGAGGCAGCAACTAGCTCAGCTTTTTCCTTTTACTTTTTTTTTTCATGATGAGAGTGGTGAGGCTGTGCCTCACTTGCCTCACCTGACTGCACGTCACTGGGCAATGGCATGCGTGCTCAGAGAGATGACTCTGCGTGCCATTTCCAGCACGCATGCCATAGGCTTGCCATCACATCTATAGATCAATCAGCCTCATTGGAAACTCAGAAGTTGTGGGCGCTCTACCACTGGAGACTTTTAAGAAGAGACCGGACTGCCACTTGCCTGAAATGCGACTTGGACTAGAAGATCTCCAAGGTCCTTTTCAACTCTGTTATTCTGCTAGGTTGGCAGTGTGGCTAGTGCAAGATGGGAACTCATCCCATTGCACAATGCTCAGCTTTCAAACCTGGGCTGTCGCGTTTCTAGCAGACCAACTCAGCTTCTTATCCACTGAGCCATTGTGCTGCCCCTATAAAGTCCTATATTCTCAATATGTTAACTGGAAATGTCATTTCCGTCTTATGTTAGAGCACTCTCTCGTGGCAGAAAGGAGAAAAAAGAAAAGGCCCTCTTCTGCCACTTTATAAACAAACGGAAGATCATCATGTCGGTCACTGCAGAGACTGTTGTGTGAAGCAGACCCTGAAGTTCCAGAAGGGCAAGTCTCTAGAAAGGAAATAAAATAAATTACAAGGCTCCCAAGGCATGCAGTATTCAAAGCTATAATTGTGCTCATTTGTACCAATGATGTAAGCTATGATGAATTCCTGGACAGCTTGTCCTATTTTCTTTGGTAGTCCCAAATACGTCTTTGGAATGCTCTGTGAATACTTTTGAACCTGGACGACAAAATGTGGGAAATCACACACACAACACACCCCTTGGCTGACTCTCACAGTGGTGAATGATGCTTTCCTGCTCTTCCATCATCTCAGTGTGAAATATGCTCTTACCAAATGGGAAAGTTTAAACTCTGCTAGAAGAGGTTAAACACACCCAGCTACTGAATCAGATAGGACAGCCGGATATGCAGTGTCCATTACTGTGGGATTCCTACCCAGATGGAGGGATGGGTGCAGAAGTTTGTATTGTACATCCATAGGATCCAGCTGGCATAAAATGGCTACCCTTTGAGCTACGACAAATTTAAAGGGTTCTGTATATGGAAAACAATAGCTACTAATTCTATTTCACAGTAGCCATGAAGACCAGCTGGGTGACTTTGGGCCAATCAATCTCTCTCAACCTAACCTACCTCACAGAGTTGTTGTGGAGGGGGAAAAAAAAGAAAGAACATATGTTGAGATAACACCTTGAGTTATTTTGTAAAAATAAGAATAAAAGCTGGAATAGAAACAAACATACAAAAGTAACATTCCTGCCAAGCAAAATTCCCAGATAATTACAGGACAGAATGCACAGGACAAAACAACATTACATATCTTCATTTTCCTGAGTTTTATAATTAAGCCTTCAATCATCTACATTGATAAAATGACTTGGCTAATCCTTGTTTTGGATTAAAAAGGAAACAATCTGGAAACTACCCATTATTTCTCCTGCAAAGATAAATCTTACATTTCCTCTTCTTTCCATAACTATTGCTAAATTTCTTGGGGAAAAAATGTACAATTTCTAAAAAATCATAGATTTCTAATAACTATTGTTTACAACATGGCAAATACTTGCAAAATGTAACCATAATATTGATTTTTAAATACCATTATGGTCTAGCCACGAAACCCTTTTAAATATGGTACTTTTTAAGAGGTTCACAATGTGCAAATCTGAAGGCCTTTGTTATAGTAAATATTTTGTACAATATTTCCCATCAGCTCTTGTCAGCATGGACAGTGAGTAGGAATAATGAAGGGTAATCTCTAAAAGTGAGACAAGAAGCCATTGCTTTTATTGGTATTAGTATTTCAGTAGTGAATGGGGAGTGGAGAAGAATGAATTGAATGTTTAAACGTTTAAATTCAATATTGTGTTTCAAGATTGACAGTAAAAAGCTTCTTAAACTGGTTTTACCTCTCCCAGTTTCTTTCCACTCCCTGAAAGTTTCACATACTGTAAAGGCAAATTGCTAATGGACTAAACTCAAGTATGATGATTTATCATGTAATGCATTTTAGATATTTAAGTACACACCCAAGTTAGGTATGTTATTAAGCTGCACTGTAGTTCAACACCTGAGAACTCTAATCACTCAATTTAGCTACGATTCCAGAATTAAAGTATTTCAAGAATAATATCTTTCTGGCTTAGCCAACTCTGCTTCCAGATGACAAAGACAACAGTTTTTTCAGTGAGTAAAAAATAATGAGGGAAGAGCTGGAATTTTAATTTCAGCTGGTTGCTGAAGATACAAAAGTACACAAAATACAGCCGTATATTCTTGTTTTTTCTTCAGGTTGTTTTGCTGAGGTAATAGCTCTTGCATATTTCATCAAGGTCATCTTTCTTATTCTCCACACCTGTATAATGCTACCAAGCCAAATAATGAATCAATGTGACACTGATCCAGATTGACACTGGTTATTATTACCATAATCTGTACAAAACATATTCGTGAATATCTTTCCTAACCACTTTCCTCAAAATATGTTGGGTGAGGGGAAAAAGGCCTTTGGGCACTAAGGACTACTGGATACTGTGGAATGCATCAGGTGGCAAGGATGAATCAAATTACCAACCATTGATTTATTCACTGATATAGTAAATGCCATAAAAATTAAAATGTAATTTAATCTACATTCTGCATCAGGACTCAAATTTCAATAAATATACTTATTTATTTGGCCACATTTATATTGACTTTCTACTAAGAAGCTACTCAGGTGAGTTATAACCATTTTTAAATTTAAAAAAGTAACCACGGCATTATTAAAAATGCAATTATGTCACAGTATTACAAGAGCAGCAAATTGCTAAAAATAACTTGCTTATAGCAGATGACAGCAACCAGCCAACGCAGCTGATCCCTCAAGGAATGTCCTGGCTGGTTATGAGGGAGACAACTCTAGGCTGTAGGAGGCATGAGGAAACCACTTCCACATTGCTAGCCCCCAAAATACATTTTATGGTAGTAGCCACTAAAAATCATATTCAATTTAAATGAATCTTTAAAGTAATTTATAACATGAAGATAAATACAAAGTTTTGTCTTTCTACCTTTTCTAAAAGTAGAAGAACCATCCAAAAGGAGCCACCTGAAGGATGGGCATCTTAGTTTGGGAATATTTATTTATGTTTATTTATTAGTTTGTCACACATGTACAAGATAGCAGGAATAAGTATGAAATAAATAAATTCAAATAAATGGGAACACTAGGACAGGGACGGTAGGCACGTTGGTGCGCTTATGCACGCCCCCTTTACGGACCTCTTAGGAATGGGGTGAGGTCCATGGTGGACAGTTTGAGGTTGAAGCTGTGAGGGTTTGAGGATGTAACAACGGAGTCAGGTAGAGCATTCCAGGCGTTGACCACTCTGTTGCTGAAGTCATATTTTCTGCGATCGAGTTTGGAGCAGTTTACCTTGAGTTTGTATCACTTGTTTGCCAGTGTGTTGTTGTGGTTGAAGCTGAAGTAGTCGTTGACAGGTATGATGTTGTAGTAGACAATTTTGTATACTATATATGTATGTATCTATATATCTATATCTGTATCTGTATCTCTCTATATTTGTGTGTATGTGTATGTGTGTGTGTACAGTGTATGTGTATGTATATATATATATATATATATATATATATACTGTGTGTATACACACACACACAATGCTATGTATATTATATATCATGGGAGAAGATTGTTTGCCACATGTCCATCACGAGGTTCCTCAAAGGGGATGGAAGCATCCCCAGAGGGTTCAATAGCATCAAAATGGCAGCCTCGAGGAAGATGACAGAAATCCTGCTGCTTTCCACATGCCTGTGGTGCATTCAATACACTTTTAAAAAGGGGTGATTCAAAGTTTCTTGCTGCCTCTCATCAGAGCATTTGAAATTGTTAGTTGCCTTAATGTTTTGACACAGAAGTTGACAGCTGAGGCGTTACATGCATTCAGCTTATATTTATCTACTCATGGGTTTTCTTGAAATTTGCGGGAAAGAAATGTATTGCCAAAAGCCTTTTCTACAGTCACTGAAAGATCTTTTGGCATCTAAACTATGGGCTTGCTAATTTGCTAGTGCTCTTTTTCCTGTTTCCTGTTTCTTAAGGTGCATGCTGCATTTTTTTCCTTTCCAGTGCTTAGCAAGTACAATCCTCTCAGTGGTCACCATGTGAAGGGATAGCACCCCAAATTGTTTTTCAACTGGTTTATTGTTTGTTTGTTTTTGTTTTGTTTTTATTGGATTTATATGCCGCCCTTCTCCCAAAGGACTCAGGGTGGTGTACAACATTAAAAAACACACATCCCGAAAAGTTAAAAAGAAATTAAATATATATCCAAAAAAACAAATGGAATTTATAGAACAATACATTTAAAAAATAAGTTAAAATTAACAGGCCAGGCCGGCTTGCTGGAAAAGCCAACTTTTTAGGGCGCGTCGGAAGGACCGGAGGTCAGGGATTATGCAAAGTTCCGGGGGCAGCTCATTCCAGAGTTATCCATAATATCTAAAAGAAAAGCTTCAGGTTCCCTTAATATTCGTATCTTAAGTATTTTTTGCGTTATAGTGTTTACCCAATATGTTTTTACAAGACTACCACATATGATAAAATATACCTGGATTTTGGTTGCGTTTCCAACACTTATTAGAAGGTAGTCCTTGACTTACAGCAGTTCATTTAGTGAATGTTCAAAGCAGAGGTGGGTTGCAAATTGCTGTGCTACTGGTTTGCTCGTGCGTGCTCGCGCGACGCTTCTGCACAGAAGCATTCGGGCAGGTGGGCGGCGCCTCCTGCCGCCACCACTACCAGTTCGGCCGAACCGGGAGCAGCGCACCTCTGGTTCAAAGGTACAATGGCACTGAAAAAAATGTAACATGACAATTTTTCAGACTTACGACCATTGTAGCATCCCCATTGTCAAGTGATCAAAATTCAGATGCTAGGTAACTGACTCACATTTATAACCATTTCAGTGTCCTGGGGGATCATGTGATCACCTTTGGAAACCTTCTGACATGCACAGTCAATGTGAAAGTCAGATTCACTTAACAATCATGGCAAGAAACGTTGTAAAATGGGGCAAAATTCACTTAACAAATGTCTCACTTAGCAACAAAAATTTTGGGCTGAGCTGTGATTGTAAGTGGAGGACTACCTGTACACTTTTGCTAGTCTATCCAGGGTCAAATATCAAAGATACATCATTTTGTAAAAAAATATGTCAAGTTATAATTCAATGTGAATTTTAATCCATTAGTCCATACATTCTTCCATTTTCCTAGTATTATGTTGTATCGAAATTTTTTTGCCCATTTTATCATACAATCTTTGACGTATTTGTCTTCCAGATTCATCTTGAGTAACATTTTATACAGTGGTGGGTTGCATGTGGTATGCTCCGGTAAGGGCGTACCGGAGCCTGCCCAGAGCACCCGATACCATTCTGGTACATTGCTCTGGAGGGCCCACCTGTCCGCCCGAGCTCCTTACCGGTCTTTTAAGACTTCAGTGCTTCTGTGCACGGTGCGTACAGCACATACAGTGCCTATGCGATGCTTTGCTGAGCAGCTGGAGCATCACAGAGGCAGTAAGACGCATGCGTGCGCTTCGCACGTCCATGTGGACAATGCCGGGCCTGGTGGGATCTGGAACCCACCACTGATTTTATATATTTTAGTGATCAAATGGTCATGTCCAGAACATAAGCTGACATCAGATTCAGATTTAACTCCTGCAAAAACAAAACTTTTTAAAATCAAGTTTAAATCTTTCAAAAATTCTATAATAATTAAACCATTCACAGGTAAATTCTTCACCCTTACTAATTGTTCTCTTATCCTTTATCTTGAATGTTGCCAGATCGGCTTGTTATTAAACCTGTCATTATGCCAACAGGAAAGGCAGCTTCCTGAGCAGCTGGGAAGGGAAAGGCCATGCCCCTGACCACCCTCCCACGGGCTGCCTTTTCCTCCTCTTGGGTGCACAACAAAGCAACTACTGAGTCCCCTGCCTCCTCGTGCCCAAGGCCACCCATTCCTCAGCACAGGAATTGGCTGCCTTGATGCACATTTAAATGTCCCATGCCGCTAATTGGTCATGGAAAAGTATTCTTCTGTGATACCAGGGGTGGGTTCTGACTTCTATTACTGTCGGTTCGCTCAGGGACACTTCATGCGCATGCACCGAAACAAAAAACAAGATGGTGGTGCCTATGGCACCACCGATAGAACCGGTTCAGGAGTGTGGCCAGATGAGTTACTACCTAGTTGGCCGAACCAGTCCCAACCGCTAGGAACCCACCTCTGTGTGATACGCCCGGGATGAAGGGATGGGGTCAGAATGCTGGTGGATCAGTGGCGGGAGAAGAGCTCTGGTGGAGAGCCATCCAAGTAAAAGTGCTTGTTTTGGGTCAGCAATGATGGGAGGGCCGAGATGAAGTAGGCACGCTAAGATAGCCATGTTCAATTGTCCCATTCCAGAGCTGGTATGTTGGCAGGATATTTATGGCTTGCATTCAGCTTCTGTGAGGAAAAGAAGAATCAATAGTTAAGTGTAGATTAAAATGCCCTGCATACCGGAGTGAAGTTTGGGGTAATTTTTTCCATGCTGCCCTCTGAAAAGCAAAAGGACAGTGGTTCCAAAGGGCAAAGTGACTGGAGAAATGGACCCTGAACTAGAACGCATACATGAAGGAAACGTTGAGGAAAGATGGAGCCCCAGTACAAGAACAAAGAGGGCAGATGGCACTGAAGTACTGCAGAGGCTTAGCTGGGGTTCATCTTAGAAAAGTGAGAAAGGCTAAGGATGCACCATATTAATAAATAGGTCATTTATTGGTATAATCCCTAAATTATTTTGTTTATATAACATTAGTACATAAACAGGCTTTCCCATGTTCTGTTTTTTGGGGGGGGAGGAGAGATAATTTATTTTAGCAGCAATTTAACCATTACAGCCAATATGCAATATTAGATTTGTATCTAATATTTGTATTATATGTAATTTCCCCCCAAATAAAGCCTGTTTTCCCCCAAAAATGTTGTTGATATATGTGTGCACATACATTTTACATTATATATAGATCAGGAGTTGGCAACCTTACACACTCAAATAGCCATAAAGGTCTTACCTGGAAGCCCCCCCATTCAATTCTGGAGCCAACTAGAAGTCCAGTTTCCCCCACCATAGAGTCTCCTCCTAGCACGGCATCCTTTGTCTTCTACCCGTCCTAACCGAAAGCCCTATCAATTATGGAGCCGGCCAGCGAAAGGGAGCCGCAGCAGAAGGATGAAAGAGCCACATATGGCTCCAGAGCCACAGGTTGCCGACCCCTGATATAGATATACACGAACGCATTCTTTATCTTATGGTAGAATTCTACCACACAGATACGCACGTTCCATTTTGGAAATGAAGCAAGTATCAATGTAAAACAATAATAAACAACTTCAAGTTACTATAGTGTATTTATACTGTAAAAAACGTGCCCTCCCTTTTCCACACCTTCCCCCTCCTCCCAGTGTGACTCATCCCTACTGAAGAAGCCACAAAGCTGTGAAGACCGTCGGGTGCAGACAACACTCCTTTTTTGTAAGCTGAACTGCACAACTGTGTTTCTGGGGAATCTGGATTTGGACTCTGGTTGCATAAAGAGGTAAGCAGATATTTATAGATCGGCATGAGATCTTTTCAAAAGAGTTCCGTTTATGATATTTAGAAGGGCAATTGATGAACTTTCCTTCTCTCTATTTGGATTTGATTTACCACCTCGGAAGCTCAGGCAGGATGACCAAATATGATGCCTTTAAAACCTCTGGAAACCTAAGACGTTTTGCGCTGTGATCCTTCGTACTTTGTTTCTGCTTATCAAAAGAGTTGCTTAGAAGATGGTTTTTTTAATCTTAAAATCTCACCAGGGAGATCTAATCATGGGAGTATAATTGTACACAAGTTATATCCTCTCTATGGCATAATAGCAAAACTACACTACTATCTGTCTTTCGCAGGCAAAGTATTAGATATTGAAAAAGTAAGGGTTTACAGGCAAAAGAATGATTTAAAGGAAGTATTCACTATTTATTCTGCTTTAGTTTGCAAGAGAATAATACACTATTTAGAAACATAGTTTGTTTTCTCACTATAATAAAGAATTAAGTTTGAGGGTGTAAACGTTTTCATTTTAAAAAAAGAACAATTAAAGTGTTAACAGAAAACTCACACATATCAAAAATTGTACAGAGAAACTATCTCATCCCATAGCTAGTTACTATTTTAATTCTTTCAAGACTGAATCTTCATCTCCACCCAAATCCTGAAAAACCTGTTCCTGCAGCTTGCTTTGTACTGAGTAGACAAGGGATTTTTATTCTAGTTTCGTGTTCAAGTAGCATTCAAGTAGCATTCTTCTGCATATGTAATCTTGTTTTATGATTGGATTTAAAATGGTTACCGACATAGAGAATATAATTTCTAAGTGTAAACAGAGATGTACACCAGTTAATAATATAGAAAGTGAATGAGTTGTCTCAAAGTTATGAGACAACTGGGGAGATGATAATATTGAAAACTGATTTTGGTTAACGCTCAAAGGAGATATTTAAATCTTGCAAAATTTATATTGTCTTAAATACAGTCTTAGATTTCTCCATGTATAGCTTCTCCAGATGAATTAAAGTTGTGGTTTCCAGCCCTTGCTGTCAAGATAGTTAGAAATTGTCTGGACTCTTACTCTCCACTGTGTTTTTATGGCTGACTGGTGCTCTGAAGTATAGAACATAATAGGGCAGGTTTTTGCCTAAGATATGACCTAGGATAGAAATGACACCAGCATGAGGGTAGGGGGAAAATGTTTATAGGTTAAAAAGTGATCAGTTGCAGGTAACTTATTGTCTTCACTTACCTTGATTTTATGTACCACTGTCTCAGTGGTGGGTTCTGGATCCTGTTGCAATCGGTACAGTGCAACGGGGCCCAGTGTCCACCACATGAATGTGTGCAGCATGCGCTCACATGCGGGCAGTGCATGCATGCATCCTTACCTCTTGCGATGCCTCTGTGAGCCTCCGCAATGCTCTAGGTGCTTGGCGGAGCATTGCGCAAGTGCTGTGTGCTCCATGCATGTGCGTGGAAGCGCTGAAGAACTTAAATACAGGTAAGGAACTCGAGTGGGTGGGTGGGCCCTCCAGAGCACCGTACTGGAACGGCACCTGGTGCTCTGGGCAGGCCACCGTTACACCCGTACCGGGGCGTACCGCCTGCAACCCACCACTGCACTGTCTGCTGTGTGAAAGTTTTAACACAAGGTACAAAAGCCATGACATCAAAGCTCCTACATGGTTTAAAAATCTTGCTTTTGACAACTGCATTTTGATCCATTTCTAGTTTAGTTCTTTTTGATTACCAAAATGAGCACCTGCATGTTTTATAGTACTGTATAGTACCAAAGTCATACTTGCCACATAATATAATGGTTTATTAATATAATCACAATTTTGCTACATATTTTCAAACTTAAACTTTATATTTCAAGGTATTGTATGAGGACAGAAATGCAGAGGCAATCACTTTTATCTCAAGTGACTGGCAGTTTATGTCCAGTTTGTCATTATGACAATACTGGATAAGGGCTCACAGAGCTCTTTTAAGATCAGCAAGTGTCCTGGAGAGGATTACTGCATTGTCTATGTAGAGCAACAGGGTAATGCTTTGATCCCCTATTTGTGCGTGTGAGGGGTGTGATGATTTAGTTCATTTAACCATTTTGCCATGTCATTAATGTAGAAACTGAAGAATAGGAGATGTCAGGTCTACCTCAGCTAGGTGCCTAGCAGCGGTGAGTTGCTGCCAGTTTTACTACCGGTTTGCAAGCCGCCCGCAACGCGTGCACACTGTTCAATGTAAATTGTTTTTCACGCATGCGCTGAACAATTTACAGTAAACTGCACATACGCAGTCACTAAAAACCAAAATGGCGGCAGTCCCTTGGTAACCGGTTCTGGGGCATGGCAGGCCTGGGCCGCTGCCGGTTCTGCAACCCAGGCCTAAATTCCACTACTGGTTTGGCTGAACTGGGATGAACTGGGAGCAACCCACCTCTAATCCCTAGAAAAGAAAGACTCTCAACTCCATTTGATTGAAGTGATAGGCTCTTTTACTAAAGATTACTGGATGCAGCCAAAGCAAGGCTAGAACTGAATATTCCCGCACACAAGTTACAAGTTTTTTCCTTCCATGGCACTCCCCCCTTGGTCAGATCCTCAGGGTCTAACAGCACCCCACTATGATGTTTTGGGAACTGCTTTGAGAGGTTAGTGCGTCTTGAAACATTTTCACATTCTTTCCCAGACCAGGCATCCTTGGGCAGCTGGATCAATCTGGTTTAACATTTCTGGTTCCTCTCCGTACCATTCCCTCCCCCCCCTTGCCTCCTCCTCCTTCCCTCCTGCACGTCTTCCCCAAAATTGCTTTGCTCCCCTGCATTTATGGCATGATGCCAGCAAGCTTAGCGCAAGATAGCAGAGCTGACAGGAGAAGTTATGAAACATAAATTGCTGAACTGAGAAAAAAAGTCTCAAAGTTTGTAGCCCAGGGAAAGAAAAATAGTCATTAAAAAACTCCCCCGGGTTTTAAACCACAACCTTTAATTATCAAGCCAAGTGTAATAACCTTTGTGTCATTTTAATTTTATTAGTAAACTTTAGAATGCATTGAGTGACAATAGTTATCATTGACTCAGTAGAGGGAGTACTCGTGCGTCACAGATAGGAATGATATCCACACAATCCTTCTGTCATCCTCAATGTGAATATATTTATTTTTCTAACCTCTCTTCCAAATCATTTATAAATAAATTGAACTTTGCAGGGCTTGGAATGAGAGCGTCAACACCTCCATTCTGCTTGACAAAAAGTCGCTGACATACGTTCATTGAGTACAATTCTTAAATCAGTCCTGTATCTACCGTATTTAATACAGTATAGTCCAGTTCATGCTTTACCATCTTCTCTTCTAAAACCCAATCCTGACTGTTTAGTAATCTGTTCTAGAGTTTGTTTGGCTTTGACATGAAACAGCCCTGTAGTTACTTGGGTCATCTTTCCCCCCCTGTTTGAGTTTTAGAACTACCTATGCATAACTCAAACAGCTCAGGCAAACTTGGACAATATCTGAACCTTTGCTTAGCCCTATATTCTCTGGCTTATTTTATTACTGAAATGTGACTGAAATGTCAAGGTGATTGAAAACTATACAATATTGCAAAACACATTCATTTCATTTATACCTCCTGATGTTGAATATTATCCAAGAGTCTCAATAGATAAATATTTGTAATATTGTTGGCTGATACTTTACATAATTGCCAGATAATTAAGATTTTTCCATCCTATAAGATTGTTCAAGGTGACTACTCTGACATATACAGATTTTGGCCTGATCATAAACCTTCAACTATTAAGTTCTGGTTTCCATAGTGAATAAAAAAGCTTCAGGGTAATGCTATACACACAATGAGGGCTCCGTAAAATGTTGAAAGTGTATGGAAAGTAATTTGGAGTCTTTCAGGACTATATATTATAAGAGGGGAAGCTAAAACTGTGCAACTCTACAAAATCGTTTAACTGTAATGTGGCTGTCAGAAAAGGGATACATGTAGTCCTTGACTTATAACAGTTTGTTTAGTGGCTATTTGAAATTACAGCGGTACTGACAAATGTGACTTATATCGTTTTTCATCGTTACAACCTTTGCAGCGTTTCTATGATCAGGTGATCAAAATTCAGTTACTAAGAAAATTGTAAAATGGGACAAAACTCACTTAATAAATGTCTCACTTAACAACAGAAATTTTGGACGTAAGTCGAGAATTACCTGATTTGTCATATTCAATAACCCAAAAACAAACCTGTCCAGCATTCATGTGGACTATGGACTATGAATTCCTCCGAAGGAAATCCTTTGTCAGACCTTTTCAAATATAGACTGGATCGTTTACTCTACTTGGATATGTAGTGAATCCTGGAGGTTGTTGGACTTGTTCCTCCTCCTATGACTCTGTGAACTGATATTTTTAAAGAAGCAATTATACTCAGTCATCTGTTGCCAAGAGTGCACAGCTGTTTCTCTCTTTAAAAAAATGACAGATTGCTTCCTCTTTTAATGGACCATAAGCAGCGCTATTACAACTGACTTGCTCTATCCAAATTAACGCACAAGAATCCAGTTTTTCTGCCTTACATTTATGTATTTATTTCTTAGCTTTTATCCCACCTTTAATACTCCTTCCTCCTCCTATTTTCTCTATGACAGCAATAATGTAAGGGGTTTAATCTGAGAAAGAGAGACCTGTCCAAAGCTATCAAGACTGCATTCAGTTATGGTCGCCACGATGTAAAAAAGATGTAGAAAGAGTGCAGAGAAGAGCAACAAAGATGATTAGGGGACTGGAGACTAAAACATATGAAGAACGGTTGCAGGAACTGGGTATGTTTAGCTTAAGAGAAAGAAGGACTAGGGGAGACAGGACAGCAGTGTTCCAATATCTCAGGGGTTGCCACAAAGAAGAGGGAGTCAAACTATTCTCCAAGGCACCTGAGGGTAGAACAAGAAGCAATGACTGGAAACTAATCAAGGAGAGAAGCAACTTAGAACTGAGGAGAAATTTCCTGACAGTTAGAACAATTAATCAGTGGAACAGCTTGCCTCCAGAAGTTGTGAATGCCCCAACACTGGAAGTCTTTAAGAAGATGTTGGATAGCCATTTGTCTGAAACGGTATTGGGTTTCCTGCCTAGGCAGGGGGTTGGACTAGAAGACCTCCAAGGTCCCTTCCAACTCTACTATTGTATTGTATTGTATTGTATTGTAAGACCACTTTTATGCCTAATATGGGACTCACAGTCTCCTGGTTTCTAGGCCAGCATTTTCTTCTTTTGAACTTGCTTGGGGGTCATTTGAAGGCTGGCTTGTAGTATTTATCACGGAGGCTAAACAGTTGAAGGCTGGAGCCCCCTAGACAATCTCCATATCAATGCCTCTGTCTTCCTTCTTTAACTTAACTAGTTGCATGCCTGACTAGACTATATCACTTATGGTTCATATATTTTACAAAATATATGCCGTAATAGATAAAACATGTAAAATAAAATAGATATTTTCCTTTTAATTAATTAATTAATTAATTCCTTTTCATTAAAATTTAATTAAAGTTCAGGTTGGCTTCAGAGAACAGGGATTTTGTTCTTATCATTGTCTAGTGTTGTAGTATTTGGTGAAGAAATGGACTTACAAGTCAAAATCTCAAGTATCTGCAGTGAAATAGGAGTTGAAGGGCTCTTTCCTCTTCCTGTCACCTTGCCACCTTTTCCAAGTGGTAGGTCCTTTCTTTCTTCCTCTTGTCATATTATAGATCAGGAGTGTCAAACTTAAGGATTCGGCCTGCGAGGTGTATAGATCTGGCCTGAAACTGCGAAGGACCGGCCCATGGTGCTTCTGCCAGCAAAAATGGAGCTTGCAGGGGCCATGCGCAGCCCTCCCGAGCTCCGTTTTCACTGGCAGAGGGTTGCAGGAGGCCGTTGCAGCAGAAAATGGAGCTTGCAAGGGCCATGCGCAGCCCTCCCGAGCTCCGTTTTCACTGGCAGAGGGTTGCAGGAGGCCGTTGCAGCAGAAAATGGAACTTGCAAGGGCCATGCGCAGCCCTCCCGAGCTCCGTTTTCACTGGCAGAGGGTTGCAGGAGGCCGTTGCAGCAGAAAATGGAGCTTGCAGGGGCCATGCGCAGCCCTCCCGAGCTCCGTTTTCACTGGCAGAGGGTTGCAGGAGGCCGTTGCAGCAGAAAATGGAGCTTGCAGGGGCCATGCGCAGCCCTCCCGAGCTCCGTTTTCACTGGCAGAGGGTTGCAGGAGGCCGTTGCAGCAGAAAATGGAGCTTGCAAGGGCCATGCGCAGCCCTCCCGAGCTCCGTTTTCACTGGCAGAGTGTTGCAGGAGGCTGTCGCAGACGAAAACGGCGCTTGGAGCCCGTTTTCACTGGCAGAGCACTCAGGCCACCACAGGTGCCCCCAACAGAAGTGATGCTGAGCTGTCCACTTCCACCCTGTCCATGCCCCCCCGCCCCCCGAGGTCAAATTTATTTACAAATTGTGGCCCTCAATGAAATTGAGTTTGACATCCCTGCTATAGATGAAATCCAGACACTGCAAGGTCAATTAGAGCAGTTAGAACGCTTTAATTAATATCAAGTCTCAAAACATCAGTTTTTAGTTAATTAGTTAATATTTATTTAGTTAATATCAAGTCTCAAAACAAAATTTTCATTTATAATTATTTTCAAGTAACCGTTGTTACAACACGAGGAAACTGAGAACAAAATGTAGATAAACTGTAAGTTTATTATTTTAGTTATTTGCTTACTAAACAAAGATTGATTACTCAAGGAATGTCTATATTACCTTTTTGACATAATGCTTTGATTCTATGACTTTTAACTGCCTTCGTCCTCCCCCCCCCTCATATAATAACTTTTACATCCTTTACATTCCTTCCTTCCATCTCATCTCCAAGTATTATTCCTGTACTGTATTAATTATCATACCCTAGTAATATTTCTCTGTGCAAACAGGATATGCTTATAAAAACCAAAAAGTAAACTCATGTGGATTTTAAAAAAATAACCTGAGATAATAACAAAAGTAATAAATAGCCAAGTATGCTTCTAATATTTTATTTGCAGTTTGACATTGAGTTCAGAATTTGTAATTTGTAATTTTATGGCTTATTTGCATTATTTGTTGATCTCATACAAAGGGCAGTTTTCTCCTTAGCGCTGTTCAAGGGGAGTCCCAAAAAGGTTGCCAGCTGTTATTTTGCCAGAAAGTTTAGGCCCTGGGAAGGGAAATGATCAAGGTAGGGGAAGGAACAGCCATGGGGGACAGCAAAGTTCTTACCCACATTGTTTTCTGCAGTTCAGCAGTGAGGAAAGGCTTTGAGACAATAACATCCAAACTTCAAAAGCTTGTAAGTACTGTGGTTCTAAGGAAATGCCCTGCGTTGGCAGAATGCTTGGCATGTTATATCAATTTTTTTCTTTTCACATTTTCTTACATTATACTCTATAAGCCTTGAGCAATTGCACTTAGAAATAAAGGTTCCAAGTCCCCTGTTCTTCTGATAAAACTACATGAATGAATGGTTTTGTAATAATATATAAATGGAAAGGAAAAATATGTTTGTTTATTCTATGATCAGAGAGCTTAAGTTCTAAGTTGTATATAAACATGTTTGAAGTCAGCACAGCAACACCAACTTTTTCAGATTGTGCCTCCCAATCATTTTCACACTTAAAATGAAAAGGTGCCAAAATATTTTTAATAGCAATAGCACTTAGACTTATATACTGCTTCACAGTGCTTTACAGCCTTCTTTAAGCAGTTTACAGAGTCAGCCTATTGCCTCCAACAATCTGGGTCCTCATTTTACTGACCTCCGAAGAATAGAAGGCTGAGTCAACCTTGAGCCAGTGAGACCCCATCTGTTGAACTGCTGGCAGTTGGCAGTCAGTAGAATTAGACTGCAATACTGCATTTTAACTACTGCACCATCATGGGCCATTAATATTTCAGGGATCCTGCTGGAATCTCCTTGAACATTGTTGAATGTTGTAGCTGTTGGTTTACTGGTGATTCTTCTCTCAGCTGCTGAGAGAGTAGTGTTTCATTTCTACCTGATATTGACTTTTTCTTCTATGACTAGAGTTGGAACAAACAAATTGGCTTGGGACATGCCTGCAGGAAGTGCAGATAAATATTCATAGGCTTATTTGAGGCTTTTAAAATCAAAAGTGTAGAAATTAATGTCTGATTTTTAATTTGAATGTCTAAGACACATTCCAAACATTTGCAGGTAGTACATTTACCAGTGGTGGGATACAAATAATTTAACAACTAGTTTTCTGCCCTAATGACCAGGTGGGTAGGCGTGACTGGTGGTCATGTGACTGGGTGAGCGTGGCCAACTCAACATCACTCACATCGATGGGCGCTTTGCCTTAGCGGTTACAGTGTAATAAGGGTTAGCGGGAGAAGCAGTTTCTGTAAGCAGGGCAATAAAGATTAGGCTAGAAACAATACCAGAATGTTTCCTTCCTGCCTTCCTTACAGGATTAGCCCTGTAAAGTGGAAAAAAACAAAATGAGATTTCTTCCAACAACCAATTCTCAGAACTGCTTAGAAAGTTAACAACCGGTTCTCCCCGAATAGGTGCGAACTGGCTGAATCCCACCACTGAGTCAGACAATGTTTTTATGTCCCACCAGTGAAAATGGGAAGGAAAAGGTGTTTCTCAACATAATCCAGATGAAAGTGGCATAAGCAGAAATTTGGGGGGGAAGCCTACTAATGGCATTTTCCTTGCGTGAACTTAAAATAGAATAATCTTGCAAGCAGTTGATCCTTTGGAGCTTGTTATATTTTTCATGGACAGTTCTCTCTGTTTTGTACACTCTCCCATGGAGATAAATTGACATTGAATCCATAAGAGATGGGCTTTATTTTAAATTATGATACTTTTTGTTGATTTAATTTAAGTTTATCTCCAGGGCAGTTAAGGTTTTCATATTTGAGTGGGCACTTCTAAAATTATAGGCATGTTGCAGGCCTTGGGACACTATCACAGAATAAAAGCAGTCCTCAACTAAATGACTACAGTTGGGACCAGAACTCCAGATGTAAGTCATTTTGGCTATGCTCTTTCCAGGCTTGGAGGCAAAATTCAACTAGCACTAGCTGCAAGAGCATTAAAGGAAATTATTGGGTTCATATCCTGATTAAATATAACTGGTTGGCCACTATGGGAAAAGAAACCAGTTTGTGTTTCATCTGATCCAGCAAAGTTTTTGCATGTGGGTAGTACAGGAAAAGGATGTATTCTGATGCCATGTTCTGATTTTTGATCACTTCTGTTTTGTGTTTTTACATTATTTTAGGACAAACTGGATATAGCCCTGAATAAAATGTCAACATTCACTGTAGGAAAACCACAGCATAACAAAAATGGTAACATAATCCCTCTTTCAGTTTTGTTTCAATTGCACTGATTGATCACAAAAAAGGAAATATGAAGAACTGAAATGCCTTGCAACGAGTCTGCATGTGCGTAGGGCAGATTGGTGCTTTCCCATATTAAGAATAAAACAAATGCAAAGGCATTGATTCAACTTCTTTCACCACTTTTAAGCTGTAAAAGTTATTTTAGCAATGTGTTTAGCAGCTGTTAAACACTGTGGTTAACTAGCAGCTTGATTTTAAACTCAGAAAATTACCTGAAGCTTTGCTTGCATTGGTGCAAACAAGACAGTGGTCAAGCCTAAATATTTTAACCAGGGAGGAAGCCTTTTAAAAAATTGTTAGTGTTGATAATGTTAATTGTTAATAATAATATTGACAATTAATTAATAATAATGTTAATAACAACTTGAATACTATTGGCATTGACCAATTCACCATCAGTTAGGCAACCATATTCTGTTATTTTTCTGCTGTTACAAAAAGCAGTTTTGCTAGGAACAGCTTACATCCAGTGATGATACTTTTAGCATCATCAAACACGCACATCTGCCTATCCCAGGTTCTTGGGAAAAACTCAATAGGTGAACAAAAAATGCCAAATCCATTCTGAACACCTGGCTGACTCTGCAATGAACCATAATCAAAATTGCCTACAAAAAAAACCAAAAAACCAAACGAAGAATAGAAATGTTGGCAGTAGAGGAAACCAGCAAAGCTATTGCATTGTTTTCATTTTGAAGCCAGGCACTCTCATCTCTTCCTCAGAAAGAACAAAGTTCTTCAATTAAAGAAGATTTGAAATAAAGAATACTGAGTATCTAGAACAGCAGAAAACAACAGAATAAGGTTGCCTATATTGAAGCTAGTTCCAAAGAAATAGTTAACACAAATAGCATTAAAAGATGCAAATACTGTAATAAGAAATAAAAGCACCACTTCACCGCTAGATACAAACCAAGTAATGTATAGCAGTTCCAGATCTAACTGAATACCTGGGATGCAAAATCGACAAAGAAGGGGAAAAAAAGCCAAGCAACGCATCATCAAAATAGAAGATCGGGACCAGCAAAGTGAGATGAGATGCAAGCAGGCTAGAACAGATGAAAGAAAAGAAGCTAGAGATTAAAAAAAAGACCAAAGAAGACCTGATCAGAAATGTCACTTAGAAACAAGGAAGATCAAGGAAGCACTGGAAATAATGAAGCAGCAAATAAAGTCAAGAAGATCAGCAGATACAATGCTTGAATTGCAAATTATAGGCATTTCAATTCAATTCAGTAATTCTGTGTTCTTTACAATGGCAGAAGTGTATATAGCTGCCAAAATGTATCTTGGACACATTTCAAATAATGTATCTGGCTACATTCTTGCACAAGCTAATTTGAAACTTTGTTCTATCAAATCGGTCACCTTTCAGAGTGAGATTGGTGGCACGTGTTCTGTACGGAGAACGAGGCAGACAGGGACTGAGGCAAGGCAGGTTGAAGCTAACACAACCTTTATTAGCAGTGACAAACAGCTCAAATGTAAGGCAAACCTCGAACCGGCAAACAGCGGAGCAAATGACAGCTGACAGCTCTTTTATACTAGAGCTGTCAGGCGCTTAGCCAATCGGGTAGCTAGATTCTCCCGCCAGCAGGCTGCTCGCGTCTTAGCCAATCAGGAAACAGCAATGTAAGTGAATGGCAGGGAACTTCAGTACTTAACAGCATGTAAGTTTAATAATAGATAACGTCAGAATGGTTTACTTTTAGATAGATATGCAGAAATGTTGCACTTTGTAAGAGTTTGAGAAGAAAAACAATGAAGGAACAAATACATTGAAGACTAATGACCTCAGGTTGACTTTTTCTAGATTTGGAAGCTAAGCAGCAAAGCTAAACAAATATTTTAAGTTAATAGTTGGATGGGTAGCTAGCGTGGTACGTTAGACCAGGAAGCTAAAAACAATTCTGGAAGAAAGTATAAGTTATGGATAGAGGCTTGGCATTCTATCCAGATGTAACCACATGTCATTTGGCAACTTGAAAGATGGTTAAGCCCCCCCCCATCCCAAACTCCCTTTTAATCCAACCCATTCTCTCCCCATCCCGCAATTGATGTTTTTCCCACCAGCAGACAATGTTCAGTAGAGTCAGAATACTAGAAGAATTCACAACATATAAAAACAATAAACTTTAAATCTTTTTTAAAAACCTGTACCAACATCATTCCTGAGACAGAATTAAGCTTGGCAGTTGAGGCATCCAAACTTAAATTGGCACAGTTTTCTGCCAACTCAGAGATTGGAGGAATGACTCCTGGGGCAACTAAAGTCTGTGGTATTCCAAAAAGATTTAATTACATTGTACTATGTACTGTCTAATATACTGCTGATATATTTACAGATACCAAGAATGCTTCCCTTGCGATGAAGAGCAGACAGCAAGTTATTAATGAGGTCAACAAGCGAAGAACCCTTTTGCAAGATAATAGCTGGATAAAGAAAAGGCCTGAAGAGGAAGGGTAAGGAAAGTACCCACTGGCTTTTTGGCAATAGGGTCACATGGCATGAAAGGATCTATTACCTAATTCTAAATGATTAATCAAAGGTATTAAAGCCAGAGGTGGTATTCAGCCAGTTCTCTCCTGTTCGGGCGAACCGTTAGCGGTAGCTGTGGGAGGCTCTGCCTACCCACCCCAACGTAATGTGTGACCTTCTGTGCATGCGCTCACATTTGCAAACTGATAGGGATGGTAAGTGGATCCCACCACTGATTAAAGCTAAAATAATCAATGGTGAGAGACTAAACTGTAGGTCTAATTCAACATTCAAAAAGTCTAGTAGTGTAGTATATGAGTCTAACAGTATAAGCATTTGGGATTTTCCCTTTCTTACTTCTTGATGTAATAGGTTGTCAAGAAAAGGATTGGTTACTTTTACTAAAAGTTTGAAGTGCTTCTTTGGAAAGGACGCATGAGATTAGTTTGAAAGCAACCTAAGAGATTGAAAATCATATATCACTCTAGAATCACAAATTACTCAGTTCTGGATTTAAAGTGTTAGTTTCCTTTGGACGTCATGAAGATCCAGAGTTTATTTGGACAGAGTTGAATTGCGGTGAACTTGGATTGGATGCTTTCCATTTTCTCCTCTTACTGTGGTCCACTTTAAAGTAACTAAAGCATATTGCGTTACTCAGAGTTGAAAGCGTCATTGAAACTTACAGCTTTAAAAAACCCAGTTTCCTAAACTTTTGCTGTGATGCATAGTTCAATTTACAGATATTCCTTAACTTATGAACATTCATCTAGCAACCATGCAAAGTTAAGACTATATTGAGTGACTTAGAACTGCCACATCATCCCCGTGATCAATCATATGATTGCGATTCAAGCATTGGAAACCAGCATGTAATTTTGACAGTGGCGGTGTCCCGAGGTCACATGATTGTCATTTGCAATCATTCCACCCAGTTTCCAATAAGCAAACTCTACGGGAAAACCAGCAGGGAAGTTTTAAAAAATCGTGATCAAGTGATGTCTCACTTAACGATCATGGTTATAAAATCAGGTGCAGCCACGTGAGGCCTCACTGAACAATCACACCAGTGAACAATGAATTTTCCAGTCCAATTGTGGTTGTAAGTCAAGGACTGTCTGTCCTATATTTAAGGGTGATATCTAATTTTTGTTTATTGCAGCACCAATGAAAACTATGGCAGAGTGGTTCTTAATCAGTATAAATCACAAGAGAACTTGCACAGGTACAATATCATTTTAATGTATATATTCTTTCCTTATGCCCATTTCATCTGCAATGTTGCAATTCATTGTACTGTTAATAATGTACTGTGATAAGAACCTAATCTATTAATTGAGCAAAGTCAGGCCTTTGGTTTAATTCAGACACTGGCATTTTCTGTTACTTGATTGTAATGTAGTAATTTCTTCATTGTTTAAAGTAATCATGAAGTCTGTTCTACCAATTAAAACATGATATGAGACATTTTGATAGTCAGCCCTATGAGTAGTTTAATTGATAACAATTGCACTATATAATTTTAAAAAATTGATTCCACTAATCTCTTAAGAAGAGTTTTAAGAGGAAATAATTAGCATTGAATTTGTAATAAAAGTGGAATCTCCTTTTATTATGAGTTTTGTAGGACAGAAAAAAGTACTACTTCCTGTCTCTTGAACAATTTATTCATTAAATTGAGATCTGATATTGCTGGTGTTAATAAGGTAAAGGTTCCCCTTGCACATATGTGCTAGTCGTTCCCGACTCTAGGGAGCGGTGCTCATCTCTATTTTAAAGCTGAAGAGCCAGCGCTATCCGAAGACATCTCGGTGATCATGTGACCGACATGACTATATTATGGTTGCCATTTCTAGGCTGCAAATCTTTGGATGACCAATAGAAGACAGATCAGGAAATACAAATTCCTTGTTTCCTTTTCTGGCCATTCAGAAAATAACTTTTTCAGCTCAAATATGGTAACCATAACAGAAAATGATTTTATCTTAGTTTTGTTTTCACATACAAGATATCAAATTATGGAAAGAAGTGATTTTATTTATCTTAAGGATAAACACTATATGGTTTAAGCATGCTTGGGCTAAATACATGTCCATCGTGCAACAAAAATAAAATAAAATTTAATAAGATATAAAAATCATAAATTAATTAAAAAGAAAACAACAAACAAACTCAAAGGACAAACTCGATGGGCCATTAGATCTGTTTTTTGCCATCACTTCCCTATTTTCTATGTTCCTAATTTTGTATAATTGGATTCAAGCATTTCCTGTCATTTGTAATAGCGACAGTCTGCAATAATGTTGCAAATAACAAATTTGAGAATGCTGAAACCTCAGGGAGAATTTGTTGCTATGTCTTGGATGCAACATAGATTAATTGAAATTGATACAATTTAGACATAAATAAGCTTATTACACTTTTCTTATTTATAGCATACTTAATTGTGAAGATAATTTTATAATATTAAATGTATATTATTTAATAAAATATTATTTTAAATATTATTTTATTAATTTTATTAGCAGAGATGCTGTGATACTTTAGTTTATTCCATAGTTCCAAAGATAATTTTATATAGGCTAAACAGCTGGTATTTGCCATACATCTGTGAGAGGATAACTAATTATTAATTATTAACTATCATGAACTATCTTCCTTTCTTAATAATAGGAACATGGAAGTGGAGGATGATGAGAAAGCTATTCTTAATCGATACAGATCTGATACTACTTTAGACAGGTAAAAAATTAATGTACACTTGTTTTGTTTTGCTTTTGTATAGTATTATGCAATCTGAATGAAAGCAAATTTCTTCTTTAAAAAGCTTTATTAATTTAAGTATTTCAATTATATTTTATGACTATGATGTAACATAGTTTTATATTTGAATTAAATCTCGCTGCTAAATTTTAAGCTCATTTGCAATTCAATTCAATACAGGTGCATACTCAAAAGTGACTTAAGCCAATATATTTTATGAAACAGGCTTTAATTCTCTGCTCCTACTTTATAAGGTAGTTGTCTTGATTTGCATCACAGATCTGACACCCTTGAATTAGTCTAAGATAATTTTGAATGTTGTTGTTGTGAAGATTCACAATCCTCAAAGCGACTTGAAAGATAGGTAGAATATAAACAATCTGTAACAATCTGTTTCAGCTCCTACAGGTTGAAGATTCTCATCTCAGGTTGTCTGAAGAAATTAATTGACTCAAAATTATGCTATAAAATTATCAGTTCTATATTTCTCAGACTAGAGCTTGGGCTACAGTTTAGCTGTCTCCTGTATTTTGCACTTTCTTAAGTATTGCGATGCAGTTTTCGAGTTTAGGATACCTTAAAAAAAAACCAGAATGTGTAATGTATCAAAGAAACAGTTGTTAAAATCAAGTCCAGTTTAATATAGAAAAATGCTAACTTGCTTCGATTACTTAATGGAAAAATGATTGTCAAAAGAATTTATCTATTTGGTATGGTCCAAATGAGTTTAGTCTCTATATCAGAGAGAAATTTAACAATCCAATCCCATGTGTACTTCCGGGAATTTATCAGGACATCTAAATGAATGCCATTAAAGCCTGGTGCTTTATCATATTCTAGATTATCAATGACAGTGTCAATTTCCTTTAAAGAGGAGGGACAAGAGTACTCAGAAAGTATTCAGCCTGACTGCCAAAAAGCTGAAAGTGCTTTCTTGATGAGAAAGGAGTGTCCTTTCACCTTTGGAACTTTGGAGAGAGATACAATTCAAGAGGCTATTTGGTCAGGACTTACACTGAGTGTATGTTGTGCAAGTTTTCTACCTGTGTCCAATTTCCTTAGTAGCCTCCAAGCTTTCCTACTGAGTTTGCTGAAATTTAGTGATTCTGTGTATTGTTCCCACTTCTTACATCACACTGGACCCAAGTTGTGTAAAAGATCATTGGGGAACTCCAAATCACTGCTTTGTAGGAAGATGTGGTAGAACCTTCAGTTTCTTCATTCCATCCTGGGATGTACTCTCTTCTAAATCCTTGAAGTATATGTCTTTTCACCAAGGTGATTATTGCCTTCACAAATCTATGATACTGCTGACTACTTGGTGGAATCCGCTATATCTATTTTTATCGAGATTTTGGGCAAATTTGGGCCAGTTGGCTTTTTGAAAGTTCCTTCTGGATCTAAGGGTAGAGCGAATTAGGGGAATATGGATTCCAACTTCTAGCAAAATACGATGGTATTGGCTGTGCGGGAATATATCCATTACTTAGTGGTTTATAGGAACTGGCTGCAAGTTTGGCCAAAGCACAAGTCTGGATCAGTTCCATTCCACTGATTTAAACATGCCCTTATCTTTAGCGTTGAAAATCAGTTGGACTTTGCTACTCCCCAATTGGACAATTGTTCATTGTTGTCATCAGTAGAATGGCCAATTAATGTGATGGCTATTGAAATTGCCCATGTAGATTGTTTAATGTGGCTTGATGTTCAAGACATGCTGCGGCCTTGATGTCAGAGGTGGTTTTTAGATATTCACTAATTTTAGATCACCTAGTTTGAAAACTACTTCCTGTGTATTGTTGTTTGTAGAGACTGACAATAAGGAGGTATTCTCTGTATTCCTTCCAATATACATAGCCATGCCATAGTTGTGGTGATAAGTGGCTCCCAACAGGTCATAGACATAAATGTTGCCTCTTCTGAGTTGTTGTTCTTCATTTTCTACAAGTGATGCTAGAGGACACCCAATGTGCCCATCTTCAGATTGCCTTCGCAGGTGTAAGGCTTCTCACTGTAGGATGATAGCATCCACCCCTCTCCTAGAAAATGAAATATTTTAGGAAATATTAAAAGGGCAGAATATTTCCCCCTAAAGGGAGGCAGAAACTCATTCCCTCCTGCCCCACCTTTGTCCATGAAGAGCCAGAGAAACATGTTTTAGGCAGGAAACAGGCTCAATCTTAACAGCTCCCCCCACCTTTGCCACTGGGCCATTAAAAGGCCTGACCCAGTCTATTCTACATAACAAAGATATACCTCCTTCAGCAGACGCATCTGCAACAGAAACTCCACCACATGGCATCTGGGAACTCAACCAAGCTTGGGACTCAAAAGACACACAACCTATATCATTAGTTAAGACCACCCACCCACTCCTGAGAGTCTGACAACAAATCAGAATATATTTCTTACACAGGAACAGGAAACAGAGACTGGGGCTGAACAGAGGGTATAAAAAGCTCAGGAACTTTCAGCAAGCCCCTTTCCCTTCTTTTTCTTCACTCAACATCTTTGAAGCATGTGATCACCTTTTCTGTTCAGGACCTCAAGCCATGTGGCCTGTCCACCATTAAAACCATCTTTCCAAACAGCCTCCATGTCTCCAGTGTCTTTCCCCCCACTTGGGGCTGAGCCCAGATAGACATTTCTTCCAACATCACAATCACCTCAGTGCAGACGGTGCAAGGGCTGCTGTGGCCACACAATAGCAACTTTCTGTGCACAAGGCGAAAGCAGTTTGGGGTGCCCCTTCCTCGCTTTGGGGCTCAGAGGTCCAAGAACCAGCCACATTCTCTTCACTCAGTCAGAGACCAATAGCCAAACCAACAGCCATTTTAGCTGTAAGCAATGCTGGGTTTGTGTTTGAATGTCATGGGAATACAGGAAATCGGGTTAATTCCCTGACCAAGCTTAAGTCAACTGCAAACACGTGCCAGGAAAGGGCTTATGTCTTGTCTTTGGTGTAATTTTGTTGGCTTAAAAGAAATAGGTGTTAAACATAACTTCCTCTTTGGTTCGGTGTAATGACTGTGTTTTAAAGAGAGTTGTCTATGTCTTTAGTTTGCAGTAAACTTCCCAGTCAATTATGTTTGATGATTAAGGGAACATTTGAAGTGGTAAGGGTTCACTTTAATTGCAGAGACGCTTTGCTTCTTTGTTAAAGGACTTGGTAGACTATTTTAATTTACCTGCCATGGAATACTAATTCAAGAAAAATAATAAATTCAATTGATAGAATAATATTTTACTACATTAGAAAAAAAAATTCTAAGTAACATGGTGCTGGTCACTGGGGAACTGCATGAAAAAGCTAATGGTTTCTTTTTACTTTCAAGGAAATACTAGCTTTTAATTTTAAAGCTACTTTTCACATTGTAAAAGCTAGTACCCTTTATATTTAAGGTGAAAACTATCTTTGCTATTTAGGATTCCTGACAGAAGTGATACTAATAAGGTAAACACCTCACCCATCTTAGACAGCAGGACAAATAAGAGGTATGTAGCATCAGCTGGGGATGATTTGTAACTTTCTTGTAACTTTTCTGAGACTGAGCTTTTAAATTTTGTTATAGCTTATTTGCCTTCCTCAGATCTGGATAAATTTTATGAGTTGTATCTCACAAAAATAGTTAACATTATAAAAAAGCCTGATTTGTTAAATAAGTAGGTATGGTCTAGTGACCGTTTCTCACTTTATGACCATTGCAAACAGGTACTTGGCAATTGGGTCACACATTTATGACCATTGCAGGATCCTGGGGTCACGTGATCCCCTTTTGTGACCCTCTGACAAGCAAAGTCAACGGAGAATCCAGATGCACTTAGCAACCATGTTACTAACTTGACAAATGCAATGATTCACTTAAGAACTGTGGCAAGAAAGGTCGTAAAATGGGGAAAACTCACTTAACAAATGTTTCACTTAGTGACATAAATTTTGGGCTCAATTGTTGCAACTGAAGGACTACCTGCATGCCACTACGGAGAGAACGAGAAGATAGGAATTGCAGTTCATTTTCTTGACATGCCACCTCAGTGTAACAATTAGTAAGGTGAACTGGGTATCCTATATGGCAGTGATGGCAAACCTTTTTTGGCTCGTGTGCCATACGTGGGGGGAGCGCAGGGGGGTCATGTGCGGGCATGCCGCACCCATAATGCAATGCGTGACCCCCAGTGCACATGCGCGCACTACAGGCACCCCCCCCCCCATTTTTACATACTTTTTTCACCCTCCCCAGGCTCCAGAGGCTTTATAGGAGCCCGGGGAAGAGCGAAAACAGCCTCCCCCGCCCCCCCGGATGCCGTCCGGTGGCGTCAGGGAAGCCTCCGGACAGTCCCTGAAGCCTTCGGAGCACTCAAAACGATCCTCCGAGCAAACCGGAAGTCGGAGGGTCGTTTTGAGTGCTCCGAAGGCTTCAGGGACCGTCCGGGAGGCTTCCCTGACGCATTTGGAGTGCTCAAAATGACCCTCTGAGCAAACCGGAAGTCACTTCTGGTTTGCTCAGAGGGTTGTTTTAAGCGCTCCGAAGGCTTCAGGGACTGTCCGGAGGCTTCCTTGATGCCACCGGAGGGCATGGGGGGGGGAATCTTTTCACCCTCCCCAGGCTCCTATAAAGCCACTGGAGCCTGGGGAGGGCGAAAAATGGCTTTAAAAAAGGGTGAACTCAGCTGTAGATTTGTGGAACCTCTTCTATATAAGAGGTTAGAATTGGCAGGAACCTACCCCTGATCTGTGTGTATTTCCTCTTAGCAAAATAAGTGTGGCCTCTGGTTTGATCCACTAAAGGAAGTTTCTCCAAGAGCCATGAATTACATTCTTCCTGTGACTACAAATAGTAGTGGAGGGCAGATGGGGAATGTGTAGTCAAACATCTTGGATGGTGCTGTTTGCACCTATGAGTTGTGTAACATCTAATGAGTTTTAATCATGCAGTGTCTTGACCAGGAAAAATTCCCTTCCATTTTAGTTACAAAATTAAGTGAATGGTCTTAGCAGCAGTTAGTTCTTAGTTCAGGGGTGTCAAACTCAATTTCATTGAATGCTGTATCAGGGTTGTGTTTGACCTTGGGGGCTGGGCTGGGCATGGCTAGGGTGGGCGTGGCCATCTTGACATCACTCATGTCGGAGGTAGGGGAGCGCCTGTGGTGGCCCAAGCACTCTGTCAGTGAAAACGGAGCTCCACGGGCCAGTCCTTCGCTGTTTCCAGGGTAGCCCCACGAATCAGATCTAAGCATCCCATGGGCCGGATTCGGCCCGTGGGCCTTGAGTTTGATACCCCTGTCTTAGTTTAACAAGCCCATATAAATATATACATGTAAATTGCCAATATGGAACTCTTGTAAATATTGCAGGAAGTTTAGATAATTTATCATTGTAACTAATTAGTCTCTGAAAGGTTGATTTCATGTGTTGGAATCAGGAGCCCATGTTGTGATGGTGTAAGGAAGACAAGAAACATTCACAGATAAAGGAGACAGTAAGCAACATCATGTACCTGAGAAACACAGGGATTGTGAGAAGGAGACCCAAAATAACCCTGCCTTGATTCTGTACAGGATAAGTGGAGGCAGAGGGAATGTCTGGCAGATTCCCACAGAATTCCCATAGTCCTTGCAATGTCTGTTTCCTTATCTGATCTACCAAAGGACTGGCAGACGGCTGAAGTGAGAGGGTGAATATGGAAGAGGAGGAGGGCAGGGCCATCTGTAGAGAGGGAAGATGCATACAGAAGTAGTGTAAAACTGACACTGCAAATTCCATCCCTTTTGTGTGTGTGTCACGGACATGTTCAAAAGATGTGGCTATTATATTGCGACGGTGCGACATTTACTTTCAATAAATTCTAGCAGTTGCCTCAGGAAGAGGATTTCTGATTCACTTTTCACAAAGTGCCTTCACTTTTTCTGGTTGAATCTTTACAAATCTTTAATAAATCAAAGATCAAAAGGTAAAGGTTCCCCTTGCACATATGTGCTAGTCATTCCCAACTCTGGGGGGGCAGTGCTCATCTCAGTTTCAAAGCTAAAGTGCCAGCGCTGTCTGAAGACATCTCCATGGTCATGTGGCCAACATGACTAAATGCCGAATGCGCACGGAACGCTGTTACCTTCCCACCAAAGGTGGTCCCTATTTTTCTACTTGCAATTTTACATGCTTTCGAACTGCTAGGTTGGCAGAAGCTGGGACAAGTAATGGGAGCTCCCTCCGTTCTGCGGCACTAGAGATTCGAACCGCCGAACTGCCAAACTTTCTGATCGACAAGCTCAGTGTCTTAGGCACTGAGCCACTGCATCCCACTAAATCAAAGATAGCTATTCCCTTTGTGGCTTCCTCCATCCTCTGAACATGGACACTATCATTTTCAATGATTTCCTGGATGGACTGTGCTTGGCAGGGTTTGTCTTGTAAATTGCTAAAAGGATAGATCCATAGCCATTAGAAGGTAGCGGTTAGAGAGTTTTGGTGCTTCTCGGTTATCAGCTAAATTTCAGTGTATATTGAGAATAAATCGCCTTCACTTTTGTTTCAAATTTGCAGGCACCAAGACCTAGATGATTTTATCAAAGTGAATCGTACCTCTAAATGGGAAGAGAAGTGGTAAGTCTTCAAGTGAAATCAGCACTGAGATTGTATTTTGAAAAGAGTATTATTTTAATTTTTCCTAGTCGTTGTTGTTATGAATTGGATGTATACAGTTGTGCTAACTGTGCTGAAGTGAAACTAACCCTTAGATGACCTTAACTGTTAACTATGCTAAAGTGAAACTAACCCTTAGATGACACCAACTGTTTTGTAGGGAGATGTAGAACATTTATATTTGGGCAGGCTTTTTCTTGTTCCATGATTGGTTTAGGCCCTGTGGGCCTAGAGTATAAATCACAGGCATTTGCCTGCAGTTCCCCGGGTCCATTTTGAGTCAATAAAAGCTGTTGCAGCTATGCTGGTCTGGTTCTTGCCTATTGAAGCCCACTATACAATAATTGTCACTCCCCCCCCCAAAAAAACCCATGTGAAGCTAACATTGATAAGGACGCAATGCTTACCTGTTTATGCTTCCTTGTAGAACTTTAAAACATACATTCATACCCACTTCTTTCCAAGTATTATGTAGCTATATATTGTTCATACACATTATTTGTTAAATTTATACCTTGTCTTTTCATTCAAATAAACCAGTGTTGCTAATAACAGCTACTTGCAGATAGAATGCAGGATTGTAATTCAGACGTTAAATGTATTAAAAAAAAGGGAATTAAAGCTCAATAATAATTCTACCTGCTTGAAATCTTTGTGTTGATTTTGTTTCATGTTTAAACAAGCCACGACTTGGACAGTCTGATTGCAGTCAAAGATGATAACAGCAAGGAGGGGTAAGTCTCCATTCACTTTCTGGTATAGGTACAGATAGTCCTCGACTTACAACAGTTCATTTAGTGACTGTTCAAAGTTACAGCATCACATCGCTGAAAAAAGTGACGTACGATCATTTTTCTCACTTACAACCATTGCCGTAGCCCCATGTTCACTTGATCAGAATTCAGATCCTGGGCAACTGGCTCATACTTATGACTGTTGCAGTGTCCTGGCGGGGTGTGTGTGTCATGTGGTCCCTTTCTGCGACCTTCTGACAAGCAAAATGGGGAAGCTGGTTTCAATTAATCAGCCTGTTAGTAACAAACAACTGCAGTCATCCACTTAACAGCCGTGACAAGAAAGTAAGTAAAATGGGGCGACATTCACTTAACAACTGTCTCACTTAGCAATGGAAATTTTGGGCTCATTTGTGGTTGTACGTTGAGGACTACCTGTACTTAGTATTAATTTGTACTACTTTCCACCATTTTTGACGCTGCAGAAGAGTATTCAGGAAATCCTTGGAGAAGGGTGGTACCTAGTTAGGATTGGAATTTCTGTTGGTAAGGAATGCAGATATAAAGTATAAGGACACATGACTACATTGCTTAGCAATGGCGATGCCCTACAATCAGAGGTGGTATTCAGCCAGTTCTCTCCTGTTTGGGAGAACCGGTAGCAGTGACTGAGGCAGACTCCGCCCACCCACCCTGATGTAATGCATGAGAACTGTGCATGCGCAGAAGGTGGCGTATGCGCAGGTGCAGCATGCCGTGAGAGTGAAGCGAAGGTGAGCGCGCTCACATTTGCGAACTGATAGGGAAGCTAAGTGAATCCCACTGCTGCCTACAATCCCCATTTGCTACCATTGAGCAAGATTTGCAATTTCCTGTTGGCTTGTAATAAATTAGTGAGACGTTGCAAGTCTCAGGCGGCTCACAAGCAAGCTGACAGGCAAGCTACTCGGGAAGGCTGCACAGGGAACCATAAATGGCAGCATGGTGTTCTGACCCAGCTCCCAAACATACCAAGCCCTTTGCATTTAATGAAACCTTCCCTTTATTAGGAGCTCCAGCAGCCACGCTCTCACAGCAGGCTATGAAGTCCCTAAGTCCTGCAGAAAGTGATGCTCGCTCCCTTTCCTCGTGAAATGGCCTCAGTACACCAGGAGTCTCTCTCTCTCTTTACATGCTTGCAAAGGGAGTCCTTGAAGGGTGCACTCACTTTCTTCTAGCAGCACACACACACACAAACACTCACACACACTCACACACACTCACACACACACACACACACACACACACACACTCACACACACACATGCTCAGAAGGCACTGCAGATTCCAAGAAGAATTCTGATAATTTTCAGACAGGATTCGGAAGTGTAAGCTATCAGTGGCTGAATGGCAGGGAAATGAATAGTTGGCTGCCACACTTTGCCAGCAGCAATGGCTCTTCCATCCCGAGGACTGGCCCATAGATTCCGGCTGCTCTCCTCTTCTCTGCCTTCTGCGCAGCCACGTGTCAAGCACTGGACCCAGCTATTCCTCCTCTTCCTCATCAGCCACTTCCAGACCTGGAGGCTGTTGACTCTCCATCTGAGGGCTGTTAGACAGCTGAGGCTCCGCCTCTGTCTCACTCTCTCTGCCAGCTCCATTCCCCCTTCCCCCTCGGAGCTCTCAGATTGCCTTGATGGTGGCCCTGACTTCCATGCCGCCTCTTCACCTGATTCGGCTGCCAGAGGGGCTGGCGGCCGACAGGCCACAATACATGGTACAAGTGGGGCAGTGGTGGGATTCCAACGTTTTTACTAGCGGTTCTGTGGGTGTGGCTTGGTGGGTGTGGCATGGCATGGCTTGGTGGGCGTGGCTTGGTGAGCTGGCAAGGGAAGGTTACTGCAAAATCCCCATTCCCTCCCGATCAGCTGGGACTCGGGAGGCAGAGAATAGATGGGGGTCAGGGCCAGTGAGAGATGGTATTTACCAGTTCTCTGAACTACTCAAAATTTCCGCTACCAGTTCTCCAGAACTCGTCAGAACCTGCTGAATGCCACCTCTGAAGTGGGGGTGTTGCTGCAGAAGGCAGGAAGGCTTACAAGAGGTTGGCATAGTGTGATCTCTGCTGGGTTGAAGGTGGCTGTTGCAAGGTGTTGAAGGGGCACATGGGGGATGCAGCCCAGCACAAGCTCTGCAAGGCTATGCTTTGAAAATGCTCATATACAGAGTGCTTCAATACTTAGCCAGTTTCTACTGTAATTTGCAGATCGTATAAGGTAAGATAGAAAAAATTTTAAGACTTCATTTGCTTGAAGGAAGCTAAATCTTGGTCTGCTGCTAGAGATTGGATGTTCCCTTCCCCCTATGTCTTTATATCAGTTTAATTTCACAATATACTAAAAATAAATGGCCATTGTTTCTTCTTCACAGAAACAAAGATTTGGATGACTTCATCATAGTGAATTGTACATATGAGCCGTGTGACAGGAGGTGAGTTTTGCAGCCACACCGGGCTCACATTTTATCACATAATGGGTATTACATTTCTAATCTAGTGTTGAAAACAATATGTTTCATTATACATCCCAGTCCCCGTCTGCCAAAACCCCGGATAAATCTTGCATTATTTTATTTATATCCCTTAAATATCTTTTCCATTCTAATAAATGGTATTCAACTTTTATTGTGATCAAAGATCAGCGCACAAAATGTGCATGTGTGTGTTTGCATGTATTTCAGTCAGATAACTTAATTTAAAATGCGGATTATAAAATTAATTACAAAATTATAGCTCCAGTTTAAACTCTGACGCCAGTTTCCAATAACACCTTTCCTTTTCTGGTCCTCCCATGTCCAGCCCATTTTTGAGTTAACATTTAAGGAGAAACAGGTGTAGTGGTTAAGGTACCAAGTTAGAGACTGGGAGACCATGAGTTCTGCTCCTATCTTAAGCTTGAAGCCAGCTGGATGACCTACTTGGATGAATGATCCTACTTCATCCTAAGGAAGGAGACAGTGGCAAGCCACTCCCAAAAATCCTACCCAGAAAACTGCAGGGACAATTGCCAGGTGTCAACACTGACTCAAAGGCACAACCCCACCCCTCTATTAAAGAGCTCCCTTAAGTGCTTTCTTGGAGCTGAAGCGCAAGGATCAGCTGTCTGTCTGTTTTAAAACTGCAGATGGCTTTTTCTCAGGGATGCAGGCTATAATCCTGGAAGAACAGTATAGATAAAGCGTTGAATGACAAATCCCCATCCTGGGAGGAAGAAGTAGAACCACTGTAA
The DNA here is from genome assembly GCF_964273705.1 of Natrix helvetica. Lineage (NCBI taxonomy): Eukaryota > Metazoa > Chordata > Lepidosauria > Squamata > Natricidae > Natrix > Natrix helvetica. The sequence goes on from NC_138549.1 coordinate 23,936,309, forward strand.
AACTGCAGCCGAGGGGTGGGATGATATCAAAATAGTTGATGACATCTAAAATCGACCAGAAATCCAACAGAAATAACAGCTACATTTTCCAGGGTTGAATGTCATTTTATTTTGGTAGGTTATCCATTTGGGTGAGTAATGCAGTTTCAGTACCATATCTGAATTGAAATCCTATTTAAGATGGTTTTAGAAGGTCATTAACATTCATATGCATCTGAAGATATAAAGCCAGTCTTTATATTTCTAGAAACAGAATTACAGGTTGGCTTGTAATTAGACAGTTCTCAGAGGGGTGAGAATTAATTCTCGCATGGGTATTTTAAAGAAAGTGTCCCTTGTTCTGTATTAACTCTCAAATAAGCTGAGAGTTCTTCAGTTAATATTCCAGTTAGGATAGCTTGTGCTTCATCACTCAGAACTTACTCATAAATAAAGGACTTGGCACCAGAAGAAGGAAGAAGGTACTCGGGAACAATTTAAATTAAATTCACAATATTAATTTTGTTTTAACAATAAACAAGCAATGATTTGAATTTTCAAGGCTGACTTGCATTTTGTATTCCACTGATCTGTGATCCCTATTCTATAGATCACTCGAGCCATCAAAACAGTACAGGTAGTCCTCGACTTACGACCACAATTGAGCCCAACATTTATGTTGCTAACTGAGAAATTTGTAAAGTGAGTTTTGCCCCATTTAAAGACTTTTCTTGCTGCATTTGTTAAGTGAATCACTGCACTTGTTAAATTAGCAACCTGGTTGTTAAGTGAATCTGATTTTCCTATTGACTTTGCTTCTCAGAAAGTCACAAAAGCAGATCACATAAGCCAGGAACACTGCAACCGTTATAACTATGTAACAGTTGTCAAGCATCTGAATGTAAATCACATGCCCATGGGGATGGGGCAATGCTCAGAAGTCTGAAAAATGGTCATGTCACTTTTTTCAATGCTATTGTAACTTTGAACAGTCACTAAGTGAACTGTTGTAAGTCGAGGACTATCTATATTGCTAAGAGATGATGTGGGAGATTTCCCAAGCATGTACTGTATAGGAAGCTACCAAGTGACTGAGCTATTTTAACTAGTCCTGTACCTGCAGAGATTTTAATTAGCTATCATTTTGCATCTGATCAGGGAATGATTTTCCTTGAAAACAGCTGCATGGATCTCCTGCAGATGTATAGCTGTACTTGAAAAGAAAACTAAATTTAGTCTCTCCCCTGCTTGATGTGTAGGACCAAATATTTTTTGGGACTCGTCCTTAGTCATGAAATCATGATTGAACACACTGAAATCTTCTGGGCAAGCAGTTCAGATTCATATTATAACACCACACAGAGACATTTACCATATTTTGGGGAGTATAAGATGCACCTTTTCACCCCTTAAAAGATGGTGAAAATTTGGGTGCGTCTTATGCACCCAATGTAACCCCGCCCGCCCACCCACCCGCCCACAGGCGAAAGGGTCCCCACCCTTTGGCCTCTGACTTCCAGCAATTTACCTCCTTCCAGCAAATGGGAAAATAGAGCTTGTTGCAGCGGCAATAGGCTATGGCAATCCCTGCAGCCTGAAACAGCTGATCATCGGGAGGCCCTGCTGAAATTGAAAGTGAAACTTGCTGTTTGCTGCAAGGAGGCAAATTGCTGGGAGGCAGGGGCAGATTTTTTTTCTTCTAATCAGACTAAACTGAAACAGGCTGTTTGTTGTTTGCTGCAAGGAAGTAAGTCAATAACTATAAATACCTATATAATGTTCAAATTATTAAACTTATTTTTTAAATACTGCTTTATTATTGTTCTGGACAACTTAACAAAAAGAAGAAGCTTTTTAAAATAAATGCTTGATCTGAAGAGGCCCAGTGCTATTGTATCTTCTTTTAAATAGCAGAGAATAAAGTATACTTCCAGAAAGCAACATCAATTTTAACAGTATCTGTAGAAATATAGTCTGAAATGTAACACCACAAACAGTGTATATCCTCTTTACTGTTTGCTGTTTGCTGTAAGGAGGCAAATTTCTGGGATGCAGAGGCAGACTTTCCCCCCTTTGTTTTCCTCCCCAACAGCTAGGTGCGTCTTATATTTCGGAGCGTCTTATACTCCGAAAATACGGTACCTTAATTAGCCTAGGAAGACTGTTAAGCATCAGCATAGGCAGCATACAACAATTTCCCACTGCTGTCTTGACTATCCAAAGACTGCAGTGTGCATTCAGAGTTACAGTAGCAGGTGGAAATGTAACTCAGGTTGAGTTGAGATGACTCACCACCCATCTTAATTGTCCAGAATAGCTTACTCAGCCTTCCATCCTTCCGAGGTGGATAAAATGAGGACCCAGATTGTTGGGAGCAATATGCTAACTCTGTAAACCGCTTAGAGAGGACTGTAAAAGCACTATAAAGCAGTATATTAGTCTAAGTGCTAAATGCTATTGCTACTAGCCAAAACTGGGAGAAAGGAACTGTCCAGGGTACTGATGGCCAAGTTTCTATATTAATGTAGGTAGACCTTGTCTTACAATCATTCATTTAGTTAAAGTTATAACAGCACTGGAAAAAGTGGCTTATGACTATTTTTCACACTTAAAACCATTGCAACATCCCCATGGTCACATGATCAAAATTTGAATGCTTGATAACTGGCATGTATTTATGATGATTTGCAGTGTCTTGAGGGGGTCACGTGATCACCTTTTTCTGATAAGAAAAAATCAGTGGGGAAACCAGTAACAATCATGTTACTAACTTAACAGCTGCAGTGATTCACTTAACAACAGTGGCAAGAAAGGTCCTAAAACGTACCTTAGTTCTCTTGCTTGGCAATGGAAAGTTTGACCTCTATTGTGGTCACAAGTCAAGGACTACCTATATTACTAAGATGTGATTTTACCAGCACAATTAATCTTGGAAAACAGTGGATATGTTTAATGTCTATGGAGAAAGCACTTTGGGGAGTGGATATTTTACTAGCAGCTGATTAGGCACTGAGGATCTTTTGAACTTTTTGGTTAGGCTGTAACCTGCCTTCCCTTCCATTCAGAAGCCCAGTTTCACCATTCTGAGGTGGCTCTCCTGCTGTGCATCCCATGAGTTTTTGCTGCAACCTCTATTCCTAAGTCTATTCCTAAATCTGTCCCTCATTTTCATCCCCTTTCGGTGTACATCTCTTAACACTAAGCAACAGCTAATCAGCAGTTTTCCTTCCTCCCATGCAATGGCTTGCTCCTTCTCCTGGCATTCACATAAACATGGACAAATACAAATGAGGTGGCCCTTGGCTCCATTTAAGGGACTTTAACGACTTTTCAAAGGGTTTCTCACATATCCAACAATAATCTCTGAGTGCCAGAACAGTGTTCCTTTTATCCACAAGTTATGTGCTAATGTAAGCTTGGGCACAGAGAACAGACCAAGCAAGTAACCAATCCGACATGAAAACTCTTTCCCACAGGTATCAAATGCACAAAAATATACAAACTGCAAACTGCCTCTGTTTTTGTTTTGCCTTAACAGATCCCAAGACCTAAATGATCTCATCAAAGTGAATCATATGTCTAACCAGTTTAGAAAGGAGTAAGTTTCAAACCAGAAACCTGTATTACACTCTGAATCTAGTTGGAAAATTGTAAAATTTCATGTTCCTCTTTATTCCACCCTCCTCCCCCAAACTCTACCGAATCTTACGATAGCTAAGGGGGCCGGGTGGGTGGGGGTGAGTGGGTGTTATGTCAATTTCTACTTTCTTATGAAACTGTAAGCTTTATTTTCCGTGGGCATCCGCAGGGAAAGTAAAAAAGTGAAGATGGCAGTTGCTTCCATATGATTGAAGCTACAACTTTTATTAAGTGCATGGGACCTCAAAACACATACAAAAGAAATTGAGGGTCACAGCTGCTGCATGGAATTTAGTTGATTGTAATAGGTGGTATCTGGTTCACAGTAGTGACTGTGATAGGGATTTAGGTTTCCTAGTGGATCACCATTTAAGTATGAGCCAACAAAGCCAACGTAGTTCTGGGCTGCATCAACTAAAGGATAGCATCAAGATCACAAAAAGTGATAGTATCCCTCTGTACTAAAGTAGTGAGCCCACACTTGAAGTATCATATCTTGTTCTGATCATCATGATACTAAAAAGATGCAGAGACCCTAGAAATAGTGCAGAGAAGAACAATGAAGATGATAAGAAGTCTGGAGGTTAAATCATACAGTGAACATTTGAGGGAACTAGATGTGTCTAGCTAGCCTAATGAAGAGAAGTATTAGTATGACTTGGTAACTGTCTACCAATACTATCAGAAGTTGTTTGTCAGGCATAGAAAATTAGAAGCCAGGATAGAGTTCAAAGCCACTAGGAGTTTATGCCATGCAACTTATACACAAGAATCCAATCTACTACTGGTCATGCCATATTGGCATCAAATAAGAGTCAGTGGACTTCAAGGAAGGGCTGAACTCTGATGGGGGCATAGGAACTCCAAACTGAAAATGCATTGGAGCCACCCTCAGGCTCAGATGGGTCATCTCCTACCCTATCACAGAGAAGAGAGAGTTGACGTACTCTCTAAAGTACCTGAGGGTAGAACAAGATGCATTGGGTGGAAGCTCAATAATAGCTTGCCTTCTGAAGTTTTGGGGTGCTCCATAGCTGGAGGTTTTCATGAAAAGATTGAACATTCATTTATCCAGGATGATATAAGAGCCATGGTGGTGCAGTGGTTAGAATGCAGTATTGCAGGCTAATTCTGCTGACTGCCAGCAGTTTGGCAGTTCACGTCTCATCGGGTCAAGGTTGACTCAACCTTCCATCCTTCCAAAGTCAGTAAAATGAGAACCAAGATTGTTGGGGGGAAATATGCTGATTCTGAAAACCACTTAGAGAGGGCTGTAAAGCACTGTGAAGTCTGTGTTATTGCTATAAGGACTCCTACTTAGGCAGAGGATGGATTAGAAGGCCCCTAAGGTCGCTTCCAGCCCTATGATTCTATGATTCCTAAGCTCATTTGACTCAAAAGGTTAAACTCTTTGGTTCTGGACTTTCTGATTTCCATTCTCATCCTCCTGCCTACAATTTGGTATAGTGATTAAAGCCCCAGGCTAGAAACAGGAGACCATGAGTCAGCTGGATGACTGTGGGCCAATCACTTTTTCAACCTTAGGAAAGCGGCCAGGGTGAACTACTGAATTCTTGCCAAATAAGCTGCAGGGACCTGGCCAGGCAGTTGTCAGTAGTCAACACTAACTCAAATGCACACCAAGAATGTAAAAGTGTGTCTGTGTGTGCCCGCATGTGTATACTGTATATGAAACAATATATGCTCTAGCAGTATACTTGTTTTTGACATTTGATTTCTACAAATAAAGATCAAAATGTTTCTAATCTCTGTCAAATTATTTGATTTTATCTGTATCATAAGGTTAATCCTTTTTAGATTTTTACCTAATTATTTTGAATATAAATAAGGAGACATGGCCCCCCTTTTAATCTATATTATAATTTGTTCATGTTGTAAGTGATTTTTGATCTTTATTACTTCTCTTTATACAGTGCTATTGAAACAAGGAATATTTTCTGAAACGTGTCAAGTCAAAGAAACATTTTTTTTCTTGATACTTGGATTCAAACTATGCTGACAATGCAGATAAATTCAATATTGTTACTGATGTATTAAAAGCAATGAAATATTTAATTGAAATGTACAATATTTCAATTAAATTACCTGTCTACTTTCATTTCGAAAGAAGCATAACCTGGACACTTTTTCTAAAGTCAAAGATGAAACTAATCATGGTTAAGTCTCCGTTTCTGCTCCAGTTCAGTATCTAGGGGGAAAAACATAGAATACCACAATGATAGGAAGTTTTCTGGCTCTGCTAAATTCCCAAAGCATGAATTATGCAACAATGCATTATTATATATATTTTTTATCAGCAACAATATTTCATACCACATCAATATGAAAACTCCCTGTTATTTTTCACCTCTAGCAGCATTTTCTACTAATAATCATCAGTGGGTACATTACTCACAAACCTAAACACTTGCTTAATCTTGCAAAGTTGCTCTCATGTGGTAAGATCAAACCATAAGCTTTAGAGCAGGGGTGTCAAACTTGCGTCATCACGGCATTGTCACATGATGTATCATGACATTTCCCTTTTCGCTAAACCAGGTGTGGGCGTGGCCAATGCGTGACACATCAGTAGTACTTCCTCCTACTGTTTTATCTCTGTATTAGACAAAATTCAGATATTATGAAGAATAAATGACCTTGGTTTTTCTTTCATTTTAGAGGATATCAGGATGTGGATGATCTCATTGAAGTGAATCGTATATCAAACCAGAAAGGCAGATGGTAAGTTTTAAATTGTACAGTTGAATTAGGCATCTACATTATATTAAGGAATCTAGTTTTGAAAAATTATCTCGTTCTTTCAAAATAGTATGAATCAAATATCAGTGATAGTTGTTTTATCAGGCATTCTTTCGTAAACTGACCAACGCTATAGTTTCTTACTGAATTGTTAGTATATATAAATGAAACCTTGCTTTAAAGGACTAATTAGGAGTAAAAATCAATGAAACGTTCACTAATCTTTTAAATATGAAAATGTATCATCGGTGTGTTTTGCATCATTTACATGATTTTATTGTGTGAAGGACTGTAAATAGTCAAAAAACAACATTGTACCATTTGCATCTGTGATCAAAAGTGCACCTGGAGAAGCAATGGGGGGAGAGTTTTGGCAACACAGAGCTTGCCCAGATGAAGAGACTGTAGAGTCCTGAGCTGGATGGGGGAATGGGAAAGAGTTTCAGGATAGCTACAACCTAGAATCTCTTAGGATCTAGTACAGGGGTCCCTAACCCCCCCCACCTGTGGACTGGCACTGGGCTAGGGCATGCCAGAAACTGGGCAGCGCAAACAAGCGAAGCCCCATCTGCAGGATACAGGCACCATGTGAAACCATGCCCCCTCCGGTCCATGGAAAAACGTCTATCCATAGAACCGGTCCCTGGTGCTCTAAAGGTGGGGGGGGGCACTGATCTAGTTATAAGAAAGTAAATGATTAAACTATTGGACTTATGTCATAGCATCACAAAGATCACAAATTATTTTATTTGCATAATTACTTCATTATGCAAGTACTACAAATCATTGTAAAAGATCTATTGCATCCAGAGTTAATTATACTGAAATCCAATAAGGATTCACTGAATATATACAGTATGTATGTATGTATGTATGTATGTATGTATGTATGTATGTATGGTGTATGTATGTATGTGTATGTGTGTGTATATGTATGTGTGTGTGTATATACACACACACACATACACACACATACATACACTTGCAAACATTGTTACTATGATGCACATTTACGATAAATTGTTAAATTTATATTCCATCCTTTCACCAAAAACAATGTTCATGTTGAGCAATACTAAAATGATACTAATATAAAAAATAATAATATTAAAACAAATACATTAAAATAAAGGAAAACCTTCTGCTCAATAATTATTGGAATCTTTGCAGTCCCTTGTACTTATCTTATTTTGTTCCTAAATCAGCTCTGACCTGGACAGTTTCATTGAAGTCCAAGATAAAAACAATCAAAGGTAAGTCTGTACTTTCAGTTTGTGACTTTTAATTTAATTGCTGTGGTTAGACACAAATATGGTATAACTTGAGCAGGAAAATACTAAATGTGAAACCAAATATAGGTAGTCCTCAACTTAAGACCATAAGGAAGTGCAAAAGTGAGTCCAGATCCCAGAGGCATTTTGTATTACAACGATACAATTTGGAGTTTATGCCAGGAGCAATGATTGGCTCTAAAAGTATTTTCTTATTCCTGCAAAGTTGCACTATTGATAGAATGTCTTAATAGAAATTGAAAGGGAATAACATGGCATTTGCTTCTGATTTTGGCAAAATAGCTCCTTTGGGGGTTCTCCAAACTGCACAGAATCTTAGCTAGAGGTTCTCCCGAACCCCTGCAACCCCCTCCAGCAGCCCACCCCTGGTTATTTCTATTTAAAAGGAGCGGTTCATCCATCTTATTTATGAGTGAGTGAAGATTAGTTAAATGGAGCAATGGGAAAGGAGATTTTCCTACCCTTCCTCACTGGCCCCTCCCTCTTGTTCCCCTCTTTCTCTTTCGTTTCTTCTGCTCTGTGCTGAAAGAGAGACACCATTCCCACAATCAGAATGTCCTCCACACTTGTAAAGATGGGAGGAATAATCCCAGAAAGCTGGTTGATATTTAAAATTCTCTGTCCGATGTTCAAAATCTCATCCTTTGTACAGCATATGAAATTTGCAGTGAGTCACAAAAAATAATAATTTTTAAAAAACATCAAAATTGCATTTCACCAAGGCAGCCATCGGCACCAATATTGTTGCCAAGCATTCTTGAATTGCTCCAGAATTAAAATATTTTGCCCCATTCTGTATTAGTGGGTCTTTTCCTTTAATTATAATCTTTAATTCTTTCTGGTTCCCCTTAGCAACTAAGGTCCACATTTTATCAGCTTTTTCTCTGATACAGGGCATTTCTGAGGAAGAGATTTCTTACACTTAAAGTCAGACCTCCATATATATTTTAATAGGATTTTAAACAAAGAGCAGCAAATATTCTTGTAACTTTTTGAAAGTTTTGTTTCCAGTCAATCTTATCTTTTAGTCCATTTGCAAACTTTCCATAATTAGCATTCCAATCATCCTTTCACTGCAAATTTTTAAAAAGTGTTCAAGTTTTAAACTTACATAAATCTTTTTTTGCTGCAGGTTGGAGGAAAAACACCCAGTTTAATAAAACCTGTCCTTCTGGAAGTTCTTAATGTTCCAAAAGCTATTAACAAGCCATTTCCAATATAAGTGATTAAAAGGAGAGGTGGGGTGAACTCAGTATCCTTATGAAAGGCTCTGGCCATAGCTTGAGAAAAGTTTCTCTCCTGAATCCCAGAGCTATAAAACATGCTGAATGCTGCTAGTTTACCTTCTCATCAAGGGAACATGTGTAAGGGGTCCTCTGGGCAATCTCAAGTCCATCTTCGGAGAGGGATTCAGGGAGCTGGTTGCTTCACTGACACCACTTTCTACTGGAATTCTTGGTTCCTCTAAAAGCAAAGTTTCCTAAGTCCACCATTCTCTCCAGAGATCTCCCCAACTACCCTGTTTCCCTGAAAATAATGCCTCCCTGAATAATAAGCCCAATCAGGTTTTTGAGCACATGGGCTAAAATAAGCCCTCCCCAAAAATATTGCAACACAGCAGCAGCCATAAGGTGACCACGCTCACCATCTCCTGCACCTCAAAAATAGTAAGACCTCCCTGAAAATAAGGCCAAGTGCTTATTTCGGGGGGGGGGGGGCAAAGAAAATAAGACCCTGTCTGATTTTTGGAGAAACAGTATTAGACATGGTTGTCTTGAGTGGGATAATTGAAAACATCCCAGAAGGAGGCAGAAGCAAAACCACTGTTGTTTAAAAAAAAAAAAACTACGTATGTGATCAAGAGCTGAGCTGAACTTGAAGAAAAAGTGCATTCTGACACAAGCAGGATGTGTTAAATATTGTATCGATCCATGACACTAGAAGTTGCAACCTTATCTTATCAAGGCTAAAATATGAATAGCTTTGTTTTCAACTATCTGGATTAGCCTGAATTTCCTCTTCAGAACATTTACTATCCACATAATTAGTGAAATCAGAGCAAGGGTGAGTCTCTGAGGATGCTAATACTTTAGGACATCAGTGGTGGCTGTGTGCACTAGTTCTTCCAATAATTATGAGAAATCTATACCTTTTTTTTCTTTTTACAAAGGGCTATTATTGACAAAGAATTGTGTACCTATTGCCGGAAGCCATTGGGCACGGATACTAAAATGATTCTCGAAGCTCTAAATATTTGCTGTCATGCAACTTGTTTCAAGGTAAGAATGTCGTTACATTGACTGTCCTAAAATAGGCCAATGTACACATACAAATGTATATAGATATGCATACATAGATGTTCATAGACACACATTTTGGTATAGTGGTTAAGATGCTGGCCTAGAAATTCATGCTAATCATGAAAATGTGGTCTCCTCCCGTTTGGTCCAAGCTTTCTTGTACTGCGGTGTGACATTATTCAAGGCTTCAAGAGCCATGAATTATAAAGTTCTAGAACATGGTGATAAAATCCTGATTGTATTAATATTTCAGATTGTGAAAGAGATGAGTTTTTTGAGTGATTGCTGGAAGCACAGTAAGCCAGCCAGTTCGGTTTAGAAGTTAAGGCATCAGGTTAGAAACCAGAAGAGTTAGTTCTAGTCCCTAGCACCAGCTGGGTGACTTTGGGCAAGTCACTCTCTTAGCCGAACCCACCTTACAGGGTTGTTGTTGGGGAAAATAGGAACAGGAAAGAGTATTATATGTATTTGCTAGCATGAGTTACATACAAAGTAGTGAGATGGGATAAAAATCTAATAAACATAGTTGTTTTCGTGTTTGGACATATTCGTTACAGCTCTCTATAAACTTGCTAAATCAGCTTTGGAGAGCTCCATGGAGAAAAGATATATTTAAACTGAATGCAATTAGGCAAATCTGAAATCATGGTTCTAATCATGGAACCACATAGAAATTCAATAACGAGGTTTGTGCTTTTTTGAAGTTTGTTCTGGCGTACCCAGTTAAAATAATCAAAGGAATAAGAGAAATCTTTACTTGAGATTTTGGACCATCACTGCTAGCTGCATTCTCACTGACCTGGATGAATGTTAAGCTTCGGTATAAAATCTCTCCTTAATTTATCATTTATCTTTAGAATGCTGGATAATTGTAAAGTTACGTAGCCAAAATGTGGAAAAATTATAGTGTTAGTTCAGTAGATGCTAGCCCAATAATTAAGCACATTCATATAGAAAATGAGTATTGATGCTGAATTTCTCTGAAATATTTTAAATCATGGTAAAATTATATGGAAATAAAGGCAAGAGGCAATTGTATTAAAAATGACTGGCAGATATGTTATTCTTTGTCTGGCTTTTGCCACTAATTTTTTTTTAAATTCCATGTCTTTTAAGTGTGAAATCTGCAATGCATCTTTAGAAAACTTGAAGGCAGGAGATAGTATCTGGATTTACAAGAACATAGTGCACTGTTCACCGTGTTATTCTAAAGTTAAAGGTAAGCTATATTCAGAGTAACTTCCAATATGAAGTATTCGGGAAATATTTGTTCTTCCTGAATTTTTGTAGAAATGTACCCAATCTGCGGCTTCCTTAAACATACATGTGTCCTGGAATGTTCTGGACTGAATTGCTGATTGATTATGTGTCATCAATTCATTGTCAGCTCTTTTCAACCACAAGGTGCTTTTTCAAGAGGCAACTGGACTTTCTGGTTTTTCTTTGAAGATGTTTCGCTTCTTATCCAAGAAGCTTCTTCAGCTCTCAGCTTGAAGTTTTCTTGGAAAAAGTACAAGAGTGGTTTACTATTGCCTTCTCCAACTCAGTATATTTTTAGGCCTTTGCCATTGTCACTAAATAATCTTCAACCTCCAGATCTTTCTATATCACCGTTGCTCAAAAGAGGTGTCTGCTTGTGTGTTGGTTGACCTTCACATCTTGAGTGATCCTGCATATATTCTTGACATACATTCCTAATATTTTTTGCTCATCCCTCCCAGGAATAGCCTCTTCCCCCCACCATATGCGGCAGTATAGCAGGATGTGGGGTGGAGTGGGGGAATGTCCTTACCCCCTCCCCTCATGTTCATTTAAAAAAATGTAATGTGGCTCCTAATTGGAAAAAAAAGCAATAACACGCTAACGAAATTAGGTGTAGAAATTAATATATTCAAGAAAAATAACTGAAAAAAATTAAACGTACTAGGAAAAGTGGTGACACGAAATGTGAATATTAGGAGAAACGCCATGCAAGCTTGCAGACACTGGAAATGTCAGGGGAATGACAGTAGAATAAACTTCACATTGATTAAATGGTTTTACACTGGGGAGCAAGGAATTCAAAGTCTGAAACCACAACATAATGTATAAGTGTGATTCTGTTAATTCAAAAGTGGGTAAATATTTAACATTCAGAGTAGGAACTAAATGAATATTTTCCTCCGATTTTTCAATTACACTTTTCCAACTCCAGTTCACACTTTGGAAAACCAAATTGCCACTGATTGAGAGACAGTGAAATAAAGGATCTCATCTCATCAGTCAGAGATTCTCTCCTCCCCGACTGAAATAAAATTTAAAAAATGTAAAAGCACAATGTGAATGAAGTAGGATTTTAGTTTAAAGTTCATATAAATTGATTTAAATGTATTTATTACAAACCCCAGATTACAAAAAAACTGCTTTTTTTCTCTTTGCATGCATATATAAATAGCAATAGCACTTAGACTTATATACCGCTTCACAGTGCTTTTACAGTCCTCTCTAAGCGGTCAGCCTATTGCCCCCAACAATCTGGGTCCTCATTTTACCCACCTCGGAAGGATGGAAGGCTGAGTCTGTCAGGGGAAAATATTTCACCCTGAACTAGATGAGGTCTTAGATCGCGGCTTTTCCAAACAGCATTTTCTTTAAGGTGCGAAAAATGAAAACAAAATCCCGGAAACATATTCTAATGAGAAACAAAACTTTTAATACAAAAATAAGAAATAAAGAAATAAAGAAATCTATCTAATTGTTACATTTTGGCAAGAGCAGTTTTGTCTACCAGCTTCCTGGCAGACGGACAAAGAACAAAAGAAAAGAAGTCTCTGGAATGTGTGATGTAATAAACATGTTAAGCATGCGCAATAAATCATTGTCAGATAAGGCTTATGACCTGCGCAGTAACTCTTTCAGTAACTATTCAGTTCAGTTCTACTAGCAAACATTTAACGCAGTGACAGAGTCAACCTTGAGCCTGGTGAGATTTGAACTGCCAAATTGCAGTGAGCAGTCAGTCAGCAGAAGTAGCCTGTAACCACTCTACGTAACCACTGCACTCTAACCACTGCACCACCGAGGCTCTTGTAAATTTAAAAAATGTTTGGATTGTATCTCTACATTTTGTCAGAGTTCTTTGAAATTATTATAGAGTCTGCAGGATGGGAGGGAGCAAAGAATGAGCACAAAGAACTTATTTGGGACAATGGCTCTGTCAATACCACTAAGCTTGTAGTTTTCAGGACACACAGAAATGATGAGGGAGAAGGAAACACACACACGTTCACACACACATACACACACACACCCATACACATCTCCAGCCAGCCAGATTAATCCTAGTGAACTGACAAATCTTGGAGTCATATGCTAATTTTAAAGTTATCAGCACTTACTGAAGTACTTAATGGGAATGTATCAAATATGTTTAGAAGTTTTAATTTTATCAACATGTGTTTAAGCTCAGGAACCATTAATTTTCACATTAGTGTTTCTAAGTGTTTTTTTTTCTATCCTTTACAGCCAGATGGACTTACTGATCATTAATGAACTCTGATGAAACATTCTCAGATATTCCAGCTATCTTCATTTGTATCTGAAAGTTGTATTTTTTTGTTTAGAATAAGATATTTTAAAAATCCACATTCGGCGTTTGAGCATAAAATAAGATTATGTCTAAGTGAAAAATAACGTATGTATTTAGAATGTTCCTAGATGCTTTCATTGTTAGCAAGAGAAATGTCTACGATTGTAGCATTATATTGAATAAGGACGTGAAGTGTTGTACTGTAAATACAGCATATGAAGATAACCATCTCTGCTTAACATATTCTGTTTTGTGTTCATGCATTGAAAATTCGCATGTAAGTGTTCATCATATAGATAGAAATTTCTTCTTTAGCTGCAGCAATTCTTAAGAGATAGAGATTTTGCAGCTTTGGTTGGGACTGTTGATTTTGAGAGGAACCAAATCACCACGAAAGCTGCCAGAAAACAAGCAAGATGAAATCAACTGGAGTCCATGTGTTTAAGAACAATTGTTTTCCTATTATTAATGATCCCTAGATGTTGAGTCTGCTTCAATTCACCTCCATTTATACTGTAGCTCTGTGGAAGAGAACATTGGGACGGGGTGGGGTGTCAATCTATTCTCCAAACCAACTGAAAGCAGGACAAGAAGCAATGGATGGAAAACAATCAAGGAGAGAATCAACCTAAAACTAAGGAGACATTTCCTGACAGAACAATTCAGTTGTCTCCAGAAGTTGTGGATGCTCCAACACTGGAGATTATAAAGAACAGATTGGGCAACCATTTATCTGATAAGGTATAGGGTTTCCTGCTTGAGCAGGGAATTTGTTTAGAAGACCTCCAAAGTATCTTCCAACACTGTTATTGCTTGCAAGAAAATTCATCTTCTGTCTGTTCTGCTTGCTTTTAAACATTTTACTAAATTTTCTTTATAGAGATTGCCCCTGTCTAAAATTAAAGTCAATATAGCAGGGTCAGCTACAAAGAAATATCAAAAGGCCAAAATTGTAGGTACAACTGTGGATCCAAGCCCGGCCTTTATATATATTTATCTGCTATTGGTGCATGTACAGAGGTGTAAACCACCTAATTTTTTAGTTGCTTTAGTCACTCCATTGAAAATGGTATTGCGAAATATGTTCTTCTACTCCTATTTTAGTTATATTATGGTCATTTGAAAAGGCCAAGTCAGGTTGTTAGCATTCTGATGCAATCATTTAAAAACAGATATGGGAAAATAGGTACATCCTCATATGATCTGCAGTCAAACATCAACTCTTATGATTGAAAAGTACTTGTACTTATCAATAATACATTTTCAAATAATTCAAAATAAACTATTAAATAATATAAGGCATATATTATAGCACATAATATTATGGAATTATATTAGACACAGTCTGCATAGTTTACTATAAATATGGATACCTATTTTTCTTTTCTCTTTTGAACCTACATGAACAGTATTGTAAAGAATTTACCTTGATATGGAGAAATATTTTAAAATTAAAGTGGAAAAAAAATAGTGGTTGCATTCATGTGTTATGGTAATCTGAATGTTTTTGTAACATGAACAAGCCTTAAACTTACATGATTCCTGCCAACCTTCTCTTTCAGCATAAGACTCAGGTACTGGAAATAGTTTCAAAACTTGCAGTTCTATTTTTATCAACTCAATTTGTAGGTTAAGATGAAACTGATAAACATTTATTTGAAATTGCACTAAATCATAGATAAAATATAAGGAAACCTGACACTACACAAAATAAAACTAATCATGGTTTCAAGAATATATCCAGTAACCTTACTGCATTACAAAAATGTATAGCACAGGGGGGTCCCCAACCCCAGGGCCGCAACCCACTACCGGGCCTTGAACCGTTTGGAACTAGCCTACAGACGTGATGGGTGAGTGCATGTGATCCCCATTTCTGTGAGCAATGGGCAAGTATGTGCATGTGTGCTTACTCACCATTTGTGGGGAAGCATCCCCTCTTCCCACTCTTAGTCTGCAAAGCCGGAAAGGTTGGGGAACTCTATAGGACAGGAGACTTCAACCCCTGGTCTGTGGCCACTACTGGCCTTGAGCTGTTCAAAACCAGGCCGCAGAAGTGGCACATGAGCATGCATGTGCATCCCCTTGTGCAAGCAGAGCAGAGGTGGGTTTCCGCCGGTTCACCCCAAATTGGGTGAATCGGTAGTGGCGGCGGCGGGAGGCTCCATCCATCTTCTCGGATGCTTCCGCAAATACTCAGAAGTGTCGCACGAGCATGCACAAGCAAACCGGTAGTATGTATGTATGTATGTATGTATGTATGTATGTATGTATGTATGTATGTATGTATACATACATACATACATGTATATATATGTATTTGTGTTACTGGGATTCGAATCAGTAAGGGTATGGCTAGCTGATGAGAGCTAAATAGCTTGAAATAGATCTATACTAGTCTCCCTTTATGTATTTATCAGCACAAATACAACACAAATTTAAAAAGGCAACATTAAAAATAAAAATATGGTTTTCTGCCTGGATGGTCTTCTGTAATGAGCCGAAGGACAGAAAGAGGGAGTAGTGAGCTCCCTCCCATATTTGGGCATACCAGGGGTTGTAACACAAATACATATACATATATATATACACACATACACACAGTCTATATATATTGTTGCCAATAAGACAACGGGTGCATTCCCATCATGAATTGAGTTTCTTTTGGAAGAGATTTTTAACTTTTTATCCTTTAAGGCAGAGTTCCCCAACCTTTCCAGGTTTGAGAACCGACCGGGGGGGGGGATAGTTTTGCACAAGTGGCAGGCAAACACATGGGCACATGCCCTCTGCTTCACTCACTCTCCAGTTGTGGAATTCCTTATAGTTTTCCATTGTAGGAGTTTTTCTAGGAATTTCATTTGTATCTCAACCTTATGTACGATATTGCAGATCTAGTGAAATGATTTATCTGACTGTACTATAGACTCAGCTAAAGTAAAGCCCTTGGGATCCACGACCATATCTGAAGTGATAAACTGCAAAGGGATGAAAGCCAGCTGTAAGGAGGATATCCAGCAACTGAGAGCTGCCAGCATTTTAGTGTTGGGAACCAAAGGTTTTCAAAAAATGGTTAGTAAAATTAACATTTTAGGGCAGATTTTAAGACCCGTTGTTAAGTAGAGGCTTTATTATGTAGATGAATGGTCTCATTTAATCTACCTGTGTTTTAATATGCATTACATTAATACAAACACTAAACCCTAGTCCTCTACAAACCAGTGCCTTCCAGTACTTTATCTGTCAATAAATCATTTTTGTTTCAAAGTGTGTCTTGGTCTCCAATTAAAATGCACCTTAACAGGATTTCCCCCTCCCTCTCACATTCATATAATAACTAAATCTCCCCTTCCTCAGTGTTTTCAGGATTAACACATCGACATTCACACAGGATTCACATGCTATGACTCTGTCAGTCTAAGAACCCATTTTTTACATTGGGCCTTCAGGCCTGCCACATTTAATGCTGTGGGAAACTGGGAGGGGGATTATGTGGAGATATATAGTCAAAATAACATTCCTTTCTCAGAGAGTCAAGGACATATTGCCCTGCAGCTGCGATAGTGTAACTGGGAGGCATCTCCAGAGTTGGATGGTGCCTGGTTGGATCATGTGATGGACATGTGTGTGCTGGGCAAGGACTTGAACTTTAAGATCCGCTCTACTTCTGATGAGGCAGTACAAGCCTAACTTGCAATTGCTAGGCAGCCCATTATAGAGAACATCAAATTCCCATTTAGCGAATAACCTGCCCATTTCAGACAAACATCAAATTTGAAAAAGAACCACACAATCATGTTATCCCTGGAAAGGAGAGTCAGGAAGTTCGGAAACGAACTTCTGGTTGACCCGTTGGGCCTGCTTTTTGCCCTCCCCAGGCTCTTAGAAAGCCTCTGGAGCCTAGGGAGGGTGAAAAACAGACCTACCGGGCCCATGGGAAGTTGGAAAACAGCTGTTTCCGGCCTCCAGAGGACCTCCGGGGGTCAGAGGAGGCCATTTTTGCCATCTCGAACACTTCCCAGCCACAGTATCCGAGGAACATGTTCTTCTTGCGGCCTTCAGATAGGCTCATGAGGTCGTTTGCCTCGAGGAAGCAGTCAAATCGTAGCATGTACGAGTCCCAGTGCTCGGTGACGGGGTCATACGGAGTTGATGGGGCGTGCATGGCCATTTTGTGTTCAGAGGGCGTTTTGAGTTTGCTGCTCAAAAATGGCTGCTCGAAGCCGCGCTGAGCTCTGGGCTGGATGTACTTGCTGGATTGCTACGCTCTTTTTGGTTTGCCTAGTTGCCTTCTAATCCCACCTTCGTTGCTAGTGTTAGATTGGGTAATGGATAGGCATATACAGGCTTAACGGTAACAACAGCTCTTTATTAAGTACAACAAGTGAGAACAATCCAGCGAAGGTTGAGTCTGACAGCAGTCCTTTTATAGGGAGCTGTCAGACCCTTCGACCAATAGGATTAAACTTCTGTTCCCGCCGGAACTGAGGACCTTGGTGGAAACCACAGTAGTTAGAATAAGTATCTAACACAAGGCATACTTTTCAGTTAGGAGGGCCTTTGAAACCATGCTGAATATCCATTTATTCATTAAGCTTCCATTTTCAGGCAAACATAAAATTTGAAAAAGTCACAAAATCACGTGTTCCTTGCGCTTGAGAGTCAGGAAATCCAGTTATTTTCAAGATCTGCTGTACCTCTGAAGAGGCAGTGCAAGGCCTACCTTCAAATTACTAGGAAGCCTGTTATAGAGAACACCAAAATACTATTCAGCCACTAAGCTTTCCTTTTCAGACAAACATCAAATTTGAAAAAGAGATATGTAATCATGTTCTCCCTGGTCAGGAGAACCAGAAAAACTAATTGTTTCCGGGATCATTACCTTGTCTCAGGAGATGGTCTAATTCATAATTTTAAACTGGCATTGAGCCATTCGGAACCTGGCTACAGAAGTCATGGGCTCCATCCCCTCTCCTCCCCTTGGTCCACAAAGCCAGGAACCACCATAGTGACTGAGTTTCAGTTTTGAGACGGACGTCTTGATAAAGCAAACTGCATCTGCTGGGTGTAAGCAACCTCTTGATGCCATCTAAATCAAATATTGCTGTTTACTATTCTTTTACTCGGCGATTAAAAGCACAGATATTGGTCCACAGAAGCAAGCTTTTTGTGGAATAATAGCTATTTTCTATTTATTTTAGGTATAAGGGATTAGGAAAACACACTTGGTACCCAGGATTCAAAACTGAATTGGAATTCGTTATATAGTATAGTCCAAGGCATAACTAGGAGGCCCATTATATTGAATGCTGAATTCCAATTCGAAGTACAATTAAATTTTAGTTAGTATTCTTAGTATACTTAGTAAGGATTTATTTTACTTTATTTATTTAGTTTGTCAAACATGTACAAGATAAAGGTATAAGTATAAACATGGACATGAACTGAGGGCAAATAAATGGGACAGGGATGGTAAGCACGCTGGTGTGCTTATGCACACCCCCTTTATGGAACTCTTAGGAATAGAATTCCTAATTCCATCATAATATTATGTTATTATAATATTAAGTATGAAATTAATTACAATATTAAATATAATAATAATAATTTTAGAGCAAATCCTTGACTTATAACAGTTGATTTAGTATCATTTCAACGGTACTGCATTGAAAAAAGTGATTTATGACTGTTTTTCACACTTACAATTGTTACAGCATCATGGCCACATGATCAATATTTAGATACTTAGCAATTGACTCATATTTATACAGTTTCAGTGTCCCAGGGACATGTGATCTCCATTTGCAATATTCTGACCACTAATGTCAATGGGAAACCGGATTCACGTAACAACCATATTATTCACTTAACCACATTACTCACCTTCTTGTTTTGATCACAATATTAGTTTTCATTTTAGACTAAACTAGTTTTGTCATAAGACATGAATACATCAAACTTCCAGAGTTTTCAAAATTGCATTTTTCTCATTCTCTGACCACAAGGTGGCTCTACAGCATTAAAAAAAAATACTATTTCCTTTGAATGGTGTAAAGTTGCATCACAAAGTTCTAAGTTATTTTAGAATACTTAATACATAAACATTTCTTCATCAAATGCAATTATAACTTTGTTCATGTAGCTTTCTCATACAGGATTTTAATTTTTTGTATTCTTCAATAAATATATATAATTCTTCATTAAACTTGTATTCTTTGTTTTGGGGGGGAAACGGGGGAAAAGAAAGCAAGGACCTTTTCATGATAGAATGATCCAACAAAATGCTTCATCTTCTCCAAAGATGAAGATGATGATTATTCTTATTCTTATTGTTGTTTGAAAGAAGTGTATTGGATGACCTTGTTGATGAGACTACATTGAACCATGCCAAATTAGGGCCCTCCTAAATTGAGGGATAATGGTTTTATTTAAATATCTTCAGATCAAGAAGTGATGACAAAGTTTGTTGGAAATGCTGACTTAGAAAGGGACATCAGTTTGATTAAATATCAATATTCTGATATACTGCTGCTGTATGTATATGTGTTACATAAATCTTAGCACAACACATTAGGAGTTCAGTTGTTGTTAGTTGTGAAGTCATGTCCAACCCATCGTGACCCCACGGACAACGTTCCTCCAGGCCGTCCTGTCCTTTACCATCCCCCAGAGTCTATTTAAGCTCACTGAAGCCAACTGCTTCGTTAACTCCATCCAAACACCTCATTCTCTGTCATCCCTTTCTTCTTTTGCCCTCCATCGTTCCCAGCATTAGGCTCTTCTCCAGTGAGCCCTTCCTTCTCATTAGGTGGCCAAAGTATTTGAGTTTCATCTTCAGGATCTGGCCTTCTAAAGAGCAGTCAGGGTTGATCTCCTCTAGAACTGACCAGTTTGATAGCCTTGCATTCCAAGGGACTCGCAGGAGTCTTCTCCAGCGCCAGAGTTCAAAGGCCTCCATTCAGTTCAAAAGTTCAGTAGGAAGAAGCAAATCTAAACTGAGCACTTCCTCTAAGGTTAATATTCCAGTTTGATTCATTTCCAGGGACCAAACTCTTCTTTAGACGAAACGTTTCAAAAGCTTGCAGTCTTAAAATGTTAGTGTATTTATCTCTTTCAGGATGACAATGAATTTGAAAGCCCATCAAGGCTTTTACAAAGAACGTAGTCTAAAACAGCGGTCACCAATCCATGGACCACTAATGGTCTGCAAGAAATTTTGGTGGTCCGCAGAAAAATTATTTGCATTTTTTACATTGCACTAAATACTATTTTTAAAAAAAAGAAATCATATTAGTGGATTTAAAATTATGAATTTAGTGGGGCCTGTGGTCCGAAAGGTTGGTGACCCTTAGTCTAAAAGAAGACATCTGACACAGGTCCAAAGAGAAAATTGCATGGGATCATCCCTGCTTATTGCCTTATTCAGTGGAGAAGCAAACTGAGGATTTAAAGTCATGCGTGAAGTCAATTCGCTAATATTAACTTTGGATCCTCTAAGCCTGCTTCGGGAGGACGTCCCTAAAAGTTATTGAAAGAATCTTGTCCTCATCCGTCCCTTCAACTTCGGACGGGCGATGCTTTTACAGAAAACGAGCCCGTCCGGCTTGCTATAATATAACCCGTCCCGGTTTTTGCAGCTGCCTCGCTGTTTCAAGGGTTGCTAAGCGACACCGAAAGCGTCTCAAGGGTTGCTAGGCGACGGACAAGCGGCGGCTCGCGCTCTTCTACGCCGGCTCAACGGCCGGGTGGCGAGGCCAGAAGCTGGAGCCCGCGCGCCAAAGCGGGGCTCGACGGGGCCTCCGTCCCGGCCTTGAGTGGCCGTTTCGCAGCCTTGAGAAGCAAATGTCGAGAGGGAGAGTAGGAAACAAAGTGAATAATTCGCCTCAGTGTACCTTGAAAACGGGACGGGTCCGTTGAAAACAACTCTGTGAGACGCCTTTGATTACAACTTGTAAAACGTAAGAGACGTTCGGATTTAAAGCTTAAATCTCTGTATAGTAATTGGTAAATTAATTTTTTTAATGTGTTCTGTGGATACAAGCATGAGTCTGCATGCATCGCTCTATCCCCGTCCGGTTTTGACCCCGGCCGTGATACCCATGAACCCGAGGTGCAAATCCTTTTATGATTTGCATGGTTTGTGCTTGGCATCCACGATATTACAGTTTGCTACAGATGGTGCCGATTGGGGCACAGTGGCGGAACTTTAAAAAGTTTTGGTGCTGCTGTGGTGCAAAATCAGCATTTGATTTTGCTGCTATTGTCACCTTGGTCGAATCACAGCCCATATCTGTCTACACAGAATAAAGGTATCTGAATCTGCATCGGTACAAAACACTGACTTTGATTTTGGATTCATGCTAGATTAGATTAACAGAGTTGGAAGGGACCTTGTAGTTCATCTAATCCAACCCCCCCCCCCCCACAAGAGAGGGGAGCAGGCAGGGCCGGATTTAGATGAAAAGAGGCCCTAGGCTATTCCACTTAAGGGGCCCTTTCACCTCCCATTTTTAAATTTGTAAATTACATGAGTGATAATAAAATGCATCATTACTGTGATATATATCAATATATTAAATGAAACATGTTGTAATTGGTACTAACCTGTATAAAAATGTGGCACGGATAATAAATAAAAATAAAAGGCCCCTCTTGATCTTGAGGCCCTAGGCTGAAGCCTAGTTAGCCTATAGGAAAATCCGGCCCTGGGAGCAGGAGACCCTACAGCAATGTTTCTCAACCTTGGCGACTTTAGGTCCTGTGGGCTTCAACTCCCAGAATTCCCCAGCCAGCTGGCTGTGGAATTCTGGGAGTTGAAGTCTACAGGACTTAACGTTGCCAAGGTTGAGAAACACTGCCCTACACCATTTCCGACAAATGGCAGTCCAATCTCTTCCTGAAAGCCTCCAGTGATGAAGCTCCCACAACTTCTGAAGGCAACTTCTGTTCCATTGGTTGAGAGGGCAGAGGGGATGGAGAGGAAGAACTACCACCAAGCCAATAGAGAAAACAATTTGAGAAGAAGAGATCTTGGAGAGTATCCCCCTTGAAAAGTATTTGAATATGAATAGCTTGGGTTAGTAGTTATGTTGTTGGTTTGAGCTCCCATCTTGGCAATTTGTTTGCAAATGTTTGGTCCCCCATTTGAGGAGACATTTTTAGTGTGCTTTCCACTGAAGATGTCTCCTCGAATGTGGACCAATTCGAGTTTGCAACCAAATCACCAAGCTGGGAGCTCAAACCAACAACATAAGTATCTCCAGTTCACAGAAATGGGGAGGGAAGCACATTCAGACATGCAAGATTGCTGTAGCTGTCATAATAAACATGCCATTGTAGGGCTAACTTGTAGGACTGGCAAATGTACAGCTTTAATATTTCCTTTAAAAAGTGCTGCTTATAATACAATTATGATAAGAGGCTTAGGAGCATTGTTAAAAAGTTAGGACAAAGAGTGGCATATAGAAAATTCAACAGTGATTACTTAATATGGACCAAGAGATGGCAAGGAGATTGGAACTTTGGGTTAACCATCTAGGATTCCAAATTGTTACATATATTTATCTTTGTGTACTGTAGAAATAGAGTCTGCAGAAGGCTTACAGTTTTTAAAAATGTGACTTTGCTCCAGGGAGCTTCATGTAAATATTAGGATATAAGGGAGACCAAATTGAACCTGAATGGACTCATTTATGGGAAGTTGGCTGCTAGATTGGAAAGTAGTCTCTAGCTCATCGGTTTCTGAATCCTATTGTCTGAGAAACTCAGAACACAATGATCTCTAGCACTGTTTTTCAAAATTAATATTAAAGACTTCTTTCCAGTCAAATACAGTGAAAGACTTTACTGCTTTGAAAATGATTTAAAAGAGAAGACTCCTTTATATCCCTATAATTCTTTTATATCCCTGTTTGTACATCAAGGTCTAGGGAGAAGGTCTTCTGATTTCATAGCACTTTTGGTTAAATGTTAGTTTATTTGTGCCATGCTAATATCAAAAATATCCAAATTTGTTACACTTCTGGTTGGTCTATGATGAATGTTAAGTAAATGGCAGATAGTTAACACTTCTGAATTAACTATTTGCCTCAATAATCAAGATTTATTTTCTATTAAAAATGAAAAGTCTTATAGTATTCACTGTGAAGAGCAGTTATAGTTGAAAAGCAAATAAATGTATAAATGAATGTGCTTATCTAACAAATTAATTCAAGTGGTTTCAGGTATACCAGTATTTATATCTGTAGTAGGAGACAATTTGTTCAAGCAAAATTATATTACTTTCTGTAATGGTTATATGCTTAAAACTAAATGGCAACTGATGAAATGTGGACACTTAATGATTCCAGGTATATGCAGAATGAAGATGGCTAGCCCATTGGGACACATTGAAATAATAATTCAACAGCTTAACAAATTCCATCCTGAAAATGAGAATGTTGGGCATTTCTTGAATGAATCAGCTAAAGTTTTACAGGTATGAGATGACTTTTGAAGCGCTCAGAAAATGCACATTTGAAATACTGTATTATTAAATGTCAGGAGCCATGTTTATATATACTGTATTTTTCGGAGTATAAGATGCACCTTTCCTTACCACACCCCAAAACAGAGCGTGGAAATATTGGTGCGTCTTATACATCGAATACAGCCATTTTTGGCCTCCCAAAGCCCTGCCCCCACATCCCATTTTTACAAAAACCGAGCCCTTTTCCGCAAAAACAGGCTTTTTTTGCCTTCCCTCAGCCCTTAGCAGCCCTCTGCAGGCTTCAGCAGGGCTGAGGCAAGGCAGAAACGGGGGGTGTTTTTCCCTTCCCCCAGCCCTGCTGAAGCTGGGGGCTGAGGGAAGGCAAACACTTTTTTTTCTTAGTTACCTCTTCGAAATCTTATACACCAGTGCATCTTATAGTCTGAAAAATGTGGTGTGTGTGTGTTTACAAGTGCGCGCGCGTGTGCACGCATGCACGTGCGCACACACACACACCGTAGGCAAAATAAATTTGGTTTGTGAATTGCATTGGGATCTTTGATACAAACTGTTTGAAGGGCAGCATTTGTTTCTTTTTGGTTTTTTATTTCCATGTGGTAGGGCAGTGCAGCAAGACTTCTTACCTCCACTAGCTAGTTCTTTTTATCTTTCATTTGTTCCTAATTATCTAATTTTAAACTAATTTTCTAACCAATTAAATCTGTCTAAAGTAGTCTTAGGTTTTTTTCTTTTTTGATTTTTTAATTATTTCTTCAATGGTGAGGAAGACAAAGAGGACTTTAATGAATTCTGGACATCCAAACTCCCAAAATCTCTAAAACAATTAAACTGGTAAAGAAGTTTCATTTATTGCACATAACCAATCCCAGATCACAAAAGATGATCACATAACCCTGGACATCACAACTATTATAAATACGAGTTCGATGATACAATTTTTCTTGGACAAGCTATCACAAAATTATTTTACTTTAAACGTCGTTTGGATTAATTTATGGTGGATAATTATGCTTTGTACATTTTGTACTGCTCAAAATATATACTACTTGTACATTTTGGTTATACCTTTTGGACAACAGTAGCTAATATTATTACTATTATTTTACATTGAATGATGACATTTATTTACATACATTAAGTTTTTGTTTTTACATTTAAATTAATTCTGTTTCTGTAGCCTTTCAAAGTAACAGATGAAATCCCTGTACCTGTAATGGATATCTTGTGTGGCTGTTTAGAGTATAAAACTCTATTGGATGTGGTAGTCGATGCATTTTATATCCGAGATGGAAAAAATTGCCTATTTTCTGAGCGTAACATGTATATTGGTAAGTATTCATTTATATAAAGAGAATATAATAGTGTTAGAAAATGAGTCTGATTTTTACTCTCCTGTATATATACTACTAATAACAGCAGCTATATATATGGGTATCAAGTACAACTTGCAATAATGCAAAAAATAAGATGTGAAACGTATCATCACAACATAAACCTTCAGTGCTTTGTATAGTGGATATATGAATATTAAGTCATGGTGTTATATAATACATTGTGATGAATTTTATCATTTGCCTAACTTGCCTTCCATTTCCACTCTTAGATAACTATATTTGGAGAAGGCAAGTAAGAAATTGTAGAAATCTTTAATAGGCTTAATTATTCACTTTGTCTTTAACATTAATGTATGTGCCTTTTCTAGTTATTTGTTATTTGGCTACTTTTCGACTTGAGGAACTTGGACTTCATCAGTTCAGCAAAATCATCAAATCAATGGATGCTGCTAAGATATGTAAGGTAATTAAAATATTTGCATTTCATCAGAATTAAATAAAATTTTTTATTGGGTTTTAAGTTGTATGGAATTTTAATGAATATTTTAAATAGTGAATAGTTCAAAGCTACTGCTTTTAGTACTTATCTTGTACTTGCAGTGGAAAAGTCTTCAAGTTGGTAGTTGTAAACACATCCCTCATCTACTACAAACTATACATATATTCAGAATTTTCAAATGGCAATTTATAAAATTAATATGTTTAAAACAACACAGGGCTGGCATCAAGGGCTAAATGATGAGGCATGGCTTATAGACTGCATAAGATGCTAAAACAAAGCCAAATTCCTTAGCACCATACATAAAGCCACTGTAACTACATTGGAAGAAAATCTAGCTATTAACAATTGAAAATTATGCTACTACTTATGAAGCATTTTTTATCTACTGTGAAAAAAAGAAGAAAAAGCAACTACCGGTACTTTATTTTCATCATTTAGAATCTTCCACTTATGTTTTTTTGTACATCCCTTAAAACGAGAATACATTGCAACATACCAAGAAATGTATGTTTTGAAAGAAACTGGGTTTCAGTTCATGTGGTACTTTGATTTTAGGTGAAATCAAATAATGCATACTAAAATGCAAGCCAAAGCAGGTAGTCCTTGGGTTATGAACTTAATTGGGACTGGGATTTATGTTGCTAAGTGAAACACTTGTTAAGCAAAACATCACATTACCGTGCTGCTTAACAAAACCAATCCTGGCAGTCTTAGTTGCCAGGACTCTGCGTTAGGAAAGAATCTCACACTTTTCTTATTCTGAACCACCTGCCTCTGATTTTCTCTCCTTGTTTCCCTCCTGCCCATCTCTGCTCTTTTGGCTGCTCTGCACTCTGCCATATACTCCTGTCAGCTCCTGCTGCCACCCCCAACTCACTTTCCCTGTCGTCTTCCTTCTACTGCTGATCTGAGATCTAGGCTCTGGGCAAGGCTTCTACCCTGGAATGCTCACAGTGAGTGCAACTGAGTGTCAGAGCATTATCTGCCAAAGAGCCAGAAACTTCCATCTTTCCCCCTGCCCCCCCCCCCATCTCTGCCCTTTTGTCTATCCTACACTAAGAAATGTGGTACGTGTCATTTTTACCTGTGTCACTACTAATCATCGAATTCAAAAGTCAAAAACAGGGTTTTCTTTCTTTTCCCTCCTTTTGCCTGGATCTTTAGTCCCCTCTAGTTTCTCACTTCTGTATCACATGGTTTATCTTAATTCTTTTGCTATTTTGTTTGTTTTTTTTTTTAAAAAAAACAGTTTATCATTTTTCATGAAATATTTTGAATATTTCAAAAGTTTTAAACTTTTAAATTTTGCTGGATCCTTAGTTGGTTTCAAGTTTTCTTAAATTCTTACCTATTTTTTGCACTATACTTTGTATCTCTTATTTCTGGAGTGAAGGCTCCTTCACTAGTTAGTTTTTTTAAACTTGTTGCTTTAAAAATAGTTACAGTATATTCCAAAAGTGTTTAGAAAGTGAGGCTTCACAAACCCAATATCCATATGGCTTTTCTCATCTTCCAATGCTCAAACCATGAATCAACTGCTTGTCCTGTTGTATTCTTGTAAAGAGCAGCTATCTGGAACTCAAGTGGGTAATTGTCCTCTCTTTCTCTGGAGAGGTTCTGTGGTCCTGAAGTCACTGGTCTGTCAGTCTGGCTACAGTGTTGTTTCTCCTCTTTCAGAGACATCTTAGCTTGTTCCCTCACTTGGAAGCCCTAGGTCCCCTCATTTGGAAGCCTTAGACCAGGGGTCAGCAAACTGTGGCTCTGGAGCCGCATGTGGCTCTTTCATCCTTTTGCTGTGGCTCCCTGTTGCCAGTCGGTGCCACAATTTTGGGAGGGGAGTTTCCGGTTGGGGTGGGGAAGCATGGTATGCTAGGAGAAGAGTCTCATGTAAGGAGCGGGTTTTCCGGTCAGCTCCAAAATTGATAGGGCTTTTGGTTAGGGAAGGTAGAGGAAAAAGGACGCCGTGCTAGGAGGAGACTCTATGGTGGGGGAACCGGATTTCTGGTCAGCTCAAGAATTGAACAGGGGGCTTCCGGTTGGGACCTTTGTGGCTCTTTGAGTGTTTATGGTTGCCGACTCCTGCTTAGACTATGAGATTGGGAAATACTTATCAGAATGAACTCTAATCTTCTAGAAGAAAATGGCTGTTTCAGGCCAGAACACATCCTCTCTGGCAGTGAACACCCAGATAAGCAAAGATTAACAACCAATAAACAATCAAACAGAAAATATAGGTAATCCTCGATATACAACAATTCATTTAGTGACTGTTCAAAGTTCCAACGGCACTTTAACAAGTGACACATGACTATTTTTCACAGTTACAAGCCTTGCAACATACCCATAATCGTGATCAAAATTCAGACACTTGGCAACTGACTCATACCTATGACCGTTGCCGCATCCCGGGGTCACATGATCCCCTTTTGTGACCTTGTGATAAGCAAAGTCAATGGAGAAACCGTATTCACTTAACAACCAGGTTACTAACTTATCAACTGCAGTGATTCACTTAACAACTGTGACAAGAAAGATCGTAAAATGGGGCAAACCTCACTTAACAAATGTCTCACTTTACAACAGAAATGTTGGGCTTCAATTGTGGTCGTAGGTCGAGGGCTACCTGTAATACCCTAATGAACTCTGAAGGAGAAAATCATACAGTCACCAAAATTGACAGGGAAAGTTACTGAATATAAACAGGGAGCAAATCCCACATTTGCTTTCACTAATTTATGTTATCTAGCTGTGTAATAAAATATGTACAAGCAAACAACCAGCCTCAGAGAAAACCAAACACTCCACATTGTTTGAACTACTGACAAGTACGCATGGCAGGCTTCCGTATCACAATAGCAACACATTTTCTCACAGCAACTTCCCACCATTGCTATTGCTATCTGTTAGAACACTGGAGGCATTACATTTCATTCAGTCCTTGTATTGTATTATTATTGTGGTGATAAGAATATCCATAGTGTTTCTGCAGTTCTTTGTTCCAGACTGTACACTATTTGGGGGGTTCTGAAATTTTGGGACATATTTGCAGAATATAAATATTTCTGGGTGTTATCATAAAAGAGGACCTGACCTGGGTCAGTGCTCACATTGCAGGACTGGTCAAAAGGCCCAGCAAAGATTATACTACCTGAGACTTCTCAGGAAGCAACAACTGAATGAAAAACTGCTGGTGACCTTCTACTGCTGCACCATAGAGAGTATTTTAACTTACTACACCTGTGTATGGTTTGCCAATTGCACAGTAGCAGTGCATAGGACAGCGCTCCAGAGAGTTAACATCATTGCCCAAAGGATCATTGGTTGCCCTCTCCTCTCTTTGGAAGAGCTTTATAGCTCCTGCTGCCTTAAGTAAGTTCAAAACATTCTTAAAGATCCATCTTATCCTGGGCACCCTTTTTTTTTTTGAACTATTATCATCTGACAGACGGCACAGGAGAATAAAAACAAGGACAAATAGGCTGAAAAAAAAGATTCTATCCCAGAGCAGTAACTATATTGACTCCTACTGAATACTGCAGTATTAATGCAATATCAGGGGTTTTTCAATTCAGTTGCATAGAATGCAGATGTGTGTTTGTGTTTTATTTTTATAGTTATAATGTACACTGAAGATGCCACTTAATTTCGTTGTACGAAGTACAATGACAATAAACTAAACTAAACTAAATATAGAGAAAAGTGGTATTTCCAAAACGTTTCCTCAGTTCTAATGGGAAAATCTACTATGGTCATGTCTAGTGCTCCAGGCAATATTTCTATAGAAATTATGAATAAGTTACTGCTGAAAATAGAAAGTGTGATCTAATTTCAAGGCAAAGATATTTTTTTGATTAAGCTTCTTTCATTGATGCATACAGTCTTTTCAGTTCCTTAGATTCTTTTTCAATTTGGTGAATTTGCAAACATGGATAAAAGATGAATGGAGTCAGATTTATGATTCGGTTTATGTAAATGAGAATTGGATTGAACCACTGGAAAAGTAAGTAATAGAAGCATTGCAGACATGCTTTTTCAGAAGTAATTCCCAATTCATTGTCAGGACATATTTCTCAAAAATGTGCATGATTTCCTGTTTGAATGCATCTCAAGTAATATTGTTCATTTGAATCTCCACATCACAGAGATAGGCACTGTTAATTCTTTGTATTGGACTTCCAGTTCAGGATCAATCTAAATGCTTAGATTCTATAAAATAATTTAAATTGCTTATATTAGTATTAATTAAGCAGATGGAACCCAACCAGAAAAATAAAATTGTATTTTTGTTTGTTTTTTCTTTGTTTGTTTTGCTTCCTGGAAGATGGCAGCCGAAAATACAGCAATTGATCAGTCAGTTGGATAATATTGCCGATAAACACGCTATTACAACTTTAAAGACGACTCAACCAAATGAGTTTCATTTGACGGTCCCTAATCCACGAGCTATACTGATTCCCGAGCAAATTCCACGACAAGAGAAAACAAAACCTGTGAGTTCTGTATTTTTCTGTCCAAAAAAAAAAAAGAAAAAAAAAGAAGCTTGATTGGTTTTTGAAAGTATTTCAAAAAAACCCTTAAACTTTGCTCTCTTATAATCCATTCTTCTCCAAACTCACTGCATTGCAAGTGGGGAGGAGGAAGACTGCTTGACCTATTCTTGCTCCCTCCAGAGTGGAGAGATAACTGTAGTAAATGTGAGCATTGGGCATAAAGCTATTTTTTTCAGCACCATCATATCTTTGAATGCTTACCGTATAAAGCAGTTGTTAGCGATGACTATCTATAGATTCTGTCTGTGTATTTATGCTCAGGTTCCCAAGAATACTTACAAACCTCCTAAAATGAAGCAGCATCTAGAAAGAATCAAACTAAAGAATCGCCAGCAGGCAGAGGCAAGTTTAGTATTTTAATTATTTATTTATTTCACTATATTTTCTGGAATTTATCTACCCATATTTGTTGTATTTTGAGATATCAGTGTGGTTTCCAGGGAATTGCTCAAAAGTCATAATCATATAATTAACCACGTATTTGAATAATTGCTTTTCAAGGTTCTGCTTCAGATTCCTACTTATGTGATAGTTGATTAAACACTACTGCTACATATTTTTACTGTTCATAAAAAGGCTAAGACACCAAATTAGGCAAGGAAATGGCAAGAGAACGCCAGCCCATTTTAGACAAGTTCATCTTTGTAGGGGGGAAGGTCCATCTCATTATCACCTTCAGATTTAGATTGTTCCTCATGCTGAGAATATGACCTGCAAGTTGAGAGTCATCTAGGTGCAATAATGTTATATAGTTTGTGGGAGAAATTCTTTTGGAGCACATCTTCATTAGTGATATGGTCAAAATAGTGAATCCTTAGGATTCTGCAAAGCCATATTTATTAGGAGATATTAAGACTTGTTAATACTGGTTTGACACCTTCCAAGTTTCACTGGCATTAATGGCTCCTGGGATCACTATAAAAGGGATCAGTTTAATTTTCAGTGATATAGACAACAAGGACCACATTTTATTCATCTTCTTGAAAACAGCTGTTGCTTTTACAGTGCGGAGAGGGAGGGGGAGAGAGAGGGATAAAGATAAAGAGAGTATTTGCTTTTGTATGTTAAAGAATAAACATTAAATTTCTGGCCAAAGAATTAATGACAGTAATCAATTTTTAGTATGGTCACATACCAGCATTTAATTAATGGCATTAAAATTACATTTTATTTATTTATTAAATTTATATTTTCTTTTAGGAACTGCTTCTAGAAGCAAATATTAATCAGTTCAATTGTGCAGCTCCAAAGTTTGATTACAAAAGCAGTGTAAGTAAAATAGAAATCAAGAAATGAATGTAGTTATGAGTAAATGGAAGAATGTAATGTAATAAGATTTATTTATTGTAATGGTATTTAAATAATTTTGAATAATTTTTTATTTGATATTGATAATGGTTTGCAGCATAGGCTATGAGCTCATTCTAAGTTCACTTTTAATGCTGACACAATTTGAAGTTGTTTAGCAATTGCATAACAGGCAGAGGTGGATGTCACATACTGTAACAACCGTTTTGCCCAGCACCGGAAATGCACATGGCGTCATAAAACATGGCAATTCGCTTGTGTATGCCGTTCACACATGTGTGCAGCATCAATAAACACAACAATTAGCTCACGCGCCTTCTGCACATGCATGCGGCATCAAATACACAATGATATAGGATGAGATTGCGCCCGGGTGTGTGGTTGGGGCCACCCATAGGTCACAACTACTGGTTTACCCCAGGAGTGGGTTGCTGCCGGCATTATGCTGGTTCGACATGCAAAATGTTTTGCACATGCACGCTCACTTCCCTCGCACACACACCAAATGTGTGCTCCATGCACCTAAAAAGGTCTGCACATGCGCACAACGTTAGAAAAGAAAACAAATTACATTTCTGCGTATGAAGATTGTTCTGCGGATGCGCAGAACCTAAAATCAAGATGGCACCACCGGCAATAGAACCAGTTCGGGGGTGTGGCAGGCTGATTTACAACCTATTTGGCCGAACTGGTCCGAACTGGTAGGAACCCACCTCTGTTTCACCCAAACCAGTCTGAACTGGCAGCAGCCCACCACTGAGAACAGCACGTAAGCTGTGAGTCGTTGCTCTTATTTATATTTGTAAGATGGCCAGAGTCTTGGTAGTCTGCTGGTAAAGAAGAGAACTAATCAGCACTAGTAATAACAAAAGTGCCAATATATTACCCTCCTTTATTTTCTTCTATTTATCCAATTTATTATTGGCAAATATTTACATACTTTGCATAATCAAATGCCTATCTCAAAGGTGCTTTTCACTTTCTTTTTTCCATTGTTTTTCCCCCCAAAGTCCTTTTGAAAAACACCTTTGGGACAACCATGACCTGGATGACTGAGAATCTCCATGGATAATCAAGTGCATAATTTGATTTTGAAATATGCTTTTTTCAATAGAAGAAGTTATATAATAAAGTTACAATATTTTTTACTTGTAGATGAAGGAAACCCTAAACCTTGTTGAAAAATTTGAGGCCCAAAAGATCAAGTACAAGGTGAGCAGTTCTGGGTAGCCGAATGTTTTAAATTGGTGAGATTCAAAAAATTCAATTGAAATCAATTTAAAACCAGACAGGTAACTTTTTGGTGGCCAAGGACTTCCTTAATGTTTATTTCTTTTTTAAAAACAATTGTTTATTAAGTTATAAAGTATTATAAAACACAAAATAAATAAAAGAGCAGTGAGGCAGGAGGGGAAAGGGGAAAGGGTTGTGCTATAAATGGCTGAACCATAATCTAAGTTTACTGAAGTAAATATAGTTTCCTTCCTGACCATAAACTCCATATATTTTATATCATTCTATGTGAAAATGATATGTAAAGGAGGAATGTATACCTCACTGTTCATCAACCAATGAATTAATGGAATTCCTGAACCAAATCATGGCCTCTTCATATTTTTATTAATGTTAGTTTACTTTAAAACTAACAATAGGATCTTAGAAATATCTTACTAAAAAAAAGATCCACTTATTTTCATATGACTTATTTTAACTAAATAAGATTTGATTATAGGCTAAATGTGAAATGAAACATTTTAGGGAATTAATAGATCTTAATATAGTTTGACTGTTAATCATACTTGGGAGGATATGTCACTGATGAAAATAGGAATAGATTTTTTTACATTAGATACTATACAACTTATCATCAACTACATATTTAATAACTAAAGAAACCTAAATAACCATTTTAAAATGTACCATATTTTTCGGTGTATAAGACGCACCGGAGTATAAGATGCACTAAGATTTTGAAGAGGCTAATTTAAAAAAAAAGTTTTTGCACTCTGCAGACCTCCCACATACAGTTTGTTTTTTGTGAAAACAGGCCCTTTTTTGTCAAATGGGCATGCATAGCCTTTAGGAGGCTTATAGAGTGCTCCTGGCGGCTGGAGGGGGCACAAAACTGCCCATTTTTCGGTCATTTTTGCCCTCCCCAGCCCCCAGGATCACTCTGGAAGCCTCCTAAAAGCGATGCACGTACATTTTTGCAAAGGGGGCGGGATTTCGGGAGGCCAAAAATGCTGTATTCAGTGTATAAGATGCACCCAGATTTTCACCCTATTTTTTGGGGGGGGAGAAGGTACGTTTTATACTCTGAAAAATATGATAATTAGGGAATATGGTACTGTTATATTAATTATTGACTGTTAAAGATTTCTTTTGCAATTTTGCTTCTAAAAATATGCATTAATTTATCCAACAGACTGACAGTACTCCTGTTAAGCTAAATGCAGCAGCAATCTTAAGAGAAGGTGTTCTGTACGAAAGAAAAGTGGAACAGGAGCTTAAGAGGTACTTAATCTGTGTCAGATTTTGATAGGGTTTTTATGTCTTCTAAAGAATGACTGCATTGCATTAAAGGAAATTAAGATACTATCTATTGTTTATAATAAAATTAGTCTCCTCTCTTTCAAAATGTAAAAGATTCCAAGGATTATTAATAAAGGTCAGGCTATGTTATCTGAGATATATTAATAGTTGTGGGAATTCTGAATAAGAACATAAGAAGAATCCAAGGCATAACTATTTTAGTAGTTTCAGTTCTCCTATCTGAGGAGAGTTAGTTTGGTGAAGTGGGCTAGAAGCTGGAAGACTGTGAGTTCTAGTCCCACCTTAGGCACAAAGCCAGTGGGTGAGCTTGGGCCAGTAATAACCATTTATTCCTAGGAAGGATGCAGGGACTTCTCTAGGCAATCTCCAGGAGTCGATGGTACATAAAGATAGAAACATAGCATTAGAAAACTGACAGCAGAAAAAGACCTAGTTGTCCATTGAGTCTGCCCTTTGAGTTTTCTGGTTTTTAAATTTATGTATTTATTTATTATTAATATTATTATTTTCATTTTTTGTTGGGTGATGGACACGTGGTTATTCCAGGCATGTTTAAACTTTGTTACTGATGATTGACCAACAACCTCTGCTAACGTTGATTCCAAGCTTAGGGTATAAGAACCAGATGTGTGTTTCTTAACAGTTGTAATTAAAAGAGGTGCACTTGTGAGAGACTGGAGATAATGGACATTTGTACAAGCTTCGGGTCAACTGTAAAATCAATTTAACATGCTAGAAATCACAGCAGAGTTACTGAGAATCTCCACAGACATTCTTCAAATAG
Source organism: Natrix helvetica (assembly GCF_964273705.1). Classification (NCBI taxonomy): domain Eukaryota; kingdom Metazoa; phylum Chordata; class Lepidosauria; order Squamata; family Natricidae; genus Natrix; species Natrix helvetica. The sequence goes on from NC_138549.1 coordinate 23,971,367, forward strand.
AGGTATATCATTGCCTTTTTCAAGAAGATAGATACCACTCCTTCGTTTAAAGAGGCACCAATGACCTCCCAAATCCAGTCAGTCATTCCTAAAGAAGCCAGATTGGGCAAGGATCCAGCCGGTTGTACAAGACCCAGCTTACTTGCTTATCTCTGTCTGTCTGTCTATCATCTATCTGTCTATCTGTCTGCCTATATGCCTGCCTCCCCTCTCTATCCAAAATATCATCTATCACCAATATATTTAGTCCAACTCAACAAAACATAATAGAAGAGAGTCTAGAAATAAACATTAAAATAAGCAAGAAAATATTAAGAGACTGATCTAGATGAATTCAAATCATTTGGACCTGATGGATTGCATCCCAAAAAGGAACACAGATGTTATGTCAGAACCATTGTACCATATCTTTCAAAGAACCTGGAGCATTGGGGAAGGACTACATGTTGGGTGCAGTTTGTCAGCCTGTTACAAATCCATCTGGTGGCGATGCTGTCTATCTCACATTGATTTTATCAGGAAGTAGATTGTGGTCTACTTTGTCAAACTTCTTACTGAACTTCAAGTATATTATGTCCACAGCATTTTTCTGGTCCATTAATTAATCACTTTGTCAAGGAAGGAAAAAGATTTGTTTGATGGGATCTACCCATGTTGGCTTCTGGTTATAACTTTGCTTGCTTCTAGGTGTTAGGTGAAAAAAGCTTATTTCTCAACCTAAAAGAGGTGCAGATAACTTACCTAGCGGTTACCCTTAAGGTGTTTGGTTGATATTTGTCTAGGAAAAAGGCTGGAAATGCTAGGAAAACAAGAGGCAGGAGGGAGATGAGCCAAAGGCCCCCACTTATAACTATTCTAACTTTCACATAAGATAGCAGTGTTTGAGTTGTACTGTTTCCCTTCAAAAATCTGTTTTAATTTTTATTATAGAATCGAACATCTTCTCCAAGGAGCACAGGATCCATCAAAATTTCTGGAATGGCAGCAACAAATGCATAGGAAAGATTTGGACCAACAGCTGACAGAAGCAGAATGTAGAAAACTACAAGGAAAGCTAAGCTATGAGGAAGCTATTTTGGCACGCCAATATTGCATTCAGGAAAAGAAAAAAAATGCTGAACAGAAGAGAGAAGAGGTACTGAGTGCTCTTCAGATTTTATATGGGTTTGAGTTGCACATGTGGGTTATAGATTATAGATACATTATTAAATTATAGATAAATGCATTTGACAGAAAAAGGAGTTTAAGTAGATTCTTGGGGTATGCAGGAAAAACAATGCTTTTCATAAAAATAACCCTTTCTTCTTTTTTCAATCCCAAAAGGATTTGTGTGTAAAGGCTATCATGCATAAGGCACATAATGTTTCTTATTCAAACTTAGTAAGAATAAAAAAAACTACACAATCTCCCTCTTTCTATTCATAATGCCTCTGTTTTGCTAAGATGCAATTTCGATTTATTGACTCTTGTGAAATTTACTGCTACATCTAGATATTTCTTCATGGCTTGAAAATGTTTTTTTTAAATATCTTATAGATTGCTATCTTATTTCAGATCTCCAATATCTTACATGTTGATCAACTTTTAATTACTTGTTTTATGGAGTTTATTTCATTCCTTTGTACTTCCTTCCATTACTGTTCTTTTCAGAATAAATTATTTAACCAAGATAAAGGATGATGCCTATATAAAATACAAACTACATACACACATAGGAAATGTTTTGTATGTCAGCATTTGTATTTAAGCTGTAAACTACTGTAAATCTAGAAGATATGGCAGCACATTAATTGGAGAGATAGACGAGCTCAAAATAGTATGCGTAATATTCTCTCCTCCAATTTTCAAGAGAGTGATAACATTCTGAGATTATGAATTATGAAGGTGACTTTATAATTAATTCTAAGGGAGGAATATGGGTGATAACCACAGAAGTGCCTGGATGGAAAGTTTTATGATTAATCCAGGCTTCAGAGGATCCATATAGAGATTAAAGAGAAAGATGTAGAAACAATGAGGAATAGTTAATTATGTTGATCTGAATTTCACTCCCGGTGACCCTTGGATAAATTCTATTACTATTATAAGGAAATTCCAGGAATCACTTCAATTTTATCCACTCACATTGTCCATTATTTTCTCTTTCTTCTACTACCTTCAATGCTAAACATATAATTTTTTCTAGTTCAGTTTCGGTTCATATCACTTCACGCTCAAGGTTCTCAAACAAACAGCAGGTCCAGAATTGATTGGTTCTCTTTACAGTCTATTGTACAGGTCTTTATCCCCCCCCCTTTCTTAGTATTCAGCCTTCATTGGATTATATTGTCCTAATCATCCTAATATTTGTTATTTTGAAATATCAGTATCTTTTATAATTTGTCTAAATGTGTCATTATTTTCCTCCCTAGAAATATTACCATCTTTACTTCTCCAACAAATTATTTATTTGTATCTATCTTTGAATCCCCACCATAAACAATGCTGTACCTTAATGAAATTGTATCAGTAAAATAATGAACTGGATATTAAGCGGGACATTGAAAAAGGATAGTAAAGAATAGAATAGAATAGAATAATAATTTTAAGTTTATTTTCACTTGGAATGTATACTAATCAGCATACATTAAAATGAAATTTCGTTGTGTACAGCTCAAAAGATCACCACCTCCAATATACACTACATAACCATGACAGAATAAATAAACAAATACAAAATTATGTATATACCCCCATATATGACATAGAGAAGCAACACAGTCTAGTTCAGATGTATACATGTACATGGCGAGAAAATAGTGAAGAGTTGAACGACGTGAGTATTTTTAGTTGAACTCAGCCAACAAAAAGCTGAAGGAAAAACACTCCTTTTATCTTGATATATATGTCTGTGAATTTTTTTTCATGCTCTCACATGGAAAATGAACAGCATATAAAGCAAAAGCAACTTTAAACCACTCTTCCAGAAAATTCAAAAATGAAAAAGCTAATCAGTTTTAATATCAAAAAGATTTTAATGCATTTACCTGAGTTTCTCTGCAGATCCCTGCAAGTCTTCGTGCACGGTCCACAAAAGATTTGCAGAGAAGCTGGGATAAAGTTGTGTTTGTAACTTCCTTTCTAATCATTTTAACATTTGAATTAAGATGTGGAAGACTATTGTGAAATCATTTAAAACGATCTTTATTCCAATTAAACTACTAGTTCTCCAGTGCGCTGCTTGAGGAATCCAAGCATGGGTTAACTTTGTCCATTACCCTAGAGACTGAGTTACGTAATTGTTGACCACCCCTGCTCTGACTGGGATAGTTCAGTTTTTTAACTCAGTCCAGCCTAAAGAGACGTAAAAATTTTTCTTCTAGGACATTAGACAAATTACTCATTATTATTTAGTTGTTATTTCTGGATTTAATTACTTCTGGATTTATTTCAATTTGGGCTGAATATTGTGGTTCAAGACAGAGTAAACCACGTTGTCTACTCATTCCGACAGGCTGTAATTACGCTGGGCTAAATTCGCTCCCGTTGGTGCCTCGGCAGCTTCCCTTGAGGCTCTTGCGGCCGGGGGAACCAGCGCATTGAAAGGATTGCAGCAGCTAGCTGCCGCGGATGTGAGTCGGTTCGCCGTTCTGCATTCCCGCGGGTGCAGCAGTGAGGGTAGGTTCGCCTCTCTTGCGTCGGTTTGGGTGGCCATGATCCGCTTAGAGAGTGCGATCAGCCCAACGTTATTTCGTCGCCTCACATTTGCGGCGCTGCCGTCTCCTTTGTTGTCGGCTTCTGTTGTGCCGGCTGCAAATTGCAGAGCTTTCTGTAGGCGAGCGGTCGCCATTTTGAAGACATTTGAATTTTGTGCCATTTCTCTCTGCAGCGGCGGCCATTTTGAAGCCGCTATTCTGGGCGCCGAGGTACAGCCGGAAGGGGGATGCTTAGCGTTTCATGCACAAATGGCCCCTACGTCACTGACTGCTTGTTCTGGGAGCTGAGGAGGTCAGTTCACCATCTCTCTGCTCCAGTGCCTTGCAAAGTATTCAGAGCTGTTCCACTTCGGCCTTTCCGGCAATCACCTGTGATATTGAGACGTGAGCTGAGCCTTTCAACTCCCTGTTACTAACTATGTCGATCGTTCCATCTCCGGAGACAGCGTTGGGGCTTCTACCTTTTCCCCGGTGCACTCCGAGGCCGCTGGGGCCAGTACTATGGTGGGGAGAGTCACCCCTAGGGCTGCTAGCCACAGGTATCCCGCTTCATCCGGGGCTCCGGTTAGGGCCGCCAAGCGCAAAGACAAAGGTAAATAAAAAGCCCCCATGGCCACCAACAGGTCACCTCTGGCTTTAGTAGCTGAAGGCCCCTCATCCGGTTCTCCCCTTCATTTGATTGAGATACAGGGTTGGTCTCTGGACCTCCCTAACCCCCCAGAACTAACAACTAAGGAGGGGGGATTGGGGCCTCAATCTTCCCCTGATCCTTCTGAGGCCAGTCCAGCCTCAGTTCCAGTGCCCATGCGTTCAGAGCCTACAGCCACGTTTACCCCCACACCTGCTGGGCTGAGGCATGAGGAAGGTGCTGTGTTAGACCCTATCTTAATTGAGACGAGGGACAAACATAAAGTCCTTCCGTCGACCAGTAGATCTACAGACAGGAGACAATAGCCCTACAACAGAAGGCAGCCATTTCAGGCTGGGGATTCGGGCACACTACCGCCCCATATAACTCCCAGTACAACTGGTCTTATACACAATCACAGGATAGGGCTCAGGAACCGTTCTGGGACCAGAGATGGAGGCCGGCAGCAGAACCAGCAACACCCTCAGGCGTGGTGGCCATTTTGTGGTGCCAACAACCGGTCCTTTCCTAGATACCAGTGACTCACACAGGGTGGGGCCCGGACGCCCGGGCCATCCAGACAGTGAGGCAGGGCCTTACTCTAGAATTTCTCACCATTCCCCCGAGAGGTTTCATCAGGTGCCCCGTACCCAGGTGTCAAATAAAACGGCATCTAATGGAACTGAGATCCAACATCCCGGACGATCGGATACACCTCTCTCGGGGACTCTCATTCATCAGAACCCCCAGCTGTTACAGTTAGCTGTGTGGCATGTGAGCGGGCTATCTTGACTCGACAACACTTTTCTGACAAGGTCATCGACACAATCCAGGCAGCGCGACGCCCATCCACAACTCACATCTACGAGGCCACTTGGCAGGCTTTCTGCAGATGGTGTTGGACAGCCGGTGCTGACCCGATCAAGACATCCGTACAACAAGTATTGGACTTCTTGCAAATCGGCATGGGCAAGGGACTAATGTCCAACACCCTCTGCCGCCAAATTGCGGCTCTATCAACTGTGGTTGGCGGCGGGCAGGGCCATTCCCTGGCACAACACCCCAGGGTCCGATCATTCCTGAAGGGCGCATCGAACCTCAGGCCGCCGGTAGTGCATCGCAACCCTACTTGGGACTTGTCTCTGGTGCTTAGGGCCCTCACAGCTGCACCATTCGAGGCCATTCACACGATCAGTCTCCAATTGTTGACCCTTAAAACTGTTCTTGGTAGCAATTACATCGGCTAGGAGGGTGTCGGAGCTGGCAGCGCTATTGGTCCACGAGAACCTCTGTATCTTCTATCTGAACAGAGTCGTTCTGCGGTTGGACCCAGCATTCCTTCCGAAAATTAACTCTTGGTTCCACAAGGTGCAAGAACTCATTCTTCCAGACTTTTGCCCGCAGACTTCACATCCACAGGAGCGGCGTGGCATCACCTTCACGTTCGCAGGGCGCTCCATCGCTATGTGAAATGCACTGCATCATTTAGAAGGCCGGAGGCACTGTTTGTGTCATTTCAGCCATCATCCATGGGGCAGAAGGTGTCGTCACATACCATCGGACGCTGGTTGAAAGCGTGTATCGCCCTTGCCTACAACAGTCAATCCCAACCGGTTCCCAGACACATCACTCCCCATTCCACCAGGAGTGTTGCTGCCATGGCGGCCTGGGCGATGCAGGACTCAGTGGAGGACATCTGCAGGGCGGCGACTTGGTCATCACCGTCGCCCTTTGTCAGACATTATAAAGTAGACATGTACGCCTCGGCAGAGGCTTCCTTTGGGCGGCAAGTCTTGCAAAGGGTTCTTTCACCACCTAGGGCCCTGACCAGCCTAGCTCCCGCCCTTGACTCTCATTGCTTTGGCATGTCCCATGCTTGGATTCCCCAAGCAGCGCACTGGAGAATGACCGTTGACTTACCTGAACGGTCCTTCTATGTGCGCTGCGAGGGGAATCCAAACCCGCCCTCGGCTTCGGCTGGTCCGGGCATTTGACTTTCGCCTACACTTTCACTCATATGGTTACTTACCTCATTGACTATTTGCATTCCATGACAATTATTCCATCTCTTGGATTGGCTGAGCCTTCGTACAAAACTGAACTATTCCAGTCAGAGGAGGCGTGGTCAACAATTACATAACTCAGTCTCTAGGCTAATGGACAAAGTTAACCCATGCTTGGATTCCCCTCGCAGCGCACATAGAGGGACTGTTCAGGTAAGTCAACGGTCGATTTATGTCTATTTGCTTACCGTACTTGGAAATTATTTTTGGATTTTAGACAGAAGAAATGCGGCTCCAGTGTGCAGAAAGATGCCTTCAAGAAAGGAAGGAAAAAGAAAAAAAGGCTCAGCAAGTAGCAGAGGGACATAAAAATGTGAAGCAAGCACAAATGAAACTCCACAAATGCAAACAGCAAATAGGTATTAAGAGTGTCAGATCTATAGAGTTTTAACTAAGTTATTTAGCAACTGGAGCATTTATGAACTTGAGAGAAATGATGTCATTTCATAAGCATTCTTCTTGTCAGAGCAGTAGCAACGAGATTTGGTGGGAGATTTATCATTATCTCCTCTGTCATGGTCAGGCCATTCCATAGTGGCCTTGAAATTTTCCAGTGCTGCCCCCTTCTGCAGGGAGACCGGATATATTTGAATAATCCATCCTCAGCAACCAATGGATCCTCCGTGGCTCCAGAGTGAACTGGGGGATATCCAGAGGATGTCTGCTGTGGAGGCTTTGGCCATAGCTTGGAATCAAAAGGTGGCTGGAGGAGTGACAGGCGCATACTTATGTGCCCCCTCTTGGCTCATCTCTCCTGATTCCTCCCCCATAGTTCACAGAATTGTTGAATGTTGAAGAGGGCCAAGAGCCCCACTGGAGGGAGACAAAAAAGGAACCCAATTGATCATAAATGTACTCCTCTCCCCATACCCCACCATTAGCTGCTATTCTGTGACTCAGCTATCTTACTTGAGAAGACAAAACGAGAAAACTGATTGGTTTCAGAGGTTGCACTTAAAAGAGGTTGCACGTAAAAGCTTTACCATCCCCAATGTATAAGCCTCTGAAATTTTTCTTTAAAACATCTCTTGAATACTTTAGAACAGAGATTTCTTGATAGATTTCATTCTATACAAAATGGATTCCCTATACTCCCTGGTGATGCTTTTAATCTGTGGAATCCCTAAATGCCCCTAAACAATTAAAGAAACTGCTACCCTTATGGTGTCTATAGATGTCATCTGCAGGAATGGAATGGGATGTAATACAAATATGCCTTTTGGGGTCTATGTTGATGACATTGTCACTGACCATTGATTCAAGTTGCAGAGTAGCAAGAGCTCTTTGAATATATTCTCTAATTACTTAGACCTCCAATTACAATTTACACCAGAATTCATTCTATTTGCAAATCGTTTCTGTATTTACTTATCTTTGCCAATAGTATATTAGTAAAGTTTATATCTTTTTCTGTTTTTCTAGTTCAAGAGGTATCTAAAAAAAGCCAGGACATGCTACTTCAAGTTTTAAAAGATGAAGAAGAGAAATTTAAAAAAAGATATGAACTGATTCAGCAAATAAGAGCTATAGAATATGTGCCATTCCTGAAAAATAGATTTATTGACTTAACTAAGGTAAATTCGTAATAAAATAGTATGGTTAAGCCAACAGTGAATTAGAAAACGAAGATATTTTGTTTATTATAACTTATGAATCCCATCTTATAACTTCTAAAAATGTTTTTCTATTAATTTCTCCAGAGTTTTAGAAAGCATTGTTAAAATGTTGGATAGCATTGCTAGAAACGACCTAGCCATTCATTTTTTGTGAGCATCTTGTGGCTGAGTGTAATTTTTTATGACAGGAATATGAAATCTGTTGTATCTTGGATACTTTCTGGCAATCCACCTTTCTTAAACTTTTATTCCGGACAATTTGTTCCTTCCAAATTTTCAGGAAAGAAGATTAAAATAACGGCCCTTTTAGTTCAGTACCATGAATCTTAATTTGTTTTACTAATAAGATATTTGTTTGTTTGTGTTCATTCATAATATTAAACCATTAAACCAAAGGTCCATTGGCCATATGCCAGCTGTTGCATTCCTTTATTCCTCAGACTGATTCTAAATACTAATGACTGATTCTAAATACTAAATCAGGAGCCAAGAAAGTAACATGTTTTGCCATATATTTTTTCCCATTGAAAATCAAAGATAATCCACAAATTGCTGCTGCTTACCTTGGTTATTTTTGTTTATACTTCAGTTCTCAAAAAAATTATATGTGAATGCAGTGTTCTTGTTTTATTTGGTAAGTAAAGTAACTATACTGTGTCTTTCCACCTACTATATGCATTATTTTCTGTTTTCAGATCTTCACTAAACCTTTTATATAGCTACATTGGCTACATGTCAGGGAATTGTGCAGCAGGTGTACAAATGAAGTCAGAGACGCTGACACGAACTTTATATAAATAAATACATTTTACATCTATATTTACAACAGACAAGGTAGACTGACAGGAGCATTATGAGATAAATTGTCAGGATACACAGAAGAAAAAGGCAGGAAAAGCGGGAAACTCCCCCTCTACGCCCACAGCAGCCAATCACAGCGCAGATTGCCTCACACAGGAGTCCACACTCTCCAACCAATCAACCACAACTATGTTCTGGCTCACTGCACAACCTCATTGCTCCAGCCACTAAGTTTAATTTTTTTTGTGTCTCCATGTGGATTCTAATGTAAATTAAGATACAACAGAAACATGGTGCTTCTGCTTTTCTTTTCCACAGACTGGTAACCATGGTGTACTTGGTGAGATGTCAATTGTGGAACTTCAAGAACGTTTAGCTTTGCTGAAAGAATCCCAGCAAAAAGCAGAAGAAGAGAAGAGGGATCTGATAATCCATGAAAAACAAGCGAAGGAACAACTTCTTTTGGATAAATTGGATCAAATCTGTATGTTCAGAGAACAATTCGGCAGAGCAGCTGCATTAAAGTTAGTTTGAAATACGGTAACATTTATGCAGACTCCATTGTTTAAGCAATGCCATTATTTATGATGAAACACATGCCATAAAAGTGTGCACACTAAATTTATTTATTTAATAATCTCATAGACAAATAAATAAAGTGTACAATTCAATTGAAAAAAACCTGATCCTTTTTCCACCCAAAAATCCTTTGGGTGGGAAAATAACAATAAAACACACAATAATGTGATTGCATAAGTGCATACCCTCTTAGAAATAAGGATATGACTGTTCAGAATTAACCAATGTTAAATAGTAGTCAGTTTGCCACTAATTAAGGGGACTCTGACAAAGCCACTGTGCAGCTGTTGTAGTAGGATTTACTAGAACAATTACTTGCTTGCCTCTTACGGTAAAAGTCATGGTCTGCAAAGAGCTTACAAAGCATCAAAGTGATCTCATTGTTGGAAGGTATCCTTCAGTAGAAAGGTACAAAAATTTTTCGAAGGCATTGAATATACCATGGAACACAGTGAAGACAGACATCAAGAAGTGGAGAAAATATGGCATAATAGTGATATTACCAAAAATTGGATGTCCCTCTACAATTGATGAAAAAAAAGAAGAAAACTTGGTCCGTGAAACTGCCAAGAGGTCTACGACAACATTAAAGGAGATGCATGAATTTCTGGTGAGCACTGTATGTGTACTACATATGAAAACAGTCTACCGTATTCTTCATGTAAAACATCCAAAGCCAGCTACATTTTGCAAAAACCTACATCAAGTCTGACAAAAACAGGTGACAGTTAAAGCATTGTGGTGGCAGCATTAAGCTTTGGGTCTGCTTTTCTTCAACTGGAACTGGGGCAAGGTGGAGGGAATTATGAACAGTTGCAAATATCAGCCAATTTCGGCACAAAACCTTCAAGCCTCAGCTAAAACCCTGAAGAGGCATTTCACGTTTCACCATGACGGCAACCCAAAGCATGCCTCCAAATCAACAAAAGAGTGGCTTCCCTGGAAGATCATCAAGGTTTTGGAGTGGCCCAGCTATCCAGTTGGAATGTATCCAATTGAAAATCAGTGGGTTGACTTGAAGAGGACTGCATAGGAGCTGCCGTCGTAATCTGGCAGGTTTGGAACATTTTTGCCAGAAAGAATGAACAAATGTTCCCAAGAAAAGATGTGCCAAAAAGCTCCTCCTCCAAAAGATTGAATGCTGTCATAAAATAAAAAAACAAAATATTAGTTTTAAGGACTACGCACACTTACCCAATTATGTTACTTTACATTTTTATTGTATCTCCCCCCCCCCCCCCCGGATTTTTGTTTTTCTATCAAATTGTACAGCTTGTATGTTAAAAGCTAGAAAAAAGTCTGAAGTGATTTATCTTGATCTGATATTTTTACATTCTCCAAACCTGGCATTTTAACAGGGATGTTTAGACTTTTTATATCCTCTGTATATCTTGCCCCTATTTGCTGCCATCTTCTCTGGGTATTGCCCCAAGGATAGGAGATAAGGATATCTTCAGAGGGATTGATGCATGATCTGACATGGACATTATTTTTTTTCTATTCCTCTTTTACTCTTGCTCCATTTTCCAAGATATAATTACCAGTAAGTATATGTCTACCTTGGGAAACAAGATGGGAATCTAGACAAAGCAATACAAACATGCACAGAGCTCATCACATAATTAGCCCCGAGAAGCCCTTCCACTCCATAATGTGATAATGATCAGAATGTGCTACAGACAACTTATAGACAGCTGTCAGTGTGAGTAACTCTATAGAACCAAAGGGCAGAGTTCAAGATTTCATGGAAAAATGTGTGTTCATGGTAAGATTTCATCACAACTCCAAAGTGCTGTAGTTTTCCTTTGCACTGAACTGTTCTGGCTATTGATGTTTTAGTTGCCCTTCATTTTATATAATCCTCGACTTAACGACCACTGTCACTAGGATGTAGTTAAGTGAACCATTATATGACCACGCCACATTTTACGACCTTTATTGCTGCGATTGTTGAATGAATCATGTCATTAAACGAGTTCTGCTTTCCCCATTGATTTTATGCGTCAGAAGCTAGCTGAGAAAGCTGAAAATGGTGATCAGGCGACCCTGGAACACTTCATCAGTCAAAAATAATTTACCAAGCACCTGAACTGCGATCCTACGACCACAGGGACGCTGCAATAGCATAAGTGCAAAGACTGGTAGTGGGTCATTTTTTTCAGCACCGTTGTAACTTTGGTTGCTAAGCAAATGGCCATAAATCAATGGCTATCTGTATTTCAGATGAATCGGCTACTCTAAATTAGCACTCAGCTTTAGGAATTGGCTTACGTTTCTTGCCATTAATCAGATTGCTGTACAGTTGGAAGTTATGTAACCTGAAAAGCAATCTCAGCTAATGTGTGTTCCCTACCTATTTATTGCTGGCTTTTTTTATGGTAGGCAAAATGGAGAGATAACTATTTTGCTGTTGCAACTGATTCAAAAGACGTATATGAGAGTTCCATTAAATCGAAGACATTCCTGGTGTGTTTTTTGAGGAAATTGGAAGTCTCTGCCAGGACTATAGATCTACAACTTTAATTGCTTTTAATTTATTTATGAAGAAATAAGGGCACAATTTAGTGGATGCATGTTTCATAATGCCTTTTGTTTAGAATGGAACCATGCTTGGATGTGTATTTTTCTTCTTGTATGTCTTTCTCGTTAAGTTGTAATTAAGTCATTGTTTCTGGATAACAACTAATTGCAAAGTGTTATTTATTGTATCATTTTCTTTAGACAGGAGGAAAAGAAAACGAAGGTGTCGCCTCGTGAAGCCATTTTAAAAGAGGAACAAGTTTTAGATCTACAGAAAAAAATTATGGAAAAGTCTACTGAACGTAAAATGCAATCTGAATATTTAAAAACTAAATCTATGAAGTCTAATGGGAAATCAAAGCAACTTTGGAAGTTAGACAAAGTAAGGAAAGGAAAATAGCCCTTTCTTTTGCATTTTATAAAACAATCAGACTGTCCTCTCTTAATTTAATGGGTCTTTGAAGCATGTGTGGAAATTGGAAAAATTCTATATTCTTGTTTTACACTTTAAAAAATTAAGCATACACCCATACATTTAATATATTCTATATCTTGGTCGTAGAACATACATTTCCATTCCTCATATGTAACACTCATAATATGCATGAAAATATGACATGAGGTTTCAAAAAAGTTAAAATTTGTATAAAACAGCTGATTCAAATGTTAATCGTGTAAATATATGTTGAAATTTAAAGTATAATTTCAACACATACTTCAGTACTTGATTAATATCTGAAACTTTTTGAAACTTACATTTTCAAAGAGAAAAATAGAAAGGACAAAAAATGTTCTTAAATAACTAAAGAGCATTTTTGTCCTTTTGTTCTCTTTTAATTGCTTTTCAAATTTACTATAAGGCCATCATTTCCCAATTTTATTCCATCAGTGCAGATGAGTGGAGTAGCCATCACGTACACATTAATCCCAACTGCTTGGAAGGTATCACTCTTCTCTTTGCCCCTCCTTCAGAAGGCACAAGGCAAGCAATGCGCATGTTCAAGCCAAGGTGAAACCATTGGTGAAGTGGGATTTGCAGAATTGGCTTTAAGATGACATCTTCATCTGGAGGAAAATATTGGTTTTTTGAATTTAAATTGGCAACAGTAGCCTGCTGCTGGGTAATAGGGCAATCACAAGAAGCATCCTCTCCTCACTGGTGGTTCTGGGTCTATCTCACCTGATGAGCAAGGAGAGAAGTGCTCTGCTGAACACTTAATGAGGACACTCGCAATTCCACACAGCTTTGCTTTCTGACAAGCAATGCTTTAATTTTAAAATGCCTACATAGCACATGCGTGCTAATCGTTTCCGTCTCTAGGGGCGGTGCTCATCTCCGTTTCTAAGCCAAAGACCTTCCCACCAAAGGTGGTTCCTATTTTTCTACTTGCATTTTTTTACGTGCTTTCGAACTGTTAGGTTGGCAGAAGCTGGGACAAGTAACAGGAGCTCGCTCCATTACGCGGCATTAGGGATTTGAACCGCTGAACTGCCGACCTTCTGATCGACAAGCTCAACATCTTAGCCACTGAGCAACCGCATCCCTCAATGCCTACATAGTAATTGCTTAATAGTCGGTTCTAGAATTTTGTCTTAAGTTTGTTGTTTTCAAATAACAGCTTTTTTCCTGTTATTTGAAGACAAAACAACAGCACCTTCTCCCATCCTATGTTACCGTGGTGGCGCAGTGGTTAGAATGCAGTACTGTAGGATAACTCACGGCTTACTGCAATTCAATTCTGAGTGGCTCAAGGTTGACTCAGCCTTCCTTCTGAGGTCGGTAAAATGAGGATCCAGTTGGGGACAATATGCTGACTTTGTAAATCGCTTAGAGAGGTTTGGAAAGTACTATGAAGCAGTATATAAGTCTAAGTGCTATTGCTATTACCATATCCATTTGCATGAGGAACTTTCAGAGAAAGGGGTCTAAAATTACATTTGCAAGCTCACCTTCACAAGGAACTTCATGGCATCCCTGAACTAATTATTTTTTGCAGGATGTGTCCACATTACATTGATCTCACTCTCAGTTCATTGTTGAGATAACCTAGTCCAGTGCTTAGTTGTTTCAGATTGGAAATGGCATTTCATTCTTTTGACATAGAATTTCTAAGGAGGCAATGTAGTGCATGTAGAACTGAAGCAAGGAATGACACTGTTAGCAAATGTTTGCATTTTTTAGTATTTTTTTTAAAAAAATCCTGACCCCTCTGTGATCATTTTGATCTGAGAAGTTCAGTCCATGGGAGTTTATTTGAATTGGCTTTCCAGAAAGTGATAAAGGTGAACAATGCAGGGCTTGAAAAATTCAAGCTCTTCCTGTCACTCAAGTACCTAGGAAATATTTGGAATACCAAATACCAGCTGCCCCAATGAAGAAAGAAGAGAGGCCACTTCAATTTATTGCAATAAAACAATCAGGAGAATTTTAGATAGCTTGATGAAGGGTCACATAAAAGGGTTATTTTTTCTTGTGTCTTCCCAATCTTTTCCAAGTTTCACTGAGACTTTGTAGTCAAACCATTACCAGGTGACCCAGGTGCAGGATATTAGGGATGTATTAACAAACCTTAGGGATGTTGAAGGAAATGTGTATGGTGGGGTACCTCAATCAGCATTGTGGACCACTTGCGACATCTGGATGGCCTTCAAGAGCCGCCTCATGTAGAGCATGTAATGATTATTTTATTTAACATGTTTGAATTAATATTAGCATACTCTATATTTTGCTTTTACAGAAATCTCGAGGAGAGGATCACTGGAAGAAATTGGAAGAAAGTCGACAACAGCAATTTAAAATGCTTCAGCATGGTCTTATGTCTAGAGATAAAGCTCAACAAATGATGCTAAATGAAGCTTTGAGAACTGGAACCACTGTTTGTATATTAAGACAAAATTGTTTCTAGATATACTGCTGCTTATTAGACATTTACTACTCAATTTCTGATTTCTTGAACTACTTTACACTTTAGATATGGCTACTAACTGGCAGCTGTTTTTAGAATTATAATGCTTTACAAAAATTAGCTATTATAAGTAATACTAGTTTTCAAAACAAATGTGTGGTACTTTTTAAATATTATGTTTTTCAAATAAAAAGGAGACAAATAAATGCATTTTAATATTTTAAAATATTTTTTCATTTAAGCAGATATTCCAGATGAATTTCTTCAATGATTTTATTTTATGAGGGCCGTTAGTATTGTATAATTGTATGTAATTCGATATAATATGAAGCTTTCCAACATCAGACTTTTCTACTAGGGTCCCATCCTTCTGGAATATTCTCCCCTGAAATGTTAGGATGACCCTGATCTTGGCTTTTTTGTAAGGTCGTGAAGATTTGGTTGTGTTACTTGGGCCTGGGGACCCGAGTGTGTTAAGAGCCCTGTTTGCTGGCTGCATCTATAAGAACACTTTTAGTCAGTGTCATTTATATTTATTTTGAACTGTTTTATTAATAGGTTTGCTTTTATTATGTCTTATCTCATGTCAGAAATGCAGGATCTAGAAAGAGGAGGGACATTATTTAATATTTAAAAAATTAAAAGCTTTCATAAAACATAATTAAAATTCTGGTTACAATACAGTACTGCAGGCCAACTCTGTCCATAGATTGTAGTTTGATCCTGATGGGGCTCGAGACTATCTCAGGCTTACGTTCTTTGGTAAAATGAGCATCCAGATGGTTGTGGGCAATATGCCCAGAGATTGCTGGGAAGAACCATGGGGTGATATGTGCTATTGCTATAATTCTAGCTCAAGAATGGGCCATGTTAGTGGCAGGAACATTTCCGGCCAGCAAGTCGTTCTGTGTGCAAATCGGTCCCAGAGGGCACTGTAAAAAATAGATACTTGTTTGGATAGTGCCACATTTACAGTGAATATCTTCATCCTCAGGGAGAAACCCCCATTTTCCCATTTAATCTTTAGTTCTAGCCAGATCAGTAACATTTTATTATGCACACTGCCCAGTGTCATTTGTTGATTTGGGACGGCTACAGAAACCAATTCAATCAATCAATCAATCAATCAATCAATCAACTTTATAACATTACTCCAAAAGGGGATATAAAGAACATGATCAAAACGTGAGAGTTAAGATGTTCTTGAATTTCTTGCAACACTAACAAATGATAATCCATCCTTTACAAAATATTCTACATACTGTCCCATAGAGATTAATATTTTGATGGATTAATTTAAGCTTTAATTCATAGGGCATAAACTTTGTATTTTTCAAAACACAAATCCATTGAGTCCTTTGACAGAACCAGAGTTTCCAGTTGTTGATTTTGAGCTTGTACATATTTTAAACCATTTCTTTAACTTTTGACAAAAGAAAGAAGTAGGTTTGGATTCTGAAATTAATTATTTAGTATTAATAACATATTGAGTATTTTAGAAGTTGCTAAAGCGTCAGATCCATGTTGAAAGGTCAAGCATATTTTAACTGGATATACTGTAACTCCATTGTTGCATCGACAGTAAAGAAAATTGTACATTCAGACTTGCAAGACTGTTAATGTAGCTTTGCTATAAAGTAGAATTGGGTCATCTGTCTGGTCTAACTGGAAAAGACACCCTTTCTGCCTCAAATCTCTCTCATTTTATTTGTGGATGCATTAAAATAGCTTTAAAGTATTTTTCAGTTTGGTGGTGGCTGTTGAATAAAAGTTTTGCTCCTCTCTAGAAAGGAGCTGCATCTGTTCACAGATATTAAAGCGGAGTGCAATAGGAAGGGGTTACTTAAGATGTATGGTAAAACTAGAGATAGGCTTAAGAATAAACAGGTGATGAATGGAAGTGGACTAAATACAAAAACAGCCAGTGCAGGAAATATGTATTTCAAGCCAGTTTGGTCATACAGAGGCATTGAACATCATTTCAAGAGAAAGGTATGACGAGTATGCTGAATAGAATTATTGAGATCTAAAAATAAAAAGGTGAGAACTTTGAAAAAAAGACATGTGCATTGTGAAAGTTGTTCAATTTAATCCACTATCCTCTATTTTCAACATACACCAGTACATACTTATGGGAGGGAATGGAGCCAAAACATAGCTCTATCTTTGAATTCTCTCTAGTTAACATTTGGTGAGAAACTAATTTCTTAGTTTTCTTTTGATTGCATCTGAAACAGCCCTTAATCTTCATTATTCAGCACTATAACTTTGAACTGCACATGTATTTTCTATTATATGCTCCATTGGGACACTCACTGTGAGATGCTTTTTTACTTTTGACTCTATGACACTGCTCCAGGTGAACTTGTACTGAGAAAATCAGTGTCACCATCTTATTATTATGCCCAAATAATTCCCCCAGACCAGAGGGACGAACTGCTTCTACAAGTCTCAGCAGGAGGAAAAAATAACCCCCTTTCCCTAAAATTAGCTCACTCTGGGCAGAAGAAAACACATTTGTCCCTGATCAGAATCGACAATCAAGAACTTTCATTATAAGCAACACAAAAACATTTCTAAGGCTGGCTTTGCCCTTTCTATGCAGTTATAGAAACAACAGATGGCCCTGTGTGCTGATTGGAAGTTTTGGAAAAGGTCAGAATCCTTTTTTGGATTGGTCCAAGTCTTGATAAGATTTATTCACTGACTTCTACCAGTCCAGCGCTATCCACCCTGCACCAGCATTAATATGCTCTGGGTCATTGGTCTGCTATCAAACCTTAATGTGAGTAGATAGTCATTCAGGTCATCGTCATCCCAAAAGTGCTTTCTCACAGGCAACTGGACTATTTTTCCTTGACGAAGTAGATACTGAAAGGATGGTGGGTGGGGATGGAAGTATTTCTTTGCAGTCATCTGCTCGTTAGTACTCTCTCTCAGAGCCATTGAGGCCACTTGGGGGTTTATCTGGCCTCAGGGTCACCTGAATCAGAGTGCAATTGGTTGTGAATCATCGCCAGCTACCATTGGAGTTGGGGGCAGACTCGGACAATGAGGAGGTTGGGGAGGAACCTGGGACAGTTCTGGAGTCTGAGGAAGGCTCTGATGGATGTTCTGCGTCGGATGCAGAGATAGAGCCAGTGCTGTCCGACATTTCGCAGCCACTAGAGAGTCAGTTGCAAATGGAGGCTGAGAACTGTTAGGAGAGGAGAACAACTGAGGATAAGGAGTCGACTTGGGAAGCAAGGCACACATTGGATGCTGAATGGCCCCTCCCTGGCTGTGGGAAAAATAGAAGAAAAGCGGAGTGGTGGTCGTAGGAGACATCAGTTTGGATTTCAGAAGATTTGAATCATGTTTTGTGCCTTAGAGATTGCTTGCCAGAACTTAATTTGCAGCATTTCTGCTGGGAGCTCAAGGTCTGGCAATTATCTCAAAGAACTGATAAGGTCAGTTACTGCAGTTAACTCTTTGCAGGACTATTGCCTGGACTTTCAGTGGGTGAATGCAATTCACAGGAGATAAATAAAAGGTTTTTTTGGGACAAGGAGTCTGTTTATTGGTTCTGCTAAGTTAAGAACAGAACTGCTGAAAGGGCTGCATTGTAGACTGGAGATAGGTGGTGTCTTATTCCTCCTCTGTTGAAGGAGGACTGTGCAGTGCACATTAAGGAAGACAACAGCCTTAGCATTGAGGTTTACCGAAACCCCCCTCCCCAGAGATCAATATTTTTTCATTCTCACCACCCCTTGAAGCACAAAAATGGGAGTGATCAGAACCCTAAACCACCAGGCTGAAACTTTGCCTACCAGGGAAAAGAAAAATAACTAAAATATGTTAGAACTTATCCTAACTGGGTCTTCATCAAATTAAAAAAAAAAGATCCAACTCTTCCATTATAAGGGGGGGGGGGGGAAGGAACAATAAACGTAGCAACATTGTCATTCCATACATTGCAGGAATATCTGAAAAGTTCAGGAGAATTTTCAACCAGCACATCATACATGTAGACCCTACACTCAAGAATAAACTAATACAGAAGCTTGTCCACCCTAAGGATAAAACACCCAACGCAAACTGAGTAATGTGATATATGCAATTCAATGCAGTGAGATGTGCAAATCTGTACACTGATGAAACAAAACCACTTCATAAGTGCACGGCAGGACAAGATTCAGCGACCCATCTGCATTTGAAAGACAAAGGTCACTTTTTTGAAGACAGCAAAGTCCACATATCAGACAGAGGACCAATTGTTTGAAAGAAGAGTAAAAGAATCCATCCATCCATCTTAGAACTAAACACCCCTCCCTCAACAGAGGGGGAGGAATAAGACACTACTTATCTCGTCTACAACGCAGCCCTTTCGCAGTTCCAAGAAAATTCCACAATTGCATTCTGATTCAGATGATCTCTAGTGCACAGATAAACCCCACAAGTGGCCTCAACAGCTTTCAGATAGAATGCTAACAACCAGATAGCTGCAAAGAAATACCATCCTTCCATCCCCACCCACCATCTTGTCAGAATCTATCCTTCCATCACCTCACCATCACAACCGATGCTTAGTGGATATGAAAAAAAACATTTTTCTTCTTCCTCAAGGAAAAACATTCCAGTTGCCTTTTGAAAAAGCACCTTTGATACCAAGCCTTAAGCATTTTTTATATTCCTCCAACTGCCAGCATGCTGTAAAACAGCAAGTCACTTACTCTACTTATTACATAAAAAAGCATATTTATTCTTTTTTATAACAATATCTGAAACAGTGTTGTAAGATCCTTAAAAAAACACAAATCACAATAATTAAAGCATCTTCTATTTAATAACAAGAAAATCCTTCCTTTGTTTTTGCTTTTTAATCTGCCAGATAAGAATAATGATCTAACATGATATGTTACTTCCAGAACAGAAACATGGTTTTCAGCTGGTTTGATGGAATACAAGGCCCTTCACTATGAGAAAGTTGGCCTAGTACAATGAAACCTCCATACTAAAAACTAAAAGAACATATTTGAAAACCAAGGGATTATAAGATATTTTCAATACAGAATCCTGTCAAGTCTCATTTATAATGTGTCTGTGTACATACAAACACAGACACACACACACATATATACATATATATTTGTATGTATGCATGTATTCTAAAGTGCATCTTTTAAGACTTGACGAGTGAAAGGACATTTTCAATTATAAAATACTTAACACAAGATATATAATAATTGTTAAATCAGAATGTACATTTTTAAAAACTAATGTTTAAATTTTGATTCACTAAAGAATAAAAGATGTCAGTTACAAGAGTGTTACATCATTCTTCAGAATTATAGAGCTTTGGATGATCTTGTTACTTGCCAATCTTTAGATTTGAAATACAGTAAAGAAAAACAGTTCAGTCACGGATCATAAAATTATGCTTAGATTTTGGGAAGCTTTGGTGCACTGACAACAGGATTGGAGTCCTGCAAGAATCTCCTTCCTGCATTCTTGTAGTCATAGGTACAGGTGTGAGTCTCTGCATAGCGATGAGTTGCGCAGAAGTTGTTTCCACATCTGAAGAAAAAAACCCGAAGGGTTAGAAAATATGAAGACAAAAAAAAAAGTTTACAAATCTTCAAAAACAAGACAAAAAAAAAGAGCAACTCAAACTGTATGGGCATGGATGTAAGCGGGTGTGTGAGTATGCAATTATAAAAAGAACATTTTAACATTTCAAACACTCATATTCAACCTTTCTGTCTATGCAGAAACATATAATTTACTAGAAAAAAAAGTTAAATAAAGCAATAGAGACCACATTTCAACAAATTATTTTCCATTGTCAGTTTTTTCAAAACTTTGCTCTATAACTTTCTTGTCCGAGCAATTCCCCATTTTTTAAATATACTAAACCAATGGAAATTACTAGTTTAATTTTCCAATGTTTGAAACAACAAACCTGGCAGATAAGAGAAACTGTAAACACAGATTTTTAAATATTGTATTTTACCCTTTTAATTCAAAATATATGCTATTTTTCTATTCATACCATTCTGCTGGTTTCGTGTCATCTCATTTATTTATAATAATTCTCTATTTGGAAACAGTTATTATTTTAGAGGGAATAAAATCCAATTTGTAAGGAAACAGGATATTTCTTGATGTAAATTTAGTTCATGGAATTAGCAGTGAATACAATAACCCTTCAATTATAGTCAAGCACTGCTAAATTTAAGGTCACCTTCATATTTACATAGAGACAATGAAAGAGAATGGCGGAGAAGAAACCTGCTTCTGTTAATTTTTAATTACAGGTTAAATTCCTTTTATTTTAGAATCTACTGGTTGAAAAGTGAAAGATTGGTCTTGGCAGCATTATTTATCTCAATAAATAATTTAGCACTTATCTCAACTAATCTCTTTCCATTTTTTTACTTGAATAATGGTAAGTGGTTTTAGGATGCAAATTCAACCTACCTACATTCATAGCTAGTTGCTAATCCAGTTTTCTTTCCACATAGGAAGCAATGTTTTGCAATTTTCTTTTTATGCTGAATAGAACAATTCACAGGTGGAAGATGAGTTGTATCACCTGCTTTCAAAAAAGTAAAATATTCATAATTATTTTGTACATTTGCTATGAAATAAATGATACAAGGGAAAAGCAGCTGTCAAGAAACACCTATGGGTTTTTTTAAAAATCAAAATATGGCATATTACTGGTTTTCTCAGGCAGCAGTAAATGTTTAATTTACCTTTTTTTAAACAAGTTAATATAGTATATTAAACAACTGTAAAGTTATATTGCATATCTGTTGGACCATACCTGTTAATTAAAACCTGTTCATTTAAAAAACTTACAAAATTATTGTACTGATAGTTCTACATCAATATGGATTAATAGTATAGTGCTGATTTGCTAATTCAAAACCATCAACATTCATTTTGTGCACTGCTTGTGGTTTTTGAGAAATCAGTTATACTTGAGTTTACAAAGGCTGTAAAGCATCAAAAGGTTACTTCTCCAACTTCATTCCGTTTCTTCTGAATTAAGTAATAAAAAAGAAAACTCAATAGAATGTTTCCATTCATAAAGACAAGATACAGATAGAGATGATGCTAAGAGATAGGTGAACTGCTTCTTGCTTAGGATTTGTATTGTTAAATATGCAATTTCAACCTGACAACTAGTATAGTATTATAAAAATGAAATTTATGCTTTAAGCATTCTATGAACAAAAACAGGATAGGGGTTATTGCAGTGGTGGGTTCCTGCTGGATCGCACCGGATCGCGCGCGCTCCCTTTCAGCGCTCCACCTGGCTTGCGCGCTCCCTTTCAGCGCTCCACCTGGCTTGCGCGCTCCCTTTCAGCGCTCTACCTGGCTCTCGCGCTCCCTTCCGGCGCTGAAACCGGAAGTACAGTTTTGCCCGGCCCTGGCGAAGCAACGACGCCTGCCTGCGCTCCACCAGCTCGGCTGGGAACGGAGATGTTTCCTCAGCGGAGCGGAGCGCCTGAAAAGACTTTCAGGCGCTCCGCTCCGCTGAGGAAACATCTCCGTTCCCAGCCGAGCTGGTGGAGCGCAGGCAGGCGTCGTTGCTTCGCCAGGGCCGGGCAAAACTGTACTTCCGGTTTCAGCGCCGGAAGGGAGCGCGAGAGCCAGGTGGAGCGCCGGAAGGGAGCGCGAGAGCCAGGTGGAGCGCTGAAAGGGAGCGCGCAAGCCAGGTGGAGCGCTGAAAGGGAGCGCGCAAGCCAGGTGGAGCGCTGAAAGGGAGCGCGCGCGATCCGGTGCGATCCAGCAGGAACCCACCACTGGGTTATTGGGACCTACTATGTGAATCAAAGGTTACTGAATATCTTATTTTGAGGAGACACAGACTGAGCAAAGCTTGTCTAAAGGGCCCACATGGAACTTTTCTGTTTTACTCAATGGATTGGTGAAAGAATACAAGTTGGCATGTTAAATAAGTTCATGGAAATATTTGATAGACAATAAACCACAGTGATACTTTATAGTATAGAAGCTACTCTTCATTTGAAGATGGAGATAATATATTTACAGTTCCATATAATTAAAACCAACAATGATATTTAGCTTATCTATATGTACTTAAAAGTTTGTGAATGCTTTTTAATTTTCAGTATTTCTGCATAAATATGACCCAAAATGAGTCATGTGTTCTACATACAAATCATAAAACTAGACAAAGTCGTAATTAAACAAATGAGTCAAAAGCAAATTGGTTCATTTATTTATTGTAGAAAATGATGTAAAGCTAGATGTTTGTATGTGGCAAAAGTATGAGAACTGCTAGGATTATCAGTTCATTTAAAACTAGTCAGGTTTTTCAACCAATGGGATGATAATCAGCTGTAAGTGTGGAAGATTCTGCCTTATTTAAAGAATAGAATTCTGGGTATTTTAACCTTCATCAAATAAGCCAATTCTATATTTCTTCCTTTTAGAATACAGAATAACAGAGTTGGAAGGGACCTTGGATGTCTTCTAGTCCAACCCACTGCCTAGAGAGGAAACTCTACACCACTTCAGTCAAATGGTTATTCAACAGCTTCTTAAAAACTTCCAGTGTTGGAGCATTCACAACTTCTGGAGGCAAGTTGTTCCATTGATTAATTGTTCTATCAGGAAATTTCTCCTCAGTTCTAAGTTGCTTCTCTCCTTGATTAGTTTCCACCCATTGCTTTTTGTTCTACCTTCTGGTGCTTTGAGAAATATTATTTATGTGTTGGATGTAGAACAAATTTTATCTGGCAAGATAGAGATATTGAAAGTTGGTTTACAATTGACAGACCAAGAGAATTATTTAGAAAAGGGTGTTTTACTATATCTGCAAATGACAAACCAAGGGAGTGTCCTGGTTAATTTTTTTCCTGTTGGATTTACAAAAAAGGCTTGTTAAATGGGACAACTAAGAAATGAAGATAAATCAAATTACATGATAGTATTTGAACGAAGTAAAGATTAAGATGGTTAGAAGTAAAACATATGAAGAACGGTTGCAGGAACTGGGTATGTCTAGTTTAGTGAAAAGAAGGACTAAGGGAGACATGATAGCAGTGTTCCAATACCTCAGGGGTTGCCACAAAGAAGAGGAAGTCAAACTTCCCCCCCCCCCAAAAGTCTATTAAAAACAGACATCATTACTAACACTGTTGTTATTTTGGCTACTATTTTCTGCTTTTATGCTTCCAAAGTTTCTTTCAGTATTTTTACTCTCACATTTTGCATCATCTTGGCCTGTACATCTTTCCTCTACCTAAAATCTTTAATCCACTATAGTTTTTTGAAGTCATGAACTATCTACACGTAGTTCTTGACTTGTGGCCAGTTGTTCAATGACTGTTTGAAGTTAGTATGGCCAGAGAAAGGGTGGTCCATAAAGCACTTCCAGCTATCATAAAACATTATGCTGACCCACTAGTGGTCACACAATCACAATCTGGGTACTTGACAACCTGTTTGCACTTACAACTGGTTGACAAGCACTCTGAAATGGTATGTTCGCCATTTGCAATCTTCTCTGCCGGCTTCCAGAGAGTCACTGGGGAAGCTGGTAGGGAAGGTTGAAAGCACCTGCTAAGAGGATTTCTTCTTGTCCCTGAATATCTGAGTTCTGTTCTGTACCTTGCCAAAGGAGTTCCCTTCCACACATGAAGGAGAGCTGGCACCATATTTCATATTATAAATCAACTTTGGTCTGCTAACCTGTTCCATAATTTTTGCATGTTGGCTCTTTTTCCCCAGAAATGGTGCCTTCTTTTCAGATATTCTTGTTGGATTTTATTTGTAATCATAGATTATTGCTTTTTAAAAAGTCTTTGTACATTTGTGACAGGCAAGCAACCTTTCTTCCGGTGGTCTTGCAGCTGCTGGTCAATAGTTTTGAGTCTTATAGCCTCATTTGTCACCAAATGCCCAGAAACCCCAACACCTAATGCAGTGCTTGTTGGCATTGGTGACAAGTGATCTGGTATGGGTATCTGTACACTTACATTGTACACTTATATTATATTGTATATTGTTTATGGAGGGAGACACTACATCTGGCTCCTCTAATGGGATCTGCTCAGCATGGTATATGTCTCAGCTTTCTTCCCAAAGCTTCTCATCTCTCTCTCTCTCTCACACACATTCTCTTCCCTGGGCCTCCCTGTACTTGCATGCCTTTACAAAGGTAACGGGACTTCCTGGATTGCCTTGTTAAGTGATGAAATCATGTGACATCAAACACATTGCTTAGCAGTGGAAATACTGAACCTAATTGCAGTTGTAACTCAGAGACTATCTATATTCTGTCTTACACTGGCTAGTTATGGAGACTGTTTTTCACACTGAATGGGAATTGAAAGCCACGTATCTGCACTTGATGCGTTAGCAGCAGCTAACTGAAGGAGCCTCTACACTTGCAGATACAGTATGTGACATTTGATAAATCTATGATTTACAGAAAAGTCTTATACAATTCTCCTTCCTGTGTTTATTTAAATAGGGAACCACTATAAATGGCAATTTCTGAAGATTCCAGATTGGTTACTCACCCATTCTTTTTCCTGAAGCCACAATATTTCCATTCAATCCAACTCCAGGAGACTAAAATATAAAGGGTGGAAAGGATAATGAATGTGAACACAAGCAATGAATAAATGAATTAAAATATTTTAAATAAATTTCTTCTACAAATCTGAATATTAAATGTCTGATTGCAAACAACTGAATTCTAATAGTAGAGAAAAAAAAGAAATGCAAATGTGTTCTGTACACAACTTAATAAAGTTCATTGTATAACATGTAAATAGAGAATACAAGTGGCTAGGACATCACACACGTTTAGCATAGCATGAAGGATTTTTAAAAATCCAATTAAACATAAGCATTAAATGAATTTGACTAAAACTTATATCTCACTTATTTTTTGCACAACTCAAGCTGCCTTCTACCATGGTACCTCAGTACTTATCATTAATTGGCTCTGGAAAGTGCATGAGTACCAAAAATGATTTGTAAAATGATTTGTTATTTATAATCATGATAATTTCTGCTAAGCAATTTATTATTTTCGCAAACTCAATCTGTTCGAGAGTTTTGCCCATATTAGGTGCAGTTATCCAGATCCTCTTTTTTTTCTCTTTCTTTGAAAAGAGGTACAATATTTGCCTTTCTTCAGTTCTCCAGCACTACGCTTGACTGCTATGATTTGTCAAAGATGTGAAAGGTTCTCAGAAATGAATCTTCAGAAATTCTTAAGATGTATTTGATTTGGTACTGTAGTCTTCAGTTTCTTTGATGTTCCCTAACAATCTCTTTACTTACCTGGATTGCCACTTCCTCCTTAATTGGTCTTCTTAGGTTCATTTGAACAGTTTTCCCTTTAGAAAGAAGACCGAAGCAAAGTAGTCGTTGAGAAGCTCTGCCATCTCATCACTAGTTACCATCTTATTTTTCCACAGTGGCCCCACCCCTTCCTTTCTTTTGTTACTGACATTGTTGACTTTAGCTTCTCTTGTGAGTCTACATTCCTGTTGCATTCTAGCCTTTATGACTTGATATCCGCAAGTATTAACTACTTGCTATATGGTTTCTTGATAATTGTGTTAGTCTTCCATTTCCTTAAGCACATATGAGCACTTTCCATTGTTTCCTAGTTTATGCCTAGTTTTTCTTCCCAGAAGATTCATATGAGGTTGTACAATTCTAGGCACAACGTCATAGAATCATACGTCTGAAAGAAACCTTGGAGATCTTCTAGTCCAACCTCTTGCCTAAGGCAGAAGTCCTTATTCCATGCTGGAAAACTGAAAAAAAAAATTTTTCATTTCATTTTCCAGATATTCTTTTATTTCTATGGGTTATTTAATCAATATTTACCATATTAAAAATTAATATTGCAGTATTCGCTCTCACAATTGTTTGATGGGATTTTAATATTGTATTATTTTTTAACATAGGCTGGCAAATAATTTAGATTTTGTGAATCACCAGGAAACCTCAGACCACATTTTGCTGTAGTGAATGGAGGTGCCTCTTATTATTACTCTCTGATATATAATGAAATTGTCAAACAATGAGAAGATAAATCAGTTTGGTTGAGTAAAACATTTTAAAAGCCAAATAAGAGGAAAGCTTGACTTATTATTATCTATAGTTATCCAACTTCCTTGTAATAGCAGGATGTCAAACTGTTCAGCATGATCACATTCTGGTGAGTGTGCCACAAGTATAACCAGAGCTCAGCTTAAATCCAGAAACCATGTTCATTGTATTCTTTGCAAGCTAAGTTCACCGACCGCGGCCCTCCCAAGCTCTGTTTTCACTGGCAGAGGCACTGCAGGCTGGTCCTTCGCTGTTAGCAGGATGGCCCCGCAGGTCAGACCTAAGCAGCCTGCAGACTTGAGTTTGACACCACTGACATACACGAAAAAATATGAGCATCTTCAGGCAGTGGCATTATACCAAGAGGTTTTTATGTGAGCTAAAATGGCTAAATTACAGAGTTACAGTTCTGCATGTAAAATTTTATATGTACTTCTTGCAGATGTGCTACAGTCATAGGCAGCCAAGAGATGGTGTATATATTATTAGTATCATATATTTATCGTGGTACTACACAGGAGGTCAACTTATGATTGCTTGTTCAGCAATTGTTCAAAATTATGATGGTGAATGGAGTTATAACTACTTCCTGAAATTATGGCTGTTGCAGCACCCCCATAGTTACATGATCAAAACTGCAACCACCTGCAGAGGTGCTGCAATTCTTCACACCTGCCTATCTCTCCCCCTAATCTATGCATTTAAAAATGCAAGGAAAGCTTTAGTAGCACAAGGCAAAGCACACACACACACACACATATACAACCAAGCCCCAGAAGTCTCCACAGTGGGACCAAAGCAGTTGCTTTGCAGGAAGTTCCAAACACCCTAAAGACTCCCACACAAACACACATGAATCCTCGAAAAGGTGGAAAACTCTAGCCCAGCAGAGATACCTGCAATGTACCATGTCAACTGACCTTCACCACTTTCTTCATCTCACTATTTACTGAGGAATGTCCAGCCTGGCCCTTTCCGGGGGAAAAGGAAGAAAAATAATTGAGGAAGGCAGCCACTCATTAATGTCTTAAAATGCCCCTTTCCTCTGCTCCCAGGTGGGGTGGAGCACCAGAGATGGTTTCAAGCATACTAACATGGGAGGGAAAGAGCTCTTAAAGATACATTTTTAATTTAATATATAATGTATATTATTTTAGCATTTATTTTTCTTGTTCACAAAGAGTTACCTTGGGTGCACCTTCTAAATAGTGGGACAAAGAACGTGGTGAAGGTCAGCTGGCATGGTACAGAGTGTATGGTAACTAGGGAGGCTTGGCTGGGTCTTCCCAGGTGTTTGGGATGGCTGCTTCATACCACTGTGTGTCCTTGGAGCATATGTAGGTTATTCACATTTCCAAAGGGCCACATGAACCACCACATTACAATCTGATCTTCATGAGGCTTCCCTTGAGAATAAAGCATCACCTGCAGAATGCCCCAATGCCATACTGTGTGATACGGAATGCTCTCTCTCTTCCTCCCTCTTAGTTGAGATGCATTTGACATCCCCTGAATTTCAATCTTATCTACGGTTCATTCTCATCTATCGTTTATATCACTGTATCCCAACCTTGGCAACTTCTATGTTTGTGGACTTCAATTCCTAGAATTTTCATTAATGTCCATGCTGGTGGTGGAATTTTGGGATTTGAAGTCCACACACCTGTAAACTGCCAAAATGAGGAAACAGTGGTTTATACAGTTTGGGTTTTGTAGAGATTTCCTGTATTTTCTTTTTCTTCACCAACATTTTTTTGAGATGATACATTGAACATATACAGGAAAGACTTTTGATTTCCAACAGATATATTTTTATTATTTAAATACTCTTTTTTATAAATGTGTAATTGATTGTATGAATCTATGCTGTCAACATTGTCTCTACCCACCATTAACCTATCAATAAATTGTATGATAGTCCTACAATCCAGAGGTCCCCAACCTTTCTGGCATGGACAAGAAAGAGGGGAGAGGGAATGGTCTGGACGAGTGGTGAATGTGCACACCTCCATTTGGGCAAGCGGTGGGAATGTACACTTGTCGCTCACACAATGGAGCTTTGTGTTCGTGCATTTGCTTGCTGCTCACACAAGGGAGTTGTGAACACATGTGCTATTTGCCTGCCACTTTCGTGACCCAGTTCTGAAGGGGCCACAGCCCAGGGGTTGTGGACTTCTGCTATAGTCTATTCCTATAAAAACTTCTATTCACTATTATCATTTATTTTAAGTTTCATTTGAGTACCTTCTACTTCTGCTTCCTTTTCTTTTCCCAGCATCCTTCACAATCTCTTGCTGATTCAGCCCAAACTTTGGGAATGAGAGCAGAATCTTCTCAGGTCCAATTCAAATAACTTTTAGTCAACCTTCCTTTGGACAAGCACTGCTATTGGATGGTCTTTTATTGCCTATTGGTACCACTGGGCCCCCTGCCAGACTTTCCAGGGCTTTCTGGCATTGTCAGGGGTTTGCTGCTACAG
This sequence comes from Natrix helvetica, assembly GCF_964273705.1. NCBI lineage: Eukaryota > Metazoa > Chordata > Lepidosauria > Squamata > Natricidae > Natrix > Natrix helvetica. The sequence goes on from NC_138549.1 coordinate 24,000,747, forward strand.
ACAGTGTTTGACTGCTGTTGCAAAAACCAGTCTTGTTGACTTGTGGCTGTGGCTAGATTGGCACTTCCATTGCTGGGACAATGCAGCTGCTCCTAGTATTGCTGACTTGAATAGACTGGCTTAATTGCCATGTCTGTTACTGGTTGAAGGGGGCTGCTGATACTATCCCTGGCTTTTCTGCCCCTTCCCTCTCCAACTGTCACTTTTTCCTGGACTTTCATGTCTCCCTATCTGCAGTCATGCCATTGCTTATCCTTTCTCTAATTCACATATCCGCCACTTCATCATGCAACGTAACTACAAATGCCATACCATCCTTTTTATTAGTACCAGTGCTGCAAGCCATAATAAAGGGAAAAGGTAGGAAATGATGCAGGAATGCATTTTCTGCATTGTGTTTCTTCCTGCCTTGTGGCTTTTCATTGTAATTTTAAAAAAATTGCTCTGCAAAATCAGTAATGTAAACTTAATTGACCTCTTGCACTTAACTCACTGATTATTTTATTGTGGAATTATCCTTAATGTCCTTGGCTTCTAATTATGAATAATCTGAACTCCTAGTTTTTAATGATGAAGTCATTGCTATCTCCCATTGAAGTCCTATTTGTATAATTTGTATGTTGGCACATAAAAACAACCTTTCTGCTTTATTGCTTCTTATAAATTGTTCTATTTGTGCCCTTTTTGTCTGATGCATTCTTGGGGGAAAATAGGGCAGAAGATCCTTTCTCACAATGTATTAGTTCCTTCTTTTCACATGGGGGAGGTCATATGAAATTTTGCAGGCTTTTTTCCCCAGATTTTCTGCCAATGGATGAATAGTGAAAGCAAATGCTAAGAAATACTGGTAGTCCTCGACTTATAACAGTTCACTCAGTGACCGTCTGAAGTTACAAAGTACCAAAAAAGTGACATGACTATTTTTCACACGACCATTGCAGTTATCCCCATGGTCACGTGATTTATATTCAGATGCTTGACAACTGACTCACATTTATGACTGTTGCAGTGTCCCAGGGTCATGTGATCACTTTTTGCAAACCTCTTGACAAGCAAAGTCAGTGGGATAGACAGATTCACTTAACAACCGTATTACTAATTTAACAACTGCAGAGATTGACTTAACAAATGTGCCAAGAAAAGTCGTAAAATGGGATAAAATTCACTTAACAAATTTCTTATTTAACAATAACATAAATGTTGGGCTCAACTGTGGTTGTAAATTGAGGACTAACTAGTTATTCTGGCCTGAGAACCTCTCTGCTCTCTTGCATGTGATCACTAATCAAATAAATGGAAAATATATGAATAGGTTCTGTAAAAGGATTCTTCCATTCAAGTCTAAGGTCAGATTATATATGAAGAAAAAACAAATTCATGCTTTTGTTTCTTTTCATCTTCCCCCTCAAGCTGTGAGTGAGCATTATCTGGAAATAGTTACTGAATGACATCTGAACGATGTCTGTTTATCTAAAATTGGGAGGTAAATGCCTTCAATCTCAGTGAAACATGTCTGAGAAACAAAAGTTCAGAACATATACATTAGCTAAATATAGGGTAAATATACAAAACATATTGTCAACATGTTAAAATATAAAACTCACAGTTAATGAATATGTGCAAACATTTGAATGTAAAGCACTTTGAAAATAGAATGTTCTAATACAAAAAATCTAAAATTGGCTGTCTCAATCATTTTGGAAATGTATTACGATTCTTCTAAGGGAAGGAATATTTATATAGTAACTTCACAGTAAACTACAGTATTTACTAGAAAACCAGACATAATTTACAAATCTGTCCGTAAAAATAAAACATGACTAATCTGCCTCAGAAAAATGGCCATTGTTTAAAAAAACTAACACATCCAAGAATGGAACATTTATTGAATGGTAACGTCAAAATTTTGAAAGCCAAAATTAAAGCTTATTTAAATATTGATATATATTGAGGTTTTCCAATTTGACAAGTTGCCAGTTTTGATTCTTGACCAATACATAGGGAGTAAACCCTACTACAAGTACAAATCATAAATAAGTAAGTAAGTAAGTAAGTAAGTAAATAAATAAATAAATAAATAAATAAAAGTATGAATACTTACTAAAAAATATCCAGGCATGTCATTGGGAGGAGAAGCTGTTCTAAAATTTTCTTCTGGAAAATGTTGAAAGTTGGTAGTTAATGAAATACCAGAAGTCCGAAACCTGCTTGTGCCACAGGAATTCGGTAAGCCATCTCTATTTGTGCTTCGGGTAAATGAACTTAGCAAACCTATGTTATTTACAGAAACAACAGGGTCTTTGGAAGCCTTAATTGCTACTTCTGTGATATCCCTTGCTTCCACTTTAGAATGGGGATCAGGCCTTTTGCTAGGTAAATCCAAACCAATGCCATGAAATCTAGATGTTCTTGAATAAGAGGAATCTGCTAAACTGTGCACCTCCAATGACTGTAGAATGTTTGGGGAAATAGTGGGCCTCAAGCCAGCTTCTTCAAAATATTTGGAGTGAGCTTGAGATTTCTGAGGACTGTAATGCGCCATCTGTGATGAACAATGAAGAGGTGACAGGCGTGTTTTCTTCAGATTAAATTCATGAGAGTTAAAAATACTATTATCTGCTGTTCCAAAAGTCAAAGTTTTTGCGATGGATTTGTTTTGATGCTCCTGCGGTAACTGAAGCGTGGTATTCCCTTCTTCTGATCCAGGCATTTTGCTATATGAGTCACTGCAAGTTGCTTCTGATACCAAGGCAAGAGACTCCTTGTTTGGTAGAACATTTTTTTCTGCAGTATACAGATTTACATTTGTGAGATCTGGATACCAGAAAGGACATCTTTCATTGAATGATACACCACTTTGTGCATTTTTTTCCAAATTTGCGAGTGCAGTTGTCACTTGAGGAACTACATTGTTTTCAGAAAGTTTTGCCTCTCCCTTTTCTACAGATGATATTTTGGAAGACATTGCCATGCTGTTAATTGATTGAGATGATGAAATATTCTCCCATTTGTCATTTTCTTTAAGAAAGTTTCTAGTAATGGATGACACTTTTTTATCAGTATGTGCTAGGGTTGAAAAGGCATTCGGAGATATTCCTGAGTTATGTAAATTTTCAGGAGGCAGACAAGATTGCCCAATATGAGGAAGTGCTCGTAGAAAATTATGACGAACAGCTGCAAGCGAGCCACTAGATGGATGAAGGACCACTGGAGAATGGGGGTTCACTTTGATCTTAGGCTGTGGGGAAAAAATGGAAAAGTGATTAGTTTTAACTATAGCGCAACTACAGAAGCCCTATGTATTTCTCCACTAGTTTTGCACTGTAGCATTAACTCTCTTTTATATTTCAATTTGAAGAATTTCATAATACTTAAATATTATTCGATATCCAGACTCAAAAATAACTTGCTTTCCTTTCAATAGTGATTCTAATCAGTAATCTCTATCCAATTGGAAGAGGATTTTCAACGTTTCTCAGGCTGTTGAATCTATTTGGTAAAAAAAAATCTGGATCAAAAGGCATGTCTTTTGAAGATGTTTCTTCAAAAAACGGTAGAAAATAGACTGATTTCAAGTGAACTATTTTTTGTCCTTGACTTCTTGTCCAATTGTACTTGTCAATATGGTTCTATAGATCAGTTGGAAAAACTCTGGATTGGAATGATGAAAATATCACAATATTTAGTAATCATTAAAAATGACAGCTGGGGGGGGAGCTAACGTAGCAATGATATGACACATGATCTTGGAGCTCCAAGATCGCAGTTGATATTTTGGCTGCTGGATGATCCTTTTGGACCTAAACCGTCCCGTAGAGACGGTGACAGAGAAGAGCACGTCCTGCTGATCTCAGGGACACCGCAAAGTCCCTGATTGATCCAGGAGAAGTTCTTTTCTCCAGTGACAGAGACGCAGTCATAGAAACTGCTGAAGTTGAGACAGCTCCAGAATGGAAGGAAAGCGGAAGAGAAAGTGTGTCGAATTGGTGAGGAAATTTTATTATTAGAAAAGAGACTACCCCCAAAAAATTAAAAGTTAAATTAAAATTGAAGACAGAAGAGAGTAAGTGACGAGATTAAGCCATATTAAACTGAGTGTGTTATCTTTTTTAATGTTTTCTTTTTACGGATGGAATCTTCACAAATGTTTACTATTTTTTAAATTGGATGGGTTAGTTTTTCTTTAGTTTATATATATATATATATATATATATATATATATATATATATATATATATATATATATATATATATATATATATATATATATATATATATATATATATATATATATATATATATATATATATATATATATATATATATATATATACCTATGGATTAAAAATTTCTTTTTTTCCACAATACTTGATTGGATTTTTTTAAAAAGAATTTTTCTCCTCAAGCTTGGAATATAAAGAGGGCTCTAACAACAGAGGAAAAAGAAGTAACACCGCCACTTAGAGGCTGGAGGCTTGGAAACATTGTTTTTTCTCTCTTCTCTTTGATCATTTACAGTGGGGCAAAAAAGTATTTAGTCAACCACCAATTGTGCAAGTTCTCCCACTTAAAAAGATGAGAGAGGCCTGTAATTGGCATCATAGGTAGACCACAACTGTGAGAGACAAAATGTAAAAAAAAAGACCAAACAATCACATTGGCTGATTTGGAAATAATTTATTTGCAAATTATGCTGGAAAATAAGTATTTGGTCAGTATCAAAAGTTCATCTCAATATTTCGTTATATATCCTTTGTTGGCAATGACAGAGGTCAAACGTTTTCTGTAAGTCTTCACAACGTTGGCACACACTGTTGCTGGTATGTTGGCCTATTCCTCCATGCAGATCTCCTCTAAAGCAGTGATGTTTTGGGGCTGTCGCTGGGCAACACGGACTTTCAACTCCCTCCAAAGGTTTTCTATGGGGTTGAGATCTGGAGACTGGCTAGGCCACTCCAGGACCTTCTTACAAAGCCACTCCTTCATTGCCCGGGCAGTATGTTTGGAATCATTGTCATGTTAAAAGACCCAGCCACGTTTCATCTTCAATGCCCTTGCTGATGGAAGGAGGTTTGCACTCAAAATCTCACAATACATGGCCCCATTCATTCTGTCCTGTACACGGATCAGTCGTCCTAGTCCCTTTGCAGAAAAACAGCCCCAAAGCATGATGTTGCCACCCCCGTGCTTCACAGTAGGTATGGTGTTCTTTGGATGCAACTCAGCATTCTCTCTCCTCCAAACACGACGAGTTGTGTTTCTACCAAACAGTTCTATTTTGGTTTCATCTGACCATATGACATTCTCCCAATCCTCTTCTGGATCATTCAAATGCTCTCTAGCAAACTTCAGATGGGCCCGGACATGGACTGACTTAAGCAGGGGGACACGTCTGGCACTGCAGGATCTGAGTCCCTGGCGGCGTAGTGTGTTACTGATGGTAGCCTTTGTTACGTTGGTCCCAGCTCTCTGCAGGTCATTCACTAGGCCCCCCCGTGTGATCCTGGGATTTTTGCTCACCGTTCTTGGGATCATTTTGAGCCCACGGGGTGAGATCTTGCGTGGAGCCCCAGATCGAGGGAGATTATCAGTGGTCTTGTATGTCTTCCATTTTCTAATTATTGCTCCCACAATTGATTTGTTCACACCAAGCTGCTTGCCTATTGCAGGTTCAGTCTTCCCAGCCTGGTGCAGGTCTACAATTTTGTTTCTGGTGTCCTTTGACAGCTCTTTGGTCTTCACCATAGTGGAGTTTGGAGTGTGACTGTTTGAGGTTGTGGACAGGTGTCTTTTATACTGATGACAAGTTCGAACGGGTGCCATTGATACAGGTAATGAGTGCAGGACAGAGGAGCCTCCTAAAGAAGAAGGTACAGGTCTGTGAGAGCCAGAAATCTTGCTTGTTTGTAGGTGACCAAATACTTATTTTCCACCATAATTTGCAAATAAATTATTTCCAAATCAGCCAATGTGATTGTTTGGTCTTTTTTTTTTACATTTTGTCTCTCACAGTTGAGGTCTACCTATGATGCCAATTACAGGCCTCTCTCATCTTTTTAAGTGGGAGAACTTGCACAATTGGTGGTTGACTAAATACTTTTTTGCCCCACTGTATATTTCAAGGCAAAAAATAGATGGAAAAACTGAGGATGCTTATTCAATGATGAAAGTTGAGGACAGAGTTCTAAAAATTGAAGAAAAAATGAGCAAAGAGATAAAAAAAATGTTGATACCAATAGTAAATTGAGCTGGGTTGGAAATGGCAAGCGTGGAATATGGAAAGGGGGGATCGATGGATTGGAACTCTATCTCAGACCTCAAAGTATAGAAGAAGAAATGAGAAAATTGGATGGAAGAAAGGACAGAAATTCTGACAGAAGCATCGGTGATAATCAAAGACAAGCTGATGGAAGGAACAGATGGAGGGTCTCGAGTTTTTATAAGATACGCAATGAGCAACAAGTTGCGAAGAGAAGTCCATACAAGACTTACCAAGAAAGCAACCAGAATATTAATACTACAAATAGCAAGAGATATAAGACTGCACTATTATTGGAAGGACACAGATTGATGTAATGAAAGTTCATAATAAAAATCAAGTTACGCTTAGTTACATTTAGAGCATTATGTATAAAATGGAGTGATAATAGTTATAGTCAATTAAATGAGTAACAATGATAACAATACAATACAATACAATACAATAGTTGGAAGGGACCTTGGAGATCTTCTAGTCCAACCCCCTGCCTAGGCAGGAAACCCCATACCATTTCAGACAAATGTCTATCCATCATCTTCTTAAAGGCTTCCAGTGTTGGGGCATTCACAACTTCTGGAGCTGTTCCACTGATTAATTGTCCTAATTGTCAGGAAATTTCTCCTCAGTTCTAAGTTGCTTCTCTCCTTGATTAGTTTCCACCCATTGCTTCTTATTCTACCCTCAGGTGCCTTGGAGAATAGTTTGACTCCCTCTTCTTTGTGGCAACCCCTGAGATATTGGAACACTGCCATCATGTCTCCCCTGGTCCTTCTTTTCATCAGACTAGACATACCCAGTTCCTGCAACCGTTCTTCATATATTTTAGTCTTGTCCCCTAATCATCTTTGTTGCTCTTCTCTGCACTCTTTCTAGAGTCTCCACATCTTTTCTACATTGTGGCGACCAAAACTGAATGCAGTATTCCAAGTGTGGCCTTACCAAGGCATTATAAAGTGGTATTAACACTTCACATGATCTTGATTCTATCCCTCTGTTGATATACATAATAATGTATGTATGTGTGTGTGTGTGTGTGTCTTGTATTTGTGCTTACATATTAGGCAGATGTATTAGCCACTAAGCCACAGGCTCTCCTCCTTACCAGCTGAGCCAGGGAAATAGGTATGTATTTGTGTTACAAACCCTGAGTATGCCCAAATATGGGAGGGAACTCACTGCCCCCCCTTTCTGTCTTTTGGCTCACTGCAGGAGACCATCCAGGCATAAAACCATATTTTTAATGTTGCCTTTGTTATATTTATGTTGTATTTGTGCTGATAAATAAATAAAGGGAGACTAGTATAGATCTATTTCAAGCTATTTAGCTCTCATCAGCTAGCTGGTGTGATGGCCTGGATGGTCTCCTGCAGTGAGCCGAAAGACAGAAAGGGGGAGCAGTGAGTTCCCTCCCATATTTGGGCATATCAGGGGTTGTAACACACATACATACATACATACATACATACATACATACACACATACATGTATACTAGTTTGATAATATGAAATTTTATATAAATTGTAAATGAGGACTATGAGAGGATGCTTAAAAGTCTTGCTATTAAATACAATCGATTTTTAATTAGAATATGCTATAAAGATGAAATGTCACTGGATGATTTTAGGAGGATGTAATGGAATGCCATTATATAGTTTTACTTTAAATTTAGAATATTTTATATAAAAGGATGTAATAACAGTTATAGTCAAATGAATGTTTAATAATTATATATATATATATATATATATATATATATATATATATATATATATATATATATATATATATATATATATATATATATATATATATATATATATATATATATATATATATATATATATATATATTGTAATTGTACTGATAAATAAATAAAGGGAGACTAGGATAGATCTATTTTGAGCTAATTAGCTCTCATCAGCTAGCCATACCCTTACTTATTTATTTATTTATCAGTACAATTACAACACAAATATAAAAAGGCAACAGTAAAAATAAAAATATGGTTTTCTGCCTGCATGGTCTTTGTGATAAGCCGAAGGACAGAAAGAGGGAGTAGTGACCTTCCTCCCATATTTAGTCATACCAGGGGTTGTAACACAAATACATACATTCATACATTCATACATACATACATACATACATACATATATATATTGGATTGAGGATACGAGAATTTGTTTAAATTGTAAGAGGGATGGTAATAGTCAATTAAATGAGATATAAATGAGGTACAATAATAGTAACGTATATAAATATATTTGATTTAATAATATGTGAGTTGATAAGAAATGTAAGTGATGGCTATGGAAGGGATGCACATAAATCTTGCAACCAACCGACACACAACCTGCAATTTGTAATGGATGATAGTTTTGTTTTTTGTTTGGTTTGTGTTTGTTTAAAAATAAAAAACTTTTTAAAAATGACAGCTGGTATGATAGTCTCCTGACATGGTAATTTCATGACAGATTCATGTTTTTCTTTTTTTGGAAAAGTACATTATAATGGTAAAATATGGCACATGGATTGTGTACAGCTTATATAAATTAATTTTGGATGTTATACTTTTTATTGAGTAATATCTGTTATGGGACAAGTTATTTAAAGAGGTTTTTCATTGTTCTTTACTGATATCTAGAGATGATCTTATATTTTATGACTTTACCTTTTTATTAAGATTCATGTTTTCCATCTTTGCCTTTAGCAGCTTCATTTTATTCATTGTAATGGAGTTCTCAATAATCTGTTGCCCAGAAGGAGATATTTCTGTATCTTCATCGTCATCAGCATAAAAATTATAAACAGAACCACCACTGTGGCAAGAAGAAAATTCAGATGTGGTCTAGTACTGTACATGTTAACACTTTGTAAGTCAGAATTACAAAAATATAGCAAAAGAGTTTCTGAAACAAAATAGTGATATTTTTATATTTCAAAAGCACTTTTATATCAAATATTTTTAGATCTAATTTTTACTTGAGAACCTGCCCTTGTATGTGCCAAATGAAATAGCACCTTCTAACAAAAAAGGGACTCTCTCTATATGCGAATATATACACGTGTAGGAAAAACATTGTAGACATTTTTAATGAATGTAACAATCTCCTTTTCTCTTTTCCTTCAGATACCATTCACTGGTCATTTTTCATTGTTTAATCAATACAAATATATTAAAAATCAACCAGGACAAGATATTGTTATCACACAATTGGCATTAAACAATTTTTGAGAATACATGTTCACCAGCGAGTAAAAATATTTTTATTCCTATGGGCTTTTAGATTTTAAGTAATATTAAGCAAGTTTTAGTAATATAAGAGATTGTTCTCATTCTAACAATGCTACTGTAATTGGGACCAGCTAGTTTGCAAGTTTACACATTTGCTGAACGTGGTTATTAAACTAGGGCCACCTATATACTTCTTATATTTATATGCTTTATTTATTGTTTGAATTTTTATTTTATGTTTTAACTTTAATTCTGCATTGTATTTTTTTCTATTTCTACTATTTTTCTTAATATCAGTCAATCTGATCATTATTTTTGATGCCCTAATGTGCTTAATCTCGCATTTATCATAGCAACATTTTTATTCTTTATTATGTACCTTGTTTTCTTCAGTTCATATCAGTGACGTGCAGTCAGGGGAGGCAGGGGAGGCAGAGCCTCACCGCTCTCATCATGAAAATAAAAAAAATTACTCCGGGAAGCCGTGAAAGTGGCTGGGAGAGGCGTGCGGCTTGGTTTAGCCTCCCTGGACATCTCAGCAGCAGCCCCAAGTGTGCCGATCTCGCCATTTTTTGCATCGGGTGAGCCCGGGATCCTTGCAAGGGGAATGGGACCACGTGTGCAGGCGGCTCCTCAATGCCAGCCTCAGATCAGCGCACCCGCGGTCCCCTTCATGTTGGCTTAGGAAGGAGGGGAATGGGACCATGTGTGCAGGGGAAGGGGATCGCGGCTGTGCTAATCTGAGGCTGTGCGCTGCTGAGGAGCCGCCTGCACACGTGGTCCCATTCCCCTGGCAAGGATCCCGGGCTCACCCGATGCAAAAAATGCCTAGGTAACATAATCAGTGCTAGAAAGGGGGGGGGGGAGGAGGAGAAAGGAGAAGTTTCTCTTCTCAGAAATGTCTTTTCAGTGGAGCTGCGGCAGCCTGTCTGTCCCTTTCTGACATTTCTGAGAAGAGAAACTTCTCCTTTCTCCTCCTTCTCCCTGCCCATTCCCTTCTAGCACTGATGATGTTACCTAGGCATTTTTTGCATCGGGCAAGCCCAGGATCCTTGCAAAGGGAATGGGACCACATGTGCAGGTGGCTTCTCAATGCCAGCCTCAGATCAGCGCAACCGCGGTCCCCTTCATGTTGGCTTAGGAAGGAGGGGAATGGGACCACGTGTGCAGGGGAAGGGGATCACGGCTGTGCTAATCTGAGGCTGTGCGCTGCTGAGGAGCCGCCTGCACACGTGGTCCCATTCCCCTTACAAGGATCCCGGGCTCGCCCAATGCAAAAAATGCCTAGGTAACATCATCAGTGCTAGAGGGGGGGGGGGGAGGAGGAGAAAGGAGAAGTTTCTCTTCTCAGAAATGTCTTCTCAGCGGAGCTGCGGCAGCCTGTCTGTCCCTTTCTGACATTTCTGAGAAGAGAAACTTCTCCGTTTGGGCTGCGCCCGTGCAATCGGAGCAACCATGCGGTTTGATGACGTCACCAGCCTCACCAGTCATAAACCTCACTGCACGTCACTGGTTCATATTATGCTTTTATGACTATTTTAAGAGCTAAACATATAATGGCTCTGAAAGTTCTTCCAGGAGCAGAATGCACTGGAACCTGTGTTAATTGCAAGTGTGCTTAGATTTTTCAATAACATTTGACTATCCTTAACATTACAAATAACATACCTTAAAGATTCAGATAATGGTGTTAAAGTTCCATCTCCCCTGTCCACAACTCGAAAAAAGTTCAGCTGGTCTCCTTCCTGGTAGACCAAGAATGTAACATGTTTACTGGATGGAACCTTTTCCCAGACATCATCTCGACAGGGCCCCATGTATTCTGCTATTTCTTTAATTGGGTCTTCCAAAGGAACTACCAAGAAAAGAAACATGAAGAAAAAAGATGGTTTAAAAGGGACTACGTTTGCATCTGAATGCTGACATGAAGGACATGTTTACAGAAACTCTTGTTTCTAATGAACCAAGTAAAGCGTTATGCAACCTTATTAAATATATCAGATTTAGTCACAAAACCCTATTTTAAAATAGAAATAAAACTGGCTTGAAGGTGCTGAATATCAACTAACATTTCTACTGCTTTACAAAATTTAAAGTTTTCTTTTTATATTAGGAAGATCAGTAACATCAAAAGCATCATGGAGCATATAAGTTTTCAGGTACAGACCAACAGCATCAACGCCCTTTTCATAATTGCATAATTCTCTGGAAAAGTGATAGCTATAATCTTCATAACCTGGTATTTTCTCCAAGTCTTTGCTGATGTACTACAATCCACAATTCACAAGTTATGTGTTTCCATTCAAGCATAAAAGTGACATAGTGAAACAAATAAGAAAAAAATTTGTTGTCACAGCCATGAAAACATGTAACAAAATTGTGTACAGGTGGTCCTTGACTTACAATCGTAATAATTGAGAAATTAAGTGGATCAATACATAACTGCGCTTGATTTTATTAGCATTTTTGTGGTGGTGATGGTTAAGCAAACATGTTTTCCATAATGGGTGGGTTTTTTGCCAGAAACCAGAAGTATACATCCCAAATTGCCAAAAATCAGTCTTGGGTGACTGAGATCACGTGACCATGGGTGTATGTGTTTGCAACCACTTGAATTTTGAAACAAAGTACCATACTTTTCGGAGTATAAGACAGACCTTTTTCCCTCAAGAGAGGCTGAAAACCTGGATGCGTCTTATACATTGAATATAGCATTTTTTGCTCCCTGAAACTCCGCCCCTTCACCAAAATGGCCATGCATAGCTTTTAGAAGGCTTTCAGAGATCTCCTGGGGGCTGGGGAAGGCAGAAATGAGCAAAAAACTGCCCATTTTTTGCCCCCCCCCCCCCCGAAGCTTCCTAAAGGTTATCCATGCCCTTTTTTTGACAAAAAACGGGCCCGTTTTTGTGAAAAATGGGCCATTTTTTGCTCCTTTTTGCCTCCCCTCCAGAGCACTCTACAAGCCTCCTAAGGGCTATTCATGCCCCTTTTTGGGGAAAAAATGGGCCTGTTTTCGCGAAAAACGGGCCATTTTTGGGAGGCTTGCAGAGTGCAAAAAGTTTTTTTTTAAATTTTCCTCTTCCAAACCTTGCTGCGTCTTATACTCCAGTGCATCTTATACTCCAAAAAATACAGTAGCTGTGGTACAGTTGTAATTTCAATAGTTGCTAAGTGACCGGTCATTAAGTAAGGACTGCCTGTACTCTTTTCTCCCATCAGTCTTGATGAGATATAATAATGGTTCATTAATGTTCATTAGAACACGTTCTCAGTATATTGGTTACAGACATATGGTGTGAAATCTTTCACACAGAACTAAACCAGATTCAGAAGATGTAATGGGCTATAAGAATAGCCCTTGAGAAAGAAGAGGAAAAGCTGCAACCAAGACAATGGTCAGATAAAAAAATGTAAGCCCAAGACAAAAATGCAATTTAAGAAAATTTCTGAGAAGTAACCTTCCCTAGTTTTCTTAAAAATAAAGGGAGGCACTTTCTGGTTTGCAAGATTCTGTTAACTGTAATCCTAAAAGTAAAATGAATTTAAAAAATAAAGTGAAAACAGTATTAGAATTCAGAACTTTGATTTTTCTATTCTTGTCTATCTTGAAAGATTGACAGAGAGAACAAATATTTGTATTTGCTGAATTAGTCATTTTGAAATTCACCAGCGCTGTAACATTTAATGATAAAACGTCAGGGTGCTCTACCAGTACTTTTTGTTATAATTTAGAAGTTGCAACTTATTTAGATTAGGCTCATAGCTTGAATTGTATACTACAAATATACTTCAATAACTGACTGGAGTAAGACCAAAAATTAAACTGGATTTTACCTATTGATTTTAATTAGTTAGGAGTTGCAACTTTTCACATGAAGAAATGATCTCAAAAATTGTTTAGGCAAAATTGTCTATGTCTTTAATATGTAGAGAAGGCTCAAAAAACCTTGTTGGGTGAGAAGAGGTATTTTTACAATTGTTGCAGCATCTGATGAGATCACCTGATCACAATCTGTAACCTGCCCAGTTGGCTTCTGACAAGCAAGGTCAATTGAGGAAGCTTAACAACCATGTGATCCCCTTACCTGTGGTAAAAAAGTGTCGCAAAATGGGGTCTGATCACATAATGATTGCTTAATATCTACATCAGTGACCAAAATTCCAGAACCAATTGGGGTGTTAAGTGAGGATTACTTGTAATTAGCTTTCTTGCAGCTGCTTCTTGAAACTGACAAGACCCTAATATTTAATCCCTGTAGCTAGCATGTTAGGAAAATAGCCAATGTCAGTGCATTCCTTTGGATGTGTATTGCTCACTGTGTGTCTGCTTTTAAGAGCAATTCTTTCAATTAATGTATACACAAACATTAATTTTCTTAATAAATCATCCTCATCATCCCAGTGCTGGGGTGAACATTCCACCATGAGGGAATAAAGGAAAAAGGATAATAAGATTTGGCTTCAAGTTTTGAAAAGGTTTCTTGTAGTTTGGCCTTATTTATCTGTTTGACGTTGTAGACTTCTATCACTCTAAAACATAGGAAAGCTAACGTACAATACTGTTGTGGTCAGGTGTTTTTTTCCACTTTGCTTATTGACCAAACTGCTGGTCCCAAATGTGGTAGCTAAATGGGAATTACCTTTATAGTGCATATGGTAGTATGTTATTAAATTAAAACAGATGGCGAGATAAATCATACACTGTACTAGCCCTAATCTTTTCCCATTCATTAGGAAATGATAAGCATAATTTTAGTTTATGCTCTCTGTAAAAACACAAAGATTAAATATAAAACGGCCTACCTCTTTTTGTATTAATAGGACCACCACGCATTGCTAAGATCAGCTTCAAAGTACATCCTTCTGAAATGCTGTAAACAATCAATGAGACATATTTTGTAAGTTTTTCTTCTAGAAAGAGTGCAGAGAAAAGATGATTAGAAGTCTGGAGGCTAAAACATATGATGAATGGTTGCAGGAACTGGGCATGTCTAATCTAACAAAGAGAAGAATGAGGGTTGACATGATAATAGTTTTCCAATATTTGAGAAGCTGTTACAAAAAAGAGAGGGACAACTTATTCTCTAAAGCACCTGAAGGCAAAACAAGAATTTAACGGATGGAAACTTATCAAAGAGAGAGATCCAACCTAGACCTAGGGAGAAATTTCCTGTTAGTGGGAATAATTAATCAGTGGAATGACTAGCCCCCCGAAGTTCTGGGTGCTCCATCACTGGAGGTTTTTAAGAAGAGAGTGGACAACTACTTGTTCAGAATGGTATAGGGATTGGATTAGAACACCTCCAAGGTCGCTTCCAGCTCTTTTTTAATACAATCAAGACATATTCAGAAACACTTGAATAATCACATTTGAATACTCACTGGTAATCATTCAAAGAATAGTCATCCTCCAACTCCACATTATTCCAGATTAAATGCTGCTGAGATACAGGGATACCTTGAAATATTAGTAAAATTGAATGGATATATTTACTTTGCAAAACTATGACTAAAATTACTAAAATATATATTTATTTGGATATATATTCCTCAGAAATTACCACAAAGATAAGATGATTAAGGAAACAGAAGGGCATCGAAATTACATGAGATTTTATAAGCAAGGAGTTGCTAAGAGGAGTCCATACAAATTTGATTAAGGAGATGATTAGAGGACTGACACCACAAATGGCAAAAGATGTGGGACTGTTTTGCTACTGGAAAGATACAGGTTGATAGATGGAAGAGTATAATTTAAAACTAGTTAAACTTAGTGAAATTTAGTGACAATAGATAAAGTTAAATAAATAACTGATAATGATAATAATGTATACAATGTGTAGTGTTATGAGAATAATTGGATATGAATATTGAATGGTATCCATGAAAGGAAGATTAGAAATCCTTTTGGATTATATATAAAGGTTAATAAAAAAGAACTAAATTAGATACAGTTAAATCTTGATTAGGGGGAAAATGTTATGATGCAGGATATAGTTAAATAAAGGAGGGATAATGATAACAATGTATATATAGGTATGGGTACAACATAAGGAAACTGGATGTAGATTGTAAACACTGATTTGGAAAGGAGGATAAGAAAATTTTGTTATTAAATATTATGGATGTTTAGTTAGAATAGGACATAAGGATTCAGTGTTATTGGAGGATTTTAGAAATAGTAAATGAAATGCCAGTATGTGGTTATATATTAAATCTTGGTATATTTTATGATGAAGGACGTTTAAACAATTATAGTCAAATGAAAATGGAGGTATGATGATGGTAACATTTATAAATATCTGAGTTAAAAAACTTGAGTTGATATGAATTATGTTCGTTGACTGTGGAAGAGATGCACGAAAGCCTTTTTGTAACCAACTGATACACTTTCTACAGTATGTAAAGAAGGATGTGTTATGTTTGTTTTGAAAATTAAAAAAAATTATCACATTTTAAATGAAAAATGATTTTAACTTGTATGATGGACAACATTCCTGACTTAAACTCCTTATTTTTAGGGCCAAGATTAAATCCAAATAATAGTAAAAATTGCCTTTAAGTAAGGCAGTTAATACCAGTTGGTTAGTAGAAAGAAATAACAATAATCTTATATTACCTCACCAACATCAGGGTTAATTTCATTAACTACTGCCCTACAATTCCTCAATTTGATCAAGGTAGTATATATGATTGTTCCTTTCATTTTATCCTTGTAGCTCGATGAAGTAATTAGGCTGCAAGTATTATAAGACATTTGGTAAAATTCATTTGGAATTAAGGATTTGAAAATATTTTTTCCCAGTCAGAATAATCCACATTAACCCTAAGGAAGGGCTTGTCAAATTAGTCCTTAGTTCTTGTATTTACAACAACATGCAATTTGTAAGTGAGGAATAAAGAAAATGATCAGGTTTATGATCAGCATGCAGTATTCTGAGAGAAAATGCAGTAATGCTTCTCACTTAATGAAGTAATTTGCAAATTACTAGCATTTTATTCTGCTTTCATTTAATTACATGAAAATGATACTTAAGAGAACTGTCTTAAATCCAAGATTGTTATACTTTATTTATTTATTTTATTTTCTTCGCATTTCTAGACCGCCCCCTCTCCCAAAAAGGACTCGGGGCGGTGTACAGTCCACACAACAAATAACAAGTATTAAATATAAATATAAATACAGATATAAATACACATAAGGAGGAGGTTAAAAATTTAAAAGAACTGTACGGAAGAATATAAATATGGTTCTAAAAACCCTAAAATCAGTTAAATTTAAAACCGTACCCTATAAATAACCAGGTAAGAATATGTTTCCAGGAGGTAACAGTTGTCACAATTATAATTATGCCAGGCTAGCTAATCGAAATAGGTGAGTCTTCAATTTTTGTCGGAAGGAGCGGAAGTCTGTGGTGGTTCTGATATTGGGGGGGAGGTCATTCCAGAGGGTTGGGCCCATCACAGAGAAGGCTCTACTCCTTGGCGCCGCCTGCTGGCATTGCCTAGTGGACGGCACCTGGAGAAGCCCCTCCCTGTGAGAGCGGATTGGCCGCAGGGATGTATGTGGGAGGATGCGATCCCGCAAGTAACTAGGTCCTGTGCCATGGAGCGCTTTAAAGATGGTAATCAGGACCTTGAAATGCACCCGAAAAACCACAGGTAGCCAGTGCAGCTCGCGCAGGAGTGGTGTTACATGGGAGTATCTAGAGCTCCCCATGACAACCCGCGCGGCCGCGTTCTGGACTAGCTGCAGTCTCCGGGCGCGTCTCAAGGGAAGCCCCATGTAGAGAGCGTTACAGTAGTCTAGGCGAGACGTCACCAGCGCATGAGTGACTGTGCGTAGGGCATCCCGATCCAGAAGGGGGCGTAATTGGTGCACCAGGCGAACCTGGTGGAACGCCCCCCTTGCCACGGCTGCCACATGGTCATCCATTGACAGCCGGGCATCTAGGAGGATGCCCAAATTGCGCACCCGTTCCACAGGGGGCAATTGCTTGCCCCCTATGGCCAGCGGTGGGGTCAGCTGGCTGAACCGAGGCGCCGGTAGCCACAGCCACTCAGTCTTGGAGGGGTTGAGTTTGAGTCTGTTGTCCCCCATCCAGACCCCGACGGCTTCCAAACACCGGGACATCACTTCAACAGCCTCGTTGGGGTGGCTTGGGGTTGAAATGTACAGCTGAGTGTCGTCAGTGTACAGATGGTATTCAACCCCAAAACCACGGATGATCTCGCCCAGCGGCTTCACATATGCATTGAACAGAAGGGGCGAGAGGACCGACCCCTGCGGCACTCCACAAGAGAGTGGCCTCAGGGTCGATCTCTGCCCCCCCGTCAACACATATTGCATCCGGCCGGAGAGGTAGGAGCCGAACCACCGCAAAACGGTGCCTCCGACTCCCATCCCCTCCAGCCGGCGCAGTAGGATACCATGGTCGATGGTATCAAAAGCCGCTGAGAGGTCTAATAGGACCAGGATAGAGGAATAACCTCTATCTCTGGCCCTCCAGAGATCGTCGACCAACGCGACCAAGGCTGTCTCTGTGCTGTGTCCGGGTCGGAAGCCGGACTGGCGTGGGTCTAGATAGTCGGATTCATCAAGGTGACGTGGAAATTGCTGCGCCACCACATTCTCAACAACCTTCGCCAGAAAGGGAAGGTTGGAGACTGGATGATAATTAGCTAGCTCCATTGGGTCAAGCGAAGACCCCTTGAGTAAGGGCCTCACCACCGCCTCTTTCAAGGCAGATGGTAAGGATCCCTCCCCCAACGTGGCATTCACCAGGCCCAGAAGCCAGCCTCGTGTCACCTCCCAGGATGCCAGTACCAACCAGGAGGGACACGGGTCCAATGAACATGTGGTGGGTCGCAGCCATCCACGCAACCTGTCCAAATCCTCGGGGGCAACAGAGTCAAACTCCTCCCAGAGTGGACTCACAAGACTCGCTGTTGACGGCCCGTCCAGACCACTGGAGGGGGCCCATCCGCTTCGGATCTGAGCGACTTTGTTCTGTAGATATTCTCCAAACTCCTCTGCTCTTCCCTGTAAGGGTGCCCCCCGCGTCTCCTGAACCAGGAGGGAGTGGGTCACCCTAAACAGGGCGGCAGGGCGGTTATCCGCAGACGCAATAAGAGCGGCGCAATGTCTACGTTTGGCCGCTCTCAATGCCACAAGGTAGGTCCGTAAATAGGCTCTTACCTGTGTTCGGTCAGACTCGGAGCGTGAGGACCTCCACCTGCTCTCTAGACGTCTTCTATGGTGCTTCATCACCCTGAGCTCCTCGGTATACCAAGGTGCCCGGGTGAGTCGCTGCCGTAGGAGAGGTCGCAAAGGCGCAACCCGGTCCAAGGCCCCAGCTGTCGCCCTATTCCAGACAGCCACTAGGTCCTCTGACCGAGCGCGGGTCAGGGCTACAGGTAATGGCCCAAGCTCCGTCTGGAACCTATCTGGTTCCATCAGCTGCTTGGGGCGGTACCAGCTTGGACGAACTGGCTCTGCCTCCTCGCGGTGGGGGGTAGCGCCAGGGAAGTCCAGACGGAGACATGAGTGATCTGACCATGACAGGGGGGTAATATCTAAATCCCCTATTCCCAGATCACTCGTCCACTGCTCAGATACAAAAACAAGGTCCAGTGTGTGACCACCTTCGTGTGTGGGGCCCTGAATTAGTTGGGTCAGGCCCATGGCTGTCATGGAAGCCATGAACTCCCGAGCTACCTCGGATGCTGCTCCCGTCGACGGCAGGTTGAAGTCCCCCATAACTAAAAGTTTGGAGATCTCCACCGCTGTCTCCGAGATCAGCTCGAGGAGCTCGGGCAGGGTTGCTGACGTATAGCGAGGAGCCAAGTATACAATCAGCAAACCCCACTGCCTCCCTGGGCCCCATTTCACACCAAGTGACTCACACCCGGATATCTGAGGAACAGTGAACTCCCTCGGCTCTAGACCATCCCGTATAACTACCGCCACCCCTCCACCCTTACCCAGGGCCCGAGGCTGATGGAATGCATGGAAACCTGGTGGGCACATTTCCACGAGGGGTAAACCACCCTCGTGACCCAACCAGGTCTCCGTTATTCCTGCAAGGTCCAGCTCCCCCTCAGAGATCAACTCATTAATGAGGGGGGCCTTATTGGTCACGGACCTTGCATTGCAAAGCATCAGCCGCAGGCCCTGTCTCTGTAGTTCCCGACCACCTAGGTTGCGGGGGTTGGTACAAACGACCGGGCGTAGCCAGCAGCCACGGTCTCCCAACCGACCTTGTGATCTTCTCTTGTCCTCGCATCCCCCCCTCCCCGCGACCGTTGCAATAAAACAACCCTCTACTGGAATAGCTTGTTCCCTCACCCCCCCCCCCCATTCCGCTCACTTCCCTCCTGGACTCACCTGTTCATGTACTATAGAATTCGATTGCTCACTGCTGTTTTCTAACCTCCTTTCTCACTGATAAGAAGGTAAAAATGTTGTATTTCAATGTAGCTGCAAAGGTTTGGATTCTTTACATAGGAGAGCTAAAGATGACAATGAGCTGGTATGGGTGACAAATGCTAGGAAATTTATTTGCATAAGTTGGGATATGTTTAAAACAAAAAAACAGCAATCAGTTTATTAGCTGTCCAACAGGCTGCAAAAAGCAATTGTAAAAAAATCTAGAGTACCCTTGTACGAGTGCAGTGAGGAATAGGGAAGGAAGATGCGGGGGTGCATTCCTCTGTACAAATATGTGGAGATCCAGGGAAGGAGAGTGTTGGTGGATGCATGCCTGTATGTGGGTGCAGGGAGACCAGGAAGGAGGCTGACGGCGGGTGTGAGCATGCAAAGGGGGAAAGAGGGTGCTGGTGCATGCAAAGAAAGGATGGGCGGCAGGGGACACATTTACCTAGGCTATTTGTCACATTTCCTGCCAACTTCCCATTAATTTTGCTAATGAGAAGCTGGCGCAGAAGATCAACAACAATCCTGTTATTTTAGGATGTTGTAACCAATCAAAACTGCAAGCTGGTTGCCAAGCTCTCAAATATTGTTCATGTGACTGTGGGGGCATGCAACAGCTGGAACATCTGGTTGGGCTGGTTCCTTTGTTAAGCACCATTGTAATTCCAAACAATTGCTGAACGAATAATTGTGTCTTGAGGACTACTTGTATTTTTTGGTTAATTTTCTGGTGTATTGTGGAATTCTGTAGACATAATATGCAGGTAGCCCTTAGGTAATAATCACTGGGACTGAGAACCCTGTCGCTAAGTGACATTGTCATAAAGCCAAAAAATATTGACATAATGCAATGGATAAAAGAAATAAAATAAAAAGTACTCTGTAATAATTACTTATAAATCTATGGCCATAATAAATGCTTCACTACAATGGAATGCTGAAATTTATATCATTTTCATATTATCTCACATTTCATGAGCTTCAAAAATGAGTTGATATGATCCATTGCAAGAACGTTTTTGAGAAGGATATTTGAAGAACAAACATTACAGATGGACCTCACTTATCAATTGCCTTATGCAGTGATCAAAGTTATAATGATGCTGAGAACATAACTTTGCACACTCAGGACATTTGTAGCATCTCATAATCACATATCTGCCACTAGTTAGTACATATAATGGGCCTGGTTGGTTTTTGTCCCCTCACAGAACAGAGAGGTTGGAGAAAACGAGATTATAAGATAGTAAGCAGATACACAATCAGGTACACACTGAAATGAATGTGCTACTCTGGCTGTTTGCCTACTATGCTCGGGACTGGGAGCTGGAAGCATGCTGGTGCTAGAACATTCCTTTGGATCTGCATTTCCTACCATGTGCCTGCTTATACTATTGCATTCCCTTTCTTTCCAATGAATCTAAATACAAACATCAATTTTCTTTTTGCTAATTATTCCAATGAGCATCTAAAAGGGTGGGGGAGAAAAAGGAAAACTGAGCTAAAATCAGTTGTGGTCATGTGATTTCCTTTAGTGACTGCATCACTTAGCAACCAAGTTGCTGGTCTCAATTGTGATTATTAAATGAGGACTACCTGTGTTTGCAAAAGGTATCCTACACAGAACAGTCATTCATCATCCTTACCTCATATTGTTGATTGACAAATGTTATTATAATTTGAGCTTTTATAAAAATACAAATATTTTTGCATTTGTACTGATATTTTGACCCAAGCAATTATATATTTGTTAAATTTTCATCCAAATTTATTTCAAGAACGTCAATATAAAATATTTTATGTTCAATTTTTTGACCAGACATTTAATTCTATTGGTATTCCCTCTAAAATTGTACTTTTAAATTTCAAAACTAAATCCTGATGTAAAACGAACATGTACCTTCCAGTCTCTGGATTTTAGCTTTCACAGAAATAACTGTTTCGAAAGGAGACACTCGCAATTCAAAGCATGTTCCTGTAAGAGTTTCAATGAAGAGCTCCATGGTCTCATAGAAAGTAAGTTTGCAATGACATGATCCAACATTATCCTCATTGAAGAAAGGGGGCTCCTTCTTGCTGGCCATTCTAGTATTCCTTGTGAAAAAAATCAGTTGGGCATTATATCTCAATTTTAACTCAAGTCAGCTCTAAACAGGAAATCTTTGGTTTTGTTCATGTTTCAAGGTTAAGAATAACACAAGATCTGTTGTCATAACATTTAGGAAATAATATTAACATCTATTAAAGCATTCTTTAGTAAATGTACTAAAGCAACAAAACAAATTTCATTCTATTTTTTTCACCAGAAGTACACATTTAAAGGCAAAAAATGTAAATACCTGTAAATAAATGACTTCTTTCACTATATTATTAATTTATTATTATAACAGAAAAATTACACTAAAAATTAAAATTCAGACAATTATAATTGTCTATGGAGATTCTCAATCATCCAGGTCATGGTTGTGCAAAAGATGCTTTTCAAAAGGCTACTCAACTTTTTTAGCTTTTTTCTCTTGAAAATGCTTTGCTTCTCAACCGAGAAGCTTCTTCAGTTATGGCTGAATGGTGGGGAAAGGAAGGACTTATATTCCTTATATTTATATTATGATTCAGAGCAATTCTTCGCATGAAAATAAGTCTCACCGAAGAAAGATAATTAAGATTTTCCTTACAAAAAGACCACTATAGTGCAAGCAAATAAGTAGATGGAAATCTACATTACACTAATAATTTAGGAAACTGAATCAACTGAGATCAATTTTGTAATAGATATCTTAAAAACATTTCCAGCCCAAAATTCCTACATGTGGGAAGAATCTAAACATTTGTGAGGTTAGAATACTGCTCCCGGAAAAACAAGCCAATAGAGAAAAGCATTTCCATTAATGTCAACAGCCAATTCCCAAGCAATGAAAATAATAAAGATCAAGTGTAGTATAATGATCATTACAATTGGGAATTATATAACCATAGAAGATAAAAAACTATTATGTGAACCATTTACTATTACAAATGGAAGATGTTTGTACTCCTGCCAGCAGTGTACTCAGAATATTCTACCTATGCTGAATGGCACAAATTGTTTCCTGTATGTTTTTGTAAAAGCTCTTATTGCAAAATAAGATGCAGAACTGCACTAAAATGTTTGAAACACAGCCAGAATTCAGTTACTGAGTTACAATTGCCATTTTGGTCTTGCTGATCGATCCCATGCTAAGCACTCTGGAAAATCACATATGTGATTTCACAAACAGTCAAGTAGTAGAAAACTGTTATTGTTTCCATGGAACCAAAGAAATTGATAAGCTCTTGTGATTTTTTTGCCTTAAGTTAACATACAGGTTTCCGGCTTTTTTAGATGGACTTGACAATCTATCAGTTGAGTCAAAATAATTCTTGCCCTCCACCATGCGTAGTCATGCAGGTATATTAACCCTGTGCATTACCAAACCTTATTTATGTCCTTTATCTCTAATAATCACTACAGGTAATCCTTGACTTATGACCACAATAGAGCCCAACATTTCTGTTGTTAAGTGAGACAATTGTTGTGAATTTTGCCTCATTTTACCACCTTTCTTACCACAGTTGATCAGTAAAACACTGCAGTTGATATATTAGAAACCTGGTTGTTAAGTGAATCTGGTTTCCCCATTGACTTTGCTGGTCAGGTGGTCACAAAAGGTGATTAGATGACCTTGGGACACAGGAACGGGCATAAACGTGAGCCAGTTGCCAAGTATCTGAATTTTGATCATGCGATTATGGGAATGCTGCAAAAGTCGTAACTATGAAAAATAGTCATGTCACTTTTTCAAGCGCCGTTGTAACTTTGAACGGTCAATACATGAACTGTTGTAAGTCGAGGACTACCTGTATATTACCAAAGGTTACTTATGTTCTTTATCTCTAATCATCACTACTGCATATGCCACACTGAAAAATAAAAAATAAAATAAGCTCCAATGTTTTGAGTGTACAGAACTATCCAGCAAAAGAACCGGGCCTTTTCTGACTCAACCCTCCTCTCTCCCATCTACAATTATAGAGAATAGGCCAACCTGCAGAATAAATAAGAGCCTTTTTGGTGCGATTATTTAACCCTGGTGCCAACTCCATTTGCAGAAACAGCCTCCCCACACACCCAGGATCGGGGAAATTAAAAAAAAAAACTTGATAGTTGCGACCCTTTTTGTTGTTACGGCCAGGGCGGGAAAGAGCCCCGAAACCCAGGAAACCATCAAGAGGACGCCATAAACAAAAAGCCTCAAGATGGAAGCGCCGAAGGGAACTAAACTGTCCTTTACAGGGCTGGGCTCTTTCGCCAGCAGGCCCTTCCCGGGGAGCCTCTCGCTTCCCAGCTCGCCCGAAGGGAAGAAAGCGGCCTCCCTAGTCTAACTATTCCCAGGCAAAGGAAGATAACAGGCCCCACTTCGGAGCCTCCATTGAAGCCTTGATGGCCACCGGGGCACCGGCTCGTGGGGAACGCTGAGGGGGGAAAGAGGAGAAACGGGCGGGCGCTGCCACGCCTGCTTCGCCCCCCCTCCCCAAGGCGGCCAGGTGTGGAGACCCGTCCTCCTCACCTGCCGTTTCCCGCCACGCAAGGCCCCGCGGGAGGGGCCGACGCGCCGCCTCCCCCTTTCAGGGAGCTGCCGAGGCAGCCATGGAGCGGAGAAGACGACGGCGAGCGGAAGACATTCAGCCCCACGGGAGGGCCCGTTCCCTCCGCCCGGCGGCGAAGGGGCGGCGCCTTAACCCGTCCTCTCCCGCCCTTTGTGACGCGACAAACGGGCGAGTCCGGTTGCTTAGGGATGCGGCGCTCCGATCCTTGCGCGGCTCGGAAAGTGGCGGGAAGGGTTGGCTCTGAGGGGGGTTAGGCGCCTCACCTGAGGCAACGCTTCGCCAGGGAATTGCGGTGCCATTCTCCCCCACACACATATGTTCTTAGGCCGGGACGCCTTTCACTCTTCATTTGTTCGTCGTCAGTCTGTCCAGAGGGCAACCGCCAAATTTGCCTGCCCGGATGGCTCGTCCGATTTTTGGGTGGGGGGGTGGGGGGGCTTTTCCAGCCATCTGTTTTAATGGGAAAAAAATGAGCTAGCAGTATGTGCTGCATCTGCCAAAAAAGTCCAAGGCTGCATTAACAGAAGGATAGAATCAAGATCGGGCGAAGTGTTGATGCCATTTGATAATGCCTTGGTAAGATCCGCACTTGGGATATTGCATCCCGTTTTGGCCGCCATGATGTAAAAAAGATGCTGACATTCTGGAAAGAGTGCAGAGAAGAAACAACAAAGATGGTTAGGGGACTGGACGCTAAAACATGAACGGTTGCAGGAATTTGGATATGCCCAGTTTAATGAAAAGGGGAACCAGGTGTGACAAGATAGCAGTGGTCCAATATCTCGGGGGTTGCCACAAAGAAGACGGGGTGAAACTCTTCTCCAAAGCAGCTGAAGGCAAGACGAGAAACAATGTATGGAAACTAATCAAGGAGAGAAACAACCTAGAACTAAGGAGAAATTTCCTGAGAGAACAATTGGTGGAACAACTTGCCTCCAGAAGTTGTGAATGCTCCAATACTGGAAGTTTTTAAGAAGAGATTGGACAACCATTTATTTAAAAATGGTATAGGGTTTCCTTCCTGAACAGGGGGTTAGATTAGAAGACCTTCAAGGTCCCTTCCAACTCTGTTACTCTATTCCAGGGGTGTCAAACTCAAGGGCTGTGGGCTGGATTTGGCCGTGGGGCCGCCCTGGAAACAAATTGGCTCCACAGTGCCTCTGCCAGCAAAAATTCGTTTTTGTCCTCGCATGGCCCCTGAGATCCCTTTTTGCTGGCAGTGAGCTGAAGGAGGCTGTTGTGACCAAACATTGGCCGGGGGGGGGGGGGGGCATGTGTGGCCTCCCCAAACTCCGTTTTCGCTGGCAAAGGGTTGCAGGAAGCCATCACAGCCAAAAACAGACCTTGGGAGCCCGTTTTCACTGGCAGAGCGCTTGGGCCCCAGACACGAGTGTCATCAAACTGGCCACACCCACCCTAGCCCCCCTCCCAAGGTGGCCCTCAATGAAATCGAGTTTGACACCCTTGCACTGTGCTGTGGTATGCTGTATTCTATTCCCTATTCCTTTCCCTTCTATTCTCTCTCTGTGGTGTGGTCCATTTCTCAGCCACCTTTTCCCCCCTGCAACTGCAACCACCCAAAATACTGAGCCTCAATGATACTTCGGCTTAGATCCCCAGAAAGGGCCTGCAGGTCCAAACCACCTCCACTTTCCAAACTGAATCCAGAAGTTGCAGGGGCATCTTATGGACAGCAGCGCATGGGCACTTTTTAAAGTTATCGGATAAAATAAAAATTGAAATTGAATGCCTAAAAAAATAACTGTCCAAATCTTACACTAAATAATACACTAATGTTCTCAGTTGATGTAGAATATCTTCCATATTGTAAGAAAACCAGGTAATCTTAAAATATAGAGTTTTAAGAATGTTCATAATCTAAAACTCCAATATGTATACTCTACAGCTCAAATTTGTTATCTAATGTATAAATTGCAGTTTCTCCAATGTATAAAATAAGCAGGGTAACAGATTTATATATTAGCAAAAGGAGATCAGAAATGATCTCACCTTACCCAGAATATTAATGTGAAGTCTTTTATATCTTCAGAATTTTAACAGAAAACAGGTAGTCCTCAACTTACAGTCTTTTGTTTGGTGACCATTCAGTTACAAAGGCACCAGTGGTGGGTTCCGCCCGCGGCGTGCGCATGTGCCATACCTTCCAGCAAGCCTCTGCGATACTCCAGCTGCTTGGCGGAGCGTCACGCAGGTGTTGTATGTGCCATGCGCGGAAGCGCCAAAGGCGGACAGGTAAGGAGCTCAGGTGGGCCCTCCGGAGCACCGTACTAAAACGGTACCCAGTGCTCCAGGCAGGCTCCGGTACACTCTACCGCCTGTAACCCACCACTGAAAGGCACTGAAAAAAGTGACATGACCATTTTTCACATGACCGTTGCAGCATCCCCATGATCACTGTCAAAATTCAGTTGTTTGACAGTTGGCTTACATTTATGATAGTTGCAGTGTCCGAGGGTCATGCAATCACCTTTTGTGACAGGAAAAGGCAATGAGGAGGACAGATTCACTTAATAACTGTGCTACTAACTTAACTGCAGTGATTCACTTAACAAATGTGGCAAGAAAGGTCGTTAAGTGGAGCAAAACTCACAACACTCTCACTTAGCAACATACTTTTTCTGATCAATTGTAGTCATAAGGTGAGCACTACCTATAATAGAATGCTCAAGTTGAATAAAAATTTTCAACTTGAATAAAAATGAAAGCCAATTTGTAATCCTATTATTAGATGCTGAAAAAGCTTTTGGCAAAATATACATAATACGCATTATATATACGGTGTAACTATACGGTATACGGTAAAGGTTTGGATTTTTAAATTTATAAAGTGAACAAGCTAAAATAAAGGTTAATAGTATGCTTTCTGCTGTTTTCTCTTGTTCAGCGGAAGTAAGCAAGAATGCCACATTTATCCTTGCTTTTTAATATTTGCATGGAATCCTTGGCTTGTACTTTTAGACAACTTGGGGAGATTTACAGGGTAGAATGTAATTTACTCAAATTGATTTTATTTGAGATGATACCTCACTGTACTATCCCAGTGTTGGTACAAATAATGTATGCTTTTAGTAAAATAACAAAATATTCTATTATAAGTGGAAGGGAAGCCTCCGGAGGGTGAAAAACGGCTGAAAATCAAGGCTGAAAGTCAGCTGGCCAGCATGTGCATATGTGCCATTGGTTCGCCATCACAGCTCTAGACAATGCGAGTGTCTTGATTTTGTATAGCAAGACTGTCAATGGACCTTCCTTAAACTATAACTTACGTAACAAAAACAATATTAAGAATTTATTAGATTCCATTACATTGGTATAGGAAAAATTGTTTAGAACAGCATTTGTTGAATATAATGACGATGCTTCTTTAAAATACATTTTTACAATGTCTTATACTTGCTTAGTTTTGGGAGAATGAACCATATAAATGTGTATGACAAAAGCTAAAATTTTCAGAGAATAATATTTTCTTGAATTACATACTTAATATGGAATCTGGCAACTGGACGATATAAATGGGTTACTTATTGCAGCATTGAATTGGAAGCCTTGCGTGTATAGAGCTTAGGAATCCTGGACGATTAACATATTTAATTCTTGATGGGGTTGCACCCAGACAGACTGAAGGCACAACTTTGTGGGTTTCTCCTGGACTCACAACTCCTGCTCAAAGAGCAGGTGGCTGTCCTGGTCAGAAGAGCCTTTGTATAACTGTCACTCGCTCAGTCACTCAAGCCTAGTCATCTTATGTTGAACTATTGCAATAGTATCTACATGGGACTACCCTTGAAGAATATTTGGCAGCTATAGCTGGTGCAGAATAAGATAAGACCCCACTTCTTCCTCTTATGCATCTTCCTATCCCACTTCCTATCTTTGCCAATTTTAAGCTAATGCAATGTTACTAGTTATTGCTTTAATACAAAATGATTGTAAACTGCCTAGAGCCACCTCTAGGTAAGATGGGCAGCATATAAGTTAAGCAAATAGGAAAGATTAATCTGTGGCCCCATTTACACAATAGAGTGAAGAACTAATTACACTTGCTATTTAAGAGTGGGCTGCTTATTGATGTGGACTTTATATGAATAATGAAATATGGGGCTCATTTGTACAGAATATAGTAAGTTAAAAACCCATGATACTCATATAAGCGTATTAGAAATTTATATTAAACATTTCCTTCTTACCCCTATGGGTGATATATGTTCTTCCACAATCTCTGGAGTATGAGAAGCTGGAGAAATAACAGGGCCTGAAGGAAGAATTAGAAAGGATGTGGAAACTAAAGACTAAAATGATCCCACAGGTGGTAAGAGCACTTTGTGCTATGAGTCTTAAGTTGGGAGAGTGGTTCCAAAATATCCCAGGAACAATGTCAGAACTTTCTGTCCAGAAGAGTGCAGTGTTAAGAACAGCTAAGTTACTGTTCAGAACCTTCAAACTCCCAAACTTCTTGTTGAAGAACTGAGATTGCCTATCAACAGTGAGAACATCACCTGAAGATAAGCAGTGCATGGCAGATTCTGGGAAACGCTTGGCTGTGGGGGCAATTGCACCCTTCCCCAAGGCTTGGCTTGTTGGATAATGGCATAATGCAGCCTTCTTAAGTGACAACGGTGACACGGGTGCAATTGGAAATCTAAAGCTCCACTTCATGACAGTCTTCATGCTTTTAGTCCAGCCTTTAAGCCACTGGTTGTCACCTCAGCTAACAGTCAATGGTACATCCCATGCAGGGTCTTCTCTTGCCATGCTTAATCTCTGCTTAATCTCAGCAGTTCATCTTTGGGAGCTATCTTGCTGATGTACTCCTGGATGCTCTGGGTTTTGTCCAGGACAGTAGCTATGACACCCCACCCCACCTGCCCCCATTGAATCAGAGAGTGTCATACAATAACTTGTGTTTATTAGTTTTATTTTATACTGTTCTTCCTCCCGAGGGAAGGGTTTAAGGAATAAAAGTTAAATGCTACATTGTGGGGATTTAGGATTACACATAGACGGACCCAGCTTCTAGTTTTCTACAAGTGCAAGAACTTCAGATATAAGCCAGTATAACAACTCTGACATTGCAGCCTTTTAAGTGTTATTCATTCAATCAATTCAATGAGAAATCATCCTTCTTTTCCTTCAAATAACTATTTGAATGCATGTACCATGCTTTTTGAACAGACTGAATAGTGCATAGTACTTGACATGAAACAGTATCCAATAATTGGTACGAACAATACATTTAACCCAAAATGTGCATTTTTATCACTGTCTGGTGGTGATACAACATTAAGGTAAACAGATTCAACACAAATGGAATTCTGATCCAATGCAAAATCAGTGATTACTCTGTTTTTGACGGTTAATTTTATGCAATCCCATATGTCTAAGATAAGACATAATTTTCAGGCTAAACTTACTCACCAGAAATTGCTAATGAGGGTATGTGTGTGGGAAGGGAAAGAAAAATAGCAAACAGTTAAAGCATATATGATTAACTGAAACCGGATTAGAGATATTTTAATACTATACATACTGACAGGTAAACTAAGAATGTTGAGTACCCCAAAATAGGTTTGGCTCATCCACAAATAGGCTTATCTGAGAGAGTATACGGTATTCTTTTTTAAAAGTACATGTATTCCATATATACTTGCATGTAAACCCATCGGCAGATAAGCAGACCTTAATTTTTTTTTTTTTACCGGAACACAAAAAAATGTAAGACAGTTTATTCACTGATGGCATCTTTTAAAACTATAATTTGGTTAAAAAAAAAAAAGGGGGGGGGGGTTACTTTATTGAAGAAAGGGCTTATCTGTAAGTATATATGGTAGTAAAAAAAACTCCATTCCATCCAAACCCATCCCTTCCAGTAAAATGAAATAATCTTTTATCAGTAACCAAGGATATACCCAAAAGGAGAATTCAGATTCTCATAATCATGAGCTATAATCATAAACTTAATTCTGGAAAGTGAGTTGGCTTACAAAATAGCAGATCAGAAAATATTGATTTTGTAAATGCCATTTATCAACATTAAATGTTCTGTATTTTTTATTTATATTCTCTCTATATATATATATTACATCACCGAGTAACAAGCTGATTAGGACAATTGTTTGCTCAAATAGCTTTTATAACATTTTTTAAAAATGCCACGTGGAGTAAAACACACAAGTGAATGAGTCCAGGAATATTCTGTTTTGTCACCGAGTATTTGATTAGAAAATAAAGGAATTAGCATTCAGTGACAAATTGAAAAGAAATTGTCCAGCAGTCTCTTTATTAGTGCTCTTTAAATGCATTGAGTGGGTCGTCAAAAGTGCTTGCTGTTCTAGGTTCACACTTACTTCCTGAGAGTGATTGAGAGGTGGTCTTTTTTGTTGATGTCTTAGATTGACTCGCAGGGGAGAAGATATCATCTAGAGAAAGGAAGAAAACCGTTAATCTGTGCTTGTTCATGACCAGAACTGTTTCATAGACATTTTTTTTAAAGAAAATGATGAATTACATTTATATTAACAGGAATACAGAGAAGGATGTTGATAAAAAGTCTGCTGGCTCCTAAGCATATTCTTAGCAAAGACATCAATAATGCATTGCTCACAACATATGGTAGGTCTGAAGTAACAGAAACGGGAAATCCTAGTGTTGATTGAATTGAAAGGACTCAGGGTTGCAGGAGACTCAAAAGCTTTGAGTGGAGCCCCTTCATAATAGGGCCTCCAATTTTAATTTCTAATGTACAGAAAAATGCAACTATTAAATATGTTAAGAGTATCATACTATCTATACTGATTTAAAATCAAATCTAGTATTTGTCCTAGTATTGTATTTTCTGAGAAGTGTACCCTTTACTATGCCAAATCAGAAGCTAGCTATACTAAGAAAGAGAACGTGCCATAGATGTAGTCATTCTTGTCAAGGTTGGCTTTTAAATTAACTGAAAATGCTTAAAACAAACTGCTACAGTCTCAATAATTACACTTCCCACTGGATAGAATATGAATTTCCAAAAATATGAATTTCAAAGATACACTATGGAATCTAGTTTGAACCAATACTATTAAGACAGCAAGCCCCATTAGGTTCGTGAAGCACAAGTGTTTTTCCACCTCTTTTTTTGGCATATATCATACTCTTCCTTCATGGAAGATAATCTCTTCCTATCGAGGCTCAACATTTCTAACAAGAAACAGGATTAGTCATGGTCCTTCTTTGTGTCTGAAGAAATATATGAAATATTCTGACATTCCCCAATCCTCCCAATCCAAGGGAGTGCCCTTAGTCTAATGACAGGTAGTTTTTTATTTTTTTTAAAAAAATTGCAAAATCATTACCTAATTCTTTCTCAACTTATTTCTACAGAGATATATTTGTCAGTGAATTGCAGATCTTTCTACAAATATTAGGTGTTTTTTTTACCTGTGTCCTCATCAAATATAGATACAGCTTCCATTTTCTTTCTTGTACTCTTTTCCTTTGATTTTACAGCAAGATCAGCAAAGATATCAACATCATCATCAAACAAATTGACTTCTACCTCTTTTGCTTTGTCTGGCAGCTTAACAGTTTCTACTGCAAATATATCATCCTTGAATAAAGAAAAGAATTACTCAGTATGAAAATGATCTTTGAAGGCATGTACCGTATTTTTCGGAGTATAAGACGCACCAGAGTATAAGACGCACCAAGGTTTTGAAGAGGCAAATTAAAAAAAAGTTTTTGCACTCTGCAAACCTCCCCAAAATGGCCTGTTTTTCACGAAAACGGGCCCGTTTTTTTTTTTTAAAAAAAGGCATGAATAGCCCTTAGGTGGCTTGTAGAATGTTCCTTTTTCGCAAAAATGGGCCCGTTTTTCATCAAAAAAAGGACATTAGGAAGCTTGTAGGGTGCTCCTGGGGGGTGGGCAAAATTGAGCAAAAAACGGCCCATTTTTTGCTCATTTCTGCCCTCCCCAGTCCCCAGGAGCTCTTTGAAAGCTTTCTACAAGCTATGCACGGTCATTTTGGTGAAGGCAGGGTTTCAGGAGGCAAAAAATGCTGTATTCAGTGTATAAGATGCACCCAGATTTTCAGCCTCTTTTTTGAGGAAAAAAGGTGCGTCTTATACTCTGAAAAACACGGTATTTTCTCTGGTTAGTGCTTATAAAATAAAATACAGTAGCTTTCATTTTCTGCATCTAAGCTTCAGGAATCAATTCTGCTAAGCAGCTAGTTCTATGTGGTTGTAAATTTGAATATGAACTATTCTAATTTGAAACTTGAAAAGTATTTAGGAATATGAGTGGTAAATAAGAATATCATATCTTCAGCCTGCCAAATATGGTTCCATAAAATGATTCCATTCATTTAATTCATTGAATTTAATCCCTTAAATTCCTCACCCCATAAGCACATCGTTTGATATTAAAACTAACACTAATATAAAGTAAGGAAAGAGAAGAAAGAGAACAAAATCAAAGAAAAAGCAAGAAGTTTAAGAAATGAAAACAAGCTGAAGGAAAATAAAAAAGGAAAAAAGATATAGAGAAATGGCTCCCAATAATATTCACAGCAGTTCTAAGTATAAATATATTTTAACTTCCCTCTTGACAGTCACACCATCTTACGCTTCTTTTTATAATTTATCCTATTTAATCATCAAAAGCATAAATCACAATTTCATTTTTAAAATTTTTATGCATAAAGAGGCTTCTAGTCATCAATAAGGCTTGATTTCTCATGAATGAATAGCAGGTATATCTGACTGTTAGCTTGGAATCTTTTTGGTCTGTGGATTTTGAGGACGTGGATGGGACATCTAAACATGATTCCTGCCACTTTTAAGCTTGACCAATGTGCTTCCTGGATCCTTCAGGGAATAGTGGAGATGTGAGAAACAGGATTGAGGAGATTGTCAATGCTTTCCTTTGGGTAAGGCTTTAAGTCTGCAGCCTTGAGGCAGACTGTAGTATGCTCCCTCATCTCTAATATTTCCTATTTAGGAAATTATATTGAATATCTAGTTAGAAGAAGCAGATTATCTGTATCCTATTGAGAACAATACAATACAATAGCAGAGTTGGAAGGGACCTTGGAGGTCTTCTAGTCCAACCCTCTGCCTAGGCAGGAAACCCTATACCGTTTCAGACAAATGGCTATCCAACATCTTCTTAAAGACTTCCAGTGTTGGGGCATTCACAACTTCTGGAGGCAAGCTGTTCCACTAATTAATTGCCCTCACTGTCAGGAAATTTCTCCTCAGTTCTAAGTTGCTTCTCTCCTTAATTAGTTTCCACCCATTGCTTCTTGTTCTACCCTCAGGTGCCTTGGAGACTAGTTTGACTCCCTCTTCTTTGTGGCAACCCCTGAGATATTGGAACACTGCCATCATGTCTCCCCTAGTCCTTCTTTCTATTAAACTAGACATACCCAGTTCCTGCAACTGTTCTTCATATGTTTTAGTCTCCAGTCCCCAGTTTCAGGCACTGTTTGGAGCTTTTTTTTAAACGATCTAACACAACTGGAGAGGTTGCTAATGAATGATTAAAAAAAAATCCAAATCTATCCCATCTTTCCTTATTCACTTTTTGGTTACTGTTTAAACAAACTGCATTCATGCCAAGTTGTTTGCCCCATCACTCTAATGCCCGTGGAATAAACAAAAACAGCACAATACCAAGTCAGAAGAATCCAAGTCTGAAGAGAAAAATTTTCAAAATTACCTCAAAAATGTCTTGGATAGGGAAACCTTGATGTAATTGAGATGGGAGCTCCTGTTCTTTTCTCTTCACAGTTTTCTTACTAGTGATGAATGCATCTTGTTCTTCTTCCGGGAAAGGGACCGGACTTAATTTCCTTAATGTCTTTCTAGAGGGAAAGAGGTCTGTCCCCTCTTGTGCAGCAGGAAACAGCTCCTCGCTTTTTGCAACCTTGCTTACAATGCCCTTAACTTCCAGTGTTGTCTTAGAGTTGCTATCCTTAGTGAAAAGGTTGTTGGACTCAAAGAGATCATTCACATCGGAATAGGCTGTTGATTTTGACTCATTGGGTTGGTTGCTGCTGTGGGTTGATGGAACCAAGCAAGCTTTTTCAGTATTTTTCTTTCTAGGCAGCTCGCTATGATGTAATAGAGTGGGTGGCCCAGAGTTTCCTTTTAAGATAGGCAGACACTTGTTCTCTGCAGTATCCATTTCATTTTTGTCAAGTTCTTCAACGGCTAATCGCCTGGCAGTTCTGGTGGGTGGCCTTCGATTCCCACTCACTTTGATTCTTCCCTGCAATTTGAGTTTATAAGGATGCAAAGTGAGAAACAGTACAAATTGACAAGCAGTAAGAGCAGACAATGCCACATTTCTAAAAGAAGCACTGCTATTTTCAAGCTGGTATTCCTCCCCTTCGGACAAGAGAGGAAAGAATCCATCTACACGAGGCGATAGATCAGAATACGATAACTGAAGGAGACCTGGGGTGAAGCGCTTTTCTTCACAATTTCTCCTTTGCATTTCAGGCAGTTTTGAAATGAGAGAGGTCTTCAAAAATTCTCTTCTTAAGAAAAGCATTGCGAGTAGCCTAACCCAGGGGCCAGCAACCCGTAGCTCTGGGGCCGCATGTGGCACTTTCATCCCCCTGATGTGGCTCCCTATCGTCGGTCGGCTCCACAATTGATAGGATTTTCAGCCACGTACAGGAAAAAGGATGCCGTGCTAGGAGGAGACTGTGGTGGGGGAACTGGACTTCCAGTCGGCAGAGAAAAAAGGATGCCATACTAGGAGGAGACTCAAAGGTGGGGGAACTGGACTTCCAGTCGGCTCCAGAGTTTAACGGGGGGCTTCCAGTTAGGACCGTTGTGGCTCTTTGAGTGTTTAAGGTTGCCGACCCCTTGCTTAACTTAATGGTTCTTTCTGCTCTGCTCACTGTTCAATTTAAATTAAGTATACTAAGTTGAATATAATATTTCTTCCCTTTCCCTGTGAACATGTGGAAAAGGAAATGCTTATACATTATTTCATTCACTACATTTTTTTCTACATCAGTAAATACTTTGGCAACTAAAATGAGTCCTATGTAGTTCATTAAATTAATCATCTTTATAAAGATTTTTTTCATTATCAAATTACCTTGTTGACATTTTGCAGTGTGTTGGCTTTCACAGGGTTATCAAAACTAACTCCCAGCTCTGTAGTATTTCTTGTGGAAGCTACTTTGGTATGCTTTGTGTCATCAGGTAAGTGAGATGGTCCCTTTGATGGTGGTTTCACAGTAGTGGTTTTCTTGTATAGTTTATCTTTTGGGTTAATTTCCAATTCTCCCTTATAAAGTAAAATCAAATTTATTATTTGTGGCAGCAGATCAAGCAAATGCGTGTTTGGGGAAAAGATTCAAGAGGGATCAGTAAAAATGGAGGTGGTAATGCAAAATCATCTTAACAGTAAATAAGTACAGAAAAAGGATGACTTGCCACAGTGCTTTTGACTCTGACAGGACAATTCTTAATTTTATCTACAAACCTGTTTCTAGAGTGGATGGAGAAGTCTCCGAAACCCAAAGAGAGAGAAAGAGAGTGAGAGAGAGGGTTAAAGGTCAGGAAGAAAGGGAAGATAAAATGTACCTAAAAGACATAAACTCAGGGCAAAAATCTCATTTGAGTGGGAGTTGAAAAAAGAAACATTGAGCTATTGTCAGCTGCTGCTGTGAAATGGTCTATGTCACACTACAAAGATTTTCTCCTATAATCATCGCTACCCATATTGTATTTGGCACACTGCTTGGTATTGCATTTACGTTTTACTTGCAGAAACTTCTACTTTGCCAGCTTCAGTGAAATCTTAGATATACAAATGTTGCTGTAAAGAGTTCACGTATACAATCCGTCTCTATCAGTGGTGGGTTCCGGATCCTGTTGCAACCGGCACGGTGCAACGGGGCCCGGTGTCCCCCACAAGCATGCGGGCAGCGGGTGTGCAAGCATCCTTACCTCCTGTGACGCCTTTGTGACGCTCCAGCTGCTTGGTAGAGCGTTGCGCAGGTGACGTAAACTCCGTGTGCGGAAGCGCCGAAGAACCCAAATACAGGTAAGGAGCTCAGGCGGGCGGGTGGGCCCTCCGGAGCACCGTAACGGAACGGTACCCGGTGCTTCCGGCAGGCATCAGTACGCCCGTACCAGGGCTTACCGCCTGCAACCCACCACTGGTCTCTATTCATTCTGCTTAGGTAAACTTATTAAGATAGACTAACATAATCCTGCTCCTTCTGAATGTTATCTTGTTTCTCAGCCCTTAAGGAACACTTTAGACCAGGGGTGTCAAACTCAAGGCCTGGGGCCAGATCCAGGCTGCGGGGTACTTAGATAAGCCCCATGGGGCCGCCCTGGAAACAGCGATGGACCAGCCCGCAGTGCTTCTGTAAGCAGTAACAGGCCCCCGAGATCTGTTTTAGGCAGCCAGGGCCTCCTGCAACCCTCTGCCAGTGAAAACGGAGCTCGAGAGGGCCGTACACTGCCTTCCTGAGCTCCATTTTCACTGGCAGAGGGTTGCAGGAGATCCTGGCAGCCGAAAACAGAGCTCCGGAGTCTGTTTTAGCAGGCAGAGTGCTCAGTCCACCACAGATGCTGACAGAAGTGACGTCGAGCTTGCCATGCCCACACTGGTTCCCTGAGATCAAACACAACCCTGATGCGGCCCTCAATGAAATCAAGTTTAATACCCCTGCTTTAAACCATTCTTGTAATAGTTTGCATGTTTATATCAATGTTACCCCTTTTATTCTCTACAATGTCCCTGAAAAGAACAAGCTTCATTGACATGAATCGGAAGAGTGAAACTAGAAGAATTAATGCAGCTCTGGACTCTATAAGAAGCATCATACCAGAGAGGCTTACTTCTCTCTAGTCAGCACTAATGAGGCTACACCTGTATAATTCTAGGCACTACATTTCCAGAGGGATTGATGGGTGAGAACAAATTCAGAGGTGTGCAATGAAGAAATAGTGTACAATGAAGAAAAAGTGAGATTTAGAATATTTTAGACATGTGATGAGACACCCAGAAAAGTATGGCATACTTCACTTAATCCTCCAAGGAAAGACTGAAGGTAGATGAGGTCCAGGCAGAAAAAGAACATCATGGCATCAAAATCTAAGGTACTGGTTTGGACAAAAGTCAACAGCACTTTTGTGTGGAGCTGTTGATAAAAATAGGATCGCCAACAAGATCGGCAATGTCTGATGATGAATATGGCACAAGAAGAAGAAGAATGAAGATGAAGCTTCTTACTTTGTAAGCAAGGAAGAAAGAAACAAATAAGACAGAAAATAGCTGATGAGTGAATGAAAATTAAAAAGTGACCAATATGAATGTACAGTACTGATATGATTTTGGTCACCTGACAGAACTGATTGAGCCCCACATTTATATGAAAGAAAAATGAATGAATTAAGAGGAGAGAGAAGATGAAGAAGTAATCATGGTGATGGAATTACTGAAGCACACAAAAGATATTTGAAATGCAAAGAAAAACAATCCATGAAGAGACAGGAATGCAATTGAAGTAAGGAAAAATTTCAAGGATAGACAGATATAGGGAGGTATAACAAATGGAGTTGGTCTAAACTTATATTGGTTTACCATTTCTACTCCAATCTGCATTGCAAAATGGGAATAGTACAACTGGTGTGATTTGTGTATGCGTGTGTGTGTGTGCATGTGTGTGTGTGTCTTTCCATCTGAAGATACTTATCCTACTTACTAATGGTTCTGGAACATACAAATGCCTTTCCTTGTTAAGATATGCAATTTTCATATATTCAAACCTGTAATTCAAAATTGTACTTTACAAACCTCGGTGGCTTGAATTTTTGATTCTCCTTGTTTGTCATGTTGATTATTCTGCAGAACTTTACTATCTTTTTCCAAGGACAAAACAGGGCTCTCTTTCTTTATTATCGTTTTCTTTTCTGGTACCTTCCAAAGAATAAAATTAAAGTAACATATTAAAGAAGCAAGGTTGCGCTATATGTTAATTATGAAAGCAGTTGCAAGTTGCCAATGTCATTTAACATTTAAAAACCGAAATATGTATCTTGCGCTAAAACAAAATTTATAACTACAAAAACATCTTAGAATAATTTAAAATCAACTTAATTTGTTTTAGTATACCGAATTTATCAAGTCTAAACATTATAAACATGGTAAGATCAATAGTATTTATCCCAATTATCTGTCAGCTTAAACTTTTACATGGTTAGTGGTAAAAGCATGTCAAATTAAGAAAAAAGGAAATAGAGAGAGATCTACAACTTCATCCCACCACTCAGCTTTTGTTTTTTCTTTTAAAATAAAGTTGAACTGTAAAATGTAAAAAAAAAAATGCCAGTCAGCCTGAAGCCTTTTGATATTGTGTAAACCAACTATAACTTTGTTTGCCAAATTTAAAATTGAAAGTTTGGATTCTGAAGAAACTTTATGCAGACTCTCGGATCCTGATGCAATGCTATTTATATTCTATACTATTGTTCTCAATTTTTGTGTGTGTATGTGTGAGTGTGTAAATTGCACTGAAGTAACAAAATATTTTAAACAAAAAGGAAATACTAACTATACTGTTGCAAGTCAAAAGTAGCAAAAAGATTCTTATGGCCATCTCAGAAGATTCTCCGAAGTAATATGTTGCTTCTGGCAATTATCCCTGAGTATGCATTCATTAGTTTGTTCTGAGGAAGTTCCATTGTAAACTGTAGAGCAGCAAAAGTTGTGATAGCCAAACAGCAGTGGTGGTCTTGAAAGGCAAAAATGAGGGCAAAAATGTTTTGCTCGAAGCCTAGCTCACTCAGAACTTAGAATAATTTGCATACCTCTATTATCTAGTTTAAACAATCTCAAGCAATCCAAACAAAAAGCAACATCTGAGGCTTTTTCAACTATTAATCACAACATGATAAGTACCAAGGGCTTTGTGGCAGAATTGCTAAAGAGACCATCATCGACGTTGTCATCGGTCCCAAACAGCCATTCTCCAGATGATAGTTTTGCTTTAGGGCTTGAAATCTGAAATTGAAACAGAAATACACATACATATCATATAGATAGGATAAGCAAATAACTATTTCCTCAATACTTGTTACTTGTTTCTAACAAATCATTAATTTTATAGGAATGTAGTATCCGATTGTGGTTCACAACTCTGAGTTGCCACAATCTAATCTACAACTAGAATTAAAAAGGCATTTCTTATGTACTTCTTACAATTGGAGGTTAATCCTTCAATGATGAAATGACATACTGTCTAAAAAGAATTACCGTATTTT
Source organism: Natrix helvetica (assembly GCF_964273705.1). Classification (NCBI taxonomy): domain Eukaryota; kingdom Metazoa; phylum Chordata; class Lepidosauria; order Squamata; family Natricidae; genus Natrix; species Natrix helvetica. Next base: position 24,040,600 of record NC_138549.1, read on the forward strand.
TCGGAGTATAAGTCACACTTTTTCCCCTCAAAAAAGAAAATCTGGGTGCGTCTTATACACTGAATACAGCATTTTTTGCCTCCTGAAATCACGCCCCCTTCACCAAAATGGCCATGCATAGCCTTTAGAAGGCTTCCAGAGTGCTCCTGGTGCTGGGGAGGACAGGAAAGAGTGAAGAACAGGCCTTTTTTTTGCTCAATTTTGCCCCCCCCCGGCCCCCAGGAGCATTCTATAAGCCGCCTAAAGGCTATGCATCCCCCTTTTTTGACAAAAAACGGGCCCGTTTTCATGGGCCATTTTTTGCTCGTTTGTGCCCCCCCTCCAGGAGCACTCTACATGCCTCATAAAGGCTATTTATGCCCTTTTTTGGAAAAAAAAACCAAGCCCATTTTGGCCGTTTTTGGAAGATCAGCAGAGTGCAAAAACTTTTTTTTTTATTTGCCTCTTCAAAATCTTGGTGCGTCTCATGCTTGATATAAAGTGATTGAAATTATTACCTGAATTTACATGCTGACTAAATATTGCTATTTTGTATTGAATTTTGTCTAAATGTATACTATGAGTATGGGGGGAGGGAACACCTGCCGCACACTGCAACTGCCAAAATTTGTAACCTTTTCCATTACCCCTTTCCTTTTTATTCCCTAAAAATCAATAAAATTTTGTTTTTTTTAAAAAAAATCTTGGTGCGTCTTACACTCCGGTGCATCTTATATTCCAAAAAATACAATATGTCCACTTTTCACTTAAAAAAAGTTACATGCCTATTTAAAGTTTATACTCCCTCTGTTTCTCTGCTGGCTGAGTTGCTAGAGTTATCATTTAGCAGTATTTGGAGGTCCATAGCTTCCTACACTGTTATATTTCCATCCTTATAATTACTTATAAGTACTTTAAATTCAATTAGCAGATCCTTTAAAAACACTTTTAAAGCTTATATGCAATCCATTGAATCAACAGAAATGTCCAACTTTTGCTTGTTATTTAACAACTTGGGAATAAAACAATCTGTAAACAAAAAAAAATGAGAGCATTTACAATTGACTGACCACTTTTTTGTTATCAAAAAGGTCAACTTCAGGATCATTGTCTTCCTGCAGTTTACGGCTGAAGAGAAGTTCTTCATCTTGAAACACACCTGTGCTCTTCTCTGAAGGCTGGAAAAAACCCATTGAATTGTTTTCAAAACACAGTGTCAAAAACTGATAACAAAATGTAACAGAGCAGATCCCATCCAGAGATTTTAGTAAATTAAAACTCTCCCCTCCCATGATCTGAAAGGAAGCTTTTCTGGGGGAGGCAGTGGATTGACCACAGCCAGACTCCAGCATGGGCTCCAGGAGGCATGTGCTTGGCTGCCAGCAGTTCGGGGAGGCAAGAACCTAGTGGGGCATCGAGTTGTTCCCACGTCCAGTGGCCGGGGTGATTTGTTCCATGCCGACCTGGTCACGTCCAGCCATTCACGCCCACCTGGTCATACAGAATGCTATGTGTCAACCCATCTGTGCCCATTCCTTCACATCCACCTGGCCATTGTGAATCGTACCATTCCACCATCCGCATGTTACTCACCTTCCCCATTCCAATCTGTTTATTCTTACTAGGATCCACAACCTCATTTTTCTCCTCGTCCTCAAACAAACTGAATACACTTCTCATCTTTTTCTTGGCATCTTTCTCCAAAAAGAGCTGGAAGTTCACAGACAGAAGTTATTATTTGGGCCCGTGACAAATGGATTAAACAGCTTGATTTTATACCACAAATGATTTGGTAATCCAGAGTTAGGGAACCTCAATCCAATAAGGCACTTTATTCTTCATCTCATGTGATGTACAAACCTTTTTGTCACTGAACTTGTCAGGATGGTTTTTGTCAAGATTGAAATGGCTCTTCCTCGAATTTTATTATGGTTCGATGCACAGTAAGCCAGATGTTCAGAATGCATTTAACATTTTTGTCCATTTATTGAGTCCTTGCCAAGGACTTGGAATAAGCAGATGTGGATGTTTGATGGTGTTACAGATATTGTCTCAGGATGTAAGCTGTTCCGAGTAAAGCTGCCTTTTGCAATTGACGGATGGTGAATAGTCAATGCTGATGGTGTTCAAGTGATGCTCTATTGTTTTATGATTGTACCCAAGGTGCCCATTACTATTGGTACTACTTTTGCTTTCTTTTGCCACAGTCAGATTAGAATTAGAATTTTGTCAAGGGGAATTTAAAATAAAAGAAAACTGGTGGCAGAGGGATATACCTATCAACCTATCAATCGTTTTCTTATGTACAACTCTCAGAAAGGTTTCGAAAAATATAGTTCATGGTTTTGAACAGGATAAGATAAATTTGAAGTAGAATTGTGTACAAATGAACATGCAACTGTTGAAATAAAACATTTACTGAAATCTGAAACAGAAATGAGATGATGTATGATAAAGTGGGCTAAAAGTGGTTATAATATGCATATGGAACAATGAGAAAATATGAAAGGACTGAAATCTTAAAGAGATTTTTTTATAAAGTGTTGAACCATTGGTACAGCAACACATATGTATCATATATAAAGCTTTTCCTTACTTTGTCCTTCCTTTCTTGCTCCAGTACATTTCCTCCTTCTCCAACATTATAACCATGATGTGTACCAGATTCTTCCGAAGGTCCTGCCTTCTTTTCTACTAATTTCTTCTGAGGTGTTTCCAAGAAATTTTCCTGATGGTCAAAAAGTAAAAGATGAGGATTCTACCCTTCTCTGGAAAACTGTATTTTTTACAAGTATAATCATCCATACTTTACAATCAGTACTTAACTGATGGATACACATATATATCTTGTATTAAAATTAGCTCAGAACTTCACGGAATTCCAATTGGAGGGAACTGCTAATTGTTTACAGAATTTATCTTAATCTGCTTCACTAGAAAATCCAGTCCTAACAGTTGCTTTTGAACATCAAAATAGCCAATGTTTTATATTTAAAAGTTTCTATTATTATTTGTGATTTATTATGTTACCCAGATGATAAATAGGAAGCTACCTTATAACTGGGATTTAAATTTAGATGACATCGTAGTAAAAATTACTGTTTTAAAAGATCCCTATTGTATTTGTTAACCAGATACATCATTTATAATATTTTTTAAAAAACAATAATTTATTATAGTAAGATTTTGTGGATAGAGCCAGTTTGGTCAAGCGGTTAAGGCACCATACTTGAAAGTGGGAGATCATGAGTTCAAATCCCACCTTAGCCATGAAATCCAGCTGGGTGACTTTGGGCCAGTCACTCTCTCTCAACCCAACCCACTTCAGAAGGTTATTGCTGTGGGGAAAGTAGGAGGAAGGAGCTGTGTTGGATAGCTTTGCCACCTTATTTGTAAAAATAAATAAAACAGATTTCACCGCTTCACTGTGTATGTGATTAAAGTAGAATTCTAATCCACAAACTCTCATAATAGATGTAATAAGCTGACAAATTGCTATAAGGCTCTGCTATTCTTACATATGATCCAGTGGTGGGTTGCAGGTGGTACACCCCGGTACGGGCGTACCACTTCCTGCCCGGGGCACCGGGTACCGTTCCGGTACGGTGCTCCAGAGGGACCACCCGCTTGCCTGAGCTCCTGACCTGTATTTGAACTCTTTGGTGCTTCCGTGCACGCAATGCACGGCGCCTGCACAACGCTCTGCCGAGAAGCTGGAGCGTCGCGGAGGCTCTCGGAAGCGTCACAAGAGGTAAGGATGCATTGCAACGGGATCTGGAAGCCACCACTGATATGATCAAATATTTCCAGATTGGGATCCCATAGCTGACGTATTATTAAGAGAAATGATTCTTCAGAAGTGTCATCTTTTTCCCCTCAAACCTTCATTAGATGCATCTAACTGGCTGTAACCTCATTAGATGGATGCACTGTGCAACGAGTCGGTATCACGTGAATGAGAGTGCTAAGCCTTTAATGTTTACAAAGTCACAATCTGAATTACGGCTTACTTGATCAGCACACACTGTTATTGTTTGGGCATCAGATGACGCTGGTTGAGGACTGGTTAAGGTTGGTTGAGAGCTGTAGTGCAAGGAACCATCTTCAAATAGAACAGCATTTTTCTGAAGTGGTTTTTTACTGCTGAAATAAATAAAAAAAGTTTGATCCAAGATGGATCTGTTATTACCTGGTTATCTTTTACTACAATGGTATTTTAACAATGTATCTGAGATTTAGTTAATTGCTAACGCGTTTCCCCGAAAATAAGACAGGGTCTTATTTTCTTTTGACCCCCGAAATAAGCACTTGGCCTTATTTTCGGAGAGGTCTTATTGGTTTTGAGGTGCAGGAGGCAGTGAGCATGGTCACCTCATGTGTTGCAATCTTTTCAGGGAGGGCTTATTTTCGGGGGAGGGCTTATTTTAGTACATGCGCTCAAAAGCTCGATTGGGCTTATCTGGGGAGGTCTTATTTTCGGGGAAACAGGGTAGAATTCTGTAATTATTTCTTTATAACTATTTTCACAAATATTTTATCAGTAAGGTAAAATTAAGTGCTAAGCCAGTTAAGTATTATATTGTCTACATTAACTAATTGTAAAATCTCTAACTAAGAATAATTCCTATGTTTTCTTCTTTTTTGTGCCTTTGTTGATTCCTGGCGATTGCCTGGACTAGTCCCTGAAACTTTCTGGGCAAGATTTCAGAAGCAGTTTGTCATAACCTTCTTCCTGGAGCTGAGAGTCAGCTAGCTGGCTTCGTGCCTAAGATCGAAGTAGAAATTACAGCCTCATTTCTAGCCTGATGTATTAACCACTTTACCAAATTGGCTCTCCAATTCCTGATTACAACATGGATATAATCATGCAGTTTTACTGGTATTTCCTCACTTCTTTGTGGTATGTTTCTCTGACTTCCCATGTAGCTTCCAGCCCCTGGTGGCAACTCTTCCAAGTACTAATAAGACCCAACCCTGCCATTATTTGACTAACATAAACTGAGAACAATTACTTTTTTTTTAGTCACCAAAGATGTCAGCAAGAAGAAAATCTATAGAAATAGTGGCACAGTTGGTAGAGATTAAAGAATTTCATGTAGCACATGTGCTCAAGGCTACTCTATGGAAGCACAGCTATTTGTTTTACAATATTTAAAGAATTACCTTGTTCCACTCACATTGTTGCCCTATTAATGACCACAGGTAGTCCTTGATTTACAATAATTCATTTAGTGACCATTCAAAGTTACAATGGCACTGACAAAAGTGACTATGACCATTTTTCACACCAATTATCTCTCTCTCTCTCTCTCTCTCTCTGTGTGTGTGTGTGTGTGTGTGTGTTTTCCAGCATAACTCTGGAACGCCTTGAGCAATTTCAACCAAACTTAGTATACAAATGACTTACTCTCTGGAAACAAATACTTGGGGGTAAGACATCCCTAACACCCGTCAGGATGGGTGTTCTGTTAAGATACAGCCTGTTATGCCTAAAATGGCTTCTACTGTACTGCCATAAAATGGCTTCTACTGTACAGCGTGTGGAATTGCCATGGTAGTGGCTTCACAATACTCCGCAAGGAGGCTCCCTCTGGTAAGGGGAAAAATCCAATATTAGAAGTTACATTTGGTCCAGATATTTTGAACAAGGCTTTAATTATTTTTGAGCACGAATGTATGGCCAACACAACGTACTTACATACGAGAAAAGAACTACAACCTCAAACAGCTTAGTGCAAATATCGCAGACAAGCAGCCACTTCTAAATCAGGATCAGAAAAAAGCATACCAAATGATAATGGATCAGCTAGCAAAATAACAAGGTGGTATAACTTTCCTTGATGCTTCTGGGGCAGAGGGAAAGCATTTGTAACTAATTTAATTGCTGCCAAAATCACGGCTTTTCCTGTCTAATACAGGATTAGAATACATAAATACCTGGGCAACGCCCGGTTATCAGCTAGTATTGAATAAAATACAGTATTGATAAATGAACATGTTGTTTTCTTGCAGCTAAATCTTTTACCTGTCTTTTGTGGCAACAATGAAATCATCTTCTCCTTCTCCTCCTTCTTCAAAGAGGTCTCTCTTAATAGCTTGATTGGCCCCATAAGCAGACTTCACCGGTTCCTTTTTTTTACTTCCTTCAGAAGTGGCTTTCATCTCTTTTTTATTATTACAATGATCCTAAAAATATACCATGTTGTCATGTAATTATTCTTCAATTCATTATTCAGATACAGAGGTTCAAATCAAAGCACATCAATGAATGCACCACAACCAAGGCCCACCAAAATAGTGACATACGAACCCTCAAATAAACAAATCTCACCATATAACGACAAATGTTTTTCTTAGGAGCATGAAATCAAAATTAAGATTAAATATTAGTTTTTGCTTTAAGGCAGTGCCCCCGCCCCCCTCTGCAACCTTTTGGGCACCAGGGACCGGTTCCATAGAGAGGGTTGTTTCCATGGACCAGAGAGGGTATGGTCTCATGTGCTGCTTTCATCCTGTGGATGGGGCTTTGCTTGTTTGTGCAGCCAGGTTTCTCAGATTCTGTGGACCGGTTCTGTTTAATGGACTGGGGGCTGGAGACCAGAGATGGTATTATCCCAGTTTGGGCGAACCGGTAGTGGCAGCAGTGGCTGGAGGCTCTGCCCACCCGCCATCATGGACGCTTTGCGCAGGCGCAGAAGGTTCTGAGCATGCGCAGAAGCCCCGTGCGAGAGTGCGCGCTCCAGTTCCAAACCAGTAGTGAAGGTAAGAGAAAACCATTACTGCTGGAGACCCCTGTTTTAGGGGATCCTAATGAAAAGCAGGTTATGAATACGACCTATGAATATAAATCTTTTTAATTTAATCTTTTTCTAATTTCAGTCTGAAATTAGGGATACAATACAATACCATAGCAGAGTTGGAAGGGACCTTGGAGGTCTTCTAGTCCAACCCCCTGCCTAGGCAGGAAACCCTACACCGTTTCAGACAAATGGCTATCCAACATCTTCTTAAAGACTTCCAGTGTTGGGGCATTCATAACTTCTGGAGGCAAGCTGTTCCACTGATTAATTGTTCTAACTGTCAGGAAGTTTCTCCTCAGTTCTAAGTTGCTTCTCTCCTTGATTAGTTTCCACCCATTGCTTCTTGTTCTGCCCTCGGGTGCTTTGGAGAATAGTTTGACTCCCTCCTCTTTGTGGCAACCCCTGAGATATTGGAACACTGCTATCATGTCTCCCCTAGTCCTTCTTTCTATTAGACATAACCAGTTCCTGCAACCACTCCTCATATGTTTTAGCCTCCAGTCCCCTAATCATCTTTGTTGCTCTTCTCTGCACTCTTTCTAGAGTCTCCACATCTTTTCTACATCGTGTTGACCAAAACTGAATGCAGTATTCCAAGTGTGGCCTTACCAAGGCATTATAAAGTGGTATTAACACTTCACTATACACTTCACTTCATTATAAAGTGGTATTAACACTTCATCAGATCTTTCTGATAAAATATGCATAACGCCCTTCAGTGACTCGTGGCCTAGTTTTTCTACATACTACTACATCTACTTTCTAGAGTAGCCCTAGAAGACTATTCAGAAGTTTTAACTTTTCCAGAATGGAGCAGTGAAGGCAGTGATGGACATGCCTCAATATGACCATATAATAGCTCTGCTTGGTGAGCTTCCCTGGTTTCAGTGTGCTTTTGGGTGTGATTTTATAAGCACAAGGCTGAGTTACTTGAATGATTGCCTGTCTCACATAGTATCTGCTGGCTGATTCAATCAGGAAGATTTGTATGCCAACAGTAGCTAAACAATGGTGTTTGTTGGAACCTTGGAAGAATCTTCCCTGTGTTATAGTCCCTGCCCTCTGGAATTAGGTTCTTGAGTTCTGTGTGGCTTCTTCCTTGCTGGTATTTAGGAGGTCCTTAAAGTATTGACTTTGCATCCAGACTTTTGATTATTTTGGATCCGTTTCTAGTTGCCCAGTTTTTGCCGTCTTCTGTTATTTATTTTTACTGCCCGGTTGCTTTATGTACTGCCCAGAATTTCCTATAGTCATGTGATGCACAAATTTAGGGATTTCAGGGATTTTTTTTGTCTTTCACTGTGAGTTGCATTGTGTTGGGAGGAGTGCACGAAGGGAGGCTCAGCCAATTTCATTGTACAAATTCAACCTCCCTGTTTCAAAATTCCAACTGAACTCATGATCTACATACTGAAGAAAAAGCAACCCTGTAACAACAGAAGATATTTAATAGTTGTTCCATGTTTTTTTAAAATCATGTTTATTTCTGGATCCTACTCCTTATATCTGCGGCCATCAGAACTTCAGAGGGCAGAGTAGGCACTGCATATATCCTGTATATAGGCTTAAAGTAGAACAAATGAAACCACCATCCTATGTAAACAATTCCTAAGCAATGAAGGCTCTATAGTAAACAAATTTGGCTTCATGTTGCAGATCCACATTTTAATAACCTCGGAACATGGTACCTCTTCATCACTGCTGAGAAATAAGTTGGATGTTCTCTCCTGGGAAGATTTTGACATCTTTGGCACAGATCCAAAGAGGTCCTGGAATAAAAAAAAACCCAAGAAGAATTTAATTTACTGCAAGCAAGGAAAAACCAATCTCTACCAGTCTCCATATTTCACAGTCGGGGGAAAAAAATGGGAATTTAAAACAAACTGTGTGTTTAGGACAAACTATTTCCATACTGTCTGCCCTGCAATCCTAGATTGGCAATGGGCAATTTCTGTCGAATTGATAAGCAGATATGTTTGACGTAGATGGTTAACTTTGCATTTTTGTGATGAGAAATAATACATGTTTCATATTAAATTTGTTTTGTTTTTAAAAGTTATCAGTTTTTTTGCAATTCTGTTAATTATATTAGCATATTTATAATTATAAACCATCTTTATATTTAATTCATACATAGCAATAATCTATCTTTATCTAATTTCTACCTTTTATCTCTAACCACGTGTAAAGTTTATTCCATGTTAAGTAATATTCTGCGTCTTCTTTGTCCTTTATTTTTAATGTCAATCTGTCCATCTCTAAGCTAATATAAAAAGAAATCTAGTTAAAATTATTCTGTTACACTATTATTATCATTATTAGTATATGTGTTAATATTTCTTGTTCGTTCTTTCTTTGCTTTTTTATAAATGATATGAATGGAAAATGTTTATGAATAAAAAGAAAAAAGAACAAAAAGTTTTCAGTTTTACTTCGGTAAGCTGCTGATATTAAAAAGAAGCATCAGCTCAATAGTCAAGAAGTATATTTTTAGCATTGTTCCTGACTATGCTGAAGTGAATACAGGATTGCTGCTTCTTTGTGGCTGCCGATACAATGAACTGATGACCTCTCGTGTAGTAGGACAGGAAAGTAGGGGCATCACATTCCGAGCTTCCAGCACCAAGAAACAGCAAGCAACAGTTTGTTCGAAGCATTTTATCTTGGAAAGCTCAGAAACCCGGCATGGAGTGACAAACAAAGTCAATGCTACTTGCTGCTGCTCTCTTGCGGACCTAAAACCCCTGCACGCACCTGCCCCACCCACATGGCTTCTGGCCGCTGTGAAAGGCCGAGAATTTTCGCCTGTGCCTAGGTTGTCATTCAGTTGCCAGCCTGCTCTCCACCCTCCAGCTGATCGGTGTTTCGCTTCCCAGCCAATCAGGTCTGCTGCCCAGCTGTTTGATGATGCGCCGGCTTGTCAGGGGAGCAGGGGAGCAGCGTCGCGGCCTCCAACTGGTGCTCCAGGCCCCAGCTGATTGTTGGCGGATTCCTCTCCGTGCAGCTGATCATCACCGCCACTGTGAGTTCTAGTCCAGGCTATGCCCCTGCAAGCGCCCCTCCCCCCCCAAAAAATGCCAACCTTGAGATGGCCTGCCGGAGGCTTGCTGTTTCAGGGGTTGATAGGGGGATTACAGCTGAGCAAGCAACCCAATACAAGGATTGGGGAGAAAGAAAGGAAGCTATGACTCAGAATAAAAATAAAACCCTGAGTGAAACAGTGCTACAGAGGAAGATGGTTTTAAAAGGGAGAAAAACATCTGAAATTGAAATTACGATGTATATTAAGAGTATTTCTGGAAAGCTTTGTTTTGGTGGTACAAAATGAAACTGTTGCATACATGAGTTTGTATTTTGAATTTCACATCTCCTTTCTCTTAATCTCTCCTCTAGTGGTCTTGACAAATTTGTTATATTTTAACATTAACAATTCATTGCTTGTGAAATAAAATTCAAGATCGTAGATTTACATCAGATCTGTTTTTTTGGGGGGATCTTAGGCAAATTGACTTGTGAAAGCACCTATTAAGTTTCAAGCACAGATGAATAAAAATAGAATGTTCTCAGTTTTACAGTCATCCTAGCAGACCTTTTACCGTAAAATGTTGTTTTCAGGTGTCACATACCTCTTCTTCCTCATCTTCAAACAAAGACAATGCAGTTTTTGTCATCACTTTGGTAGATGATGAAGTTGAGTTCTTCACTTCTATAGGCTGGTGTGAAGAAAACAGGTCCTGTTGCATATGAAAGAAAGCCACACGTAGCATTTTTAAAGATGTGCATTTACCCATTTGGAACATTTTAAGCAGCCAACTGAATGGCAGAAGACAACAAAATGGTAAATGGAAGAAAGGCTAGGACTTCGAGTCAATTTCTGTTCTTGTGGAACTATAATATAATATAATATAATTACTAAATAACTATTCACGCAATAGCATCCTTGTGCTGTCAAACATTTTAGTAAAGATACTGAGCCCAAGAATTGATTCCCTATCTAGCAGATAAAATAATGTTAAAAGAAAACACTCCCGAAACACCCTTCTACAATCCCTGTTGGTCAGGTGCTATCCTGAGCTCTGGCAGATATAGGTAACAGGAAGGCCAGTTCCTCCACTTGAGAACCTATTAATCAAGTTACATGTCAAGGCAAATGTTAAGAGATTTGAGTTGTGAGTCTCTAGTTTGCAGCAGATATTTGATCGTGCTAGAACATGTGCCCTTTTATCCTCACACCAGTAAACAAGAGACTCTCTTCTCACTGTTTATAATGAAATATTCACCTACATTTTTCAACTTAACAGAATTACAGAATAACGGAGTTGGAAGGGACCTTGGAGATCTTCTAATCTGTTGTGGCCCACCAGTTGCCAGCAGAGCTGGCGGCAGACTCGGACGATGAGGAAGTTGGGAAGGAATCTGGGCCAGTTCTGGAGTCTGGGGAAGGCTCTGATGGATGCTCTGTGTCGGAGGCAGAGATAGAGCCAGGGCTGTCTGACATTTCCCAGCCACTGGAGAGGCAGCTGCCTTTGAGGGCTGAAAAAACTGGGGTCTGTCCAGATGTACGTATGCACAGAGCAGTTAGGAGAGGAGAACAATGGATGACAAGGAGTCGACTTGGGAAGCAAGGCACATGTGGACGTGAATGTCCCCTCCCTGGCTGGGGAATATATAGAAGGAAAGGAGAGTGATTGTCATAGGAGGCAACAGTTCGTATTTCTGAAGATTCTGCTCATTGTGTTTTGTGCCACAAAGACTGCTTGGCAGAACTTAATTTGCAGCCTTTTGGCTGGGAGCTCACGACCTTGCAATTATCGTAAGGAATTGATAAGGTCTGTTACTGCAGTTAACTCCTTGAAGGAGTATTGCCTGGACTTTTCAGTGAGTGAATGCAATTAACTCACAAGAGGTAAATAAAGAGGGTTTTTTTGTGGCAAGGAGTCTGTTTCTTGCTTCTGCTAAGGCTGGGTCAGAACATAATCCAACCCCCTGCTCAAGCAGGAGACTCTATATCATTCCAGATAAGTGGCTGCCCAGTCTCTTCTGATGAAGCACCTACAACTTCTGAAGGCAAGCTGTTCCATAGCTTAATTATTTTCACTGTTAGGAAATTTCTACTTAGTTCTAGATTATTTCTCTCCTTCATTAGTTTCCATCCGTTGTTTCTTGTCTTGCCTTCTGGTGCTTTGGAAAATAAGCTGACCCCCTCTTCTTTGTGGCTCAAATATTGGAATACTGCTATCATGTCACCCCTAGTCCTTCTTTTCACTATCCTAGACAAACCTCCTAATCATCTTTGTTGCTCTTTTCTGCACTCTTTCCAGAGCCTTTGCATCTTTTTTTACAATATGGTGCCCAAAACTGGATGCAGTATTCTAAGTATAGTCTTACTAAGGCTTTATAAAATGGTACTAATACCTCATGTATTATCCCTGTTAATACAACCTAGGATTGTGTTGGCTTTTTTGGCTGCTGTTGCACACTGCTGGCTCATATTAAATGATTGTCCACTAGGATTCCAAGATCCGCCTCCCAGTTACTGCTATTGAGCCAGGTTTCACCTAATCTGTTTCTGTACATTTGATATTTCTTGCCTGTGTGTAGAACCTTACTTTTCTCTATATTGAATTTCATTTTATTACATAGGGCCCGGTGTTCAAGTCTGTGAGATCCATCTGGATCTTGAGCCTATCTTCTGGAGTGCATTGGATATTCCTGCCAGTCTAATGTTGTTTGTAAATTTTATGAGTTCCCCTTCTATTCCCTCATCTAAATCATCTAAGAAGATGTTGAAGAGTATTCGGCCTAAAACTGAACTTTGGGGTAAACCACTGCTTCCTTCTTTCCATGTAGATATAGTTCCATTGGGGACTACACATGGAATAAGTCAACTACACTGAGTTGCACCTTGAGTGCAATGTAGATATACCATTTCTAGAAATCTTAGTAATAGCAATAGCACTTAGACTTATATACCGCTTTACAGTGTTTTACAGCCCTCTCTAAGTGGTTTACAGAGTCAGCATATTGCCCCCAACAATTTTGGGTCCTCATTGTACCCACTTCGGAAGGATGGAAGGCTGAGTCAACCTTGAGCCTGGTGAGATTTGAACTACCAAATTGCAATCAGAAGTAGCCTGCAGTACTGCACTCTAACCACCGTGCCACCGTGGCTCAGTAATAATCTGAGTTCCATGGCCAGTAATCATAACAATTCATTATACTTGTGGCCTTCAAGGATCATAACATTGCAAAGGAGACACAGTCATTCCCAGCTACAGTATTTCAATAAGGAGGTGGTACGCACAATATTTAATTGTAATTGAATGATTAAGAACTTACTTCAGAATCCTCCTCATCAGAGAATAGGCTTTTCTGACTCGTGAAAGGTGTTGGAGTTGAATTTTTAAACCTCTCAGCAGAAGAACGTTGACTCTTAAAAACACACAATACACATGCATATTAATAAACCTGAAAGGTGTCAATTGTAAGCAGTCCATTTTTGAAATTACTTCCAATCATTGATTTATGATTTTCCTCCCCCCACTCTAAATTTGGTTTCTGATTATGAGGAATTTTCTTCCTTTCAGGCTGCTTTCTGGGCATTTTGTTTTTCCTTTCTTTTCCTCTGAACTTTCAGTTTTGATTGGGCGCATAGCAGTGGTGTGTTGCAGGTGGTACGCCCCAGTATGGGCATACCGGAGCCTGCCCGGAGCACCGGATACTGTTCCGGTACGGTGCTCTAGAGGGCCTACTTGCCCGCCCGAATTCCTTACCGGTCTTTTAAGTCTTTGGCGCTTCCGTGCACGGCACGTACAGCGTCTGTTCTCCGCTGAGCAGCTGCAGCGTCACAGAGGCTCGTGGAACTGCTAAGACGCATGTGCATGCTGTGCGAGTCCATGTCGACACCGCCGGGCCCGTTCCAACCATACTGGTTGGAACAGGATCTGGAACTCACCACTGGCACATAGAGTATACATCCCCTTCTAGTGAGGACAAGGGAAAACAAAATGCCCTTGTTTCTTATGCTTTAGAATTAAGCAAAAGAACACAAACCCTCTCAACCACATGGTAATATGTGAGACAGAAAACAAAGATTTTACCATGAGCTAACTCTTAAACCTAGATTATAACTGTGCAGTAGAAGTTCAATTACTGGTATCATCTTTTTTGCAAATAATTACCTAATCAGATAATTTATTTACATATGCTAATTCAGCATATTTTGTTATATCATGCATTGTTCCTGCTACCAATTCCTTTATGTCATAATTAATCAGGACTTTTCTTTTTATGTGACCAAAGAGCAGGCATTGCTCCCTGTGTCTCAATCAGACAATCAGATTTTGCCCACCTGCAAGAAAGAGGGGGCAAAAAATTAGGAGCTAGAAGGACAGAAAGCATCTTAAGGATTTTGTGCCCTTGTTGGAAATAAAATATAGTTATCCTGTGCTTACTCCCTCACCAGTAGCATGGAAATTACTGTTGTAATAATGGAGGACAAAAGAAATGACGAGAGAAAAAAAGTAGGCAAGGAGGAAATACCACCAATTTTGGGTAGGATTGTCAGGTCACATTAAACTGTATTTGGCCCGGGACCAGTGCTTATTAATATAGAATCAAAGATAAATACAATATTATGTGTAATTCAATTCCAATGTAATACAGAAACATATTAGCTCCTCTTTTCATGACATACAGTATCTCAATTTTGTATTTTGGAGTTTATTTTCCAACTTAGATAATACCGAGCCATTTCCACGAAAAGTTTCGCCTCCCAACCATCAAAAATGTACAAAGATGTAAACGATGAACAGATTTTTCCAAGTATCATGTGCTATTTCTGGGAAGTGCTTCTCCTTAGCCTCCAGGTCTTGAACCGTTTGGAACTGGGCTGCGGAAGTAGCGGGCGAGCACATGCGCATCCCCACTTGTATGAACAGCGGGGAAATACACGTGTGCATCTCCATTTGCCTGAGTGGCACACAAGGGTGCCCATCGCTCACACAAATGGAGCTGCATGTGCTTGCCCGCCACTCACGCAGAACCATCCCTTTGCCGGAAAAAATGCTGAGGAACATCTAGAGCAAAGGAGGAGCTATCTGTCAGCTTACGCTTGCTTTTTCTTTGCTACTATGCAGCGACAGACTGCCATGAACTGTGGAGAGGGGGAATGAGAGGGGAATGCTTTGGGAAACAAAAGTAACTGCTCTGTCTCCTTGAGACTCTGCCTCAAGGTCACTCAGCTGGAAGGCGGAGGAGGAGGCCACATACCAAACTGTTCTTGGACTGATCTTACCTCAGCCTGATTGGTTACACTGGAGTGGGCAATGAGAGACAGGTAAGAGAATGATAAGGAGATCTTAGGGATTTTGGTGCGCAATATTCAGTTCTGGCTTTGCATTACTGCAATACATTTGATCTGTAACAAACTATACCTTTCTCAACAAATGGCATCAAGGAACATTTTTATTTAGAGATTTAAACTTGTGGCAGGTCTGACACTATTTGCTTTTTACTAACTGCAAAATATTTGGTGGATTTGGAAGCATGGGGGGCCCAGGGGGGGGGGGGTTTAAAGTGACTCACATCTAAGTTCACTGGATGTTGAAACTGAAGCAAGTCACATTATAAACTAATCCTCAATGTAGCACTTAAAAAAAAAACAGTTTGAAAAGAAAAATTACATTTTTTGCACTGTTGACAATGTCAGGCTTCTCCCTGAATAGATCCCCATCAACATCAAAGAAATCCACAGAAGGTTTGGCTGTATAAAAATAAGACACAAAGAGTTCACTTTAGGATCAGACTTTATCAGCAACAGAGGAAGTCAATTAACAAAATAGTAATACTGGTAAAACATTTCATACATATGTATATAAAAATAATTAAGGAGGGATCTCACACCTAATAAAAATACTTTATTGTACTATATTTTACTGGATACTTCCACACATAATTAAAGATATAAATTAAATGTAATACACAATAAAGTTTTATTAATGTGACAGGAAACTACAGAAAAATAGCTTATATTTCACTATCAAGGGCACTGTCACAAATTAAGATACATTGCCTAAAGAGATTTTAAGCTCTTTTAATTATGATAGAGGAGAAGGAATTAACATGTTTTAGTTTTAGAAACTTACCTATAACGCAACTACTTTTACTAGGTTCAAAGTTCTCATCTTCCTCAAACAGACCAGGAGCTTCATATAGCTTAGAAGACTTATCTGTGATTGATTCAGTCAACTTTTTATTCTCTTTTTCCAGTGGAACTGAAGGAGGGCTAAATACATCATGCATACCTATGAACAGGGTTTAAAAATAGTCATCTGATACCTAGAGCTGGAGTTCTACAAATTGTTTCGCTTAAAAAAAATTCAAACTCATTGGAACAATCACATTTAAGAATTTGCCTTATAAATCATTTGGCATAAAATTCACTGTTCAACTTCCAAATATACCGATATGTCAACTAGAAGTCATCTTATTTTTAACAATATTTCTAGGAAGAGGTTTCTAAAGCAAAACTGTTCTGCCAGAAGTAGCAATGATAAAAATTTTAAATGTATATTCAAATCTATAGCACTGTTAAATCAAGATTATTTTAATCTCTCTGTTCACCAGCAGGAAGTATTTAGAGTGACAGAACATGATTTTAAATCCAAAACAGATATGCAAGAGAATGATCTATTCCAAGTTTAATATTAACCATTACAGAATACTTAACAGAAGGAAGTGAAAGTAACAGAAATTTGGTTTTAAAAAATGACCATATAATGCTGATTTTTATTTTATTTTAAAAAACACTAAAACTGGGTGAATTCAAAAACGTATCCCAGACTCTAAAAATCAAATATTAAAAATATTGAGTAACAATAAATTTCATAACAGGAAAAGTAATAGGAAGAAACACATTTCCCTTAAAAAGAAGGTAATAAGAGAGGAAATGTTAACAAATATGAAATGTTAACAACTCCAATGAGGAAAAATAGAGGACAGAAAAAGCCAGCATAGCCCTTTCAAAAAATAAAGCCAGTTTTTTGAAAGAGAAACACGACTTAGAAATGTTGATATGGTTGCGAAAAAATTAAACACAGGAACAAAGGCAATTTCTAAATTTCAGATAATATCAATCCCATTTTTTATGTGTTCATCAGACATCATCTTATTATGTCCACGAGAGCAATAAGATCTAAGTGGTTGGAGGATGTAGTAACTATATATGCCAGAACATTTCCAGATGAGAGCTGTTCAATCTCCAGAAATGTTATAAACATGCAAGGGCTGTGGCAGCACAACGGTTAGAATGCAGTATTGCAGGCTAACACTGCCCTCTGCCAGGAGTTCAATCCTGACCGGCTAAAGGTTGATTCAGCCTTTCGTCCTTCCAAGGTCGGTAAAAAGAAAGATGCAGCCTGTTGGGAACAATATGCTGATGTTGTAAACCACTCAAGAGAATGCTGTAAAGCACCATGGCAGTAGTGGGATTTAAATAATTTAACAACCGGTTCTGTGCCCTAATGACCAGGTGGGTGGGCATGGCTCAGTGGTCATGTGACCGTGTGGGCATGGTCAACTCAATGTCACTCAGGACGATGGGCGCTTCGCCTTAGCTGTTACAATGTAATAAGGGTTAACCAGAGAGGCAGTTTCTGTAAGCAGGGCAATAAAGATTAGGCTAGAAACAACACCAGAATGTTTCCTTCCTGCCTTCCTTACAGGATTAGCCCTGTAAAGTGGAAAAAAGCAAATGAGATTTTTTTCCCCCAACAACCGGTTCTCCGAACTGCTTAGAAAGTTAACAACCGGTTCTTCTGAATAGGTGCGAACTGGCTGAATCTCACCACTGAATTCATCTGTATGCAAAAATAACCCAGCCCACTCATGTTGTGTGTTGGGCAACAGATAGGTAGGTTCTGTTGTTAAGCCAAAATCAAACAAAACAAAACCAAAACTAAGAAGACTTCACTTTTAGTATGATGTGTAAAGCTGAATCTATTGCCTACACAGAAAATGCAAATGCCACTTGTTTAGATCAACTAAAGCAGGGGTGTCCAAACTTGAGAACTTTAAGACTTGTGGACTTCAATTCCCAGAATTCCCCAGCCAGCATGGCTGGCTGGGGAATTCTGGGACTTGAAGTCCACAAGTCTTAAAGTTCTCAAGTTGGACACCCCTGAACTAAAGCATCAATGATAGCTTGCTTCTGCAATGAAGCTGATCAAATGATTTCAAGGCTCCATTCTACAGACATACTTGTGAATTACGTAGTTGAAGGTCAATTAAGTAAAGATTTTAAAAAATTGCAGATCATTGGTCAATTTTTTTTATTATCCATACCTGGAAAGAGAGAAACTGCTCCAGGAGGAACTTTCTTTACTGCTTTTAATGATGGTTCTAAAAAGCACAGAAAATGGATCAAATTGAAACTATCCCAAAGTCAACTTCCTTTTCGGTAACTATGCCTTTAAGTATATATTTGCCTTACTCCTGACTGTTCCCGGGCACAGGGATGGCATCTTACATTGTTACAGGTGTGACACTTTACAATATTACAGTTGTAAGATGATGACATCTTACGATGTCTGCTGGGAGTCATTTTGCCCAAGGACTTTGATGAAGTGGATATGGCGCTACCTAATATGATTCCAATCACCTGTAAGTAGATGGAATGTAAGGGCTGGGGGAAACAGTGAAGTCCTACTGTGTAGAGCAGGGGTCCCCAATCCCCGGTCTGTGGACCAACACCGATCCGAAGCATGCCAGCAATCGGGCTGCACAAACAAACCCCACCCACAGCATGCAGGCAGCATGCAAAACCACACCCCCTCCGGTCCATGGAAAAACCTTTCTCCACGGAACCGGTCCCTGGTACCCTAAAGGTTGAGGGTCGCTCGTGTAGAGCATAAGGAAGATGACCCTGATGGAGTTATGGAAGCTCTGTTTTCAGTGCAACAGGTGCCAATCAAGTGTGTGGAAAGTAAAGGTTTACATATATCCCATGAAAATAAAAAAGAATCAATGAAAGGCTCTTTGGGGGGGGGTAACCACATTTTATAGTTACACTTGGAAAAATAAAGCTGCATTCTACAATATTCTTTACTAAACTTGGGGAGGCTTAAATATATCCTCATTTAGGATCGGATCATGTTTGTCTCAATATACTTCCAAAGCAACGTTTAAAAAAAAAAGACCATCTTTCTTTCCCAAATGAACTACAAAGTTTTCTTGTGTTAATCTATTAAATCATTAAGTTTTACAAAAATTCTTACTATCATTTATTGGAATTCGTGCTTCTTTTTCCTTTTCCTCTTTTGGCAATTCAGCAAAAAGATCCTTCTGATTGAAAACAGAATAATATATCTCATAACAGAATGTATTTTAGATTCGGAAAACAGAATAATAGACTACAAGTACTGGAAAAAACACTAGAAATTATTTTTCATACAATTTTACATATTAAAAAATATCAGTTTCTGACTATTAGGCTTCCGTGTATATATATATAGTAACAGGTACTTAGCGCTCATAATGAAATGCAGTTTATAATGTGAAAAAAAAAACCCAGTTAACTTCAGATTTCATCAAACTTTGGTGTGAGAGATCCCTCTATAGTCCAAGACACTATAAAACATATGTATAATGTAGACAAAATTTGTTCCTATGTAATACAAAGCTAAGATTTTTTAAAAAAAGTCATAGTTGTTAAGCAAGTCATAATGGCCTAATTTGCACAAAAGAATGCCACAATATTGCTTATCATTACAGTTACTTCCTGACTTATGACTTTCATTTTGCACATTCACCACTACACCAAACTGACTTGCCTAGATCTTGTGGACCACATTAGCCCTAGGCCCTGGGACTTTAGGAATAAGAGGCCTGCCTCTTTAGCTGTTCTGAACCATCAGATTTGGTAAAACTGTCTAAATTATAGGCAAGGTATTTTTTCCACATACCATCCTCTACCTAATTCACACTCCTTCGGTTATGTTACCTGATTTCTGACCAAGATAATAATAACCCAGTGAGAAACATGCTAATTCTTTCCTGCTTAATTTTGTTCAGAACAGGACTGTAATGTTCTGAGGGGTAGAAGACCAAACCTATGGAAACCAAATCTAAAAAAAGAAAAAAAGAAAAAAAGACTGTACTACAATACAGATTGTATTCTTACACAACCATATAGCATAGAAGAGCAGACGTTCCATCAAGACGTTTTGCCTAGTTCTAAGGACATACAATTATTTAAATATGAAGTGGGGGGAAAGGGGCCTTAGAGGGTGTGAGTGTGTGCTCCACTCAACCCCTCTTGAAAGAAGCCATGTCCTTTTCCAGGGTTAGCTATGTGATTCCAGGAAGATATGTACCTGAATTTAAGTAGGCATCAAGGCTGCAGTGATTGTGTTTGCATCCTAGTACAGAAGTTTATCATATAATCTTTTGGTGGGCATTGATGCATCTGCCTCTTCATGGAGATACATACACCTAGGTTCAAAGTAGCTTTCTGCCTTGCATCCAAATAGCTGCATGTCCTTCGCTAGTTCCATAAAGGAATATATAAACCATATATTAACCTCGTCATCATCGAAGAGTCCTGTCCCACCACTGAAGAGTCCATCTTTAGAACCAAACGGTGAGAAATCTTCATCAGTTAGCTTGGGAGGTTTAAAGATATCCTCATCTAGAATAAGATAAATGTTTTTGTCAAAGGAGCTAAAAAAAAAGATAGTTACGAAGTTCTCAGCTAGATAGTAAGATACTGTATATGATAGAAGTTATGAAGTTCTCGGGTAGATAGTAAGATACCCCGTTTCCCTGAAAATAAAACCAGCCCGGATAATAAGCCCAATCGGGCTCTTGAGCGCATGCACTAAAATAAGCCCTCCCCAAAAATATTGCAACACAACAGCAGCCATGAGGTGACCATGCTTGCCGCTTCCTGCACCTCAAAAATAATAAGACCTTCCAGAAAATAAGGCCAAGCGCTTATTTGGGTGGTCAAAAGAAAATAAGACCCTGTCTTATCTTTGGAGAAACACAGTAGTATGATTAGGAGCAAACTTTCCCTACTGAAGTTTTCCATCAACTGCACTTACTAACCATTCCACAGAAGATTAGGGCAAAGGAGGCACAGAAGCTGTGCTTGTACAATCTCCTGGATAATTTTTGGAGATTCAAAACTCAAAATTTCTTTCTATCCAATTAACTGAGAATGTAAGAAAGTCATTTTTTTTCACCGTCTAGTATAGTTTCCATAGCACTTAAAAATGCACTGAAAAGGGGTTTGTATGAGAGAAAAGATTTTAAAGACAACAAAATAGCTAAAATATAGGACAAACAAAAGCCTCTCACACTTTTTCAGTCTGACCTGACTTTTTCTGAATATAAATAATAAAATGAATGCACAATATTTCCAAGGCACAATACTATTCAACAGTAAGGACATTCAGAACCTTAGAAAATGGCTAACTCAGGATTTCTTTTTATCCTGCATTTATTTTTATAACTCAAAGTGGTGAATATACCTAAATCATCCTTCACCCTCCTAAATGAGGTGGCTCTCATGTCTTTCTCCTCTCGTAAGAAATGCAGCTCCTAAGGACAACCCATCCACACCCCACCCCCAACTTACCATCTGAGTCAGCATCAACATCTTCCTTGATAGTGACTGTAGTCTTATTTTTCGTATCTGTTCAGAAAGAAAACATTACATATGAAACATTTAAAAGTGCAATGAACAGAAAAGTTATCATCTGCCTGGTTTTTCATTTTTTCCTATAGGTTTAACCTCTCTATTCCCCCCCCCCCCGGCTTTGCCCCTTTAATTATGATTCCATCATTCATTCCTTCCTTCCTTCCTTCCTTCCTTCCTTCCTTCCTTCCTTCCTTCCTTCCTTCCTTCCTTCCTTCCTTCCTTCCCCCCTCCCTCCCCATGACAAACTGCAATTTTATGGCTTTTCATGGCCACCCTATGATGACTATGGGCTATGATTACATACACTATCTGACCTTAAAATGGGCCACTGACTTAAAGCTGCAGAGCAGACTTATCGATTCTGGCTAAAAACATCTTCTTGACCTATTCTACACACCTTCTGGAATTAGCTGGAATAACTTAAGTCACATAATGATTCCAAAATTTGGAATGGATTTATCCCTGGCTAGATTTAATGCCCTCCCAACAGCTGTTACTGAAAAGATATACTGAAAGATCCTTTCTGGAGAGGGGCTGGATCCATGTGGTAGAGGAGTAATTGAAATGATGGAAGATGTTATTTTGTATTGTTATCATTTTTCAGATGTTAATCAGGAATCGCCATTCTTTACTAAATATCCTAATCATTCTGACTTGTTTTATCTTACGTTGTTATTATCAGATCAGTCTGATTTTATTTCTTTCACCCAAAATTGGTACACAGATTACTTACACTCTGGAAACAAATACTGTGGGGGAAAGACACCCCTAAGGGGGTGTGTTTTCTGTTAAGATACAGCCTGCTGTGCCTTAAAATGGCTTCTACTGTACAGCACTGTGGAGTTGCCATGGTAATGGCTTCACACTCCACAAGGGGGCTCCCTCTGGTAAGGAGGAAAATCCAACATTAGAAATTGCGGCAATATTCATGGAAGGAAGGTTGGGATAAATAAATACCCAGGCAGCAAAAAAAAAATTCTTTTGAGTTTGGATGTATTGAATATTTTTAACAAAAGAGAATTACATTCAGCTTCGGACAAAGAATATTTTTCATAGTAGAAACAGTTTATTCAAATAAGTAATTTCTAGATCTGGTATATATTTCAAAGTGTAAGATACATTGAAATAGTTCTCCTTGATTCCAGTGAATACCTTTGTGCATTAATTAAAAGATATTAAAATATAGGTTGTAGTACAACAGTCTACTGGAAATAAAAATTATTTTTAAAATATCATTAGCGAAGCTTTTTCTATCATACTTTATGCAGCAAAAGAAAAAAAAGACGTCGACTTATGCTTACATAATTGTTCTTTCTGTTCTTTACTTAGCTCTTCCCTTTTGATTCGGGCTGCAAGCTCATCAGTAAACGATGTTGGTCTTTTCTTTTGAGTTCCAAGTAAGGAGGTAGAAATGGGTAAGAGGGAAAAAAGACACACTTTGTTATTTTTAAAATATATATATATTCATAACTTACTTAAAGCCAGACATATTGTAGGCTAGAAAATGTTAGAGGGAAAAACACATTTTTCAAACTAATAAGAGCACATGGAAGGAACTGCGAGAGGGATCTAGGAGTCCCCAACTGGATGCAGTATTCCAAGTGTGGTCTTACCAAGATATTATGAAGCGGTGCTAACACTTCATGTGATCTTTGGACTATACATGGTTAATGCAGTCTAGAGTTGATCCTTCTGGATCTTGAGCCTATCTTCTTGGGTGTTGGCAAACCCTGCCAGCTTGATGTTATCTACAAATTTGATGAGTTTCCCCTCTATTCGCTCATTGTTTATGAAGATATTAAAAAGCATGGGTCTAGGACAGAACATTGGTGTATCCCACTGCTTACTTCCCTCCATGTAGATGTACCTCCATTAAGGACTACCGTATTTTTCGGAGTATAAGATGCACCTTTTTCCCCTCAAAAAAGAGGCTGAAAACCTGGGTGTGTCTTATACACTGAATACAGCTTTTTTTGCCTCCAGAAATCCCGCCCCCTTCACCAAAATGGCCGTGCATAGCCTTATGGAGGCTTTCAGAGAGCTCCTGGGGGCTGGGGAGGGCAGAAATGAGCAAAAAACAGACTGTTTTTGCTCAATTTTGCCCCCCCCCCCAGCCCCCAGGAGCACTCTATAAGCCTCCTAAAGGTTATCCATGCCCTTTTTTAAAAAAACAAAGAAAACGGACCCGTTTCCATGAAAAACAGGCCGTTTTTGGGAGGTTTGCAGAATGCAAAAACTTTTTTTTTTAAATTTGCCTCTTCAAAACCTTGGTGCGTCTTATACTCCGAAAAGTACGGTACATATTGAGGTTTCCCTTATTAATCCAGTCCAACTACCATTCTATCACCTTTCAGTTCAATTGTTAATTTCCTACTATCTCAGTTTGTGCTACCAAGTTATGACTGAGCTATTTTAATTTTCTCTCCTTTCTAACTCTTCTCTGCTGCCAGTAAGGTTTTTCTGCTCTGCGCTACCCAGTATAGTTTTTATATCAAAGGCACAAATATGGAAAAAATGTAATAAACTAGCTCTTTGCGTATCCCTGTACTCATGCTGCCCCTCAAATAAGGTATGAATTTTTTGTATTATGCTTTGCTAAGATGATTAGATTCTTATAAACATTCTGGTCATAGGAAAAAGAACAAACAGCAGATTCAGAATTGGCAAAAGGAGGAAGTCTTAAAGCATCTGGGATATTATTAAGATTGGCACAATATAGCAGTACTGGAACAAGTATTTTATAAACAACAATTTCATTGATCACATGAATGCTTTGTACTTTTCAGTGGTATAATCCATGCTATAAGCATCTTATTAATATGCTTCATTAACGCTTTCTCATAAAACTGATGATGTTGTTGAGCAGCAATTCCTTACCAATGTTGTATTTTCTTCTAGGTCACTATCTTCCTCTTCCCCCTTTTCATAGTCACCAAAAAGATCTTCACCTTCATCACTCATTACTGCTGCTCTCTGGAAAAATAAACATACCGGTATGTTTTACTGCACTTGAGAAAGAAATTTCAGATGGTGAAATAGATCTAGACAGTTTTTGACTGACTGTTTTGACTTACTATTGAGATAGTAAACATTCCATCTTGAAAAATGATGCTAAAAGAAGTGGACATGTATTAAAAATAAGTGTTGAAATGACCTCAACAGACCATAATTTTCAATCTGGGTGCCTAGAAATAAAAAAAATCTGGAGACAGATGGGGGGGGGGGGGGAGGGGAAGAAATGCACCTTACACTTTTCTCTTCTGTCCAGTATGGAGTGGACTACTTAAGATAGATACTCACACTTAAATAAAAGAGGAAAACTTGCTTTTGTCAATGGCATCTTATCAAAACATTTTCTCGTGCTACTTATTTTCTCAACTCAATGGTTACTTGCAGAGAACTGAAACTTGACAAAACGCATTTCTTACCTGCTTCTGATCTTCATCACTTATAGTCCCAAATTCTTCCAGTTCCTAAAAAGTAAAACAACAACAACACACATTTAAGAAAAGTGGCACTCAACGTGACATCATGCTGTCAATGCTCTCTTGGACCTCTTCCTCTATGACAGGGATTAATAAGTACTTAATTTAAATTTAATTTAATTTTAAAAAATATTTCCCCCCCAATATAATAAACTAATAAACATCTAAACTTTCCAGTTCCTAAAATTCCTCAAGAGATAGTTTACTCACCTCTTCTTCTTTTCCTTCACTGTCCATCAGGCTTCCGTGGTCACCATCCACTGAACCTTTTGTTCCATAGGTGAAGGGAAAAGACAAGATTTGTGCATTGTTTCTTTAACTCAGCGGTTCTCAAATAGTGGGGCGCGCCCCCCTGGGGGGGCGCGAGGCTCCGTAAAGGGGGGCGCGAAGGCTCCCTTTCCATCTGGGTGCAACGGCGGCGGCGTGGGCGAGGCACAATATATCCCGCCTGGAAGTGGCAGCACTTCGGACTGTGGATTTTCATTGGAGCCGCAGGCTGGAGCTGTGCAAGAAGCCTGCTCGGGCGGGGGTGGGAGGGAGGGAAGCATGGCTGTCCCAGGCTTCCCTCCCTTCCCCCCCCCCCAGCCCAAGCAGACTTTTTGCACAGCTCCAGCCCGCGGCTCTGATGAGTCTCTGAGCAGTCCCCAGCGCTGCCACTTCAAGCCGGGATATATTCTGCCATGCCCTCGGCGGCGTCTTTATGCAGGTAGCTCGCCTCCCCGCCAGCAGCTCCACCGCCAGGATTCCGTCTGGAAGCGGAAGCGCAACAGCCGCTGTTGGGGAAGGGACAAAGGGGCGGCGGTCGCCCGATCTTGCCACCGCCACCCCTTCGCCCCTGGGATGCTGGAGGAGCTGCTGGCAGGGAGGGAGGGAAGAAAGGGAGGAGGGAGTAAGGATAGACAAGCAAGAGGGAAAGAGGAAAGAAGGCAAGCAGGCAGGAAGGAGGCAGAAGGAAGGAGGGAAGAATGGAACTGGAAGGGAGGCAGGGAAGGAGGGAGGGAGAAAGGAAGGATAGGAGGATAGGGAAAGAGGAAAGAAGGCAGGCAGGCAGGGGGAAAGAGGAAGGAGGGAACTGGAAGGGAGGCAGGAAGGAAGGGAAGGAGGAAGGGAGGGTGGAAGGAAGGAAGGATAGACAAGAGGGAAAGAGGAAAGAAGGCAAGCAGGCAGGAAGGAGGCAGAAGGAAGGAGGGAAGAATGGAACTGGAAGGGAGGCAGGGAAGGAGGGAGGGAGAAAGGAAGGATAGGAGGATAGGGAAAGAGGAAAGAAGGCAGGCAGGCAGGGGGAAAGAGGAAGGAGGGAACTGGAAGGGAGGCAGGAAGGAAGGGAAGGAGGAAGGGAGGGTGGAAGGAAGGAAGGATAGACAAGCAAGAGGGAAAGAGGAAAGAAGGCAAGCAGGCAGGAAGGAGGCAGAAGGAAGGAGGGAAGAATGGAACTGGAAGGGAGGCAGGGAAGGAGGGAGGGAGAAAGGAAGGATAGGAGGATAGGGAAAGAGGAAAGAAGGCAGGCAGGCAGAAGGGAGGGAGGTGCAAGGAAGGAAGGAAGCATAGATAAGCAAGAGGGAAAGAAGGCAGGCAGGCAGGGGGAAAGAGGAAGGAGGGAACTGGAAGGGAGGCAGGAAGGAAGGGAAGGAGGAAGGGAGGGTGGAAGGAAGGATAGACAAGTAAGAGGGAAAGAGGAAAGAAAGCATGTGACTACGGTGGGAGACGAGGAAAGACCGGTGTGCTATGTTATGCAGAGGTGTACTTATAACAATTTTATAGACAAATTATACTATTTACAGTCGCGCGGGGGGGGGGGGCGAAATGTTTTCTTCTTCCTAGGGGGGGCATGACAGAAAATAATTGAGAAGCACTGCTTTAACTGGTTATACAGAGAGGCCTCAACTTATACTAACAGTTGAAACCAACATTTATTCTGGTTTCTGCAGCTGAGTTTTGCCCCATTTTACAGCCTCTCTTTTCATAATGTTAAGTGAATCACTGCCAGTTGTTATGCCAATAACACTTAAGTTCTTACGGTTCTTAAGTGAATCTGGCTTCTCCATCAACTTTGTTTGTCAGGTCATGAAAGGTGATCACATGACCCGGGGACATGGCAACCTTCAAAAAGACACGCCAGTTGCAAAGCATCCAACTTTCGGTCATGTGACTATGGGGATGCTGCAATGGTTGTTAAGTGTGAAAAACAGTCATAATTCACTTTTTTCAATGCCATTATAACTTCAAATAGTTACTAAATAAATGGTTGCAAACCAATGACTACCTACACTCTGAATTTATTTATTTTTATTAACTTGTTTTCAGCCTGTATTATCACATAAGTTTACTTTTATTTCTGGGAATTATAACCCCAACATTCTATATAGCACTTATGTAAAAAAATGGTAGTTGAATATACTTTTTCTCTATCTTTCTTAATTTTTAAAAATGTTTTGCATGTCTTTTGAATTATGTTTTTTTCTGATTTAAAAAATTTAAAGTGGAAATACAAGTCACGGGCCAAAAGAATGACTTGGATAAGAACTCTTTACTGCACATACAAAAGAGGCTTGTTAAAGCCTCCAAGAAGTCTATGCAATAGGATAAAAAAGAACTTGAGAGATCAAATACCACAACAATATATGAATGAATTAATAGTTAAGATTTTCAGAAGCAAAAGGAATATAAAGTTGGTTTATTTGATGAGAAGTAAAATAAGACATAGTTTTATGAAATTCTGGAAACCCTTTTTATAGATTTTTTACTAATGTAGATTAAAAAGTATGGATTTGTTTGTTATGGATTTGTTTATAGATAACAGATGGTTATGGAAAGAACTGTTTGTAACTTCTGTAAACTTAGTTTGTTCACCTCCTATAGAGGTGAAGAGTTATAAAACCTGTTTATACTTATGATGAAGATTGGAAGTCACTTCTTTATACATTTCTTTCTCTTTATTTCTATCTTTCTTTTTATATACATCCATACATATGCACGTACCTACATACATACATGCACAAATGGTTTGTGATGTTTTAGATGTACTATATGCCATATTATAATTAAGTGCAATTTAGAAAATTGCTAAACCATTCTCAGAACAGCGGAATCCTCATACTCTTCTCTGGAATATTCTATCACTGAAGATTAAATATTTTGCACTTATACTTAGTGAATAATAGGAAGCCCCTGTGGATTTTACTCCGCTAGACATTGCTAACTATAGGGCGCAGTGCTCATCTTCGCTTTGATGATGTTGTTGTCTGAAGAGGTTTCCACAGCCATATGGCCAGCATGATGTCATGGAATACTGTTACCTTCCCATCGAAGTGGTACCTATTTATCTATTCACAATTACAGGCTTTTGAACTGCTAGGTTGGCAGGAGCTAGGCGAGGACAGGAGCTCAGGTCTGGAACCTGGGCTGCTGGCTCTACAGCCAACAAGCCCAGTGTCTTAATTGCTGAGCCACAGCGTTGTCCCTAATCAATAGTAAGTGGCCTAAAATAAGCCTTAAAAATAAATTAACTGTAAGCATGTATTACTAATTCTTTCACATACCTTCACTGGAAGGATCACCAAGCCCAACGTCATCTTGTTCCATAAACAGTTGGGAGCCAATTAAGTACGGCAAAGGTCGATCAACATAAAGATCCTGTAAAAAAAAAAAAGTTAAAACACTTTTTAAAGATTAAACTTCAAATTATAACAATCTGCACACCTCTTGATGGCTAATTACCAATTCCTGAGATTTCAATTAGTTACCTGCCACGTTACCAATAACAAGTAAAAATTATTGCATCAGGGTTGTGTTTGACCTCGGGGGGGGGCGTGGCCTGGTGGGCATGGCCAGGTGGCGTGGCCAACTCGATGTCACTCATGTCTGGGGTGTCCGTGGTGGCTTCAGTGGCTGCCCAGGCTGTTTTCAGCTGGGACAGCCTCCTGCAGCGATCTGCCAATGAAAATGGGCACTGCCCCCCGAGGTCCGTTTTTGCAGGCAGAGGACTGTAGGAAGCCATCACAGGCAAAAAGTGAGCCAAGGGAGGCTGTGCACGCCCACCCGAGCTCCATTTTCACTGGGAGAGGCACGCGGGCTGGTCCTTCGTTGTTTCTAGGGTGGCCCCACGGCAGT
Organism: Natrix helvetica; assembly: GCF_964273705.1. NCBI lineage: Eukaryota > Metazoa > Chordata > Lepidosauria > Squamata > Natricidae > Natrix > Natrix helvetica. The sequence continues at coordinate 24,069,675 of NC_138549.1, forward strand.
GGTGGGTTCCAGATCCTGTTGAAACTGGTACGGTGCAACGGGGCCTGGCATCCCCACATGCACAGCACACCACACGCACACATGCGTCCTTACCTCCGCAATGCCTCTGTGACACTCCAGCTGCTCGGCGGAGCATCGCACAGACGCCGTACACTCCGTGCGCGGAAGTGTCAAAGAGCTCAAATACAGGTAAGGAGCTCGGGCAGGCAGGTGGGCCCTCTGGAGCACCATACCAGAACAGTACCTGGTGCTCCCGGCAGGCACTGGTACTCCCGTCCCGCAACCCACCAGTGCCCCAAGGGCTGGATGCCGGCTGCGGCCCTTGAGTTTTACACCCCTGATTTAATGTATCAAGAGCCGTGCGCGGAAGTGTCAAAGAGCTCAAATACAGGTAAGGAGCTCGGGCAGGCAGGTGGGCCCTCTGGAGCACCATACCAGAACAGTACCTGGTGCTCCCGGCAGGCACTGGTACTCCCGTCCCGCAACCCACCAGTGCCCCAAGGGCTGGATGCCGGCCGCGGCCCTTGAGTTTTACACCCCTGATTTAATGTATCAAGATTGGCCTGAGGTCATTACATAGCTTTTACTACTGAATAAGTCAAGCCAGTAAAATTGAAATGACCAGAAATACCAAGTTCTATTACCTTTGGCTCCAGTATCAGTTCCAGCCTTTCATTGGTTTCTTCTTCAGAGTCAGAGTTCCCTGCTTTGATGTCCAGTTGTTCAAAGGCACTGTCTAATACCTGCAGCCCAAAATTGATGGCTTCCTGAATCTTGGGAATCAAATCAGCTTCTTTCTGTTCACGGGTTTTCTCCTACAAAGTCAAAATATATTGATTTTGATCCCATATTTTTCACGTACAATGGAAGAAGTTATAATTTTTGGTCATCATTGTGAAATTACTTGCAACAGAACTGATTTGCAAAACATAGTATAGCCTTTATTGTCATGGTACAAAATAAATACAACAAAATTGGTTATATGGAGGCGAGGTGATTAACTTTTAGAAAACTCAATAAATCTTAAAAGATGTTTCAAAATAAGACACAGAACCTCCAACTAACCTATTAGAAAAGATAAGGAAATGAGGATAGAATATAATCCTCGATTTACAATCATTCATTTAGTGAATATTCAAAGTTACAAGGGAACTAAAAAAAGTGACTTATGATTGTTTTTCAAATCACTGTTGCAGCATTTCCAGAGTCACATGATCAAAATGTGAATATTGTCAATTGGCATGTACCATATTTTTCAGAGTATAAGGCGCACCAAGGTTTTGAAGAGGCAAATTTTTTAAAAAAGTTTTTACACTCTGCAGACCTCCCAAAAACGGCCCATTTTTCAAAAAAACGGGCCCGTTTTTTGTCAAAAAAGGGCATGCATAGCCTTTAGGAAGCTTAGAGTGCTCCTGGGGGTTGGGAGGGGGCAAAATTGAGCAAAAAACAGCCTGTTTTTCACTCATTTTTGCCCTCCCCAGCCCCCAGAAGAACTCTGGAAGCCCCTTAAAGGCTATGCATGGCCATTTTGGTGAAGGGGGCGGGGCTTCGGGAGGCACAAAATGTTGTATTCAGTGTATAAGACGCACTCAGATTTTCAGCCTCTTTTTTGAGGGAAAAATGTGCGTCTTATACTCCAAATAATATGGTATTTATCCTGGGTCATATGATCACCTTATGTGACCTTCTAGCAAGCAAAGTCAATAGCGAAGCCAGACTCATGATTAACAATCATGTTACTAACTTAACAATTGGCAGTGATTCACTTAACAACTGTAGGAAGAAAGGTCATAAAATGGGACAAAATTCACTTAACTATCTTGCTTAACAACAGAAATTTTGGGCCCAATTGTGGTAATGTAAACGAGTATGTGTACTGTTCAAGGTAGGCCAAAGTCATGTATATTAATTTTACTTTTATTATAAGGTTGTAATAAAGGGAATTTTGCAAGTCTGTAGGTGTTTCCCCCCTCTGCACACTTTTATCTTTACGAGAACGAGGGGGGGTCTTGTTATATTCAAAATACAATCAACAATGCTAATACAGAACAAGTTTTAACATTAGTCAGAATGTGAAAAAGGGAAGGAGAATTAACCAAAGAAAATATTAAAATTGAATTTTGCATAATAATAATAATAATAATAACAACAACAACAACAACAATAATAATAATAATAATTTATTAAATTTCTAGACCGCCCCCTCTCCCCGGATGCAATAATAGTTCTCACTGTGTCTGCCAAGCAATAGGGAATTCCTAGAGTTTCGTGCTTCTGTTGCCTGTACCTTTTACAAAAACTTTAGAACAATGTCCACTATGCAGCTCAGAGACTAGACATGCAGTGGTCAATCATTCTTTCAGGGAAATCAATCTACAGATAATCTGACAAAACCATCCTTGTCAAGCTGGTGTCGAGCTAAAAATTCAGATAAGCACAACTCTGAAAGGCGAAGTCCTTCTTTGGGCCAACCCAGGATTGCTGCGTCAGCCAAGATCAAGCCACATATGATAGCACTCGCAATACAAACTGACTTGGTGTTCAACAGCAGCATTAGGAGTCCAGAGCCACCTAAGATCCAGTGAACTGGCAACGCGGGTGAATATTGAAGGCTAAAAAAATTATCCCGTTACCATATTTTTCAGAGTATAAGGCGCTCCGGAATATAAGACACACCTTAGTTTTGGGGGAAGAAAATAAGAAAAAGAAATTCTGCCTCTGCCTACCAGCATCCATTGGTGTTCATCTGGCTAGCGTCCTTAGCAAACCGCCTGGTCAGCTTCAGCACATCAGCCTGATTCAGCACGATCAGCTGATTGGCAGGTGGATCGGCCTCCCCCCAAAATCAGCTGTTTCCAGAGGTGAACTTTAGCAACAGGTTCACTGGTTGTCAGCATGTGCGTTGGGGCTCATAGGCAGCTTAAAAAACACAGCTGGTCATCAGAGGACGCTCCAGTGAGGAAAGAAGGCGAAGCGTGGAACCGGTCAGACAAGGCAGCAGCTGTTCCGGGTTGCCATTTTAACCTATGCACCTCGAGTTTTCAGCTACCAAACACTCCATTTGAGACCCGTTCAAGGAGAGAGACCAAAAACGCGATGCGCAGAGGCCAAAAATGTGATGCACGGAAGCGACGGATGTGCTCTGGCGATCCCTGCAGCCTTGAATGGGTCTGAAACGCAATGCACGAAGGCCAAAAGGTGGGGGTGGGCGGAACTGCATTCAGTGTATAAGACTCACCCAAATTTTCAGTCTCTTTTTTCTTTTTCTTTCTTCCTTCCTTCCTTCTTCCTTTCTTTCTTGTGTCTCTCTCTCCTTCTTTCTTTCCTTCCTTTCTCTTCCTTTCTTCCTTCCTTCTTTCTTTCTTGTGTCTCTCTCCCCCACTTTCTTTCTTCAATCCCTCTTGTGCCTCTCTCTCCCTCTTTCTTTCTTTCCTTCCTTTCTCTTCCACTTTCTTCCTTCCTTCCTTCCTTTTCTTTCTTGTCTCTCTCCCCCACTTATTTCCTCCCTCCCTCCCTTCCTTCCCTCCATCCTTCTTGTGTCTCTCCCCAACGTTCTTTCTTTCTCTTTCTATCTTTGTCTCTCTCTCTCCCTTCCTTCCTTTCTCTCTTACTCTTTCTTTCTCACTCCCCCCCCCCCTCACACACACATACCTTCCAGTTGGCAAAAATTTCTGTTTTGCCAGCTGGGAGGCTGGCAAAGAAGCCTCGTTTTCCCTGCCGCCCGTGGCACTTCACTTGCTGCAACTCGGACAATGGGGAGGTGGCAGTAGCGCTGTCCGGGTTTGAGGAACGGATGTTCCTTCTGCTCAGCTTACGCACTTGAAAAGACCCTGCGGTTCCACATCCACAGCTGATCCCTTCTTGGCCAAAAGGGTGCCTTTTCGGTCCCAGCTGGGCGTCTGGAAGAGAGTGGCCGAAGTGGCTTCTCTCTCCTCCTCCTGCCAGCCGAAGGAAAAGCCCCGGGGAGACGGGCTTCGCGTGCTGCTCTGCCGGACTCCCGCAGCCGATCCTTCTTCTTTAGGGGTCAGCGGAGGATCGGCAGCCCGGCAGAGCAGCGCGCGGAGCCCGTCTCCCCGGGGCTTTTCCTTCGGCTGGCAGGAGGAGGAGAGAGAAGCCGCTTCGGCAAACTTGTGTAAGATAAGACAGGCAGGCGGGTGGGCGCGTGACCGCGCCTTCTACGTTTTCTCTGGCAGAGTCACAGACAGACAGAGATCGCCTGGTTAAAAAGGAGGAGGCTTCACTGATCTGGAGCCCATCCAGGAAGACGAGGAATGTGAGGGGGATCTCTCCCCCCGTGGATGGAGCCTCCTCCTTCCAATTGGGGGGATCCATGCAGAGGATTTTTCCCCCACCCCCCAATTGGAAACGAGGTGGCTGTCAAACCAAGGCAACGCCCCCCGCAGAAGAAGGAACAGGAGAGGAGTTCGCGCCAGCCGCCGGCTGGCCAGAGGGCTCCCCCCCCCGTTGGCTGCTCCCTCCTGAGCCGTGCCCGCGCCCCTGCCCGGCCTGCCTGCTGAGGAGGAGGAGGAGGCGGGGGCACGTTGCTGAGAAGTGGGCAGGGCAGAGGTGGCTGCAGTGCTGCTGCCCTTGCCCTTAAGGGACATGCTGGCTGGCGTTGCTTCAGGGCGCCCTGACCGCCAGCTCCTCCATGCACAGCCCGTTCCCCCCCAAAAAAAGACCGTTTTCTTTTTTAAAAACGCCTCTGCAGACGATCTTGAAAACCTGCGAGGTTGCTTTCGGAGGGGAAAGACGGGCAGCTGTGCAAAGGCTTGTTTTAAAGCTGCAGGCTCCAAGGCTGCAGGTGCCCAGGGAGGGCGGCAGGGGCAAATGCTGCCGCCTGCCCCCTCCCAAAGCAACATCGCAGGTTTTCAAGATAGTTCGGACAGGTGTTTTTTAAAAAGAAAACCCTGAAAAAGCCGCAAGATCTGGAGAGAGATCCGGCCAGCCCGAGAAGACATTTCTGAGAAGAGATCTCGCCATTTTTTGCATCGGGGCATGCTGCAAGGGGGGGGGGGGAGTGAAGACCTTTTCCAGCTGGCGCAAAGGACTTCCCCGGACTTGCTTTAGTGAATACGGGCCCGCACCTCCACCACCACCAATCCGGAAAAGGTCTTTGCTCCCTCTCTCTTGCAGCAAGCCCCGATGCAAAAAAACGCCAAGGACTTGCGAGTGAGTGACAGGGGCGGAGCTTCCGGGTTCATTGACCAACCGGCAGAAACCCACCACTGCCCAGGTGGCTACATTCGGCCTATAAGACGCACCCAGATTTTCACCCTCTTTTTTGGAGTAAAAAAGTGCGTCTTATAGGGCGAAAAATACGGTATCTCTTTTCAATTTTCAATTAAAAAACATAAACATTCAGTGGAGGAGAGGACAACTTGCAAAACTGTTCAAGTTATTGGTAACTTAAATAAACAGAAGAAAAATTCTGGAAAATGTTCTACTCAAGGACCTGATAGTACTGTATACACACTGTCCAGAATATTATAGATCACAAGTGAAGAGTGCAAAATATTAAAGAGCAAGAATATTTTACAGAATAAAAGGGTGCTTCCTTGGGGACATCACAATGCGTAAAACGTTGGAGTTGTAAACAATTCCTTCACTTGTGGAGAGAAAATTTAGATTTCAGTACAACACAGAAACAAATGAGGATCCTAGTGCAATTAACTACATTGCCTAATTTTGTAAAAACAGAAACTCTTCAAACAAAGCAGGTGCTGTGGGGAGTGAAGTCACTTTTTCCCAGCCTTGGTCCAGTGACTTTGTTGGTGTTTTGTCCACAGATGAAAACAACCATTTTTTCAATCTCCAGCAGAGAGAGGATTATCTGGTAATCTCACTCTGTGCATGACTCAGCGCATACGCCACTCTCTTGGGGATGTATGTATGACTGAGCCTGCCTGGCAAACTATGATTCGTCGCACAGTTAGCCAGATTGAGTTTGGCAATTTTGTCCATCTATCACAGTGATGGCTAACCTTTTCCAGACTGAGTACCCAAAGTGCGTGCAAACCCCCCAAATGCAATGCACCCCCCCACATGTGCCCCACCTCTATGCATGCACGACAGAGACCCAAAGACCACTGGTTGGTGGGAGGCGCAAGCGCATGCACGGTGAAGCTGAGCTGAGGCAACGTCTCACGTGCCCACAGAGAGGGCGCTGTGTGCCACCTTTGCCATAGGTTTGCCATCACTGACCTATCAAGTCCTTCCCAAAGTGTAGGATAGGCAGATGGGGATATTTGATGATGTTATTATTATTTGTTAAATGTATTTGCCGCCTATCTCACTGCTACTCGAGGCAGATTGCAACAATAAAACGGAAGAAATGAAAAGTGTGAAGAGAAATAAGACACAGAACAATCAAATAAACAATGAAAGAGAACACAACAAGAAACACAACTAATATGATGATCAAAAAAGAAAGATGGACAGGTAGAGTACAGAGAACATGGCAGTGACTGGCGTCTGTCATCAACCCAGCAGCCACCTCCAGTGTAGAACTTTCCCATTTGGACCCCAGGCCAGCTGGCTTTTATATTATATTTTTATATAATTTATATTTACATTATTTATAAAGTATAATTTATATTTATAAATATGTATATTATCTATAAATATTGGTTACATTCACAACAATGAAGGAGAACATTCTGATTAAAGTGCGTGCTTCTGTTTGTTTTTATTCTTACAGCATTTTAAACAGACTGGATTTGACCCAAAAGGACATTGTTTTTATGTATTAAACTTGCCTGTTCTAATTTGTCTCCTCCTTCAGTTTTGGATACGAGTTCATCCATTTCATCATCATAAACTCTCTATAAATATAAACGAAGTAATTCAAATGAAGATTTGGATGCAAGTTCATCATCATCAAGTGTTTATAAACAAATAATTTCAAATAATACTTAATGTCAATTACACCTACTATTCATGTGCCAGAGAAATAGCAGGAAAGTGATGTCCTTCAGTTTTGAGAAAGCCTAGCCCAGGTCTGGCCTGATCTGGCAATGACTGTTGGGAGATCCAACTTGTCACTGGAAGGTGACCAAAGATTACTCCTCTGTCTCACTCTCCAGATTACTGGTTGTAGCCTGCTCACTAACAAGATACAACTAATGAATGTGGAATAAACGCTTTCTCTAAAACACCAACTCACCCTGATCACACTGTTTTCAACTCCTTGTTAGCTTGTGTACATCTGAGTTGGATTGGGATTCATCTGTCACTTCTACTGTGGCTCCTCAAAATCCCTTAATCCCACTGTAATGGCCATGACTTTATGCATAGTCAACTATTTTGCTGAGCTGTAATCCCTCACCAGTAGGGTCAAACAAGATGGCCTGACTCTGAGGCTCTATGCATTCATGGATATACACATGAAGCATGGAGGTGATAGCATGGAGCCAGTGGGAGACCACTCAGCCCAGAGAGAAGAAAATCTGATTAATTTTTAAACAGAGCCAGTTTGGTTAGTAGTTGAGGTGCTAGTCTAGAAACCGGGAGACTGAGTTCTAGTCTTCTCTTAGGCATGGAAGCTGACAGATTATTTTGGACCAATCCTGTCAGGAAATTGGCCAATCAGAAAATGATACATGCCAGGAAATTGAATTTAGCATGGGTTTAGCATAATTTTCAACAGGATGATTCTCACAATAATAATGGCTCCACTAATAATAAAACTGGCTTGTTTAAACCTTTAATTTTCAATTATTTGATATGCAGGTATTTTAAATTGTATAAAAAGTTTTGCAACAATTAAAGATGCATTGTATGATACATAACAGAACTATTGTAAATAAACAAATAACATGTTAAACTGCAACTTCTTTCAGATCGCTTTTCCTTATCAGAGCTGAAATCCGACATTAATCTTTCTCCATCCATAACACAATGTATAAAAGCAACATACTCACATTTTCAATGAACTGCATATTTGAAAGCATGAGGAAACCGTTGAAGACATTATGCAGGCGACAATCTACACTTTTAGTTTCATGAATCAGTCTGTCCATCTGCTTCTTTATTTCATGGGTCCTGGAGATGGTTTGCTGGGAGAATTCTTGCAGAAACTGCAAAAGCTGCCAAAAATGTGTTTTGTACAGATTTTAAATTGCAGTGTGGAAGGAAGGAGAGGGAGAGATGGCGGGCAGGTGAAACTGTAAAAGCACTGCCATGTTAAGTTTGAAAATATATGGAGCATCAAAGCTATTTTTTAAATTTGCGAAGCCTTTGGATGCATTTCCAGAAAGTTATAACATAATATGAAGAGACGAATCAACAACTAACAAAGGGGCCTAAAGAAACAATGGATGGAAACTAATCATGGAGGGAAGCAACCTGGAATTGAGGAGAAACTTCCTAACAGTGAGAACAATTTACCAGTGGAACGGCTTGCCTCTAGAAATTATAGGTGCTTCATCACTGGAGGTTTTTGAGAAGAGACTGGACAGCCACTTTTCTCAAATTGTACAGGTAGTCCTCGACTTACAACAGTTCACTTAGTGACCGTTCGAAGTTACAACGGCACTGTAAAAAGTGACTTATGACCACTTTTCATGCTTATGACCATTGCAGCATTCCCATGGTTACATGACTTATATTCCAATGCTTGATAACTGGCTTATATTTATGACAATCGCGGTACCTTGGTGTCATCTGACCCCCATTTGCCACCTTCTAACAAGCAATCTGGGGAAGCCAGATTCCCTTAACAAGCGTGTTCCTAATTTAACGACCACAGCAATTCACTTGCGTGGCAAGAAAGGTGGTAAAACGGGGCAAAAACTCACTTTACAAATTTCTCACTTAGCAACGTACATGTTGGGTTCAATCACGGCCGTAAGTTGAAAATTACCTGTACAAGGTCTCTTGCTTGAGCAAGGGGGGTTGGACTAGAGGACCTTGAAGGTCCTTCTATTCTGATTGATTGAACCATCCTACCGAGCAATGAGCAGCCTAACTGAACAGCTCCCCAAGGGGAAGGAGGGCTCCTTTCTAAGTCACCAGGGCAAGGAAACCTCCCGCTCAGCGAAAGGAAGCTGCCCGGGGAAATCGGGGCATTGAAGTTGAGCTGGAACGCTCTTCCCTGCAGCCGCCCATAGCCTGGACCAGGGGTGGCGAACACGCAGCTCTCGAGCCGCATGCGGCTCCCGGCCAAAATGAATGAGGCTCTTTGCCTCTTATCATTATTTTGTATACTGTGGCTCGGATCGCGCGCTCCCTTTCGGAAGCTGGGGAGGTCCTTTGCAGGCAGCTAGAACGGGCCGCCTGCAAAGGACTTTCCCAGACTTGCTTTGAGGAGCACGGGGCGACTGAGGCTAGTTGTGAAGCCCCAAAGCCCCCACCGCCACCAGAAGAACTGCTGCCACCTCCTCCTCCTCCTCCTCTAACAGGCAGCACTGCCGGATTTGCCGCCTGGCGCTGCGGCTGAGATGAAGCCGCCAAAGCTCCAGCCGGCATCTCCGTGCGTGGCAGCGGCGCCTCCCCTCCGCTCGGAGCAGCTGAGCTCAGTCAGCGCTGGGTTACCCCTGCCCCCTCCTCCTCCTCCGCCGTGCTTTTGAGGAGCCATGAGGCTGCAGGAGCCAGTAGGAAGGCGGGGGGGGGGGAGCAGGGGAAAAAAAGCCTCATGGCTCCTCAAAAGCACGGAGGAGGGGGAGGGGGCAGAGGTAACCCAGCGCTGAGCTCAGGAGCAAATCTGGTGATTCTGTTGGAGGAGGAGGAGGAGGAGGTAGCAGCAGTTATTCTGGTGGCAACTCGTACTCGTCGGCATCTTCAGCAGAAGCCCTGCCCACAATGAAGAAAGCAAAGATGGAGCAGATCCACGCAGATGACGTCGCTGCAACATGACTGGAGGAGGAATTCTGGGAGTTGAAGTCCACAAGTGTTAAAGCTGTCAGGTTTGAAGACCTCTGCATTTTTTTTCTAGGGGTGGAAGGGTCTTGTAACTTGACAGCTTTAAGACTTCCATGCTTCAAATGCCAGAGTTCCTGAGCCAACAGGACTGGAGGAGAAATTCTGGGAGTTGAAGTCCACAAATCTTAAAGCTGTCAGGTTTGAAGACCCCTGGGGGGTTTTTTCCCTAAAGGGTTAGGGGTGCAAGGGTCTTGTAACTTGACAGCTTTAAGAGTTGCGTGCTTCAAATGCCAGAGTTTCTGAGCCAACATTTTGGTTGCTAAGCAGGAGCGTTGTTAAGTGATACTGATATTATATAACACTTTGAATTAAGTGGGTACCTTGAAGAAACATAACTTTGAGTTTCAAATAATACTGATTTCGTTGTTGTCTTAGGTGACATCTGTGAAAAAAATTCGGGTGCTCAGGCATGAAAATGTGCCGCTCAAACACTATACTTTTCTGCTCACATCGAAAAAAAAATAGAGGGAACATTGCTTCCGGGTCTGTTTTGGCAGGTCACTGCGTGGTGTGGCTCTCTGACTCTCACAGTTTAAAATTTTGGCTCTTTTTGTCGAACTTGTTCGCCACCCCTGGCCTGGACCTTGGTTCGGTGCTCCCCAGAGTATAGAGCAATGGTCTCCAAACTTGGCAACCTTAAGACTTTTGGACTTCAACTCCCAGAATTCCCCAGCAGGCCATGGCTGCCTGAGGGATTCTGGGAGTTGAAGTCCACAGGTCTTAAAATTGCCCCCTGGTATAGAGTATAGAATTATTGAAGAAACCCACATTATTCTGTGAAATGTCCCGAATTAATGTATATAATGCAGTCATGATTTTATTAAAGTAAAAACTATTACAGAATAAACACAAAACAAAATAAATAGTCATTAAACCTTTGCGGTAGCAAAACAAAAAGCACCAGATGAATTGTGTCCAGCTAGACAGCTGCAAGGCCAGCCCAAGCCCAAGCCGCCTGTCCTTACCCCCGCGTCGGCCGCTAGGGACCAGGTCTGGCTCCTGGAGCGAATCTCTTCCAGGGACCAGGCGCGCTCCCAAAGCAGCAGCGCCACCGCCGCCGCCGCCTCCTTCGTGGCTCCGGCTCCGGAGGAAGCCTCCGTGTCATCCGAGGCAGAGGAGGACGAGGTGGGAGAAGACATCGCAGCTCCGGCAGAAGAAGCGCCCTCTCTCTTTCTCCTCCCCCCTCCCTCTCTCTCTCAAAAGCCGCGGCAATGGCGTCCGTCAGCTGACGCTTCCCACGTGACCCGCGCTTCGGAAGCGCCCTAAAGTGGGCTGCCCCGACGGCCTGTCAAGTGATTTTTCGGCCGGAGCCGCTTCCGCCAGCGCTTCAGGACTGGCAGAAGGGCGACGGACGAGGAAAAGAGCATGGGAAAGGATAGGATGGGGATGGAGAAAGGCACGGGGAAGGAGATGGGATAGGGTGGGGTGCGATTGGGACTGGATAGAATAGGTTAGGATAATTGGGATAAGATAAAATAAAATAGTTTAGGATAGGATAGGTTGGGGTTGGGATTGGATAAAATAGATTAGGATAGGATACATTGGCATTGGGATAAGATAAAATAGACTGGGATAGGATAGGATAGGTTGGGGTTGGGGTTGGATAAAATAGATTAGGATAGGATAGGTTGGGGTTGGGTAAAATAGATTAGGATAGGATACATTGGCATTGGGATAAGATAAAATAGATTGGGATAGGATAGGATAGGTTGGGGTTGGGGTTGGATAAAAAAGATTAGGATAGGATAAATTGGCGTTGGGATAAGATAAAATAGATTAGGATAGGATAGGTTGGGGTTGGATAAAATAGATTAGGATAGGATAGGTTGGGGTTGGGTAAAATAGATTAGGATAGGATACATTGGCATTGGGATAAGATAAAATAGATTGGGATAGGATAGGTTGGGGTTGGGGTTGGATAAAAAAGATTAGGATAGGATAAATTGGCGTTGGGATAAGATAAAATAGATTAGGATAGGATAGGTTGGGGTTGGATAAAATAGATTAGGATAGGATAGGTTGGGGTTGGATAAAATAGATTAGGATAGGATACATTGGCATTGGGATAAGATAAAATAGATTGGGATAGGATAGGAGGGGTTGGGGTTGGATAAAATAGATTAGGATAGGATACATTGGCATTGGGATAAGATAAAATAGATTGGGATAGGATAGGATAGGTTGGGGTTGGATAAAATAGATTGGGATAGGATAGATTGGCATTTGGATAAAGCAACATAGATTAGGATAGCCTTGGTTGGAGTTGGGGTTGGATAAAATAGATTAGGATAGGATACATTGGCATTGGGATAAGATAAAATAGATTGGGATAGGATAGGAGGGGTTGGGGTTGGATAAAATAGATTGGGATAGGATAGGTTGGCATTTGGATAAAACAACAGATTAGGATAGCCTTGGTTGGAGTTGGGGTTGGATAAAATAGATTAGGATAGGATACATTGGCATTGGGATAAGATAAAATAGATTGGGATAGGATAGGAGGGGTTGGGGTTGGATAAAATAGATTAGGATAGGATACATTGGCATTGGGATAAGATAAAATAGATTGGGATAGGATAGGATAGGTTGGGGTTGGATAAAATAGATTGGGATAGGATAGGTTGGCATTTGGATAAAACAACATAGATTAGGATAGCCTTGGTTGGAGTTGGGGTTGGATAAAATAGATTAGGATAGGATACATTGGCATTGGGATAAGATAAAATAGATTGGGATAGGATAGGAGGGGTTGGGGTTGGATAAAATAGATTAGGATAGGATAGGTTGGGGTTGGATAAAATAGATTAGGATAGGATAGGTTGGGGTTGGATAAAATAGATTAGGATAGGATACATTGGCATTGGGATAAGATAAAATAGATTGGGATAGGATAGGAGGGGTTGGGGTTGGATAAAATAGATTAGGATAGGATACATTGGCATTGGGATAAGATAAAATAGATTGGGATAGGATAGGATAGGTTGGGGTTGGATAAAATAGATTGGGATAGGATAGATTGGCATTTGGATAAAGCAACATAGATTAGGATAGCCTTGGTTGGAGTTGGGGTTGGATAAAATAGATTTGGATAGGATAGATTGGCATTGGGATAAGATAAGGTAGATTAGGATAGGATAGGATAGATGGGGATAGGGATAGGATAGAAAACTTTTTTGTCACTTTGAATGTGACAAAACTAATCAGCATAGATTAAAATGAATTTTTGTTGCATACAGCTCTCAAGGTTACAAAGCCCCAGTTGGAGGTTGTCCAGTGGCAGTAACAATAGAACAACCATGTTTTTCTTATATTTCAAGAAGAGGGATCATTAATAGGGGTGAACCCAAGGATGCTTTTTTTTCAAGAGGCAACTGGACCCTCTCGTTTTTCTTCTTCTTCAGATCTGACTGGATGGTGGGGGATGGAAGGATTTATATTCCTTGCTGGTTGTTTGCATTCTTTTGGAGAGTCGTTGAGGCCACCTGTCCTCAGGGTGACCTGAGTAGTGCTTCTTGGATGAGAAATGGAACATCTTTAAAGAAAAACAAAGAAAGTCCAGTTGCCTCTTAAAAAAGCACCTTTGAGACAACCATGACCTGGATGAAAATAGGAGTGAACAATTCCTAAATTATCCTCAGCATTCTCCACTCCCAATTCCTATATTCCTTTGAGTTTTCTAGGTTGACAGTGTCGTAATTTGGCAGCACAATATTCCCTCTTGAGATGAGGGGAGATCCCAAAGACCCAAAGCTCATGTAGAATAACCCAGCCTGCTTTCCATTCTCATCCCTGAACAGAACTTTAGGTATATTGCTATCTGTAGGAAGTCTAATAATCTTCTTTTTAATGCCTGACCAGATCTTTAAAAACTGAGGGATCTGTTTCACACAATATGCTATATAGCAATAACAGAATAACAGAGATAGAAGGGACCTAAGAGGTCTTCTAGTCCGACCCCCTGCTCAAGCGGGAGATACTATTCCATTTCAGACAAGGGGGTATCCAGATTCTTCTTAAAAGCTTCCAGTAATGGAGCATCCACCACTTCTGAGGGCAAGCTGTTCCACTGGCTAATTGTTCTCACTGTATAGGACATTTCTACTTAGTTCTAGGTTTGATCTCCTTGATTAGTTTCTATCTATTTCTTCTTTTTTAGCCTTCAGGAGTTTTGGAGAATAGCTTGACTCCCTCTTCTTTGTGACAACCCCTTAGATATTGGAATACTGCTATCATGTGTCCTTCTCTTCATTAAACTAGACCAGGGCTGTCAAACTTGCGGCCCGTGAGTTGGATGTGTCATGTGCTGGCTATGCCCGCACCCGGTTTAGCGAAGGGGGAAAAAGTTGTGATACATCACATGATGATGCCATGATGATGTGAGTTTGACATCTGTGAATTAGACATACCCAATTTTTCATTTATAAAAAATTAAAAAGTAAACTTTTTAAAAAGAGAGAAAAAAGAAAAAAAATATCTGCTCTGAACTCCATATAGGCATTAGGAAGGGCATCCAGCTGGTAAACTGCTCAGCTTCATCCATTCGACCCAACTCTACCCCAAATAGGGAGTACAGGATCTCAAAAAGGGAGGTGCTTTTTGATGGACAAATGGTATGTTGGACCCCAATTAAATACTGAGATAAGACCATTTAATTTACAATTTATTTAGTCCCTCCAGGGAGAGTCCCTCCGGGGAGAGGGGGCGGTCTAGAAATTTAATAAATTATTATTATTATTATTATTATTATTATTATTATTATTATTATTATTATTATTATTATTATTATTAGGAACTTCCCAAGATAAAAAGGATTCTGGTTTTACAAGATAGAGAGAGAGAGAGAGAGAGAGAGGGAGGAACATAAACACTCATTTCTTTTTATAGTTTGCACAACAAAGTAAAAGTTGATTGGCATAGGAACAATCATTTGCCCAGTTACATCATGAAAAATTAAATATCCAATAATATGTCAACAAAAGAATTGAAAAGCACATTGCATGAAAAGTATCAAAAGTAAAATGTTAGCATGGGAAAAGACCACAGGTGGGTTTCTGCCAGTTTGCCCCGAATCGGGTGAACCAGTAATGGTGGCGGCGGGAGGTTCTGCCCACCTGCCCAGACGCAAGCATGCATGTGCGAGCAAAATGGTAGTAAAATAAATTGGAACCGACCACTGGAAAAGACATCATGAGTCCCATAGAATTTGTTGTGAATAGATACAATTTCAGCCAAGTTGAAACTTCTTAACATGCACAATTGAAAAGAAAGCCTTTGTTATTCAGCCTGAGAAAGTTCTTATCTTGCAGTTAGTTACAGCAAGTTGGTTACTAAAGGAAAACTTGAACATTCCATTCTTATAAGGTTATGCTCAAAATGTGAGCTAAATGAAAGAAAGTAACCCCACGTTAATCTGCCAGTGCAACAGTAATACAAAAGCAGCAGATTGTTCCATTGCTGCCTCATCTTCTTTGCTGGCTGCTCATATATTCAGGGATTGTCTTTGTCCATGAGTTGTCCTAGACTCCTCACTAATCAGATAGTCTCCCCTGATCAGGTAAAAGAGAGAGACCATTCAGAAGTAATCTTATCAAGTGCCTCAGTCTCCTCCTGCCACCTTATGTTTGCTTGTGGTTCGCTGCTATGGGGTGGCAGAGGGGAAATGAATGGGCAATGCTTTGGGAAATAAAAGTAAGTGCTTTATCTCCTCAAGGCGCTGCCTCAACGTCACCCAACTGGGAAAAGGAAAGGGGGCACTTTCCAGACTACACTTGGACTGACCATTACGAAAATATCTTGCCTGAACCTGACTGGTTATGCTGGGGTGGGCATTGAGAGACAGTTAAGTAAAGGAAAAGGAAAACGTAGGGATTTTGGCGCATGATTTTCAGTGCTGGCTTTGCACACCTTCAATATACTTCTTAATATCTAATAAACTACACCTTTCTCAACAAATAGAGCCAAGAATCATTTTCATTTAAAGTTGTGGCAGGTCCAACACAGTCTTTATTTGTTGGGCTCAAGGTTACTTAGGACGAACGAACCCATGATTATGAGCATTACCTAATGCAACCCTGAGGACAGGATGATTAAAGTCATCCAACACAAGCATAAGGATTCCAACACCATCACGCCTGATAGCCGCTTGCAGAAGGATCCCACTGCATAGAAGGATAGCTGGTACGCTAATTGGTGTTTTTTTTTTGTGACTTTGAACATCATGCTCACTATGGCAATACGCTTTCCAAAAGTATATCTAGCTTAATGATACTCTGGTTATCTAATATTTGATATGAGAAACAAAAGGATTTCTCAATGTTTGAGCCAGATATGAATCTGATCAAGAAGTGGTTCCCTGATTAGGTTGAATACTGCTCTGAAAGTCTGCTACTTTAATGTTGTTGTTGTTTTTTAAAAAAAATATCTGTGATTAATTATGGATTTAAGTGACTCTCTGATATTTGGTGAGAAATTATCCAGAGTTTTGGCCAACGATATTCAGAACGTAGGGAGTTGGAGCAAAAACCTCTCTAGTTCACAGGCTGGTTTACCAGATGGACTTGGAGACTTCACCAAACAAGGTAGGGGGGGGGGTAACGTTCCAGGTAACCAACACTGAATCCAGTCTGCTTTTAATTGATGAGCTTCGGAATCAGTGATCTAGAAACAAAACACTTTATTGTGGTGACTATTCCCCCCCCCCCCCCAAAAAAAAATGAATTGCACACAAAACAATGAAGGCCCTGCATGGGATCATTTGGTATTCATTCCCCATGACCTATTTTACCCTGGAGCAGGTCAGTGGAACAAAACACATTGTCACATATGTCCTTTTGTACATAATGCTTTGATGAATTGCTGGCATACAGACCCCCCCCCCCCCCCCGGTTTGGCTCAAAGTAGAATGAACGCTGCAGTAATTTGGCCTTTGTAAAGGAACACCAGTGATCAGTTCTCATAATCAATTGGCCAAGCATTTAGTTCCAGAAATTTTGGAATTTCTCTCCAAAGTCACCTCTCCTGAGCAGTGACTAGGGCAAATTAGCAAATTTGTCAGTTGTCAAACTCTGCTCACATGGCAGTACATACATAATGCATACATTTGCATCCACCTATAAATTTGCAGAACAGTGCCTGCAAATTCTCAGAGCAATCTATGAAAGGTAGATGATTCCGTTATGGTAAGTGCCTAGAGGATTCTTTTGTTTCTGCTCCTGTCTCATGAATACCCTGAATGGAGAATATTTAGTTGGAAGTAACGCAAAAAGATTTGGTTATGATATTCTGGCTTACATCTTTTTAGCTTGGCAATGCTTAACCTTTTTCAGGCTGACAGCCGGTCTGATTCCTGGAACATCTCCAAAAAATAAATAGAGATAAGGCAATAACAGTGGAGCTGGCCGCAGATTCAGGCAGTGAGGAAGTTGGGGAGGAATATGGGCCAGTCCTGGAGTCTGGGGAAGGGTCTGAAGAGGGCTCTGTGTTGGAGGCAGAGTGGGGGCCAGGAACGTATGCCAGTTATCAGCTGCCTTCAGAGTCAGACATCAGTGAGGCAGACAAACAGCTGGAGCTTGTTCCCAGTGTGCGCATGCACAGAGTTGCCAGTCGAAGGAAACAGCTAAAGAACAAGGATCGACTTGGGAATAAGGCCACAGGTGGACGATGAATGGCCCCTCCCAGAGGAAATAAAAGATGAGCAAAAGGGGGGGGGGAGTTTGCAGGAGACAATTAGTTTGCTTAATTGGTTCGTGACTCTCCGAGACTTCTCGCCAAATTTTGCAGATATTGGCCTGGCAAAAGAATTTGTTGGATGTGAATGAGAAAAATTCACAGTAAATTAATAAAAGGGTTTTTTTGTTGGGACAAGGACTTTGCTTCACGCTCTTGGGAAGCCGAGATCAGAACAATAACATAAAATAAAACAGGAATCATATTCAAAATTAAACTAATTGAAGTTGTCCCCCCTTTCTCAAAAATAGCTTTAAATGTTTGAAGTGTTTTAGGGTGTCCACAAACAGTTCCTAAAGACGGGATGGAAGATTTTTCTACACCAACTAGATACAGTAAACCTAGAGTTGGGTTTTGTCCCAATAGAAGGATAGACAACCTATGAGGGAGGGGAAAGCAGAAGCATCCAGACAGGGTGAACGTCTGATAAGGAAGAAGAGATGTAGGGTGGGGAGTTCTGGGTGCTGGACCAAAATTAAGGCTGGAAAGAAATGGGGACTGGAAATGGTTAGGCCTTGCATCCAGTACCTACCAGCTTTCTCCGAGGAAGCCACCATATTATCTTCACTTGCTGTTCAGTTCCAGAGACAGAATCGCTAAGCAAGGAAAGAGAGAATGTCTGTGTTCTTCTTTGAAAGCTCCTGAGGCGACCCAGAAGGGAAGAATAGTGGTCCTCCTGAGATCAGGCTCATGTGCAGCTATGGCTGAAGGGATCCAAATCCTAAGGGAAGGATTGTGGCCAATTTATTTATTTATGTTATTATTTTATTTTTATGTATTAGTTTGTCAAACATGTACAGGATAGCAGGTATAAGTATGAACATTGACATGAACAAAGGAAATGAATACAAGTAAATGGGGACAGGAGGACAGGGACAGTAGGCACGCTGATGCGCTGATGCGCTTATGCACACCCCCTTTACGGACCTCTTAGGAGTGGGGTGAGGTCCACGGTAGACAGTTTGAGGTTGAAGCTGTGAGGGTTTGAGGATGTAACAACGGAGTCAGGTAGAGCATTCCAGGCAATGTTGCTGAAGTCGTATTTTCTGCAATCGAGTTTGGAGCGATTTACCTTGATTTTCTATCAATTGTTGAAGCTGTGGTTGAAGCTGAAGTAGTCATTTACAGATAGGACGTTGTAGCAGACAATTTTGTGTACTTTGTGTACTATGCTTAGCCCAAAATTTTGAGCCTGGTGGCATAAGGGATTCTATTGTAAGCAGAGGAGTGGATTTTTGCATTTTCCTGCAAGAATTGTGTAATACCTAATGTTCAAATGCAACTCCTGGGTTAATTCCAGATTTTGCCTTCACTAATATCCACCATAATTACCCACCAAATTTAACTTTTATTGCTTTCCTATTTTTTTTTTTTTTACAGAGGCATATTCTGGTTTTCCTTCTGATCCTTGCCCTTTTAAGAAACTTATGTGACGCTCAATGTTCTGTGAAACCAGTCGGTAAAAAGGGTAAGAATTTTGTTTTGTGTTCCAAAGAAAAGAAAAGAAATTGAAATAGTGGTAATTATGGTTATCCAGGGTCTCCTATTGGTTTTTTTCAAAATGCAAAATAAAGCAGCATCCAAAGAAGGAAGGCAAAGTCCGATTTCAGTTTGATGAAAATAATATCACACAATTTCACTGTACAAATCATATATTATAACATACAAATTTAATGCAAGAGTTTACTATCGTTGATTAAGATTTTTAAAAAAATAGAATCTCGGTAATTGGAATGGCCTATTACATTAAATCATTCAATCCTACATCTAAATACCAATACATTCCTACATAAAAATATGTATTTTTGAAATTGGTTTAAAATTCTGATAAAAGTGTTTTGCAACCTGAAGACTCATAGAAGTGGATCCTTAGTGATGCTTTCTGAGTGATCAGAACTACAGTAACAATAAAGCATAATGTTCTCTGAAACTGTCTGGGAGCTGTCTTTCCTTGGTTCAGTTAATTCCTCCCACTCTGCCTAAAATAGTCCCTTTTGAAAACCTGTGAGGTGTTTGAGCTGTTGGCTTTTTCTTCCTTTTTAAAGCAAAAATGCCCTATCCAGGAATAAAGATGTAATTTTAAGATGTTATAGAAAGAAGAAGCAGGGTTAAAAGAGGGTTATATAGTACAGGTAGTGCTTGACTTACCATCACAATTCAGCCCAAAATTTCTGTTGTCAAGTGAGACATTTGTTAAATGAGTTTTGCCTCATTTTATGACCTCTCTTGCCACAGCTGTTAAGTAAATCACTGCAGGTGTTAAATTAGGAACACGGTTACTAAGTGAATCTGGCTTCCCCATTGAGTCCTTGTCAGAAGTTCGCAAAAGGTGATCACATGACCCTTAGATACTGCAGCCATCATAAATATGAGTCAGAGTCTGAATTTTGATTCTGTGACCATGGAGATGCTGCAATGGTCGTAAGTGTAAAAAAAAGCTGTTGTAACTTTGAACAGTCACTAAATGGATTCCGCATGCACTCCCATTTTGGCAGTACCAAAAAGATTACCCAACATTGATATCTATATCTATATCTATATCTATATCTATATCTATATCTATATCTATATCTATATCTATATCTATATCTATATCTATATCTATATCTATATCTATATCTATATCTATATCTATATCTATATCTAATCTATATCTCTCTATCTATTTCTCTCTCCCTATCTCTCTCTCTCTCTCTCTCTCTCTCTATCTATCTATCTATCTATCTCTCTATATCTATCTATCTATCTATCTATCTATCTATCATCTATCTATCATCTATCTATCTATCTATCTATCTATCTATCTATCTATCTATCTATCTATCTATCTATCTATCCACTATTTAAAGTTATCTGTCATTTTATTGAGCAGTTTTTGAGTTAACAGACCATAGCTTTTCTGAACCATTAATGGAATTGGCAGCATGCAAGTATATAATTAAAATCTTTCAATGAATCTATTTCGTGTTAAATCAAGGCTCTCCCTAATAATATTACTTCGACTGTCACATCTATAATCAATGTGAGTGAATTGAACATGTGGTAGGAAATTCTATGTGGAGCTTCCAGAATTGAACAGGGTGCTTGCAAAGTTTGTGATAAATGAAACTCTAGAAACAAATTGTGTCTGTGCTGATTACATGATAAGAGAACATGAAAAAGATTTGGCCACTTGCTGAAAAATTGCCTGCTCAAATTCATTGAAAAGTTGCTGGGATCATATCCAGAAATTCAAAATTAGTCCTACATTGTTTGTGTTCTGCATCTTGCAGGCTGCTTTCAGAATGGAAAATGGTACCGTGCTCCAGCTGTTTGGAAAACAAACAACTGCCAAAGATGTGAATGTAAACCCCAAGAATTAATATGCTGCAGCCTGTAAGTTCAAGCCTTCAGCTCTCTCGGATTTGATGAATTGTTATGTTTAAATACTTAGATGACTATAAACCTCTTCCAAAGTTGCTATATTTTGAATATCCATTCACCTCACTCAAAAGACATCAACTTTGTGCAGAGGTGGGCTTCAAAAATTTCAATAATGGATTCTCTGCCCGATTGCTGGCTGGGCGTGACCATGGCGGGCATGGTCTAGTCAGCCTCCTGCACCACGACGGGGGGTGTTTTTACCCTCCCCAGGCTCCGGAAGTTTTCCTTGAGCCTCTGGGAGGGCGAAAACTGCCTCCCCCTGTCTCTGGAGGCCCTCCGGAGGCTGGAAACAGGCCTGTTTCCAGCCTTCCGGAACTTCCGGAAGGCCCATTTCCCCCTCTCCACAAGCCGCTCCGCGGACCCTGAACTTACCTCACAACCAAAACAGGCCAAATGGAGACTCCTGGGAGGGGAGAGGCAGGATGGGTGGGACAGCCAGCGGTGGGATTTGGAGGTTCTCCAAACCCGCCATAACATTAACTATGGGTTCTCCCGAACCAGGGCAAACGGTACCAGCTCACCCTGGCTTTGTGTGGCACTTTCAACTCTATATACATAGATATATGCTCTGTATCTATGTTTATATATCTATATCTTTGTACCTATATCTATATTTCAGTGAGAATGGTTACCTGATAATGCAAGATCCTGGCTCGCACAAAAACTTATGCAGGCATGGCATCTAGTCAAGGTGCTCGTAGGATAGAATTTACTTTGTCAAATACATGAAGCAGTTCCCTTCATGTATGTAGATTGTATGTGGAAGCTTTGGGGGCGGTTCATATTGCTGTTTTTTTTAAGTAATAGCGAGAATATTGTCGTTGACCTTCTTGTTCTAAAGACCCTCCAAATCTTCCTGTTTGACTCTCAAGTGTCTGCAACTATTGATCTACAGAAATCATCTTTTGGGTTGTTGACTCCAGACCAGAGGTCCCCAAACCCTGGTTCATGGATTGGCACTGGTCCATGGCATGCCAGAAACTGGGCCGCGCAAACAAGCAAAGCCCCATCCGTGGGATGCAGGCCAGCATGGGAAACCACGCCCCCTCCAGTCTGTGGAAAAAACTCTCTTCATGGTACCGGTGCTGGTACCCAAGAGATTGGGGGCCGTGGCTCTAGACCAACCTGTGTCCTGAATTCCTCATTTATTTATGCTTGCAAAATTATTTATTTTTATTTATTTGTTAAATGTATTTGCCCCCTATCTCAGTAGCTCAAACTTTTATGAATAATAAAATACAGGTTTTAATAAAAGTCAATTTAAGTGAATAAACTCTAACTCTAGCTTAGTTCATTATACTGTCCTCTCATAAAGATCTAAGCAATCTTAGATTTTATTAAGGTACATTAACTTTTATTAAACCTGCATTTTAATATTCATAAAGTTTGAGCTACCGAGATAGGTGGCAAATACATTTAACAAATAAATAAAAATAATTTTACAAGAAGATGTACACTATTTTCACAAAGTTTTTAAACAGACATTATTCTCTTCTCTTATTGTATGTCGTGACATGTTTTATAGGGGTTTGCAGGAGTCTATTAGCTTGCATTTATTTATTCACATTTGCATCTTGCCTATTCCTATCACTCTAAATTGTTTACAAAGCATGTGTGAAAATATGATAAACTATTAAATATTGTTTATGCATTGCTGCCTTTTACCCAAATGCCATCTGAAAGAGAACTGTCTTTGCCATTTATATAAAGGATATGATAATGAAGACACATCTAATTCCGGGGCAATGCTGTCCCAGAATGAGAATAGCACTTAGCAATAGCACTTAGACTTTATAAGCCATTTCCCAGTGCTTTACAGCCCTCTCTAAGCAATTTACAGAGTCAGCGTATTGCCCCCAACAATTTGGGTCCTCATTTTACCCACCTTGGAAGGATGGAAGGCTGAGTCAACCTGAGTCTGGTGGGATTTGAACTGACAAATTGCAGGCAGCCAGCAGGCAGCAGAAATAGCCTACAGTAATGCTCTCTAACCACTGCACCACCGTGGCTCAGTAATCTGAGTTCCGTGGCCAGTAATCATAACAATTCGTTATACTTGTGGCCTTCAAGGATCATGATAACATTGCAAAGGAGACATAGTCATTCCCAGCTACAGTATTTCAATAAATAGATGGTATGTGCAATGTTTAATTGTAATTGAATGATTAAGAACTTACTTCAGAATCCCCTTCATTAGAGAATGCAGTACTGCATTCTAACCACTGATAGTCTTCAGTTTGAGCATCTGAGCACCATAAGCATTCTGTATCAACAGTTAGTCTATCTTGCAAGTTCATTGGAGTCTTAGACAATTTCTTTAATGTACTGGTTATTTTAATATCCTTTGTGCAACATGGCCTGAATATCTGTCTTAATTATTTAGAGTTTTCAGACCTATCAACTATGATAAGAAGAAATGCATTGCCATGTTTCACCGCAAAAGTTGCTCCATCCGTGTGGTGAAGAAGGATGATCCTGCAGAAAATTGCCACGTCTTTGCTGGGGTTGGTTAAAAGTTTGTACTCCAAGATGTTTTGGGGGAAATCTGGCATTTTTTCTTTCTCCCATTCCCAATTTTGATCTCAAGTATTCCATCTCTGTTACTAAACAAAATTTAATTACAACAATTTTGTAGTTCTGAGAATGACCAAGTTCAAGACTGAAAAATTGTTGTTCCAGTCACATAAGACAATACATGTTTAATGGATTCTTACTATATGAATGCATTACATTGATTATATTACTATAATGTTGCCTTCATAAAACTGTTAGAACAGGCCCAGTATTTAAGATTCCTACTACAAAAATGTGTATTTTGGAGAAATGAGACCTTGGCCTATATTTAATGGAACTTTAAACTGAATTTTAAAGTATGTATGTTAAGAGGAAGTTTTAAAAAATGTATTAGAATGTTTTGATTTTTAAAAATGTTTTAACAAAAACTTAGTGCTTTAAAATGGATGGAAAAAAGAAGTATATTTCCCTTTAAGGTTAAAGCATCTGAAAGAATACAGTGAATATAAATGGTGATAGTTTATAAAGATTATTAAGGGCAAATAGAAATATATACTATTTCAACAGTAAGGAAGATAAAGCAGAAATGGTTAAGTTGATTGTTCTATTCAAAGAGGAGAATGTATTTATGTTTTTTGTGTTTGTGATTAAAAAAAATGAAACTTTGACTTTGGTTATGCTATTTAGATTTGTTGTTATAGAAATGGCTAGTTATATACTAATGTGTAAAAGTGAAAAGTTGAGGCTGTAATGTTATATTGTACTGTGCTAAAAAGAGTCAGAAGTCAGAGCCTTTTTCTTTCTTCCCTTGGACCTCATATTTTTTCCCCTTTCTTTTTTATTCCTTTAATTTCCAATTTTTGCTTTTCTTTGTACTTTATACATTGATAAAACAATAAAAGCCGTAAAGATCAAAACAGTCAAAACTGTTACTAAATGTAGATGTAGTCATAATCATAACCGTATTCAAATCATAATGTACACCTAGTACCCAGGCTAACACTAGCCCTAGCCCAAGCCCTTAGTCTAACACTAACCTTAACCCCTAACCCTAAGCCATTAACCAAAACACTGATGGTTTTTGGGCTGATAGGATCTCCAGCATACCCAATCTGTTGAATCAGATTGGACAGGTAGACACTTTTGGAAAAAGATGACATTTTGGGTAATCCAGTCCCAAGCCATGTAGGTCTTTAAAGGTGACAACCAACACCTTGAGTACTCCTGGAAATAACATGGCAGCCAGTGCAGCTCATGGACTAGTGCAGGGATGGCTAACCCTTTTCTCCTTGCGTGCTAAAATCGTGCACATGCAACAGCGCACGTGTGACAGCACATGTCAACATGCCCACACCCATAATGCAATGCGCCCCTTCCCCTGCACAAGTGCGCATGCACGTGCCCCCGTGCTCCCCTATGCATGCGTGTTTCAGCCTCCCGAAACAAAACGGGTTGCGGGGGGGAGGCACCACAATCCCTACCCCCTGCGCATGTCCATGCCCTCCCTGCCCCCCCACATCTTCCGCATTTGTGCAGTAGAGACCTGAAAATCAGCTGGCTGGCAGGAGACACGCCCGCATGCACGGTGGAGCTCAGCAGGGCGAAGGCTTGCGTGCCCACAGAGAGGGCTCCGCGTGCCAGCTGTAGCACACGTGCCATCGGTTCGCCATCACGGGACTAGTGGATTACACGTGTTGTGTAGCTGGCACTATTTTTTATCAGTTCAGTCCATATTTAATGATCGACTTACAGCAGTTCATTTAATGACCGTTCAAAGCTATGTCACTGAAAAAAGTGACGTATGACAGTTTTTCACCTTTACAGCCATTGTGGCATCCCCATGGCCACATGCTCAAAATTCAGATGCTTGCGCAATTGGTTCATATTTGTGACGGTTGCAGGAGTCCAGGTGATCGCCTTTTGCGACCTTCTGACAAGCAAAATCAACGGGGAAACTAGTTTCACTTAACAACTGTGTTACTAATTTACCAACTGCAGTGATTCACTGAGCTGTGGCAAGAAAAGTCATAAAATGGGGCAAAACTCACTTAACAAATGTTTCACTTAGCAACAGAAATTTTGGGCTCAATTGTGGCCACACATTGCGGAGGACCTGTAGTTAATCACAGTGAAATTAATACCTAAAGGTTCTAAATTATCTCTAAACAAGGTTAGTTCATTTAACTTGATTCTTCTGTTAAGATTGTTTGGCAACTCCTCTAATGTTCAATCTACTTTTCTTATTTTAACCATTTAGTCGTGTTCTACTCTTGATGACTTTTATAGGGAAGTGCTCTTCATCCTACCCTCTTAAGCAACTTCTTTCGGTTGTTGGATGTTCATCTTTCTATCAGTTTTGATGTTATCAAGCCAATGTCTGCTTTGCTTGCTCCTTCTTCTTGTTCCACTAGCATCATTGATGTCAACGTTCCAAGTAACACACCCATAGAAAGCAGAAATGTGAGGCAGGCAGATTCCTCCAAGAACAGTTTATTGGATACATCATATTGGCACAACTGGTGAAAGTCAACTCTGAAAGTTCTAATGGCTTTCACCTAATTAAAAAGTAAATGTTTCCCCTTTCCCC
Source organism: Natrix helvetica (assembly GCF_964273705.1). Taxonomy (NCBI): domain Eukaryota; kingdom Metazoa; phylum Chordata; class Lepidosauria; order Squamata; family Natricidae; genus Natrix; species Natrix helvetica. The sequence continues at coordinate 24,095,842 of NC_138549.1, forward strand.
CAAGTCACTGGTCCCACTGTCAAATCAAGGTGTTGGCCAGTTGCTTGGTTACTTCACTCCTCCCCTGGCCAGCCACCTGTCAGAGTGCCCTTGGTTCCCACAGAAAAACTTCTTTTTTTTTTTTTGCTACAAAACCCCATCTAACTATTTCCCCCCTCCTTCCCTCCCCCTTCTTCTGCTTTGTGGCAACCTTGAAGCCTCCAAGATGGGCTCAGCTAGCTTCACTTGCAGGTTTGACAATTGACTTCTCCAATGGATTTGCACTCATGACATGGCCAAAGTAAATCAAACGTAGTTTTGTGATTTTGATCATGTCATTTGCATGTGGGAAATTAATCCAAAACGTCTTCGGTTTGTTGTTAAGCTTTAAGCTAAAATAATTTCCTGAAAGAGAGAGTGCAGTTGATTTCTTTATCTTATGCTTAAGTTGGCTTTACTTAAAAGGACATCAAAGCACAATCCGCATTTGCTTTCTTGCATCTTGGGATCCATCTAGATTGACTTTAATTTCCTGTATTCAGCACATGGATAAGTAGAAATAAATCCAGCTCATTATTTATTACTGCACTCTCCCAGCCTTAGGCAATTGGCTGTTTTAAAGGATTTAAAGATGCTCCTTTAGGGGATTTGATGGGCTTTTGATTAAAACAGTATAAACTGGGTGGCATGATGCTCAACTTCCAAAATACAGATAACCTTCTGGATCAAAGCATTTCCCTATCTTTGGTTCATCTCTAAAATATTCATCAGCATTAACACCATCAGAGTCACCAATTATACTATCATTTATAATGTCATAAATTTTCATAGGTCTACGAGTTCTGTGCAATATACAGTCTCGGATCTCTTTGTACCACAAATAGTTCATCAATATTTTAAAGATTCATTTGTGTGTATAATAAAAACTCTAAATAAGTCATGCTTGGGAATTAAGTCAAGATGGATTATTAAGGAGTTAATAGAAACCTGTGATTTGCTTCTGGGCCAGGAATGAAACTTGATACATTAGCCATTCACACAGAACAGGGAGAAATCTGAAAGTCCTCCCAATAATGTGATTCATGTTGCAAAGCATAAGTATATATTATGCATTTACTTGTGTTGCATTGTTCTGGATTCTAGAAAGCAGAATGGGACAACTGGCAGAAGGGAGATCTACACTCCAGAGTTGAAACTCCAAATATTTCCTCATGCATTTCCAAATTAACAGGTGCTTGTTGTGTCGTGTAATGGATTTCGGAGGAGATTGAGAATTGTCTATGTAATATCCTTCTCTACTTGGACACAACCGGTCCTTCCTCGTCAATTGACAGCCCTTCCAACCTCCACCCTTACAGTTCCAAGAGTACACAACCTTTTTTCCTTTCAAGAGTTACGCTGGACTTTAGGTGATACGCAGTGGTGGGTTGCTAACCGGTTTACTATTGGTTCGCTCGTACTCACACCTGTGTGCAACACTTCTGCGCATGTGCAGAAGCGTCCGGGCGTGTAGGCGGAGCCTCCCGCTACCACCACTACTGGTTCGGCTGAAGTGGGCCAAACCGGGACCAACCCACGTCTGGTGATACGCAGAGTCATTAAATTTAGATGAGATTAAATAAAATTCCATAATAATGTGATTGAAATGAAGCTAAATGAAGCTTCATTTCAATCACTTTATTATGGAATTGTAATTCTTGAAAGGAAAAAGATTGCAAAAAGGTGACCAAATGACCCTGGAATACTGCAACTGTCATAAATATGAGCCAGTTGCCAGCTGTTTGTAGTTTGGAAATGTCACCATAGGGATGCTAGAATGGTTGTAAGTGTGAAAAACTGTCACGTTCCTTTTTTTCAATGCCGTTGTAACTTCGTGTGGTCCATAAATGAATCGTTGTAAATTGGGACTACCTTTCATAGAAAAAAGCAATTGAGGATTGGCAAAGAAGTTAAAATGATATCTTTGTATATTAGTATATCATTCCTAAAGTCATAGTTCAATTAGCAAGATCAAATAAAGGACTCATACCAGTGGTGGGTTCCTACCGGTTCGGCCTGGTTCGGCATGCCGGCCTGGGTCACAGAACTGGCAGCAACCCAGGCTGGCCACACCTCTGAACCTGTTCCCCGGTTACTGCAGTCACTGCCACCATCTTGTTTTTGAGTTCTGCGCATGTGCAGAACAATTTCTATTGAATTGCTCACACACACGAAGCGCACCCACCTGACTCATACATAATGAGTATGCTGATATGTTAAAAGTGTCTGCTTTTGATAAAGTTGAAAGAACTAAAACAATTGCCAATGATAAAACGGGGCCCACTTAGTCATTTAATTTCAAATCTGTGATTTTGTTTATGAATATATTTATAAACGAAATACAGATCATACTCTAAGCAAATCTGGAAAATGATGTGGTTTATTTGGTTAGCTTTGGCAGCGTAAATATGACAACAGAGGCTCAGACAGATGTTCAGGCAACAACTTCTAGCAGCTCCAGAGATGATGTCAGAATATTGCAAAATACATGAGCATTTGTAACTCCCTAGAATAAACAGCCATACGTGCATTAGAGCATGAAGTCTATCTAAAGGCTAATGCATTATAAACCAAGTTGAACTTTATATCATGTATCTTAATCTTTGGTATTTTAAGACCTGCATATGGATTAGAGAACAAACAAAAGTATATGATATTATCAAGACAGTAAAAGAATTGAAATGGAAATGGGGCTGGTCACATAGCAAGAAGAACTGATGGCAGTCATAGAATGGATCCCACTTGATAAAAAGTATCCGCAAAAGAGACCTAAAACAAGATGGATCGATGACATCAGGAAGTATTGTGGGTCCAATTGGCCAAAGAAAACTCAGGACCGTATTGGTTGAAATCATGCGGAAGAGGACTTCATCCTACAGTGGATAGACAATGACTAAAATAACGAGGATTTTAATCTTATTGACATTCACTAGTGTCTGCTTTATTTCCCTAGATTCTCATGACCTCATGGTGATGAAATGAGCAGTTAGAATGGCTTTCAGATTTTTGACATTGCTATTTTGTGTACTCTTACATTATGTGATTTACTGAAGAATGAAATGCTACATGTCACAAATTTCAAAACAGCATTTGTTAGACAAACTATCTCCAGGCACATTTAGATCTGGGAAATCTTGATGATTTGAAACAACAACAACAACAACAACAAATCAGAGACCATTATTTGTAATGGATTTGGAAGGAGAAATGAAATAAGTGTGAAATAAGTGTCATTATGACTCATTACCAATCATAATGAATTTCCTATCAATCGTATGGTAATTTTTCTGCCAAGCACTCTTCAGAAATCGATCTAATCAACTAGAATTGTTTATGTGATTCATTTTTTTCTTATCTGGCTGAGTTGTTTGTAAATGAGCAGATGTGATAGACATAGTCAAAGCAAATAAGGTCTATGAGGATAGAAAGGCATGGGGAAATATAGTGAACTGTCTATTCCCATATCATGAAAAGGAAATAGCATTATGGTATCTATTGTGCATATACGATAATCTTTTTTTCTAAAAAAAATCTTGTAAGTCTTTGGTTAAGAAAGAATTTTTGTTAAATGTACATTTGTGTAATGTAATGTTTTGCCTAAATCCCTCTAAAACATAATTATTTTCCATTCTTCTTTAAGCTGGTTTGAATGGGTCAACTAAAAAAACCCCAAAATATTTAGAATAAACTCATGAATATATTACAACAGAAGCTAGAATGTACATATGAGAGGATATCAATCCAATCATTGAAACTAATAATACCCCAACATGGCAATAAGTTAAACTTTCTCCCATCTGTCCCTTTTCAAATCAACTCACAATGATCATGGAAACACTAGGAAAAAAGGAGGAATAGGGAGGGGGAAAAAGGTGGCAGAAACAGGAAAATGAGAGGATCCATTCATCACCGTTTTTGGCTCCACTAACTGCTGCCTTGTATGCTACCTAACGGCTTTTCATGCCCTGATATTACCCCAGAGGAAATGTGGATTTTGAGAGACCCTGAAAGCCTGTTCAGATTTTAATATTACAAAAATTGCACTAATCATAACAAATCAAGCATCATTTATGTGTTCCTTTGTGTCAGTGGTGGGTTTCGGATCCCATTGCAACCGGTATGGTGCAATGGGGCCCGGGATCCCCCACATCCACACGCGCACACACACATGCATTGCTACCTCTGCGACACCTCCACGATGCTCCAGCTGCTCGACGGAGCATTGTGCAGGGGCCATATGCTCCGTATGCATGCGCGGAAGCGCCAAAGAGCTCAAATACAGGTAAGGAGCTCGGGCAGGCGGGTGGGCCCCCCGGAGCACCATATTGGAACAGTACCCGGTGCTCCCAGCAGACACTGGTATGCCTGTACCAGGGCGTACTGCCTGCAACCCACTACTGCTTTGTGTACTCCAGTCAGTCCAGTGCTTCAAATTTCTCCTGACCAGTCAACATATATCACTATTGTAGCAGACAATACCAATAAAGAGTAAGCCTGCACACATGCACGTACGTAACAGTGACTTTGAACTCTGCGGCATTGAACTCTGTAGAATTTACTTCCAAATAACTTTCTGTGTTTGTACTGCTTAAGCGTTAAGTAAACACAGAGCTTCAAATGTAGCATCAACAGATAAACAGAGTGTTAACGCATCAGGCCAGATTCATTTTAAAGAAATGGGATCACTCAGAATGCTGGTTTGTTCTTGTATGAGAGACCTTCAGAGAGTACTAAGGTTGTAGGCTAGATTGGTAAATAAAAAAAATAAAAATATTGGATGAAGGTAACGGCTAACCACTTTCCTATTGATCAGTGGTGGGTTTCAAATTTTTTTGCTAACGGTTCGGTGGGTGTGGCTAGGTGAAGGGGGGTGTCATGTGACTGAGTGGGCACAGCCAACTTGATGTCACTCACACCCACTCAGTCACATGCCCCCCCTAGGCCACACCCACAGAAAAGGTAGGATTAAAAAAAAATTCTACCTACCTACCTGCATTTCGGCTGAGTAGGTAGTAACTCGGCCGGACACACGCCCGAACCGGTTTTATCCTCGGGGCCGCCATCTTGATTTTCTGTTCTGCACATGCGCAGAACAATTTTCATTGAAAAAAATGTACTCCCCCCCCCTTTTAATATTGTGCTCAAGCGCAGAACCTTTTTAGGTGTAAATGTGCATACACATGCAAAGTGTTTTGGCCACCAAACTGGTAATAATGCCGGCAGGAACCCACCCCTGTCTGTAATACCTTACTTCACAAAGCCAGTCTACTAGCCTGGAAACTCTTCTGGGTTGTTTCATCTGAGCATATCATCATAAAATTCATATCTTCAAAACAGCTGCGTACCATACAAGGTCCATCCATTTTAAATACATCCTCTAGGCTGTGCTGTGACTACATATTTTGGCAGATAGAGCTTTATAACTCATTCAGATTCTGTTCCTGAGGAACAACCTTTGAAGGATTGTGGAGAGGCAGAGGTGGGTATTGTGTCCTGGCAGATGACTCGCCTTTTGTGCCGACTTAACAGTGGGGGGGGGAATGGGAGAAACAGCAGTGAGTAAGTAAAAGACTATGGGGAAAAAATTGATTTAACACCTGGTCAACAACCCATCTGCCATTTTGTGTCTGAGCGAAAAGCACAAAGCCGACTCCAGAACTACCAACAGAAGATAACAAATCTGGCCTGTATTGTCCAGTCATGGAAATGCAGAACTACTCCAGATGATGATAATATAGTATACATCTAGATATTCATATATATGTGCAGAGAGAGAATCTGTAATTACAATGAATAGAAAACAGCTGCATGACCTCAGGGAAAAAAAGAAAAGAAACTGCTGCTTTAAAAAAATGCAGATAGGTACTGATCTTGAGACTCTAGAAAGAGTGCAAAGAAGAGCAACAAAGATGATTAGGGGACTGGAGACTAAAACATATCAAGAACGGTTGCTGAAACTGGGTATGTCTAGTCTTATGGAAAGAAGGACTACAGGTGACATGATAGTAGTGCTCCATATCTCAGGGGCTGCCACAAAGAAGAGGGAGTCAAGCTATTCTCCAAAGCACTTGAGGCAGTGGTGGGATACAACTGGTACGCCCCGGTACGGTGCCTGCTGGGAGCACCAGGTACCGTTCCGGTACGGTGCTCTGGAGGGTCCATCAGCCCGCCCACGCTCCTTACCGGTATTTGAGTCGATCGGGGCTTTCGCGCACGGAGCATACGGCGCCTGCACAACGCTCTGCTGAGCAGCTGGAGCTTCACGAGTGGTAAGTACACATGCACACACTGTGTGTGTGCTGCGCGCATGCATGTGGTAGACGCGCAGCCCCGCGCAGCCCCGTTGCACCGTACCGGTTGCAATGGGTTCCGGAACCCATCACTGACCTGAGGGTAGGACAAGAAGCAATGGGTGGAAACTAATCAAGGAGAGAAGCAACTTAGAAAATTTCTGACAGTTACAACAATTAATCAGTGGAACAGCTTGCCTCCAGAAATTGTGAATGAAATTTTGAAGAAGAGATTGGACATTTGTCTGAAATGGGTTTCCTGCCTAAGGAGTGGGTTGGACTAGAAGACCTCTAATGTCCCTTCCAACTCTGTTATTCTATTCTATTCTAGGTTCTGAAATATATTTCCAAAATTATTTGTGCTCTGCAGCCTATACTATATAGCTAGTCCTTGACTTACGACCACAATGGAGTCCAAAATTTCTGTTGTTAAGTGAGATTTTCCTCATTTTACGACCTTTTTTGATACAGTTGTTAAGTGAATCACGGCAGTTGATAAGTTAATAACCTGGTTGTTAAGTGAATCTGGCTTCCCCAGTGACTTTGCTTGTCAGAGGGTCGCAAAAGGGGATCATCTGACCCCGGGACACAGCAACCGTCATAAATATGAGCCAATTGCCAAGCATCTGAATTTTGATCACGTGATCATGGGGATGCTGCAAAGGCTGTAACTGAAAAACAGTCACAAGTCACTTTTTTCAGTTCCATCGTAACTTTGAACAGTCACTAAATGAACTGTTGCAAGCCGAGGACTACCTGTATTAGTCAAAAGATCAGTACATGTACATAACCTTTGCATTCTGCAAAATCATATTGTAAGAGAGAAAAATAGCTGAACCATCTAATGTATTATATTTATAATCAACTTTAGAAAAATCACATTTTTTTGTCGTAAAATATTTTATATAGTATGTTGGACCAAGCTCTGATTCCTTCTTTCATAAAGGCAGCTGTGTGTTTTATTTATAAGTTCTTCAGGAGTCAAAGAACTGAGTCAAAATAGAAATGCTTAAATGATAACCCCTGGGTTTTGACCTAGCAGTTTTCCTGGCCATGGCTCTCTCTTATATCTTTAAAACACTGAATTGGCTGGCCTATTGTATTGTTTTCAAGAAAAAACATTTATCAGAGGAAGGGGAACCAAACCCACACTTACCCATAGTTGCAGCCTGGGAAACAGAATTTAAAGTTAAATATAACTCCAGCTGTACCTTAGAGCAGTGTGGTTCCCAAACTTTTTCAGTCATGGAACTCTTCAGAATTTTTTTCCCCTTTGTGCAACCCTAACCCTACCCGTTCTAATATTAAACATTGTGAACCCATAATGCTCTTTATTATTTTGGTACAAAAATATATTGGATTTAACCATATTGTCATGGCTGCCATTCTGCTAAGCCAGTGGTGGGCAACCCGCGGCTCGGGAGCCACATGCGGCTCTTTACACCCTTTAATGCGGCTCTTCTGTGTGCCGGGTGCCCGCTCCCCTCCCTCCTCTCGGGCTTCGGAGGGAAGCTTCTGCAAAAGCCCGGGCGAGTGACAACCAATTTTGGTCCTATGACTGCAGAATGCTGCAAAATACCATAAATGCAGGCCAGTTGTTGAGTGTTTCAAATGTGATTGGAACACTCAACAAGGTGACCACAGTGTGTGTGTGTGTGTGTGTGTGTGTGAGTGAGAAAGACAGACAGAGAGAGGAACAGAGAGAGGGAGCGAGGGAGGGAATCAGAGAGAGACTGACAGACACACACACACACACACACACAGACAGAGAGAGACAGAGAGGGGGAGGGAGGGAGCGAAAGATAGACAGACAGAGAGACACACACAGAGTGAGTGATTAAGTGAATGAGTGAGAGACAGACACACCCACATACACAGAGTGACAGAGAGAGAGGAAGGGAGGGGAGAGAGACAGAGGGAGAGACAGAGACAGACACACACACACACACAGAGTGAGTGAGAGACAGACAGACACACACACAGAGTGACAGAGATGGGGGAGGGAGGGAGAGAGAGACAAAGAGCCAGAGAGAGAGAGAGAAAGAAAAAGAAAAAAAGAAAGAAAGTGGGAGAGAGAGATGAAATTAAAAACAACAACATACAAACCTGACTTACTCAAACTATCCAAGGAAATGCAAGGCCAATGTTCACATTAGTGGTTGTGACTTTGTCAGTCAATGTCAGGATGTAATTTTCTCTACATTGTAAGGCAAATTTTACGGAATTTAACGTTATCGATAAATAATATCATTCTAAAGTTTTTGTTTTATTAGTTGTGTTATTTGTATCCTCCCCACCTATGTGGATACTTGAATGCAGAATATTCTCAATAAAAACTTATTGAAACTAAAAACAGTGTACCATCCTATGTATTTTCGGTTTTAAAAATGTGGCTCTCAAAGTAAATTTCAATCGTGGTTTTGGCGAGATTTGGCTCAGTTGAAAAAAAAGGTTGCCCACCACTGTGCTAAGCTATGCCTCACAAGCTGACAGCTTGATATTAGTAACAGGGGAGGGAGCAGCGGGGTGGGGATACACTGGAGGGAAACAAGCGGAATCCTAACCAAGCCATCCCGTCCTGTGAGAAACACCAGCAGTTTCAAGGTCACATCAAAGAATGCAGAATCAGTGAGCTCGCGAAGTGAGAGACAGTTTCCTGAACAGTTTGTTAACGCCTAATTGGACAGTCAGTGGTAACCAAGCAGTTGGTCAGGAACAAGGGAAAGTTAACTCTATCTTTTGCACACGACAAACTCAGATCCAGCTTCACTTCTTCTGCAACCACTTTAGCTTTAGTACAGTATATGCTTAGATTGCTTAGAATAACAGAGTTGGAAGGGACCTTGGAGATCTTCTGGTACATCCCCCTGCTTAGGCAGGAAATCCTACACCACTTCAGACAAATGATTAGCCAACCTCTTCTTAAAAACTTCCAGTGTTGGAGCATTTACAACTTCTGGAGGCAAGCAGTTCCACTGATTAATTGTTCTAACTGTCAGGAAATTTCTCCTCAGTTTTAAGTTGCTTCTCTTCTTGATTAGTTTCCACCCATTGCTTCTTGTTCTACCCTCAGGTGCTTTGGAGAATAGTTTGACTCCCTCTTCTTTCTGGCAACCCCTGAGATAATGGAACACTGCTATCATGTCTCCCCTTCTTTTCATTAAACTAGACAACCGTTCTTCATGTTTTAGCCTCCAGTCCCCTAATCATCTTTGTTGCTCTTCTCTGCACTCTTTCTAGAGCAGTGGCTCCCAACCTTTTCTTGGCCATGCCCCACCTAAGCATCTTTAAAACCCTGATGCCCTCCCCTGTGACATATAATTCTCACGTTACTCAAAAAGTGAACTTCTACTCACATGGAGGAAGCCTAGAAGGCCATTAACCTGGTTTAAACAAGGTTCAAATTGCTCCCATTAAAAATCAAATTGCCCCACTTTGGGTTGTGGGCCCCACATTGGGAACCCCTGTTCTAGAGTCTCAATATCTTTTTTACATCGTGGCGACCAAAACAGAATGCAGTATTCCAAGTGTGGCTTTACCAAGGCATTATTAAGTGGTACACTATAAAGTGGGGTACTTTGGGTTATTCATGGACCATGAGCCCAAGGGCTATCTTCCATTGCAGTTGTGCCCTAAAATGAATAAAATAATAAAACAGAGAGGTCAGACTCCAAGCTGACTCAATTTGTACACAGAAACAACTAATTCTATTATCCTTGTATTTTTACCTATCAAATCGCAATGAAGAGTATCTTCTCGCATCTCATCAATTCCAGATGGGAGTGTCTCAGTAGAGCTAGAACTAGAAGTTCCACGTTCTATCTGAAAGTCCACCTGTAGGATACTTGCTACAGTTATAATGGTTTCCACCCAGGCAGTGGCGTAGCGTGGGTTGTCAGCACCCGGGGCAAGGCAAGTAATTTGCGCCCCCTAAAGCGAGGGCGGCCCGACTGCAGCTGCCCCTGGGTCAGCATCAGTCAAGTGAGGCTCTCCATGCTGGCCTCCTGCCTTCCTCCCGAGGAGGAGCTCGAAGGGCAGCGGGAAAAGGCTCGACTGAAGGGAAGCAGGTGCCGCGGGGGTGGGAGGCGCACCGGGGGCTTCGGGAAGGTGCCGGCTTCCCGGGGCGCTCCAGGCGGAGCGGGAGGACGCGGTGGCGATGCAGCGGCGGGCAGACGGAGCGCAGCGCCGCTCTCCTTCGGCTCCGCCTGGAGCGCCCCGGGAAGCCGGCGCCTTCCCGAAGCCCCCGGTGCGCCTCCCACCCCCGCGGCACCTGCTTCCCTTCAGGTGCCCTTTGAGCTCCTCCTCGGGAGGAAAGAGACGGCCACAGTCCGGCAAAGGGCGGCGCAGGGCGAGTCAGGGCGCCCCCCCAGATGTTGCGCCCGGTGCGGCCGGCCCCCCCCTGCACCCCCCACGCTACGCCACTGCACCCAGGTCCTCTGTTCCAGTGGGAACAGAGGTTTAATCCCATTGGTTGAAGGGTCTGACAGCTCCCTATAAAAGGGCTGCTGTCAGACTCAACCTTCGCTGGATTGTACATACTTGTTCTGTTACAATAAAGAGCTGTTGTTGCCTTTAGCCTGAGTGTGCCTTTCCATTACCCGATCCAACACTACCCATCTTGAGCTAGTTATCCATGGTGTTAGTAATGTCTTGCAATAGTTAGTAAATTGTAAGTATATAGATATATAGTTTCTATATTACTGGCCAAAACTATACCCCAGATTTAATGTAATTCGTTTAATCGAAACATATTTTGGAATATTTTTGTGCTAATTCTAATATGTTTCTAATTTTTCTATATAACGTCTAGTTTTCCTACATGGAAAATTGGCATCACAATGGGAAAGAGCCATTTGGGCTTGGGACATCTGCTTATTTGAATTTTAGGAGCTCCTGGGACTATTCGAAACACTCATTATTTCTTCATGAATGCAGAGTTGGTACTAATCAAAATACTTTTTTTTTGTAAAACTAAGAATTCCAGTAATAATTCTAGGTAGTATCTCACCAACCATGGCACACAAATATAGTGTAGTAACCATTTTCACGACAGGATCACAGATACTGCCTTCTTCTTAGTGCTCTCCACAGCTAGGGCATGTTTTCCTTAGCTACTGCAATCTTAACATACGATTTCTCCTTCTAACATAATTTCTGCTATAGGGACAATCCTCTGCAGTTTAATTGATATGATTGACAGCCGTCAGAACAGGAATCTGCCCAGCAATCATTGACCATTTTAGGCTTCTAAGGCACAGTTCCTTCCTTCTGGTTAATGGGCACTGGCCTCCATAAACATGTTGGCTTCTGCAGAGATATCTTCCCATAATACTTGGCCAATGCTTTCCAAATGCTTGCCAGGTCTTCTGTGAAAGCTTTACAATATACAAAGGTTTAGGGTTGTTTTAAGCAGCTGGGCAAAAAAGTTGATTTAAACTGGCATTAGAGTCATGCTTTTGCCAATTATATGTTGTTGTCATCAATGAGTGCCTTATGGCTTGCTACTTTTATCAGTAAGAGATTTCACACAACTGTATTTGTGACTTTTTATTTCTTTGGGGGATGACATTGCCTGATTGCACTTTTCCCCTTCAAATTAAAGTTAAAGGGACTATCTAATCAGTAAAACCCAAAATCAAAGTTTCCATTTTTTTTCTACCTCAAGCACAAATTCCAGAAGCGGTTTCCAAGTAGAAACAAAAGTATTTGTATTTTTAATTAAATAATAAATCTATATTGATCAAAGTCCACACAAGTATTTGCCTGCAGATGAGCAAGGGAAAGCTGTAATGACAGGTGTGACTTTTTGCTCTTCCTGCCTTTAATACAAAGATCTATAAGCTGCAAGGGCATTTAGAAGAATGTTGTCACATTTGTACTTCTTCAGGTAAATGCATGAGTAGAGATATGGTTTGCATACAGGCTCGCCTACTCAATTCAGGCAAGCACCTACAAAGGGGCATATATAAACAGAATGAAATTGGTTTCTGCTCTAATAGCAGAAACTTCTGAGAATGCAGCTTTGAAGTTGTTCATACCTGTTTCCCACCGTTTTCCTAGAATGCTATTTGAGAGTAGCTGGGGATTCAACATTGCTTTGTTAGCACATGCAGGATGGGGGGAAATGATGAAAGTTTGTTTACCTTTTCTCAATGAAAGCTAAGGAGGAGCTTTTAAAGGAAACAGCTGTAGAAGCTTAGATAATAAAGTGAGGTTGCTCGTCAGATGAAGCACCTCAATCCTCTGTATTTATTCAGCGAAGAAAAGAAGCACTTTCAACAATGGATTTTCGTTCTTCAATAGAGGAAACGGACTATTTCAATTGCAGAATGTTTCCTTTATTTTGTGTGTCCCCCCCCCTTGTATCCTTTCTAATTCCTAGGAAAGTCAGAGATGGCTAATTAACTCATGATCTAGAAACATTTACTCCCTATTTTATGAATGTGTTCTATGCGAAAAGGCAAAGAAAGGAGGTTTCTAAGGGGTTACTCAGAGCCAGTTGTGGCTGTGCCCTTGGGCTGAGTGAGTTTCTTGCCTCAGTGTTGAGGCAGGATCTGAGAGACAGTGGGGCAGGCCAGTAGACAGGAAGCCTTGCAACCATTTCCCCAGACTTAGCCTTCTCTAAGTCTGGGGAAATGGTTGCAAAGGTAAGTGAATCCCACCACTGGCCTCAAGGCCAGAGGCGTGGGAGGGGAAGCACAACAGCTAACCAACTAACCTGTCAATGCAGGACCGCTAACAAAACAAATGCTTTGAATGTAACTGGACAATGGTGAGATAATGGAGAAGGAACAGGAAAAGGGAAAATTAACTAGGGAACCTTCCCATAGACTTCAGTTCTGGTTTTGCTTTACTGAAACCACTTGGATTTTAGTAAAAGTATAGCTTTCACACAAATGGAGTCAAAATGGTTTTTTTCCTAAGGCGGGACAGGTGTGATACATATTTTGATACAAGAGAATTTTCAGCTGCCATTTGTGAGGTACTCAACTTAGAAAATGTTTTGGGCAATTTATTTCTATCAATAAATTATTCTTCAGGATATATTTGATTTCAAACTCTTGTTCGTTGCTCCCCTGTTTTGACAGTGTCCTTTAAATTACTTGCTGTATTCAATCAGAAATAATATCCAATAAACCTCCAAAATATATCAGTATAAGATCAATTCTGCATTTGTAGTTATCGTCTCTGCTATTGAATTAAATGCATATATTGGGAGGAGGGGGAGAATCATTGTAGTGGTAATTTACAAGCAACTAAATAATTTTTAATATTTGTAAAATTACCCCTGGTTGCTTGCCATAATCATCTAGACAGAGAAGGTTGCTCCACATATTATACTGTTTTTTTTAAATTGGAGGGTACATACAAACTACATTTGAGAATTAATCTGGACAGGTTGCGTGGACGGCTGCGACCCACCACTTGTTTAACGGACCCGTGCCCCTCCTGGCTGGTACTGGCAGCCTGGGAGGTGACACGAGGCTGGCTCCTGGGCCTGGTGAGCGCATCATTGGGTGAGGGATACTTACCAACCGCCTTGAAAGAGGCGGTGGTGAGACCCTTGCTCAAGAGGCCTTCACTCGACCCAATGGAGCTAGCTAACTATCGTCCAGTCTCCAACCTTCCCTTCGTGGTGAAGGTTGTTGAGAATGTGGTGGCGCAGCAGCTCCCACGACACCTAGACGAATCCGATTATCTAGACCCACGCCAGTCCGGCTTCCGACCCGGGCACAGCACCGAGACAGCCTTGGTCGCGTTGGTCGATGATCTCTGGAGGGCCAGAGATAGAGGTTGCTCCTCTATCCTGGTCCTATTAGACCTCTCGGCGGCTTTTGATACCATCGACCATGGTATCCTATTGCGCCGGTTGGAGGGGATGGGAGTCGGAGGCACCGTTTTGCGGTGGTTCGGCTCCTACCTCGCTGACCGGAAGCAATGTGTGTTGACAGGGGGACAGAGGTCGTCCCTGAGGCCACTCACTTGTGGGGTGCCGCAGGGGTCGGTCCTCTCGCCTCTCCTGTTCAACGCATATGTGAAGCCGCTGGGTGAGATCATCCGTGGTTTTGGGGTTGAATACCACCTCTACGCTGATGATACTCAGCTGTATATTTCAACCCCAAACCACCCCAACGAGGCTGTCGAAGTGATGTCCCGGTGTTTGGAGGCCGTCGGGGTCTGGATGGGGGACAACAGACTCAAACTCAACCCCTCCAAGACCGAGTGGCTGTGGTTGCCGGCACCTCGGTTCAGCCAGCTGACTCCATCGCTGGCCATAGGGGGCGAACAGTTGTCCCCTGTGGAGCGGGCGCGCAATTTGGGTGTCCTCCTTGATGCCCGGCTGTCAATGGAGGACCATGTGGCAGCCGTGGCAAGGGGGGCATTCCACCAGGTTCGCCTGGTGCGCCAATTGCGCCCCCTACTGGACCGGAGTGCCTTGCGCACGGTCACTCATGCGCTGGTGACGTCTCGCCTGGACTACTGCAATGCCCTCTACATGGGGCTTCCCTTGGGACGCATCCGGAGACTGCAGCTAGTTCAGAACGCAGCCGCGCGGGTTATTATGGGAAGTACCCGCTACTCCCACGTAACACCTCTCCTGCGCGAGCTGCACTGGCTACCTGTAGCCTTTCGGGTGCGTTTCAAGGTATTGATCACCATCTTTAAAACGCTCCATGGCAGAGGACCTAGTTATCTGCAGGATCGCATCCTACCACACACGTCCCTGCGACCTATCCGCTCACACAGGGAGGGGCTCCTCCTGGTGCCGTCTGCTAGGCAATGCCAGCGGGCGACACCTAGGAGTAGATCCTTCTCTGTGATGGGCCCAACCCTCTGGAATGACCTCCCCCCAGACATTCGAACTACCACCGACCTCCGTTCCTTCCGGCAAAAGTTAAAGACCCACCTATTTCGATCAGCTGGCCTGGCACTTCCTTAGTTTTATCTCCCGGGATTTATTATTTTAATTGGGTTTTAAGGGTTTTATAGGTTTTTTAACGTATTATATTTATTATTCGAGTACAGTCTCATAACCTCCTTCACCAGTATTAATTTAATTGTTTATGTATGTATTTTATATGTATTTTAGTGACTGTACACCGCCCCGAGTCCTCTCCGGGAGAGGGGGCGGTCTATAAGTGTGAATAATAAATAAATAAATAAATAAATCCTCTGAACTCATATTAACAATGAAACATTTTGTTAGGTTACAACTGTAAATCTATCTCCCTCCAACTCAAATTAACCTTAGAAAGTAAATTTAGGATCATGAAATATCACTATAAATACAATGAACAAAGTTTGACATCTTTGACCCTGGAGTAGATTGGTCATAATTCTTCCTCAAGAAGAGACAGACATTCCCAAGAAAAATAGAAGAGCTTTCCTTAAGGGGACATTGTGCCATCACATGAGAGACACAGTCAGCCCTGGCTACTGACAAAGAATTCTTTCAGATCGATAATTGAATAACATGGAGCCATGACTGACACTTTTTGATTTTTACAAATATTGAGAATTATGATATAGTTTATGTTTTGCTTGTTGTATGATGGGTTCATAATATAACTCTTGAGAAAATTGAAATTATTCATGTGTTATACACATTAACACAGAGACTCAGAGAGAGAGGGGCTTGGGGTGTGTATCTTTAAAGGAATGATTCTTCTCATCCCTTTCATTCATTAAGATTTTATTTTCATTCATGCAATTTTATTTTGTAGGGTTCTTGTGACACTGATAAAACAGATAGTTTTCAACTTACCATAGTTCATTTAGTGACCATTTGAAGTTACGGTGGCACTGAAAAAAGTGACTTATGGCTTGGTAAGTGATTCATATTTAAGACGGTCACAGTGACCCCAGGGTCACATGATCCCCTTTTGCGACCTTCTGACAAGCAAAGTCAATGGGGAATCCAGATTCACTTAATAACCGTGTTACTAACTCAGGCATGAAATCCTATTTTCTTCGCTACCAGTTCGGTAGCGGGAGCACGCACTTCTGGGCATGTGAAGAATCTTCTGCGCATGCGTGATGACATCAGCTTGGCCGCCACTACCGGTTCGGCTGAAACGGTGATGATGTCAGCGCCGCCACCACTGCTGGTTCGGCCGAACCCGTGCGAACTGGATGAATACCACCTCTGTACTAACTTAATAAATGCAATATTCAGTTAAGAACTGTGGCAAGAAAAGTTGTAAAATGGGACAAAACTCACTTAACAAATCTTTCACTTAGCAACAGAAAGTTTGGGCTCAATTGTGGTCGTAAGTACTTGGTTGGAATTTGATCACAACAACAAAGCTGCTTTTTCATCTTTCATTTGTTCGCTTGCTTTTTCCAGAAGCTATATGTTACTCACCTATACCCTATGGGATTATGTGGTGTGGTATGTCCATAGTTTAGAGGTTATACACTTTTGAACTTGATCATTCTGCCTTCAAGTGTTATCCTCTTTCAGGTAAAAATGGGACAAAAATAAGACTTTTAATTTTATTTTTATTTATTAAATTTCGAGGCTCTCCATCTCCCCTACATGGTAACTCTGGGTGGCTTCGTGATTGCAGAAAATGATATCATCTGGAAGCTCTTTCAAACTATATGGAAGAATACATGTTGCATATTAAAAAAATATTTCTGGATGCTGCTGCCATTTGTTCAGATGGAATGTACCACACAATAAGCTTTCTAAATTTCTAAAAATAATATGCGAGAACCAGACTTACAATAATTAATCAGATTTGGAAATGTTCCTTTATGAAATCCATCAAATTTGGCAGTGTTCGGGCATTTCTCCATAAATGTTTTCTCTGTATTCTTCAGGATTTTGAAAATTTTAATCTAATGGATATATAAATTTAGTTTTTCAGCAGTGTAAACAGCTTCTATTTGAAATCTGCCTATCCAGATTTTTATAAAGGTTGCTATAATATAAATGTAAATATCTGCCCTGGGAAACCAAAATAATCCATGCTTTCTTTTATTAAGTGGAATATCCTTGGCGCGCGCCATCCTGCCGCATCAAATGCTTGCATTAGTCCAGAAGGGAGGGAGGGAAAAAGGAAGAAAAACATAAGTTTATAAACAATTGCAATTGTGGCATTGGCATTCTAAGAAGAAAAAGGTGAAACAGGTTGTTTTAGATCTGTCAACTATAAGTAAAAGAATATGATCCTGAAGACAGCATGATGCTATTGTAAAGATCATTTGAAACAGTATTTGGAAGGATCGAAAGCTTGGCATTCAAAATAAATTCCAGAAAGAGATATGGGACTTACTCCGAAGAGCTGGAACAGTAATAAGTCGGATGGAGTAACAAAGTGTTAGATTGCCAGACATCTCTGACGTTCTCCTGGCTGATTCTGGACAGGCGAGGATTGGGGGTGATCTTTCTTTTTTCCATTATATGTTCCCACAGATTTCAATAGGAGGACATAGTTCTAATCTAATATCAGCCTACACAGAACCTGTTAATTGATAACTTAGTGAGTTAAAACGTTTAATCAGCTGGGTTTCCTTTCAGAGGTATTATCATAGCACTGATTGGTCACTTTTCTTTTCTTCCCGGTTTCAGACAATGCAACACACCCATTTGTTCACTGCAACACACCCAATTGTTTCCTGCAATTAACTGGAGCCATACATGTTTCCTATTTGGATTTTCAAAAATTAATAGCTCCCCCAGATAGCGGGAAGAATGAATAGTCTGCACACACAACTGCTGGAGGGGAAAATGAAATCAATGAGTAAGACTTGTACGGAGACTTCAAGCTTCAGCCAATTACTATCTGGGTTGAATCAATGTTTAGTGATTGTATCTACCCCTGTGGTGATCGCATTCTACTCAATACAACCGCAGATACAGAAGAAAATGAATCATAATTTTGATTTAGAAGAAAAATGATCATATCCTGTTATTCTGCCATCTCCCCAAATTTAGCTTTTAAACTGGGCTTGTAAAAGCCATTGAAATTTATTTGGAAAAGGCTACATCTTCAACGAAAACTTTCTTAAGACTGTTATGAAATCTGTCAGTCACATTGATGTCATGATTGTAACACCATTAAAATAACGTGATGCAGTTTTGCTCTATAAATGCACATCTAGTTCCTAATTCAAGTGCAGCTGTCTATACCGTATTTTTCAGAGTATAAGATGCACCTTTTTCCCTCAGAAGAGAGGCTGAAAATCTGGGTGTGTCTTATACACTGAATACAGCATTTTTGGCCTCCCGAAACCCCACCCCCTTCACCAAAATGGCCATGCAGAGCCTCTAGGAAGCTTTCAGAGCAGTTTTTTGATCGTTCCCCTGCTCCCATGAGCACTCTGCAAGCCTCCTAAAGGCTATTCATGCCTTTTTTTTTTTTTGAAAAAAATTCGGGCCTGTTTTCGCCCAAAACGGGCCATGTTTGGAAGGTTTGCAAAAACTTTTTTTTTTTAAATTTGCCTCTTCAAAACCTTGGTGCGTCTTATACTCTGGGGCATCTTATACTCTGAAAAATATGGTAATTATCAGTACTCATATACTATCATTCCAATCAAATTTGTCACTCTTGGGAGGATTCTAACTCAGATGGGGTATGGATCCAAATTCTTTATCATGTCAGTTCCCATTGGTGTCAACATTTATAAAGTGCCTTTTCAGGAGGCAACTGGACTTTCTTGCTTTTTCTTTGAAGGTGTTTCACTTCTCATCCAAGAAGCTTCTTCAGCTCTGACAGGATGGTGGGGAATGGAAGTATTTATACTTCTTGCAGACAGCTGGTCATTTGCATCCTTTTAGAGGGTCCTTGAAGCACTTGGAGATTTATCAGTGTTCTCAGGGTCATCCTGGTTCCTATAGTCTGCAATTTTTTTCCTCTGGAAATTCATTCCTACTTCCACACCATTCAAGAGGTGTTCATCCCAAATTGTATGGCTAAAAATCTGTAGAGATTCTCAGTTATCCAGGTCATGGTTGTCCCAAAGGAGCTTTTTCAGGAGGCAACTGGACTTTCTCTGAAGATGTTTCACTTCTCATCGAAGAAGCTTCTTCAGATCTGATGGGATAGTGGGGAATGGAAGGATTTATACTCCTTGCAGACAGCTGGTCATTTGCATCCTTTTAGAGAGTCGCTGAAGCACTTGGAAGTTTACCTTGTCCTCAGGGTCACCTGATTAGTGCTCCTGATTCCTATAGTCTGCAATTTTTTTCTCTGGAAAATTTATAAAGGTGATGTAGGCCGGAATTTGCAAGCATTAAACAAGATTACTAAGGTTTATATGCTGTATATAAATATTATTGCTGTCAGTCTCATCTTCAACAATCACTCAAGCACATGACCTTATTAACGCAGAATTTTCCATGCTGGTTGGGAAATTCTGGAAGCTGAAGTCCGCACGGTGTAAAGTTGCCAAATTTGAAAGACACTGCTCAAACCCATCATTTAGAGTCCATTTGGAAGCATTAGTAGAGGCGAGACTTAAACAAATTTAGGAAATGGAGCTCTTTAAAAGAGCTGGACAATTAGAAACAAATAAACAAAGAAAAATTGGCTTATAGGATCCATTTTCCCCTTTAAGTCTAACATGGGGCATAAGGAAACAAGAAAAAGCAAAACTTGCTGGTGTAGAAGTTTTCCACTTATAAATCTGGGGCAAAAGGAATTAAAGTAGACCTGTCCTTTTAAACCATCACTTTTTGTCATTGTTATCACTCCATAACTTTATATTCATTTCTGATTCTGATAACCACTTCAATTGTTTAACCTCATGTCGTCAACACATTATGCTTATTAAACTTAGAACTTTTCCTTACTGCTTAATTGAAATGCTCTTGCCTATCCTTGAATGAGCATAAAACTAAGCCAGCATAACATGTCCTGAACCCATCATTCCTATCTTGCCTCATTGCAGCCCCCTGGCTACCCTCCAATCTAATAAGAAACACAATCTAGAATATGTTACACAGGGGTGGGATTCAGCCAGTTTGGACTGGTTCAGGTGAACTGATACCATGTTTCCCTGAAAATAAGACAGGGTCCTATTTTCTTTTGACCCTTGAAATAAGCACTTGGCCTTATTTTCAGGGAGGTCTTATTATTTTTTGAAGTGCAGGAGGTGGCGAGCATGGTCACCTCATGGCTGCTGCTGTGTTGCAATATTTTCGGGGAGGGCTTATTTTCAGGGAGGGCTTATTTTAGCGCATATGCTAAAAAGCCTAATTGGGCTTATTATCCAGGGAGGTCTTATTTTTGGGGAAACAGGGTCGTTCCGGTGATCAGCTGGCCCCGCCCACCCACCCAACCCTGCTCTATTCTGTGCTATATTTCCTTTGTTTGAAGCCCAGCTGATCGGCACGCCAGAGCGGAATGCCATGTCCCAGCTCTTTTACTCACCAGGGCAGCAGGAAAAGGTAAGATTTAGTGCTGATTTCAAATGCAAAGCGTGTGCATTTGTTACACCGGTTGAATCCCACCACTTATGGGGCTTACTCTTGGACAGTGTTAGAATCAAGAGAAACACACTACTTTGACGCTGGTACTTAAGATTGTCTTATGAGCCAAAAACAAGATGAAGGACACATCATAGAGACACAGTAGAAGATATATTTCCAGACATATTTGTGCTATTAAGTGCTTGGGAAGTGAACAGGGAAGGAGAAAACAGCCTCTCTGCTTTTAAGCTTTATCCATGCAGTCAAACTTATGCAAAAAAACCCCATTTATTTTTGTAATGCATTTCCAAAACAAAATTCTAGCTCTTTCATTCCAAGACACAATTAAGGAATTGATTTATAATCCTATTCCCTGGCTAGAAGTGCTGTCTAATATTGACAAATGCTTATTTCAACTTGTAATAGAGCAGAACTCGGTGGTTCTCCGTCCAAATTCAGGTGACATATATGTGGTAAGAATTAAGTTGAGAAAATAAGACAATTAGTACTTTCACCATCATACAAGATGTGTCTTTGAATGTTCTTGAACAGCTGCAGCCTGTCTGAGTTTTTGACAGCCTTCTGACCTCATAAATTATGAAGCAGGGATCTGTGATCTAGAGGTCATTTGCTGAATTTTGTCTCATGACCTCCAAACAGCCAGATGTCTTGTCCTCTTGTAGGAAATAAGTAAAATTGGACTTTGTTCTGAGAACAACATTCAATTAAATATTCCAGTCATGGGACAGGCTGTCCTGAAAGGATAGGATCAGTGATGTCAAGGAGATACAGGGCTTTTTATTGTTATTATTACTAAGGTTAATTTTCTACCAGAAATGGAATAAGGAGAAAGGGTTGATAAAATGGTATGCATTGTCCAGATAACTGAGAACATTTCCAGTCAATGTGTGCAATGAAATGTGTAATGCCTATCCTTGTTCATTCAAGAGCATTATTGGCAATATAGATTAAGCAACCTAAATAGAATGTCACAGTATAATGACCTCAGTTGGTATTTTTTGCCCCAAACTTAATTGTCAATATTCATTTCTCAAAGGGGTATTATCAGTAAGTGTATATTTGATGTCACCCAAAGTACATTCAATCCTCTTTGAAGCATTATTTAAAAATAAAATTTTGCTTAAACTAGTTTTCTCTTATCTACGTGTTTGTTTTTAAAATGTGTGTGCTTCTTTTTAAATCTCTATATATAAAAGGCAAATACCACTCACTCATCATGAAATCTCCAGAACTGTAAAGCCTACAAATTTGACATTTTGCACATATGTTCCTCTTGGCTTCTAGGTGCTTGCTAAGAAAGGATTTTTTAAAATGATCATTAGATAATTAGTATTTCTTATACAGTATTAAATTAACACACTCTGATGCTAAAGAGTTAGACATTCTACTCCCTCTCCCCACCTGAAAAGAACTCTGTTCCAACTGCCAGTTGCTTCACATTCTGTTACCTCAATTCAAACTGGCAGATGTTCCACTCCTTCACTCTGGGGCTCCTTACAGTACTAAACGTCGCTACCTCACCCAAATGTCTACGCCTTCCACCTATGGAACTGCTTCCAAACTCAAGGCAGCGGGAGAGTTTCAATCACCGACCAACATTGAGCCAATGGATTGTGAACAAAATTTCCCCTGCATAGTGTCCCAGCGCCAAATCACTTCTTACACTGACCTCCCCAGTACAGAAAAATATGTTTCTTGTACTGTAACACCAGTTAAAGGGAAAAGAAGGAAAAAACGCAGGAAAAGATTTACAGATGCAATTAGGAAACACAAGGGAAGCTGCAAAAAAGTATCATTGAAGTCATCCCGAAGTCAATAGAGAGGCTGTAAAAAAGTATGCATCTAATAACCCCTACATTAATCAGGCAGCTACAGCTAAATACAATGAAATTTAAGCTAAGTAACAGAAATTTAGCTTACCATCTCTAATGAGGCACTAATACAGTGCCTTTTTAAAATACTCATTAATTTTCAAGCTTTAAGTGTTGATTTATCAAGCCCAATCGTAACTACTCATTAATTTTCAAGCTGTAAGTGTCAATTTATCAAGCCCGATTACATAGTTTCATAGTGAAGCACGGGTATCCAACTACCCTCGTATATTTCAGATATTCTAGACTATAATTTCCTATAGTCTCCGGACCAGGAGTGTCAAACTGGCGGCACACGGGCTGGATGCGTCATGTGCAGGCCATGCCCACCCCCGCTCCGTGAATGGGGAAAATGTCATGAAACGTCACATGACAGCAACGTGACCTTGCAAGTTTGACACTCATGCTCTAGATCAGTGGTTCTCAACTTGTGGGTCGGGACCCCTTTGGGGGTCGAATGACCCTTTCATGGGGGTCGCATTGAGGCAGCAGGTAAATAGCCCCCTTACCTGATGGGTATAGGAGCCCCCAGACTCCTTGATAAAAGGTTCAATTAAGTCCACATATTAAAAGGACTTCTGTAGCTTGCTTAAGATGTATTACAAATCTCACTGAAACCAAAGTTGCAACATGCTTCACGAGTTGGGCACAGAAGGAAACAGATGGGGTAAGATATGAAACTGCCATTTAGTGTATTAATACTGGTACTAAGAGGCTGCTGATGCTAACTTTTTCACTTCTCTTTCTGTAATTTTCCAAAAGTACATTTCCAACATATTACTGTAAAATGTGCAATAATGATAAATCCGATATGTATCCTCCCCTCGTAGCTCCTTTTCCTTAGAAGAACACGCCTGTGTAAACCCCCTGAATCCAGGTGGGTATAAAACCCCTGTCCTGGGCCTACCCAGGGCAGTTCAGACTTTGCTGTGTTAACACTCTGAACTCTGATGCATCAATAAACCTGTTTTCTCTTGCACCTTGTGGTCTCACGTCCCATCTCTGGCTGACTGAGGTTCATCGCCCCAGTTTGCCGCAACAGCATAAGACCATTGGAAAACACATATTTTCGATGGTCTTAGGAACCGAGACACCAATTTTATGTTTGGGGGTCACCACAACATGAGGAACTGTATTAAAGGGTCGCAGCATTGGAAAGGTTGAGAAGCACTGCTCTAGATAGTTGACTAGTTGCATCCCACCACTGCATCAACTATCAATATATAGTGCAGTGATTCAAAATGCCAGTTATTCAGAAGCTTCATGTTTTGGAGGGCAACGTGGATGTTTTCATTTTGTGTGTTGTGAACTGCCCAGGTTTTGGTGGAAGCCGTTCATCACACATCTCATAAAAGTACAGTTTTGACTAACAATTGTGATGTAGCTGAACATGGATCAGAGCTACTCCACTGGGGAAAACACCTGTGCAATTTCTGAAAATGAAAATTCCATTTCCCCCCATCTCATCCCCAATTCTATATTTTATTAATATTGGTGCTATATACAAGAAAAATGGCACTGCTGGTACTTGTTTTGTGTATTCCTGCTGCTTCGAAATAAATTAGAAAACATTGGGCCATTAGAGACATTATATAGTGCTTCAAAGTAGTAGTGCAAAATAAAAAAACATAGATATTACAAAGCAATAATTACATTAGCAATTATTCAGCCTATTCTGCGAAGGTTTATAGAATGAAACAAATAGATTGCTATAGTTCATGTGGATCTTTAAAGCAATCTCACTAAAAAATAAGATATAAATAATACTTTATAATGATTGGAAGACTTTTAGCTTAATACCACATAAGATTTCCAAATCTGTACCAAAGAAAATCCCTTTGGTGGCTCAGTGGTTAGAATGCAGTATGGCAAGGTACTTCTACTGACTGACAATTGCCAGCAGTTTGATAGTTCGATCCTCACCGACTCAAGGATGTCACAGTCTTCCATTTTTCTGAGGTCGGTAAAATAAAGACCCAGGTTGTTGGGGGCAATATGCTGATTCTGTAAACCGCTTAGAGAGGGCCGTAAAGCACTGTGAAGTGGTATATAAGTCTAAGTGCTATTGGTATTTTGAAGTAAGTTTTGTAATGAAAGGAAGGACACAATCCATGCAAAACTAAACACTTATTTATTCAAGGCTCCTTAAAATTAAAGGTGCCTTTACTGCATCACTAAAATGATAGATAAAGTATATTACTAAGAATTATCAATATGTCAAATAGCAAACAATTTTTTCCATACTGTAGAATTCTCCAGACAAGATGATACACAAAGCAATCCACTCCTTTCAGTGAGACTTAAGTTGTATAAATTCACTCAGCCTGGATTCAGTTCAAAATTTTTTGTCATTCACTGCTAGTTAACTTGGCAGATTTTGTAAATATTTACTTATAGCTATTTTTTTAAAAAAAGAGCTAACTTAAAATGTTCACCCCCAAAGTAATGATGGCAGTTCCAGTTTTACAATGCAGTTACGTTTCAGTCTTCTGCACAATTACATAGGAATAATGGGAGGCCCATTAAATTCAGAGAAATTTAGTTCTGAGGAAACATTCGTAAGACTATGCTAAAAGCCAGAATCTCTCTTTTGCCAGTGGATAAAGCATAGTAAAATATATTAGAATTTAAGCCAAATAATAGAAACATTCAGAAATCATTTGTAAAAAATGCAATTGAACAACCTCATTGAAATGTTAAGAAACTTGTTTTGTCAGAAAAGAATGAAATAAAATTTCTACAGTAGAACCTCCTTAAATTTTTCATAGTTTTCAAAAAGTTTAAAAAAAATCCCTATCTACATTTTTATCTGAAGTCTGGAGGCTCACTACCACAGGAACAAAATAAACTTTTTGAGTCTGACAAACTTTGATATCTGAATAGATAAGATGACACAAATGTCCGCCCTATAAACCTGCAAGTGGAGACACAGCCATGCTGATTTCTCTATTTCACATACCAATCATATAGAGCAAACTAGGTATCAAGTCTTCCCCCTTCCCTGAATTCCTGACTCTTGATCCTTTATGTATTATTGAATGTCAGCTCGAAAAAGCTTACCCAAAAGAAGATTAGTAGCAGCTTTGAACTATGCACGTCAGGGAACTGATTCCATCACCAAATAAGGGTTTTTCGGTGGCCATTTCTTGGTCTGTAAGGCGAAGACCATTGTCTGGGTTTTTGCTTTACATTACTCTGTTTACATTACTTCACTGGTATGGAAAAGTTTTTGAAACAGATGTACGTTTCAGCTGTGGTCTTTCTGCTTTTCATAGCCATTTATGTGGAAGTCAAAGATAAATATGCTTAGCGGAACAAAGCTATGATCCATATAATAGAGCTTTTTTGGAAAAGATAAGACAGGGATGAAAAGGGCTTGGTTGCATTTTGTTGTACAGATTAACATGGGCCTAGTCAATGTTCAACAGCAGCCATTTGAATTTAAGCTTAATTCTTGATTGGACAACCAGGCAGCATTTTGGACACCTCAAAAATAATCTTCCCATAAAAACCTCTTACAAGTATTGGTTCATCCAATTTCATAGCATGCATAATGAAAGCACTAACTGTTGGAGAAGATCTGCAGATGCTGGAAATCATCCTTAACTGGTCAGAGTCGCTGGACAAACTGCAGCTGATAATTCAGCCAGCATCCACACATCATGCTTTTCATGTTATGCCATGCTTAACCATGGTTTAATAGAATTAGACAGTCTGGTAAAGAGCATCTGGATGGATTCAAACAACGTCAAAGCATGTCAGTGAGTGAAAACCCAAAAATCTCATTGGCCTAGTTCACACACACACACAATCATGAAATGTTTGTTTCGCATGCCATGTAACCGGTCATTGTGATTTTGAAAGCCAACTTCATACATGTAAAGGTTGAGGTGAACATCCAGGAAACTGGATTCAACAAGTGTGGTTAAGTATATTGGTTTAGTCAATGTGTGAATTGTGGTGATATAGTATATTGTGTGAAACAGATCTCTGAGTTTTTACAGATCAGGTCAGGCATTAAAAGGAAGATTATTAGACTTTTTAATAGATGGCAAGCATAATCTTGGATTAATTCCTCTCCTAACTCTATAGTCATATTTTGCTCTACTTTCTTACCTTGTGACTTTTACCTTTCAACTTCTTGTTTCCTTTTCTAGAAAATATAGTAGGACCAATAAAGAAATTTCTTCTTGTCCATCTGCATTATTGTTTCTACTAGTATTTAACCATATTTTAAAAGGGCAATTGTATTATTATATGCTATGTTTATTACTTACCCTGTAAGATACTTCAAATAAAAGAGTGAGATATAAGTAACAAACTGCATTTTTCCAAGTCCAGGCGAAAGGTGAAAACGGTGGGTTTTGATAACTGCTGCTTCATAAAAATCCCAGGGTACCCCAATGAACTGAACCACAATGGAGATAAATCAATTGGGGGGAGGGGGCTGACTTGCTATTCCTCGC
Source organism: Natrix helvetica (assembly GCF_964273705.1). Classification (NCBI taxonomy): domain Eukaryota; kingdom Metazoa; phylum Chordata; class Lepidosauria; order Squamata; family Natricidae; genus Natrix; species Natrix helvetica. The sequence goes on from NC_138549.1 coordinate 24,122,927, forward strand.
TTACTAACATGACTTCCTCCATATTTTCCAGTTTCGCTATTGTTTTCTCTGCAGTTAAATTCAACTTGGCTGGTATGAGAAAGTGAATTTGAGTCAGACCTATTTAGTGATTGGATGGGGAAACCATCAGGGAAGGCAATAGACTAGGGTGAGAAGCTGAATAACATGGAAGGCAATGGCAAGCTGCTTCCACGTTATTCCTACAACACGTAATCAACTGGAGTTAAACTTGAGCTGAACAGTCTTTATGGATCCATGATGGTGAACCTACGACTCTTTGTGGGTATGTGTGCTGTCCGTTGCCAGCTGCTCTTCTGGTTTCTGGCATACACATGCGCGCCGGCCAGCTGGTCTTCACGGGCACCAAAGCACCAGAAAACAGCCGAAAAATGTCCCCAAAAACGGCCTGAAAATGGCCTGGAAAACAGGCATGCATGCACCAGCCAGCTTGCCTTTGGGTTTCCAGTGCTCTGATGCATGCGATGACCAGCTGGCTGCGCACGCATGTGCACCAGCCAGCTGGTCTTCGGGTTTCCATCGCGCACACGTGCATGTGCATGCACACACGTTCCGGTTTGGGCATTCGGTGCTGAAAAGGTTTGCCATCACTGTTATAGATGATAAAGCATTGCGCAGCTGGTGGAAGTGATGAGAGCAATAATAGCAAGCAAGGGAGCAACATTTGGCAAAGGAAGTACTCTGATTAATGGTGACAAAAACATGTCACCTGCTGTTTCTTCAAGGCTGGATAAAAGAGAGAGTCATTCCTATGGCTGCCAGGAGTCGAAAGGAGTGCAACTGTTCCCTAGGCAACTCCTTGCCCACCCTAAAACCTTCCAAGAGCTTCTCCTGCTCAGGCTTGAATTCCAGCTACAGGACTAGTTGGAACAATAGGGAACTGTTTGCCCTCCCACCCACCCCCCTCTCTCTTTAAGTCTCTTGACAACTCAGAACAAATCATCTTTAGTTCCAGAAAGTCAGGAAGAGTAACAAAATTGATGGGACTACACATAAGATGCTGTTTGTCAAATGCTGACTGCTTTGAAAAACTCACTGAGGGTAATAAAGCCTCCCTATGTTATCCTTCACTATGGCTGGGATTGTACTCAGCTCAAGCTGGGTAGGTTGAAGTTTGACTACCATGTCAATTTCAGCCTTAGGGCTGTTTCGAGACACTTTTTTTGCTTTCTCTTCTCCCGATTTTTCCTGGGAAATGTTTCTTCTTTCTGGCCACACAAACAGGGTTGAGATTTATTGCTTTAGCAAGCCACAGCATATGCTTTGTTCTTTCCTTGCAGATCTCCCGATAGGTCCAGGAGCAAGTCAAAACGAATCACAGATTCCCCTTTTAATGGCATCATCCAAATGACAAGAATATTACTACATTAAGTTTATGGCCCTTCCCCCAGTGCTCTGCTCAAATGCTATGGTATCTACCCATCCTTAAATCAGGAGGAAACAATCTGCTGTCATTGTTGCTGTCCCATTGTCCTGGTTTGTGATTGTGTCTTTCCTAATCATCAATGTGATTGGTTTGCAACTCAAGCTTCCCAGTGAGAAAAGCAAAATAAAACCCACAGACCTTATTAAACATTAATCAGGTAACTGCAGAAGAATGAGCAACTTGTCTTGGGAACCCTGCCTATTAGGACAATCCTGGCTGATTTTTTCCCCCCTAGCTTCCCTCTCTTACATAATTTGGACTCTCCAAAGGTAAAACAATGGAAGAAAGATATGAGAAGGCACCAGAACAGAAACAGTCTCAGAAAGGAATGAGGTAGAGTCTAGCAAGATAAGGCATCTAACTCGGTGTAGTAGAGTAAGAGAACTGAAATGTGTTCACTGTTATGTGACTGGGCTCTTACTTAAGCAAAGGAGGAGGGGAGCAAATGTCAAGTACACGGAAACTAGCGAAAAAAGCAACGAGAATCCAATTCAACATCCCTGATTTTTTCCCCTGATTCTGCCAGGAGGAAAAAGGGTGGGGTGGAGTGGGTGATAAGTTAGAAAGGAAGTCAGGAAACGAAACCTGAATGGAAAAGACAAACACTGAAAGAGAAACGGCTGTGGTGGAGGTTGGCTAGTGACCTGTAGCAAGTTAAAACCCACCCTTCTCCTAGAAAAATGAAATATCCTGGGAAATATTGAAAAGGCAGAGTATTATATTTCCCTGGATAAGAAATGGAGAAACATGTTTTTAGGTAGGAAACAGACTCACTCTTAATAGCCCCCGCCTTTGTCAATGGGCCATTACAATGCCTGAGTCAGTCTATTCTACATAACAAAGATCTTCCCCTTCCGCTCCAGGTTGATGGGATTAAGGCATGATAGTATTAGCCCTTTACCCATCAATGCAGGGCACCTGGAAAGAAGCGATGCTCAACCAAACGTGGACTCACAGCCTACAGAGTTGCCCCAGCATAGCCCCATGGGAGTCTGACAACCAATCATAATATAAGCTCAAGGTCAAAGGCCAGAGAGGGCATAAAACCAGGAACTTTCAGCCTCTCGGTTTCTTTTTCTTCTTCACCCAACATCTGGAAGCATGTGATCCAGTGGTGGGTTTCAAATTTTTTTAGAACCTCTTCTGTAGGTGTGGCCTGCTTTGTGGGAGTGGCTTGCCGGTCATGTGACTGGGTGGGAGTGGCTTGCCAGCCATGTGACTGGGTGGGCGTGGCAACTTGTAAAATGTGGTGAAACTCACTTAACAACGCTCTTCAAGTTACAAGATCCTTGCACCCCTAAACCTTTAGAAAAAAAAAACCCAGGGGTGTTCAAACTTGACAGCTTTAAGACTTGTGGACTTCAACTCCCAGAATTCCTCCTCCAGTCATGTTGGCTCAGGAACTCTGGCATTGAAGTGTGCAAGTCTTAAAGCTGCCAAGTTACAAGACCCTTGCACCCCTAACCCTTTAGAAAAAACACCCCAGGGGTGTTCAAAATTGACAGCTTTAAGACTTGTGAGCTTCAACTCCCAGAATTCCTACTCTCGCTCTTCATCTTGATTATGTACAGATGGGCAGGGGGAGGATGCTGGAACCAGTTCTAAACGGCTCTCTAGATTTGTGGATCCCCTTCTATAGAAGAGGTTAGAACTGACAGGAATCCACCCCTGATGTGGTCCCCTTTTCTGTTCAGGACTCAAGCCATGTGATCCTGTCCACCATTAAACCACTTTTCCAAGCAGCCTCCATGTTTCCAGTGTCTTTTCCCCCACTTGGAACTGAACCCAGAAGGACATTCCTTCCAACAGACCAAAGGAAAGAAGGATTGACTATGCTCTCAAATCCTCCCAAAACATGCAGGTGGCCATGTCTACCAGAGTCAACTGGCCTCACTTCCAAGGTAATGAGTAATAAAGCGTTAGCATTTACTTTCATACTTGGATGTTTTGGTGGAAGAGTGTTGTCTTATGAAGGAACATGCACTTTTGTGGTAGTCCACTTGGAAATGACTTTAGATCAGTGGTCCCCAACCTTTCCAGCTGGGCGGCCCAGCCCAGCATGGAGGTGCTGAGTGGCAGGCCCACATGCATGCACACAGCTCTATTTGTGTGAGCTGTGCACGGACCCTCCACTCACACGAATGGAGCTCCGCAGGCGAGCAGAGGGTGTTTGCATTTGTGCGTGTGAAGCTTCACTTGCGCTCAAGGCAGGCGCTTGCGCTCACATGAGAAGCTCCACTTGCACGAGCGGAGGGCGCTTGAATGGGGGGGACACGCTTGTGCTCATGCACAAAGCTCCACTTGCTCGAGTAGAGGGTGCTGGCGCTCGTGCGCAAAGCTCCACTTGTGTGAGTAGTAGGCACTTGTGCGCATGCTTGGCCATTTCTTGCAATGCCTGGATTTGAACAGGCCTCAGCCCAGTAGTGGATGACAGCCCTGGGATTGGGATTGCTTTAGGTAGAGTGCAATGTGGGGGAGGTGAAGGGAAAGATTGGTGTTGTTAAAGGATGACTGTGCTTTAATGGAGTCTTAAAGGAGAAATGTGGAAAGGATCAGAGAGGAACCTTTTCCCTCACTTAATCAAGTTGGATCTCTCAACTGCTATAGATGAAGCTGTAGTGCAACATCTTCCTTAAGAAGACAATGGTTCAACCAAGAAGCAAGGGTCCCTAAAATCTCAAAACCTGAGACAATTTTTCAAACGTATTCCTGATATTCAAAAAAACTTTATTGGCATGCATCCAAATATCCGTTAGGGCAGATTTCCTAGGGTATGGGCCTTTCTCATTCTGGTTCTTTCTCTGTGCGGATGTGCATATGTGCTGCAATTCCCATCATGCATAGCAACATTGATTGTAATGGCTTGTAATGTGATTCCAAGATTGCTGAGGATGATAGCTTGCTGGGAGTTGTAATTTAGAAGGAGGAGGAGGAGGAGAAGAGGAGGAGGAGGAGGAGGCTGTGTTAGGGCATTCCAACAGTTGGTTACTTCACATCATTTTCCTTTGTCATAAATCTGTTTTTATCTTTTCTAGCATTGTGGGAATTGTGGTCTGAAAAAGGCTGAATTTTTAATTACTTTCCAACATTTTAAAGGAGCAGCGATTATTGAAGTTTCTTAAGAACACATACCAACTAGTATAAATATGATATGCATATATTCCTTTATGTAGAAGAAGCTTACTGATACTTTCGGCTCAGGGGGAAAGTCCCCCCCCCTACTGATCATTCTTTCCCATGGCTGTAGAGCAAGCTCATGCCCACCAGTTTTTATGTTGTTTATGTTGTACTTGAATCTAAATTTTGTTCCACTTTTACACTCTGGCGAACAGAGATTAGCCAGAGGTGATGATTTATGATTTATCACTTTGTTACTTGTATGTATTCTGAGAGCTGGAAACAAATTCCTTTTGTGTCCAATCACAGTTGGCAATAAATAATATTCTATTCTATTCTATTCTATTCTATTCTATTCTATTCTATTCTGTTCTGTTCTGTTCTGTTCTGTTCTGTTCTGTTCTGTTCTGTTCTGTTCTGTTCTGTTCTATTCTATTCTTCCTCTTCCTCCTCTTCCTCCCCTCCCATTCCATTCATCTTCCTCTTCCTCTTTTTCCTCTCCTCTCCTCTCCCCATTCCATTCCTCTTCTTCCTCTCCTCCCCTCCTACTCCTCTTCCTCTCCTTCCTCTCCTCTCCTCCCCTCCTACTCCTCTTCCTCTTCTTCCTCTCCCATTCCATTCTTCTTCCTCTTCTTCCTCTCCTGTCCTCTCCCCCCCATTCCATTCCATTCCTCTTCCTCTTCTTCCTCTCCTCCCCTCCCATTCCTCTTCCTCTCCTTCCTCTCCTCTCCTCCCCTCCCCTCCCATTCTATTCCTCTTCCTCCTCTTCCTCTTCCTCTTCCTCTTCCTCTTCCTCTTCCTCTTCCTCTTCATCTTCCTCTCCTCTCCTCTCCTCCCCTCCCATTCTATTCTATTCTATTAGAATATTCTATACTATTTTAACAGCCTGGTTAAGCATTGGGATTTTGTCTCCAGGAAGAAAATGTTTGCAGGTTCATTTAGTGACAGTTCAAAGTTACAAGAAGTGTTTTTCACACTTACGATTGCAGCATCCCCGTGGACGCCTGATTTATATTCGGATGCTTGACAACATTTATACAGGTAGCCCTTGACTTACAACAGTTCAAAGTTACAACAACACTGAAAAAAGTGTCATGATGATTTTTCACACTTATGACCATTGTAGCATCCCTGTGGTCACTTGATTTACATTTGGATGCTTTTTAATTGATTCACATTTATGGGCGGGGCTTCAGCAACATTCGTTCTATAAGATGCACAGACATTTCCACCCACTTCTTTGCTGACTTTGCGGAGTGCTCGCTTCTCTTGTGCTATAGTTTTTCTTCTTGTCCTCAGATGTCTGGCAGCCTTGGTGGATCAGCATGTACCATGTCGATCAGTCTTGTGCCAGGGTGTCCCAGGAGGTGTTGTTGTTATCCAGGGGCTTGAAGGAGGGTTAGCCAGGGGTGGGATTTGGAGGTTCTCCGAACCAGCCATAACATTAGCTAGTGGTTCTCCCAATCCCGGGCAAACCTGTAGCAGCCACCTCTGGCCCCAAACCATGTAGCCTTCCAGAAGACCATAAACACTTGGTTCTCCATAAATGCAGGCACTGGGTAGGAGCCTAAGGTTAGCTTTTGAGATATCTGTCTAGGAGATGACTGAAGTGCCAGTTTAAAAAAAAAATACATTTATTTAGGGAGTTTTTAAGTTTAGGCTTTAATTGCATTTTTATTATTTTATAGTATTATGGTTTTGATACCTTTATTACTGTTGTGAGTGACTCGGAGCTGTGCTTTAAGATAGGCAGCTGTACACATTTTAAAAATAAATTAAAAAGTAAATTCATAACTCAAACGTTTCCCCTATAGGTATGGGAATAATGCAGCAGGAAGTGAGTGCATCTAACTCACCCTGATTGGTTTTGAAAAAAAACAAAGGAGAAGGGGAGATCAGAGAGCCAATTTAGTGTAGCAGTAATACCACGCTAGAAACTGTGAGTTTGGTCCCATTTTAGGCACAAAGCTAGCTGAGCCAGTCACTCTCTCTCAAGCCCTAGAAAGGAGGCAATGATAAAGCATTTCTGAAAAATGTGCCAGATAAACTGCAGACATTGGTCTAGATAATTGCCAGGAATCAACAATGCCCCCACTACACAAAAGGAGGGTTTAACTAGTTGTTGTTTGAATGGAAGAACACTGGAAATAGAAGGCCTACAATTTACAGAAGGGAATAAAAGACATGCACAAGGAAGGGAATTGTAAATAATTTCCATAGTGTTGCGAGAAAATTATTGAGATGTGTCCAATTAGTCCATAGGAATCGCACTCAACCCAAGTTTTATTTTCCTCTTAGATACGCAAGGCAGTTTTCCTTGAATGTCTTGATTACAAATCCCAGTCAGCCTGTTTGCCCATCTCATAAATAATCAGTACTTGGAACTGAACTGAAATACATTTGGCATGCATCACCTTAAAAGGCGGACACTGGATAATATTTGGAAAACACATTTTATCATTCCTTCTTCAAATTAAAGTCTGGCATTTTTGCAGAGGGCTTATCTAAATTTCTCATCGGTCCACCACTGACTGTATCCAGATCCATGTATCTTAAAGTACACATTAAAGATAAGGACTTTGTGGCTTGGCTCTTACTCAGAAGTAATTTAATAACGGGAAATTTTCTCTGTTCAACTCATCAGTACCATTCTGGAGGTCACAGTGACTAGTCAATTACTACCACTGTATTCAGACAGAAAAGAAGAATGATAAACACATTCTCATGTCTCAACATAGGAGGTTTTTGTATAGTCTGTGCTTGCTGGCCCAGCAAATGGTTTTTTTTGGCTTCATCATAAAGGTGCTAATTGCCTTTGGCTGTCATTAAAATTAGCCTCAGGGGAATTGAATTGCAGCGAGGCCCAGAAACTATTCATACCATGGAAACAAAAGTAAGATGATAGCTGCTTCACATAAACCAGAGACAGGGTTAGAAAAAGTCATTTTAGTGGGATTGTCATACAATGTCAGTAGCACAAACTGAGGATGTGCCTCTTTGATGAGCCCATCACAGCGTGGACAGATGCTTTTCATATCTTTAGGTTCCTCAGGTAAAACTCAGCAGGGTGCTGTTAGTTTGGCTGGCCTTGGTTTGTCAGGGAAGTGCTGGTGGAACTGACAAACCAAATTGGCGATCAGAAATTGGGTAGTCCTTCCAATGAATCAAGTATTGAATGCCCTTGCCTCTTTTCCTAGAATGTAAAATTTCTTCCACCTCATATTCTGGTTCTCCTTCTACCATGACTGGCAGTGGAGAGTGTCACTGGGATCTTATTGTGGAGGCATCTTTGGCAAGTAATGCAGTGAAAGACTGGATGCACTTCATTGAAGAAGGCAATAGTAGGTGGAAGGTCACAGGGTTGATTTGACGGAGAACTTCAAATGAGCTTTGAGAGCTGAAGAAACTTGTTCGATGGGAAGCGAAACATCTTCAAAGAAAAACCAGAAAATCCAGTTGCCTCTTGAAAAAGCACCTTTGGGTTCCAATGTGCTTACAAACTTAGCGTCTAGCCTCTTGGAAGGTCTTGAAGTGACTAAGAACCTAGAAGAAAGCCAAACTTTGTCTCCTACTGCTATGGGTGGACCTTCCTGCCAAGGTGCATCTGCTGCCTTCTTGTAAGCCTGTTTCACTTGGTCAAGTTGCTGTTTCAACAAATCTTGGACTGCAAGTTGCTCTTGTAAGAAGTCAAGCATCCCTGGAGCTGTGGAGTCAAGTGCAAGACAGTCTGGCAACACTTTAGGGTGTGTGCCATACATGGCTTGAAATGGTGTCATTGAAGTCGATGGGTGCAGCGAATTGTTGTAAGAAAATTCTGCAAGTGGCAGTAACAATAGCCAGTTGTCTTGGCTGTAAGCGCTGTAGCACCTCAGATACTGTTGGAAGACCTGGTTCATCTTCTCAGCCTCTCCATTTGTGGACGGATGATGGACTGAGGAGAGTATTAAGGAATGGGAAGTTTCCCTCCCACCTTCAATTAACGAGGTGCGGATCGCAGCCCTTCCGAGAAGCATATCTCTTGATAAGCAAAATAAAATCCGAGAACATGTTCTAATGAAAACAAACTTTAATATGAAAATAAAATAAAACAAATTATCTAATTGTTACATTCTGGCAAGAGCAATTGTCGCCCACCTCCTCCGGCAGGCTAACGAAGATCAGAAGGAAAGTACAAGAATGTGTGACGTATTATGAAACGTGTTAGGAGGCATGCGCAGTAAATCATTGTTAGATAAGAAATATTTATACAGTATAACTCAGAATAGAGGCTGAAATTAGACAAACAAATTAACGTAGTGACAGAGAGGTTGGCCTTGACATTTAGTAACTGAAAAAGTGATTTCCAAAATCTAGATTGGAGTTGCGCTCCTCTGTCTGACTTGAGTGCTGTGACCATGCCATGGTAGCAAAAGACATAGTCTTAGAAAAAGTTGGCCTGTGTTTTTGGCATTGGGAAAACACTTACAGGATATGAAATGGGCCATCTTGGTGAAAAGATCTACCATTGTTGTGAAGTGAAGCCTTGGACAGAGGGTAAATAAGTAATGAGATCTGGAGAGACCGTATACCAAGAGTGGGGATTGAGGGGCACAGGCAGTGGTTGAAAATGCCCTGCAAACTTCTGTTGGCCCTCCTGCACATGTGGCAAGAAGCCACATATTATCTGCAGCTATCCTAGTCCACCAAAAGTCTCTTAAGTTTCTGTGCAGGGTTTTGAACACACCGTCATGCCCTGCTGTTTGATTAGCATGGCAAAGCTGCAGTACCTCTTCCCAGCATGGGGTGGGGTGGGGGAGCAATACAATTCTGCCTCTGTATTTCAGGGCACCATCGTGAACAGAGTTACAGTACCTGCTGGGGTCTCCTTGAGTTCATCTATCCTGGCCTGTGAGAAGTAATCTCATTGTTGCTATTCCTTTATCTTGGTGATTAAGTCCTGGTGCAGTTGGGCAGCTCCCAACCTCTCGGTGGCTGGTGGTGATTGGTGAAACTGGAAGGTTGCAGGATTATTGTTGGTGTTGGAATCTGTTGAACAAGGGAATCCTCTGGTTTGCGGGAGAGCACAGCTGGCATTAAGTTCTTGGACGTACTTAATGTAAAAATCAAAACTTGAGAAGAATTGGCTGCATCTGACTTGTCTGGGCAAAAGCGGCTTGATTTTTTGCAGGGTGTGTAGATTCTTTTTTTAAAATATATTTTTATTGTTTTTACATTTAAAACAGTGTAGCACAGAGAATTCGTAATGACCATACAGTCATATGATATACAAATAATCTCGTCCAATAACTATTAGCCTACCTAATACATTATCTATTCTTCTATCCAATCACATTATTTACAATTTTTTCCAGTCTTGTCACCTTGTCTTATACCAATAAATTCCAAACTTCATAGTATTCTGATTCCCCTTTATTTTTTAAGTCGAGGGTGAGCCTATCTGCTTCCTCACAGGCCAGAATTTTCCTAATTATGTCCAACTCTGATGGGATATTTTCTTTTTTCCAATACTGCATGTAAGTTATACATGCTGCAGTTAATACATGGATAGTTAGATAGAGCACATCCTTCTTATACCTCTCCGGTATTATGCCTAGGAGAAAAAAATCTGGTTTGAACAAAATTTGATCTCCCACCATCTGTTCCAACCATGATTGTATCAATTTCCAATATCTTTTTGCCTCATTGCATGTCCACCACATGTGATAAAAGGTGCCTGGTGGTTTTTTTGCACTTCCAACAATTTGGGGCCAAAGTTTTAAACATTTTGGAGAGCTGTACTGGGGGAAGATGTCATCTGTAGAACATCTTATACAGATTTTCTTTACAAGCTGTGGCCATTGTTAGTTTCTGATTAAGTGTCCAAAGTCTTTCCCATTTAGCCAATTCCACATTGTAACCAAATTTTTTCGCCCAGGCAATCATAGTTTCTTTGACATGTTCTTCCTCAAATTTATATTCCAGCAGAAATCTGTACAGCACTTTGATCAACCCATCTTCTGTGTCTATCAGAAGTTTGTCTGATGTGTGATCAGTGTTGACTTCTATAGGAAAGCACGCTCCTTCTAGGAAGTGTGTCTCCGGTGCTGGAATGCTGATTTAATGGCAAGGAGTTCTTTATTAAAGATGTCATAATTTTGTTCTGGAACTGTCAGGGCTCTGGAAAAAAACATGCATGGAAGAAGGCTGATGTCTCCCTTTCTGTCTTGCAAGATAACGGTTCCAATGGCTACATCTGAAGCATCTGTCTGGACAATAAATATCTTGGATGTGTCTGGGTGCTTAAGCAGGACCTGGGAAGCAAAAAGTTGCTAAAGCTCTTCCAAGGGTGATTGGTGTGTAAGAGTCTAAGCAAATTTCATTCCCTTCTCACTCAGTTGGGTCAATGATTTGGCTTTATGAGCAAATCCTGGTATACATTTCCTGCAGAAGTTAGCAAAGCCCAGGAAGCGTTGGATGTTTTTGGCTGAGTGAGAGGCTTGCCAGTCAAACACAGCCCCAAAAGCATCAAAATGTATCTCAGCAACAAAATTATTGGCTGGGTATTTTGGGGAGAAACGGGTAGAATGATCAGATATGAAGCAAGGACCTTCATGGGGGTCAGTCATAAAAGTCAAGATAGTGACCACAATGGTGTGATCAAAGTCCTGAAATTTTTTTCTATGTTTCATGCAAGCAGCTCAGGGCTACAGCTGCCATTATAGCTTATCTAACTATTGGTACCCAGTGGCTTTGTTCACACATTTCCTTAATGGGTCTTGTGTGATTCTGGCATAGCATTGTTTGGGAATTCATCCATTAGAATCTTAAACCAGACTATATCATTTAGCATGTTAATTGTAGCAAACCAAGTGAGTTGTATCCAACAAGCCATTTAACTAAACCATGATTAAATGCAACCTGTGAACCTAGTTAATCTGTTTGAATAGTCTAGCAATCTCATCTTCCTTTAAGGAGAAATGTTAATCCCAGAAATTAGAGTTAGGTCAATGAAACCCTTTTCATTGTGAGACCCATCATAGCAACAAAATATAACAACAGCCAAAGTACTCCCTGATTTTGACTTGGTTCTATGTGCCCAATGGACAAAGAAATGGAATGGAAATGTGTAAAACTCAATATTCTAGTGGTGCCAGTGAGGAAGAGTTTCCAGTTGTTCTTCTCACATGATTGACTATTCTAGAGTAGGAAAAAGAATTGTTGAGAATTTAGTGCCCACAGGTTCATGTGGGAAGAGTTCCATAGGTTGTGATCTCATCCATATTGCCTGGGAAGAAATGCTATCAAATCAAATACAGCTAGTTCTCAATTTACAACAGCTCATTTAGTGACCGTTCAAAGTTACAATAGCATTGAAGAAAGTGACTTATGACCGTTTTTCACACTTACGATCATTGCAGCATCCCATGATCACATGATCAACATTCAGCTGTTTGGCAACTAGTTCATATTTGTGACCGTTGCAATGTCCCGGGGTTATGTGATCCCCTCTTGTGACCTTCTGTCAAACAAAGTCAATGTGGAATCCAGATTCACTTAACAACCATGTTACTAACTTAACAAATGCAATGGTTTACTTAACAACCGTGGCAAGAAAAGTCATACATCGGGGCAAACGCTCTTAACAACTCTCTCACTTAGCAACATAAATGTTGGGCTCAATTGTGGTTGTAACTCAAGGACTACCTATAGCCTTATTCTGATCAAAATGTCAGCATTCCAAATATCATCCAGAATTATATCAGAGTTCAAGGCATAGCTTTCATCAAAGTTCCAATTTAATAAGAGAGACATGTTGGTACAAACTGTGGAAACCTGAATCTGAAAGCTTCCTGGGTTTCCCCCCAGTTGAATGTTCAAAACCTTGCCCTCACACCCACAAGTCCATCACATGGTCCAATCTTTTACTGCAATGCTGGCATTTCCACCCATCTAGTTCCGGTCAGGTGCAGAGGTGCGGAGACAAATAATGACCTTGGGCTTCTAGAGAGGAATGTTTTATTTTGACAACAACACCTTCTACTCTGTACGATTCCCCCCCCCCAATTCCCCACGAATGAAACAGCATAGTAAAATAAGAGAGAGCGTGGCAGGCCAAAGATCCTAAAAGGAACGTGACTGCAGGCTGGACCCAAAGATACACAGGAGTGAGCTGATGATTATGCCACAAATCTTTTGACAACTTTTGGCTTGCCTGTGGATCTGCGTTACAAAAAACAAACAAACAAAAGCAAAACAAAAAGTTGAATAAATCCAAATCAGGAGAAACCAAATGAATAAAGCATCACATAACACGTTGGCAAGGACCATTAAAAACAGAAACAAAAAATGCACTGTTTTACTACACACTAAAAATGTATTGCACTGCATTTTGAAGGTGTGTGGGGTTTTTTTTTTTTTTTTCGATGTACTAAAAATGTAACAGAATTTTCAACCATCTAAGGGTGGGTCTGACTCTGACACCAGTTATAAATATAGTGCAAAGGACATCATTGTACTTCCCGTAATATTCCCCTGGGTAGAGGTGGGGAAATAGATACTCTGCTCCATGCTAGCTTAATTCCTGCCATTGTACTTTGGAGTATATTGCTGTAGTCTCCAATCTCTGAAAGGAGCTTGAGGTTATCATATCCAGGTCATTCACAAGCCCTAAAATCACAGAGTGTATTTTTTTGCAGAGCAAACTTGGCCATAAATCAGGGCGAACAGGCTCAATAGCTTGTGATAAATGTCATTGTTTTCATACACTTCCCAACACACTCAAGGTGACGACAACTGATGATTTGTCAACTTCATTTCATTCTACTCCCTTCCTAGCCAGTCTTTAAAAAGAAAAAAAAAGAAAAAAAAACTCAACGACAGGAAAATTCGCAAGATTACCTCTTTATGTTATAAATAATAACATCCTGCAAAGAGGCCAGGGAACAAAGTCACAAAAGATGAAGCAGAACACAAGTCGCTGCTTTAGACAAGACTGGGTCATCAATCTATCTGGTCCAGTGGTGGGTTCCTACCGGTTCGGCCCAATTCGGCCGAACCAGTAGTGATTTGGTGGCCTGGGTCGCTGGAACTGGCAGCGACCCAGGCCTGCCATGCCCCTGAACTGGTTCTCTCGGTGGTGCCATAGGCACCACCATCTTGTTTTTGGTTTCTGCACGTGTGCAGAAGCATTTTTATAGTACTGTGCATGCGTGTGCAGGGCGCAGCGCAACCACGGGCAAACTGGCAGTAGCGGCTGCTGGAACCCACCCCTAACCTGGTCCATATTAGCCACTCCCTGGTTAGCAGTCAAACTGCAAACAACCAATCAGAGGTCTTTTGAATCTCCATCTATTTGGCCATCGACCTGGAGATGTTTAAATTAAACCTTAACTTGCGGAGACCTATTACGTTCTTTTTCTTTTCCCATAACCTGCCCTTGAAAGAACAATATGAAATTATGGCTATGTGATTCATTCTAACAGCCAAGATTTATTCTAGAAGTTTGAGAGGATTTAATGTAAAAGATTGTGTATACAGTCTAGCATAATATGGGGCTCTAAGGGAGTTCTGACTGGAATCTGGCTTTCACATATCAGTTCTTTATCAAAATAGGTTCAATTCAGCCACCGTTTGGCTTGACAATTGCTGTTCCCTTCTCCAGCCTCATTAATATAAAGTACAATGTCCACAAGTGAAGGTCATCTGTTGCTGGAAGATGTCAGGTTGGAAGCTGCTGAAGATAGTTATAAAAAGTGACTTGAAAGTACAAATAAACAAGCAGGCAAACGTTTAGGCAAGCACCCAATTTCAAGCAAAGTTGGCAGAAGATAATTTCCTATTGTTTTCCTGAAACTGACCTCAAGGTCAGTCTTGGTGAACCTTTTCAGCACCAAGTGCCAAAACAGGAGTGCATGTGCATAACTGCACATCCACATACCGGAAACCGGAAGAGCAGCCGCCCATTGTGTATGTGCACGCTGGGAAGATGATCCTCTGATTTCTGGCACATGCGTGTGCACAAGCCACCTGGTCTTCCAGTTTCTGGTGTCCATGGTCGTGCAAAGACCAGCTGGCCAGAGTGCATGTGCGAGCCAGAAACAGGAATATCATCTTCCTGGCACATGCATGCGCGCCGAGTGGCTACTCTTCTGATTTCCGGTGCTCCCACGTGTGTGAAGACCAGCTGGCCGGCACGCCGGAACCCAGAACAGCAATGGGTGATATCTTGCATGTCAAGAGAGATGGCTCTGCGTGTCACTTCTGTCATGTGTGCCATAGGTTCTCCATCGCAGCTCTAGGTGTTCCACTTTATGGTAGAAATCCAAGTGGTTGATTCATATGATCAAACAAGATACAAGTGAACAAAATTCCTAAAACTCTCTCATACCTCTCTGTCAGAAGAGCTGAGGGAAGGGAGAAAGGAGCTGACGTCGCGACAACACGATGATACTTTTGCCGCTGAATAGTCCATCTGGACTTAAACCGTCCCAAAGAGATGGTGACAGGGAAGAGTACGTCTTGCTGATCTCAGGGACATTGCAAAGTTCCTGATTGATCCAAGAGAATATCTTCTAGCCGGCGACAAAAAGCACAGCAGAAGAAATAGGACTACACTATTACTGGAAAGACACAGGTTGAGATATGAAAATTAATAATAAAACACTAGTTAAATGTAGTTAAAATTAGAACATTATGTTAAAAATGTAGTGATAATGATAGTTAGGTAAATAATTGATAATGATAACAATGTACACATATATATTGGTTTGACAAGAAGAAATTTGGTATAAATTTTTAAAAGGTGAAAAAAGGAGAAAAAGTAAGTTAAACATAGTCAAACTATCACTAAATAAATGACTAATAATGATAATAATGTAATAATTTGTATTGACATGATAAAAGGGAAATTTGGATATAAATTGTATACAATAATTAAGAAAAGAGGTTTAAAAATTTTGTTAAAATTAGAGCATTATGTTAAAAATGTAGTGTTAATGGATAAAGTTAGATAAAAGATAACAATGTATATATATGTATTGGTTTGATAAGAGGAAATCTGGTAAAAAATTTAAATAGTGAAAAAAGGAGAAAAAGTAAGTTAAACTTAGTCAAACTATTGCTAAATAAATGACTGATGATAACAATGTAATAATTTGTATTGATAGGATAAAAGGGAAATTGGATATAAATTGTAAACAATGATTAAGAAAAAAGGTTTTAATTTTTTTGTTATTAAACATAATTAATTTTTTATTTTGAATGTGTTGTAAAGGTATAATATGGTTAGATGATATTGAAAATTGATAAGGGAATGCCACTATGTGGTTTTGTTTTAAATTTTGGAATGTTTGTTATAAAGGGACGTTAAAACTATAGTCATATGAAGGATGAGGTATGATGATAACAATATATATAAATGTATGTGATGTAAAATAGATAATTTGATATGAATCAGAGCCGATGACTGTGGAAGAGATGCACGAAAACTCTTTGTAACCAATTGACACACTTTCTACAATTTGTAATGGAGGATGATTTTGTTTGTTTTTTATTCAAAAAATAAAAAGTTTTGGGGGAAAAAGAGAAGAGCTGAGGGAAGCACATAAAATGATATTTGTTCTTAACATGTGAACCTTGGTGACCAACTTCAGCCACTGGACCTGTTGCTAACATTTTAAACAGTTTTTTCATCTCTCAAACCTATATAGGTTTCATTTTCTGAAATCAATTCCTCTTCCTTTTGAGGTCTGGAATTTGTTTTTCTTTTAATTATAATCCGTTTTGTCCTTTTCATTGGTGCATTTTCACACAAAGTACAAAAATGTTTTCCTTCCAATTATATGAATTTCTTTCTCCAAATATCTACATGACTCCCCCAGAGATATTTAGATGGATAGGTTATTGGCTTCAAACAGCCTTATAAACATAGATAAAACTTGTGGTAAGTATGTAGGATAGAAAGATCAACCAGAGGCCAATGTTTGTGGGGAAATAAAGTTTCAGGTTAATTCTCTTAAGTTCCTCTTGGCTTATGAAGAACAATTTCTGAAATTTAGGAAATGGATGAGCTTCTACACAGTTTACTACTGTCCACTTCTCTGACATACGTGTGGGGCTATGAATCTTAATATCACTTTGCTAGTCTCCAACAGGCAGCTTCCATCACAATTGTACAGAAAATGTATTTTTTAAAAATTTTCCAAATTATATATTTAATCATGGGAAAGAATGCTCCGGCAATGACATTTTCTAGATGTCCCACAAATCTTGAGTGTATTCAGATAGATGCACATTCCAAAGATTAATTTTGGAGAATATTATTTCATGATCCTCAGATCTTCCCACTTTAATGTGATTCTGTGCAGATTAAAAAAATAGTTGGCTAAAATCCCCTTCAAATTAGGCTTTGGTTATGCAATCATTTCTGTCCCCGTCATGGAATTTTACAGGAAATGAATGTTCTTTTCTGCGTAGAATTCTTTGATGTTTTCCTCAGCATTGGTTCTTTTCTGTTTTTTTTTTTACACTTTCCTTTAAACATTCATTAAACCAAAAAGAAATGCAAGCTGTACAATGTTTCCTGGTTAGTTGGGCAAGAAGCCCTCTGAAAATATCTCAAAGGTTAAAGGTTTATACTTTAATAAATGACTAACAACAAAACACAGCTGAAATATTAATGAGAGCAGTGATGACATATTCAGAATAAGAAGCAACTGAAAATGTCATGCCTGTGCTTTCCCAACCTTGAACTACTCCGGCTAAATTTTGACTTGTGAAATGCAGAATATGTACAGAATGCAAACCAATTATTGGTTCCTCTGTGAGCCCCCAAAACTACTTATGTCTAAAGTTATAAGCTCTCTCCGTACAGCTGTGATGCAGTTCTTGATCTTCTCCATTTTCACATGGTGCTGGTCTCCTTTTGAGCGATAAGTTGCATTCTTTGATCCTGAGCCCAGCAACGATTATAAGCAACTTGAATATATTATCATTTTTCACGCAAGAACATTATTTGTTCTAAGATTAAATCTTTTAGTAGCTTGGAACACAGTGTTGCACAGACCTGCATCATGAATCCAATTGAAAATTTGTGGGGTAGAATAGAATAACAGAGTTGGAAGGGACCTTGGAGGTCTTCTAGTCCAACCCCCTGCTTAGGCAGGAAACACTACGCCACTTCAGACAAATGGTCATCTGACATCTTCTTTAAAACTTCCAGTGTTGGAGCATCCACAACTTCTGGAGGCAAGTAGTTCCACTGATTAATTATTCTGGCAGAAGATTTCTTCTTATTTCCAAGTTGCTTCTCTCCTTGATTAGTTTCCACCCATTGCTTCTTGTCCTGCCCTCAGGTGCCTTAGAGAATAGTTTAACTCCCGCTTCTTTGTGGTAGCCCCTGAGATATTGGAACACTGCTATCATGTCTCCCCTAGTCCTTCTTTCTACTAAACTAGAGATAGCCAGTTCCTGCAACTGTTCGTCATGTGTTTTAGCCTCCAGTCCCCTAATCATCTTTATTGCTCTTCTCTGCACTCTTTCTAGAGTTTCCACATCTTTTCTACATCGTGTTGACCAAAACTGAATGCAGTATTCCAAGTGTGGCCTTACCAAGGCATTATAAAGTAGGTAACCTGAAGAGAGCTGTGGAAAAGGAAATGTCCTTGCAATTTGATAGATTTGGAGAGCTTTTGCAAGGAGGAGTAGGCAAAGCGTCCCAAGACATGATGGTCCATGTGAATAAATTCCTATCCCAAAAGATTGAACACTGTTGTCAAATCAAAAAGTGCTTCAACAGAATATTAGTTTAAGGGCGTGCACACCTAGGCAACCATACTATTGTATGTTTTTATTGTCATCTTCCTCCCGAAAAGATTTCAGTTTGTTTTTCAATTGATTTGTACAGCTGGTATGTTGTATTAAAGGTGGAAAAAAGATTTCTGAAGTGAAATGAAAATTCTGAAAATCTTGGTCTGATTTATTTCTACATCTCAGATGTATTTTAACAGGGATATGTAGACTTTTGAGACCCACTGCAGGTTTAAGAGAAACATTATGCCAGGTGACAGAAATGGGGAATAAAGAGGGTTTATCCACCCCTTCCTCTTCTCCTAGCCCCCTCTTCCCCCAGCTTGTCTGTGTGTGGTTTTTCAAACTTCACAAAACAATATGTAGCTTTTGTGAGGCAGCCAAAGGGAAAAATCTCTTTTTGTTTGCTGTATGCAATTATTTTCTTTCCCATTTGCCAGGATGGCCGTTAAGGTCTTTATCACTGGAACCTCTAAAAGTATTCCAAACATTGCATTCCTCCAAGTTATGGTATCCAAGCTTATCTTCTTCAGCTTAATTCTCTTGCCTTGCCTTTGGATCTGTTCCTTTCCATTCTTTTCCCCTTTCCCCTCATTATGTCTGGGAAATGAGATTCATGGGATCATGAAATCGTGAGCAAGCACGATAGCAGGAAAGAACGTGGTTCCCATACTTTTTCACTGGATTATTTAATTAGAAGAAATGAACCATCTGGAGCGGTAAGAAAAAACAGACCCAGAACGTAGTCTCAAATCCCACATGGAGACTTCAATCTATATGTTTCTCCATTTGATTAAAATTAATCACTACATGTGATAAATAATTATATAAGTAGGGTTTTCTCTCCTCCTTCCATTTGCTCTCTGTGTCCATATTCCTATGATCTGGAAACTACAAAAGGCTTTTAGTTATTGACTCATCAAAATGAATTCAGCCTACCAGTGAGTACTGTGCTTACCAAAGCCTTGTTTTATGATGGTCCACGAAAATTGCAAAAACAAGATGTTGGAAGAAAAATCCAGTCCAGTTACAAGCTGGGAGAAAGACGCTGGAAATAAAATGGAGGCTGGCTACAAGGAGAGAAAGTCTCTATTTATTTGGTTTCCAGAAACTTCAGTGACAGCAGCATGTGTCTGGGGTGGCTGACAAAATGGCTGAGCGAGTGGATCGATTTTTATAGACTTCTTGGGTTTGGTGATTGAGATGTTCAAGGGGGTTGTGCAATATAGCGAGCCTCATGTCTTTTGCTATTCTTATGGCGGTGGATAAATCCTATTATGTCCTAAAGGTCATGTCCTATCCTTAGAATTTGGGCAGGGGGATGTAAATTCTTAATCCCATCAGCTCCAGTGGGAACTGTGGTTGAAGGCATTTTCTTTGTGAATGATTTCTGTAAATGGATACTGAATGGAATACTCCAGTTTTCCCAATAGATACAAAAGTGTCTCATTCATAAAACTTAACTGTTGGAGGGAACTGCCTGTAGTGTTTTCCTGGTAATGGAGAGAAGTGAATGATTTGATCCTAGAAAAGCCTTCTTTCGGGGGGGGGGGGGGGAGAGGGGGTGCTAACTTCCTACAAAGAGATTTACAGAGCCTTTGATGACTACCATATTTGACTATGCCTAGACTCTTGGGCATACAAGTCACACTCACCTAGCAAATTAATATATGCTGCTTAAGTGAGATTTGCCCCATTCTACCACTTTTCTTGCCACATTTGTTAAGTTAGTAACAGGGTTGTTCCGTGAATCTGGCTTCCCCATTGCCTTCGCTTGTCAGAAGGTCACAAAAGCTGATTAGCTCCAGTAATTGGGTTGGGTTCAATAGTGTTTGTAACGTAAGTCAAGGACCACATGTATTGCTTAAGGTAGGCCAGGGGGCGGCAAACTTAAACACTCAAAGAGCCATTTGGACCCATTTCCCACAGAAAAGAAAACACCGGGAGCCGCAAAGGTCCTAACCAGAAGCCCCCTGTTCAATTCTGGTGCTGACCGGAAGTTCAGTTCCCCCACCATAGAGTCTCCTCCTAGCGCGGCGTACTTTTTCCTCTACCTGTCATACCTGAAAGCCCTATCAATTGTGGAGACAACTGAAAAACCCTCTCCTTGCCATAGAGTCTTCTCCTGGCGCACTGTGCTTCTCCTCCCCCCACCGGAAGCTCCCCTCAAAATTGTGGCGCCGACCAGTGACGGAGCGGCAGCAGAAGGAGGAAAGAGCCACATGCGGCTCCAGAGCCGCAGTTTGCTGACCCCTGAGGTAGGCCAGACAAGGAAATCAAAATCATGTACACTAATTTTATTTTTATTATAAAGTTATGGTAAGAGAATATTGCATATCTGTAGGTGCTTCCCCCCTCCCTCTTTTTATCTTTAATTTTATTTATTTATTTATTTATTTCTTGGATTTCTAAACCGCCCCCTCTCCCAAAAAGGGACTCGGGGCGGTGTATAGTCAGATAAAATGCAGATAAAATACATGAATAACAATATAAATAGTAGAACAATGTGGCTACTTCTATTTTTGTTAGGCTTGGTTGGACATTTTTTTGAAGTAGTCATCAATCTGCATCACTGTGAGATTGATATCATTGGCGTAAATAAATTTCCGAGCAACAGTTTCAGATAGATTTTGGATAAATGAAAAAGAGCAAGGGGTAGCTTGTGGTAGTCCGTTATTCAACTTAAGATATCACCTTCTATTGAATTCGGTGAAAACTTGAAATAACCTGTTACTCAGTATGTTGTCAATCAAGGCAATGGTAGTTATGACAAGATATAATATTGTAGGCTACAATCACATTTGGGGCAAAAGCCAATCCTATTTCTTAAGATTATTCCTTTTAACTATTACCTCTGCCTAGGAAACCATGACTCAATGGCTAAGACTTGAGCTTGTCGATCAGAAAGGTTCGGCGGTTCGAATCCCTAGCACCGTGTAATGGAGTGAGCTCCCGTTACTTGTTCCACCTTCGGCCAACCTAGCAGTTCGAAAGCATGTAAAAAAAAAATACAAGTAGAAAAATAGGAACCATCTTTGGTGGGAAAGTAGCAGCGTTCTGTGTGCTTTCGGAGTTTAGTCATGTTGGCCGCATGACCACGGAGATGTTTCAGACGGTGCTGGCTTTTCAGCTTTGAAACAGAGGTGAGCACTGCCCCCTAGAGTCAGGAACGACTAGCACATGTGTGAGGGGAACCTTTACCTTTACCTTAGGAAAACAGCAGACTCAACCTGAACATTGTTGGGCCTCTTTCGCTTTCTCTCTATTTAATTAATGGGAGATAGATAACTATGCATTACCTCAATATTACTATGTGCACATGAAGAGACAATCCATGAAATTATCTCTGTAAGGAACCATGAAATCTAAACAGAATGATATGAAAATCTTTCAAAATGTGGCTCTTCTTCCAGGCATTGGGCCAAGACAATAGATGAGCTTTCTGGGAGGTGGAACAGCTTTATACTGTTGATACGTTAAGCTTCTGTGGTTTTTTTCCCTTTCTTTTGGAACAGTTGTTAAAATTGCATGGATTTATTGAAACATTGCTTCTGGGAGATTTTATTTGATGTATGCCACTTATAGACATGATTATAAGTGGTGGGTGGCTAGATAAATCATCTAAATAATACATAAATAAGAACAATTCAGGAGGATCTTCAGCCAACACAACGTATGTGAATATTTCAAACCCAAGAATATACTACGACAGAAGCTTGTTCACCCCAAGGATAAAACAAACAGACACAAACTGAGCAATGAGTCATGTGCAGATCTGTAAATTGGGGGAAGAAAACAACCATTGCATAAACGCATGGCACAAGATAGGAGAACAAACCCATCAGGATAAACCCTCAGCAGTCCATCTCCATTTAAAAGGCAAATGCCATTCTATTGAAGATAGCAAAGTCCACATTTTGGACACAGGACATGGCTGGTTTGAAAGAGGGGTCGAAGAGGCCATCCATCTCAAAATCGAACAGCCCTCTCTCAACAGAAGCGGGGGGGGATACGACATTATCTACCTCCAGTCTACAACACAGTCTTTTCAGCAGTTCCAAGAAGGCTCAACACCCATTTGCACTATCCAGGTCACCCTGAGATCATAGATAAACCTCCAAGTGACCTCAATGACTCTCTAAAAGAATGCAAATGACCAGCTGTCTGCAAGGAGTATAAATCCTTCCATTTCCCATCATCCAGTCAGAGCTGAAGAAGCTTCTTGGATGAGAAGTGAAACATCTTCAAAGAAAAACAAGGAAGTCCAGTTGCTTTTTTTGGGGGGGGGGGAGGCACCTTTGAGATAACCATGATCTGGATGACTGAGAATTTCCATAGACAAAAATAGGAAAAGTTCCAATTCATTGTGGGCTCCTGAGGAATATGGTGTCTATGATATTTCACCTTTTTTTCCTCAATGCATACCTGCTAAGCAGGTATGGATGGATAGCATTAAGTCAGCCGTGGCAAAATGCAAATACTCTGAGCATGCAGTAGGAAATGCCCATCTTCCCATTAACCTAGCCCTTAGAATAAAGATAAGGTGGTCATGTAAAAGGCAAAAAAGGTCTGGCTGGTAGTTATACTCAAGAGAAATAGATTTTGTTTTGTTTGTCTCGGGAATGGAGGGAAAGCACAGATCCCTGGTTTTTGGTTTTTGGTTCACAAATCATCTGCAACAACCCTCTCCTACAAATTCAAATTTAAGTGATGGAACACTCCATGCAGAGGGTTTTTTTTTTTTTTTTAGTTTGCCATTTATCTTGGATATCCTGGTTCCTTTGAGCTTTGCTGTATTCTCCATCGTAGTCAACGACAGCGACCGGATGTTTCCAGCAACAACATATTATTTGTTGTGACCATGCATTCCCTAGCCTCTTAACAGGGCACCTCCCTGGAGACCAGGCAGATTCCCTGCTCCGATTGGCTTTATGTTGAAGTCATTTTATGAAAAAATGATAAGTAGAAAGCTGGCATGCAACAATGCCATGCATTTATCTCAAGAGTCATCTTCATTTGCAAAATATTGATGTGTCCCATGCGAGCCCCTTAAGATGGGTCTAAAGGCTGATAGGCTAAATATCTTCATTTCAGAGTTTGCTAATAACTAAAGTTTGCATGTAGCTATTTCAGTCTATTATCATTTCCCCATTGCTAATATGTAGAATTTCCCAGCATGCCCCTAGCCATAAATGAAAAAAAAAAAAGCTTGTCCTAGTTACTGTGACAACAACTTCATGATGGTGGGATCCCAGCTATAACTGTGTTACTTAAGGCAGATTACCCCAGCCTGCAGAAGCAATAAACATTCAGAATATTTAATACAGCTGCCGTGCTTTTTCACTTGTATATGATTTCCAAGGGTAAGAAAAAGAAACTAATCATGGAAATGTATACATAGTCTTACTCCCTTTTGAAGGTATGCACAGTATATTTGTAATACAACTCACTTCCAGAAGAGTAACACATGAAATCAGAGTTGTCATTTTAATGTCAATATTATAGAAGATTGGACTTTAGGGGTCACTTTGTATAAAAAACATCAAGAGACAGAATTTCTGTTCCAAGTTGGCTAAGAGAACCTATTATCCCTTTATACTAAATATAGAGATATGTGTACAGCCCAAATACTCTAGCCTTTACCATACAAGGAGAAAAGGAGGTGTAACACCATTATCAGTATTTTTTCTCCTTTGTTTTATGTCAACAACCATATATAGCTGTGCTTAAGACTCTCTACGGTGGGAAATCATAAATATGTAGAGAATTCTCCTTTCAAAATACTCTTAAATATTATAGAATTTCTTTTTTAATAATGGTACATGGTTAAAATGCAGAATGGCTCAAATCAAGTACTTTTATATACTATTTAGCTCCATCTCAACAATCATGCTACTTTAAAGGAGCACCTAAAAGTCAAAAATCAATTTTTGTACAACTATGAAATTTAGAAACATTTCAGAATTCAGAGGAAATGATTGTTTATATAAAATTACAGTGATAATGCACCACGTCTTTCATCACAAAGCTACTTAAGTGGTTTAGAACCAAGCATGAAATAAATAATATACAGACAACTCAAATCATGCTATAACTTAAAATCTATAAGGCAAAAGACTAGAGATTCAAGCAAGAATTTTAATTAGTCTGATTATCTAAGGCAGAGGTGTCAAACTCACGGCCCGGGGGCCAGATCCGGCCCACAAGGTGCTTAGATCTGGCCTGGAAACAGCAAAGGACCGGCCCACGGTGCCACTGCCAGCCAAAAAGGAGCTTGGGAGGGCCGTGCGCGATCCTCGCAAACTGTGCACAACCCTCGCAAATTCCTTTTTCGCTGGCAGAAGGTTGCAGGAGGCCATTGGAGCCAAAAATGGAGTTTGGGAGCCTGTTTTCACGGGCAGAGTGCTCAGGCCATCACAGGCACCCCTGACACAAGTGACGTCGAGCTCGGCTTGTCCACCCTGGCCACCCCCACCCTGGTCCCCTGAGTGAAACACAACCCTGATGCGGCCCTCAATGAAATCGAGTTTGACACACCCCTGGTCTAAGGGAGAGAAAGTTTAAAAAGGCCTGAAGGACTCCAGAATGCCCTCTGGAGAAAAAAACTTGTTTTATGGTGCTAGTTTTACTTGGGGTTCTTTATTTATACTTTTCGATTTATAATTTGTGGGGAATTTTGCCTTTTTTATTTTCCTTTTTTTGTTATTAATGGCATAAAAATGAAATGTTAAACAATCACAACACAATCTTTTTGTAGCTAGATTACCTCTTAAAGCAGATATAGCCAGAACAGATGCTCCGGTGAGTTGATCAAATCATGCCAAACTAATCTAATCTCCTTAGGTAACAGTTGTCTGCCCCATCAGGTGAGAATCAAACCAAGACTAAAACGGAAGTTCGACTTCCGGTTGGCCTGTTGGGCCTGTTTTTCACCCTCCCCAGGCTCCGGAGGCTTTCCTGAAGCCTGGGGAGGGCAAAATCAGCCTCCCCCCGGCCCTCCGGAAGGCCAAAAATCAGCTGGCAGGAAAACCTGAGAATTGTCCTCCCCAGAATAAGAATAAAGATAAGGCAGGCCTGTTCAGAGAGATTCTATCAGACAGGACCAGTGACGTACCTTACAAGGATGCAGAAATTAGGCATCAGCAGAAAAATGATGATGATAATTGTAGTTCAACATGGAACAGATATTCTTGGAAGGGATATATTCTTCTTCATTGGAGGCAATTACACAGAGGACAGGTGACCTTCTGTAAGTCATATGGCGGTATTGGATTTATGCATTGGGTTGAGATTTGGACTAGATGATCTCCAGGATCCCTTTGAATCCTTCATTTTATGATTCTAAAAATGAGAAATGCAAATGGTTAACACTGGCTTGTTTTAACCCTGCTTTGATTCATTAATATAAATGACTTTATTAATCACAACTCTTAGCCATTTACTATGATTTTAAATCACACTGAGTTCCTGCCATTAATTCACAATTCATAGTAAATTTACCAAAAGGGAAGGGGTGGCTCAGTGGCTAAGACGCTGAGCTTGTCAATCAGAAAGGTCAGCAGTTCGAGTCCCTAGTACTGCGTAACAGAACTGGAAGGGACCTTGGCGGTCTTCTAGTCCAACCCCCTGCTTTTTCCTTTTATATGCCTTCTAGGAGGTTTTCTTCCTTGGTTTTGTGCTTTTCTAGGGATGCGGTAGTTCAGTGGCTAAGACACTGAGCTTATCGATCAGAAAGGTTGGCAGTTCGGCGGTTTGAATCCCTAGTGCTACATAACAGAGTAAGCTCCCATTATTTGTCCCAGCTTCTGCTAACCTAGCAGTTCGAAAGCATGTAAAAATGCAAGTAGAAAAATAGGGACTACCTTTGGCGGGAGGGTAACAGTGTTCTGTGCACTTTTGGCATTTAGTCATGCTGGCCACATGACCATGGAGATGTCTTCAGACAGCACTGGCTCTTCGGCTTTGAAACAGAGCTGAACACCATCCCCTAGAGTCAGGAACGACTAGCACATATGTGCAAGGGGAAGGTTTACCTTTACCTTATTAAATTTACAATTCATACTTAAACAAAATCAAAGAAGTCATATTTTGGCTTGACACCTGCGTGAACCAAGGACTTGCACACAGTCCTTAATTACCAGGGGATTAAATTTTATTATATACGTATAACAAAGCACACTTTCACATAAATACAGATGGTCTAAGACAGGTTTTAAACTCATTTTTTTCTAGGAAACTGTCTGCATTCTCCCTTTTCATACTCCCTCTTTTTATATAATAGATTGTTATAGATCATTTGTTCGCAAATCATCAGATTAAGTGTTTACATTTTGATCTTCTTCCCTGGGGGTTTTCACTTGGGCATACTTCCAATACCTATGAATAGGACTGGAGCCTCCGAAGGGAAAATGAATTGTTATGATGACACTGAACTAGTCAAGAATGCTTGGGAGAGCAATTAATGAAACATTGGCATTAATGTTTCCACACCTTAATTCAGGGTGAGGTAACATACAAAACATAGGCTGCACGTAACATCCCAGTTCTAGTTTGTACAGATGAGATTGTTGTTTTACATCATTTTCTGAATTTGAAAGACAAAGTGAAAGACTTGAACCTTGCAACTCTTAATAAAAACAAAACCTTAAAACCTGCCAACTTTGTAGAACTTCACCCTTAAAAATCCTTCAATAATGCAAAAAGAAAAAGTCCAAAATTTCCAACTGCATTCACTTAGATCAGGGACCCCCAAACTCAGGGGTAGGATTTAGCCGATTCGGACCAGTGTGGGTAAACCAGATGTTAATTTTAGTCTGGTTCTCTGAATCGGTAATTCTGATGACCGACTGGTTCTGCCCCGTCCAACTCCGCCCCTCCCAGGAGTCTCCACATGGCCTGTTTTGGATGCCAGGTAAGTGCAGGCCTTGTGTGGAGGCTCTGGGACAGCGAAAAATGGGTGTAACGGAAGTACCAGAAGTCTGGATGCAGGCCTGTTTCTGGCTTCTGGAGGGCCTCCGGAGCCCAGGGGAGACTGTTTTCGCCCTCCCGGAGACTTGAGAAAAGCCTCCAGAGCCTGAGGAGGGCAAAAATGTCCCTCCTCCCATGCCATGATGCAGGAATCAGACTAGCGGGCAGAGTACCAGTTGCTAAAAATTTTCAATCCCACCCTTGCCCAAACCCCGGTCTATGGACCGGTACTGGGCCACAACATGCCAGCAACTGGGCCATGCAAACAAGCGAAACCCCATCTGTGGAATGCAGGCAGCATGCAAAACCACTCCCCTTCTGGTCGGTGGGAAAACCTTTCTCCATGGTGCCCCAAAAGATTGGGGGCTGCTTAGATGATGTCATCAGCTACACTGCAGCAAGGCAGTAGAAATAACGTGCAAGTTCTGAGTTAAGAAAAGATTGCTCACTACTGATATATGAACAGCTTAAGTATGGCAAGTCATTTTCTTAAGTATTCTGATCCACACAGCTAATGGCCAAGTGAGGAATTAACGAAAGTCTGTTTCTTTTCATTTAACTTCTCAAGACCTATGCCTGTCCAGCTTTGAATCCAATTATGCATATTTCTGTATAACCCGAACCTTTTGCCAACATTGATACATTACTTCTATCCAGTTCCTGGCTGCATCTTTATCAGTCTGAAAACAAGGGATCATAGCAATTAATTCTACAGACAAGTAACTGTAATAACAAAAACAAAACATTATTAATTTCATAAGAGGCATGACACTCTGAATAAACACTAAGACCAATTTAGGAGAATGTTGGATAATACATAGAAACCACTTGCAAAATGTTGCTTTCTGATGTTGGACATATACTATCCATTTCTAATCTAATGCTGCTGAGCCGTCTTGCATCACAGTTCCCTCCTCCATTATTAGAGTCAGCACCATTAGATAGACCAGACCAAGAACTCAATGCCATATAGGTCTAAAATTACAGGTAGTCCGCAACTTACGACTGCAATTGACCTATTTCTGACAGATGGCTGCCCAGTCTCTTGAAAGCTTCCAGTGATGAAGCTCCCACAATTTCTAAAGGCAAGCTGTTCCATTGGTTGATTGCTCTTACTGTCAGAAAATTTCTCCTTATTTCCAGGTTGAATCTCTCCTTGTTCAGTTTCCATCCATTATTCCTTGTCTGGCCTTCAGGTGCTTTTGGAAAATAGCTTGACCCTCTTCCTCTCTGTGGCAGCCCCTCAAATAGTGGAACATTGCTATCATGTCTTCCTTGGTTTTTTCTTTTCACTAGACTAGCTATGCCCAGTTCTTGCTACCATTCATTGTATGTTTTAGCCTCCAGTTCCCTAATCATCTTGGTTGCTCTTCTCTGCACTTTTTCTAGCATCTCAACATCTTTTTTATAGTGTAAAGACTAAACTGGAGGCAGCATTCTAAATATGGTTTTACTAAAGCTTTATACAGTGGTATTAGTACATCACTTGATCTTGATTTTATCTCTTTGTTAATGCAATTTAGGATTGCATTGGCTTTTTTGGCTGCTGCTCAATGGTGGGTTCCAGGTTCCATTCCAACCGGTACGGTTGGAATGGCTCCGGCGTCACCCACATGGACACGCATGGCGCATGTGCACATATGCGTGGTGCCTGCATGCGTCGTACTTGCCTGCGACGCTTCCGCATGCCTCCGCGATGCTCCAGCTGCTCGGGGGAGCGTTGCACAGGCGCCGTACGTGCCAAAAGCTTAAAGCAAAGGTAAGGAGCTTGGGATCTAAGTTGAGAACTATCTGTATTGCATTGTATTGTGTTGTGTTGCATTGTATTGTATTGCATTGAATTGCATTGTATGTGCAATATGATACATCACGCATACCAGGGATAGGTTCCTGCCGGTTCTAACCGGTTTGGTAGAAGAGGTTCCATAAATCTACCATACCGGTTAGATCCCATTCCAGCTGTGGAAGGAAGGAAGGAAGGGAGGGAGGGAGGGGCTTCTTCAGAGGATCTGAGGCAAGAGCAGCATTGAAGCCCTCTCTGAAGCAGCTGGAAAAGGTACGTGAGGGAGATGGGGGGAATTCAAACTTCATCCTCCTGGTGCTGTGCGGAGCTTTGGCAAAAGGCTGGAGGGAAGGACCCGGGCTCACTTGTGCTCTCCCTCCCCAAGTGTAGTTTGATTGCAGGCAGAGCCATGTTGCTTTTTCAAACCTATAATCAGTGAAGCTGGGCTGGATTTTTACATAGCCAATCTGGAAAAAGTGTGTGTGCTACAGCATGGCTCTTTGCCTGGCTTCCTGCCTCCTCCTGTGGTCTCCTCAGTGCTTGCTCGTGCTCTCCCTCCCCAAGTGTAGTGACTTCCTCCCCAGGTCCCCATCCATGTCTCCCCACACACACATGCATAGCTGAATAAAGCTATGTAAAAATCCAGCCCAGCTTAACTGATTACAAGTTTGAAAAGGCAATGTGGCTCCGCCTGCAATCAAACTACACTTGAGGAGGAAGAGCACAAGCGAGCACTGAGGAGACCACAGGAGGAGGCAGGAAGCCAGGCAAAGAGCCATGCTATAGCACAAACACTTTCCCCCAGCCTCTTTCTTTTGGAAGTCTCGGATTGGCTCCCCTCCGGCTTCTCTGCCTCTCCTCTCACCCCAACCTGCCAGCAGTAGGTGAGTGGGTGGGCTTTATTGCATTCCAGGCATTTCCCACCCATACAGCCAGCTGCATTTGCAATGGTGGAGGTGTTTGGGGAAGGCAGCAGGGGAATGGGGTGATGGTGGCAGAGGAGCTGCTTCCAAGCCATTGGAAAAGATATCCAATCCAACTTGCAATCAGTGAAGGTGTGTGGGTGTGTGGGTGTGTTTGTAAATTTGTTTGAGAGAGAATGAGTGAGTGAGAGAGGGAAGGGGGTAGGAGAGATAATCTAATCCAACTTTTGTGTGTGTGTGTTTGAGAGAGGGGGGAGGGAGGGAGGAAGGAGGGGAAGGGAGAAGAAAAAGAAAGAAGGAAACTTCTTTTGCAAAGGAGAAAAACAAATGCTGTTGCTTTAAATCAGAACAGAACATGCCTGGCTGTGGAATTCTGGGAGTTGAAGTCCACAAGTCTTAATAACTTTAAATTGAAAATGTGCAGGAAAGAACAAATTGGTTATATGGTTATATGATTATATGTTATATGGTTTTATGTTTTTGAAGTTTTGGGGTTTGTGCAATATGAGCATTGTGTTTCTAAAAGGATTTGGATGATTCCCTGCTTGTGAGTGGAGCCAAACTTTCTCTAGGTTCATTAGCTCATTATCTCTATCCGGCAGGCATGTGGAATGAGCCTCGGGCAGGTTTCTTTGTTAGCAGAAAGAAAGAAAAACAGCATAGCAATTTAGGGCTAAAAGGCTACTAGGAGGTCATCTAATCCAACCTCCTGCTGCAGCAGGAAACCTTACATTGTGTGGATTATTTTGGTGCCTCTAACAGAGAGGAAAATTGCCAGAAAGGAGAAATAGTTTACTAGGACAAGGCTGCCATGCAGAGGAAGGTAGAGATAGTCCTTGACATGACTACAATTGAGCCCAAAATTTTGGTTGCTAAGCAAGAGCGTTGTTAAGTGAGTTTCACCACATTTTCCCCAATCCATGACATCTCCTGGTGAGTGACATCAAGTTGGCCACTCCCACCCGGTCACATGACTGCCAAGCCATTCCCACAAAACAGGCCACACCTACAGAATAGGTTCTAAAAAATTTTGAAACCTACCACTAACGTATACCCACACACATACACCACATGATGTAGGGATCTGTGTTGACAATTGCCGTAGGTAGGGATGCAACTTTGCTATTTTGCTACTGAGACTGACGAAGATATAGTGGAAGGAAATAAGATAGGCAGAAAAATATATGTAAAAGATAGAAGTGAGTATTAATTATACCAAAATAAATTAATCCACAACTGCAGAGTAGGAAAAAGAGAACTGGATGCTTCTATTCTAAAATCTTGAAAATCTTTGAATAATAGCAAAGCATGCCTTCAACTGATATGTCATATTGATGTAATATATTTCCATAATTTAAAAAACAACAAATAATCCTCATCAGTTAACTAGCGATGCCTATAATTAAGACCTGTGGCTTTGGTGAATCTTCACACCAACTCCTGCCAAGCAACAGATGGGAAATTGGCCTCGGCAAATGAGTCGCACATTTCATTGGTTTAGGAGTTAACTCTTCATATTTTTGTAGAAATTTAAAGATATTCCGGCTGCTTATAATAAGCAAGTTGGGGGGAAAAAATCAGGAAACTTTTAATTCCTCACTGAAACTTCCTTGTTCGCGCATACATCCTGTGCTACTGAAGATTTCAAAACAAGATCGTCCTGACGGTATTTGAAATGGGAATTTTTAAACTACTGTAAGTTATTTTAGCTAAACAGGAAATGGCCCTTCCTGTTCTGACCTTTGAGAAGTCATCAATCTACCCTTCTGAGTCTCTTCATGATTTTTTCCTATCTTTTTATATTCCTAATAGGAGATTTTCCCTCCCCAGATTATTACATCGTGTGACTTTTGAGTTCTCACTCGGATCCTTACAGAGATTTCATGCATAGAAAAAGAATCTGTCCACCGCAGGATGAAGGCCTCTTCTGCATGTTTCCAATCAATATAGTCTTGAGTTTTCTTTTGCCAGTTGGGCCTGCAATACTTATGGATGTAAAATACAAATAAAATACAATAGCAGAGTTGGAAGGGACCTTGGAGGTCTTCTAGTCCAACCCCCTGCCTAGGCAGGAAGTCCTATACTGTTTCAGACAAATGGCTATCCAACATCTTCTTAAAGACTTACAGTGTTGGGGCGTTCACAACTTCTGGAGGTAAGCTGTTCTACTGATTAATTGTTCTAATTGTCAGGAAATTTCTCCTTGGTTCTAAGTTGCTTCTCTCCTTGATTAGTTTCCACCCATTGCTTCTTGTTCTACCCTCAGGTGCCTTGGAGAATAGTTTGACTCCCTCTTCTTTGTGGCAACCCCTGAGATGTTGGAACAATGCTATCATGTCTCCCCTAGTCCTTCTTTCTCTTAAGCTAAACATACCCAGTTCCTGCAACCGTTCTTCATATGTTTTAGTCTCCAGTCCCCTAATCATCTTTGTTGCTCTTCTCTGCACTCTTTCTAGAGTCTCCACATCTTTTTTACATCGTGGTGACCAAAACTGAATGCAGTATTCCAAGTGTGGCCTTACCAAGGCATTATAAAGTGGTATTAACCTGTGGTTGTTCCATCTTGTTTTAGGTCTCTTTTGTGAATGCTTTTTATCAAGTGGATCCATTCTATGACTGCCTTGGTCCACCTGGCATCAGTTCTTCTCGCTGTGTGATCAGCCCATTTCCATTTCAATTCTTTTACTCTCTTGATGGCAACATATATTTTAGTTTGTTCTCTAATCCACGTGCAGGTCTTTTTGCCTTGTCTTGTGATGTCGAGCATGTATCTTTCCATGGCTCTTTGTGCCACTTGTAGTTTTTGTATCGATTGTGAGGTTAGTGTCTACGTTTTGCTGGCATATATTAGAAGAGCTAGATGAATCAGAAGTTGGAATTAAGATTGCCGGGAGAAATATCAACAACCTTTGCTGTGTGGACTGTACACCGCCCCGAGTCCCTTTTGGGAGAGGGGGCGGTCTAGAAGTGCAAATAAATAAATAAATAAATAAATAAATAACCTCAGATACGCAGATGATACCACTCTTAATGGCAGAAAGTGAAGAGGAACTAAAGAGGCTCTTGATGCGGATGAAGGAGGAGAGTGCAAAAGTTGGCTTGAAACTCAACATTAAGAAAACGAAGATCATGGCATCTGGCCCTCTCAATTCCTGGCAAATAGATGGGGAGGAAATGGAGGTAGTGACAGATTTTATTTTCCTGGGCTTCAAGATCACCGCAGATGGGGACTGCAGCCAAGAAATTAAAAGATGCTTGCTCCCGGGGAGGAAAGCTATGGCAAATATAGACAGCAATTTAAAAAGCAAAGACATCACACGGCCAACAAAAATGTCAAGGCTATGGTTTGCCCATTTGCAATGTATGGCTGTGAAAGTTGGACCATAAGAAAGGCTGAGCGCCAAAGAATTGACCCACCACTGGGTCAGCTAGTTCCAGGCCATGATACAGTCCCACTGGAACAAGGCCCTACGACTCTTCGCCACCAGTGGTGCTTCCCTTCAGCCTTCACTCAAAGCCCCGCACCAGGAGGCTGAAGCAGATCCCAAGTTGGAATTTCTGCTTCCCTCTGACCCACACAAAAAGATCCTGAAGGGGAAGACTCTCTGTAGCAACACAAGCGTTCATTGCATGTATCCATTCCAGGGACTGTACTTTGAGTACCCCTGATTTAGTGCAATATAAAAAAATGCAAATAATTTTTCTGCGGAACACCAAATTTTCTCGCAGATCACCAGTGGTCCATGGACCACCAGTTGGTGACCCCTGTTGTAGAAGACAGTCAATCATTGGACAGTTGAATGCAGCCCATTTCAAGCCGTTATCACTGGGAGCTAAATCCATCACTTTCCAACACAGGAAACTTTCAAGGTGAAAAGTCAATCAGACAAATATGCAACAATAGCAAAAAGGACATTTTTACTAATTCATTTAATGTTAATCTTTATTTGATTTATCCTCTTCTTTATAGTTTGTTTATTCATTTTCATGTTTAGTTATTTACTTGGCTGTAAGCTTAAGGGAAATTTTAAAAATGTATTGATTGAGAGCAATCCACAATTTAACCCCATGATTTGGAAGTTTATAGTCCAAGGGGTTACAGCAAACGCTGGAGAAAATTACGGCTGAACTCTGATTCATAATGTATGTGCAATGCAGTACATTAAACCAGGTAAGCACGGAGATTGCAACTGTTGATCTTGCTTGAAATTTCTCATTTCAAAAAATTGTAGAGTATCTTTAAACATTCTTCTTCAATCGGTTTTTTTTGGTTTATTTAAAAAAAAACCCAATTAAGGAATCCACATACCTCCTCAATAAAAGACAAACCTCCTCCCCCCCCCCGAAATATATACATTCTTTCCCATGGATTTTCAGTTTCCAGTTTCCCTAATAAAAGTTACTCCGGACAGTTTTATGACTAGCAAAACTTTTCTGCCCGTTCCTTGTTTAATAAAGATAGTCCTCAACTTACAACTGCTATTAAACCCCCAATTTCCGTTGCGAAATGAGAAATTTGTTCAGTGAGTTTTGTTCCATTTTACAACTTTTCTTGCCACATTTGTTAAGTGAATCACTGCAGTTTGTTAAATTAGTAACCTGGCTGTTAGGTGAATTGGGCTTCCCGATTGACTTTGCTTGTCAGAAGGTCACAAAAGGGGATCATATGACCCCGGAACCTTGCAACGGTCATAAATACGAGTCAGTTGCCAAGCATCCAAATGTAAATCCATGTAAGTCCATGGGGATGCTGTAATGATCGTAAGTGTGACAGATGGTCATAAGGCACTTTTTTCAGTGCCATTGAAAGTTCGAATGTGAACCTTGTCAGTCAAGGACTACCTGTATATAGCATGAGAGCTTTTTTTTCCACATTTATTTTTCCTCTCCTGGAAGCCATGAGAAAAGTGGCGCTTCCAATTTTATCAATCCAGAAGTTTGCGCCTATGGTCATAAGTGTGAAAAATGGTCATAATTCACTTTTTAAAAAATTCCCTTCCCAGAACCCACAGTAAATGGTCATAATTTATTTTTTCGGTGCCGCTTCAAACTGTCACTAAGTGAACTGTTCGTTGTAAGTGGAAGATAATCTGTGTATAGTATGAGAGTTGTTATTATTATGTGGTTAATCTTTGGTGAGATTCACAGCCTTTGGGGCTGGTTGGTAGCCTAACAGCTCGAGTCCTAACCAAGGACCTAGGAACTGTTAAGGTAACGTCGGAGGATATAAGTTGTTCCAAGTAGGGTGGTTTTTTGTAGAGTCAGAATGTTCAAGTCAGGTAAATTTAGAATTTTCAAATAGCGAGGTAGCCCTTTAGGTATTGCTCCAAGGGCTCCAATTACAATTAGGACAACACATGATTTATTTTTCCACAGTCGCTCAACCTCAATTTGCAAGTCCCGGTATTTTGTGATATTTTTCTTGCTGTTTATCTTCAATTCGTGCATCACCAGGTATTGCAATGTCAATGAACCATACTTTTTTCTTTTCAATTATTGTTATGTCAGGTGTGTTGTAGGCCAAGTATCTGTC